>NW_006921600.1:17147794-17175913 GCF_000298275.1 Orycteropus afer afer | reverse complement strand
AAGAGGTAACTGTGGGGAGGAGGTGAGAGGGGAGCTGTTGCATTGTGGTAAACTGTGGTCAATGTCATGAGACAAAGTGTATGTGAACTGTTGTATGGAAAGTGAATTTGCTCTGTAAATCTTCGCCCAAATCACAATAAATAAATAAATAAATAAACAAGGAAAAAAAGAAAGAAAAAAAAATGATACATTATCTGAAGAAGGGAGAAGAGAGCTGTTACACTGTGGAGACTGAAGTCAATATCATGAAACAACATGTGTATGAAGTGCAGTATGAAAAATGAATTTGCTCTGCAAACTTTCACCCAAATCACAATAAAAAGAATTAAAAAAAAAAAAAAAGAATTTTGTGATCTGCTTAGGACAAAAGGAATATTACTTATAATAATCAAACAGGCTGAGTTCTGATTACTCAGCAGAAGCCATGTAGGCAAGAAGGCAATGGGATGGCATATATAAAACATTGAAGGAAAAGGACTTCCAACCAAGAATCCTACATCCAGCCAAATTGTCCATCAAATGTAAGGGTGAAATCAAGACATTCTCAGACAAACAGAAATTAAGGGATTTTGTGAAAACCAGACCTACCTTACAAGAAATGCTTAAGGAAGTCCTTCCAATAGAGAACCCACAACAGAGAACAACAAAATCAGGACACATGACATCAACACTAAAACCATATCAGAAATAGACATTAAAAATAAGACCATAAAACATTGTACACTAAAAAACAAGGAAGTCAATCTGCACACAACAGAAAATAACCAAATAGAGGGAATAAAAGTTCTAGGTATAAAACTTCCAAATGGAGTGGAAAACAGGACATTGTCCTCATAGAACAGACTGTTCCAAAAATATAGAGACAAGGATTCACTCCAAGGTAACAAGAAAATTAACAATCCCCCTAAGCAAATCCAGAAGGATGGAAAACATATAGGTTTAGTAAACACAAAACCAACAATAAAGAAGAAAAGAAAGGAAACACTTGACAACAAAATGAACTCAGCACAGAAAAGTATATGGACCAAGGAAACTCCAACAACATGACAAAAAAACACAATAGAATGACAGAAAACAATTCATAATTATCGCTAATTGCACTCAGTGTGAATGGACTAATTGCACCAATCAAGACAAAGAGAGTGGCAGACTAGATAAGAAAAGAAGACCCATCGATATGCTGCCTACAAGAGACCCCACCTTAGACACAAAGATGAAAACAAATTAAAAGTTAAGAAGTGGAAAAAATTATACCAAGCCAATGGTAACCAAAAAAGAGCAGGAGTGGCAATATTAATTTCTGATAAAATAGACTTTAAGGTAAAAAACAACATAAGAGACAAAGAAGGTCACTATATGATGCTGAAAGCATCAATTGACCAAGAAGACATTACAATAATAAATATCTATGCACCCAATGAGAGTGCTCGAAAATATGTGAAGCAAATATTAATGGAATTGAAAGGGAAAATAGACAACTCTACAGCAGTAGCAGGAGACTTTAACACACCACTTTCAAGGAGGGACAGATCAACTAGAAAAAAGCTCAACAATGATACAGAAGAACTCAACAACACAATCAACCAACTCAATCTCACACACATATACAGAGCACTCCACCCAAGAAAAGTACAATTCACTTTCTTCTCCTGTGTACATGGATCATTCTCCAGAATAGACCATATGTTAGGACATAAAACAAGCCTCAATAAATTCAAAAATACTGAAGTACTACAAAGCATCTTCTCAGACCACAATGCTATAAAATTAGAAATTAATAACAGGAAGATCAAGGAAAAAACATCAAATGTGGAAATTGAACAACACACTGCTCAAAAACTACTAGGTAATAGAAGAAATAAAAAGTGAAATAATAATAAAAAAATTCCTAGAAACAAATGAGTATGAAGATACATGATACCAAAACCTATGTGTGGGACACAGCAAAAGTAATACTCAGAGGTCAGTTTATAGCAATAACTGCATACATCAAAAAAGAGGAAAGAAACAAAGTCAACTCTAGCTCAACAATTGCAACAGAAAAAGAACAAAAGAATCCTACAATATCTAGAAGTAGAGAAATAATAAAGATCAGAGCAGAAATCAATCAAATGGAAAACAACCCCTCCCCCTCCAAAAATAGAGAAAATAAACATAACAAAATCTGGTTCTTCAAAAAATTAACAAAATTGACAAACCATTCACAAATCTAACAAAAGAAAAGAAAGAGATGATGCAAATTACAAGAATAGTAAATGAAAATGGTGTCATCACAACAGAACCTACTTAAATAAAAAAAGATACTGGCAGAATATTATGAAAAACTGTGCTCCAACACAGTTGAGAACCTAGAAGAAATGGACAAGTTTCTAGAATCACAAGACCTACCTAAACTATCTCACTCAGAGATAGAATACTTGAACAGACCCATAACAAAGGAAGAAATTGAACAGGTCATAAAAAAACTTCCCACAAGGAAAAGTCCTGGCCTTGATGGCTTCACTGGAGAATTGTACTAAATATTCAGGGAAGAGTTGACACCTGTACTACTCAAGCTATTCCTCAACATAGAAAAAGTTGGAATACTCCCAAACATATTTTATGAAGCAAGCATAACACTGATACCAAAACCAGGAAAAGACACTACTAAAAGGGAAAACTACAGACCAATATCCCTCATGAATATAGATGTAAACATCTTCAGCAAAATCCTAGCCAACAGAATCCAACAACATATCAAAAAATAATACATCCTGACCAAGTAGGATTCATACCTGGTATGCAATGATGGCTCAACATCAGAAAAACAACCAATGTGATCCACCACATAAACAAAACAAAATAACCATATGATTATATCAATTGATGCAGAAAAGGCATTTGATAAAATACAACATCCATTCCTGTTCAGAACTCTCAGCAAAATAGGAATAGAAGGGAAATTCCTCAACATAATAAAGGGTGTATATGCAAAGCCAATGGCCAACACCATTATTAATGGAGAAAGACTCAAGGCATTCCCCTTATGAATGGGAACAGGGATGCCCTTTATCACCACTTCTATTTAACATTGTATTGGAAATCCTGGCCAGTACAATAGGCAAAAAAAAAAAAAAAAGAAAAAACCCAAATAAAAGACATCCAAATTGGCAGAGGATGTAAAGCTATCTCTATTTGCTGATGATAAGATCCTCTACATAAAACACCCAAGAAACTCAGCCAAAAAAAAAAAAAAACAAAAAAAACCCTACTGGAATGTATAGAGAGGTTCAGCAAAGTGGAAGATACAAGGGCAACATACAAAAATCAGTTGGATTCCTATACGCTAACAAAGAGACCTCTGAAAAAGAAATAAGGGAAACAATACCATTTACAATAGCTATAAAAAGATAAAATATCTAGGAACAAAAACTATAAAACACTACTACAGGAGACAAGAAGGGATCTACATAAATGGAAGAACCTGCCTTGTTCATGGATAAGAAAACCCAACAAAACTCACTGGCTTGGAGTCAGATCTGACTCATAGCAACTGCTTCTTGGGTTTCCAAGGCAGTATCATTGTGCAAGTAGATTATGGAAGTAGATTGGCTGGTGGGTTTGAACCGCCAGCTTTCTGGTTAGCAGTCAAATGCTTTAGGCACTATCCTACCAGAGCTCCTTGTTCATGGATGGGTAGACTGAACATTGTGAAAATGTCAATACTCCTTAAAGCAATCTACACATTTAATGCAATCCCAATCCAGATACAAACAAATCTTTTTAAGGAGATGGAAAAACCAATTATTAACTTCATATGGAAAGAAAAGAGACCTCAAATAAGCAGAACACTACCGAGGAAGAAGAGCAAAGTGGTAAGTCTCACACTCTGGAATCTTAAATTCTACTATACAGCCAAAACAATGTAGTATTGCTGCAATAATAGACATATAGACCAATGGAACAGAATTGAAAACTCAGAAATAGACCCTTCCATCTATGGACAGCTTATCTTTGCCAAAACCCATTAAATGGGGGAAGAGATAGCCTCTTTAACAAATGGTGCTGGCAAAATTGGATATCCACTTGTAGAAAATGTGCAACAAGACTCACACCTCACCCCATACATAAAAACAAACTCAAGTTGGATCAAAGATTTAAATGTAAAACCCCAAACTATAAAATTCATCAAAGATAAAATAGGGGCAAATCTAGGAGTCCTAATTTATGGCATAAATAGACTATCAAACATAATTTAGAATGCCCAGGAGGTAGAAGAGAAGCAAGATTACTGGCTTTGAAAATTAAATTCTTATGCTCATTGAAAGACTTTGTCAAAAGGTAAAAAGGGAACGTACAGAATGGGTGAAAATATTTGCCTATGACATATCTGACAAAGGACTTATCTCCAAAATCTATAGAAAACTTCAACACCTCAACACCAAAATGACAAACAATCCAATTAAAAAATAGGCAAGAGACATGAACAGACACTTTACTAAAGAAGATATGCTGGTGGCCAACAAATACATGAGGAATTGCTCGTGATCTTTAGTCATTAGAGAGATGCAAATCAAAACAACGGTGAGATATTACCTCACCCCAGCAATAATAGTGAAGATCAGAAAATAACAAATGCTGGCAAGGTTGCAGAGAGATTGGAACTCTTATACGCTGCTGGTGGGATTGTAAAATGATACAACCATTGTGGCAAACAGTATGGAGTTTCCTTAAAAAAACTGAAAATAGAAATACCATTTGACCCAGCAATTCCATTACTAGGAATATATCCTAAAGAGATGAGAGGCAGGACATGAACAGACATATACACACCTATGTTCATCGCAGCACAATTCACTACAGCAAAGAAATGGAAACAACCTAAATGCCCATCAGCAGATGAATGGATAACCAAATTATGGTGTATTCACACAATGGAATTATATGCTACATTAAAGAGCAATGAAGGATACACAAATCATCTTACAACATGAATGAGCCTGGAGGACATTATGCTGAATGAAATAAGTTAATCACAGAAGACAAATATTGTATGAGCCCATTACTGTAAAAAGACTAAGAAGGGTTTGCTTAAGGAAGGGAACTCACTTTGTAGGTTACCAGGTTGCGGAGAGAAGGGGAAGGAGGGAATAATTTCAGGCTAGTTGGGGGCCACATGCTGAAGTGGGTTACATGGAGGAATTTATGGAAACAGCCTGTGACCACCATGATAACATTAGGGAAAGGGAGGACAACGAATTGTGGACATAAGATATAGATGACAGAGGCTAATACCAGTGTATCCACAATACTGCATTACCATTAATACCAAACACCAGGCTACAGATAAACACATAAACATCTGAGAAGATCAGATGATGGGTTAGTGAACAGGATTATACTTTAGACCAAAGACAGATTTAGCTGAGGCTAATCTTGCATAGATACCAGTGATACAAAACACCCACGATCCTTACAGAAACAATAGAAGACAGACATAGAACAATCCCTCATAGACAGCCAGACAGTGTGAGAGAGAGATCCAATGAATCCACTGACTCAGGACCATAGTACTGGGGACACTACACTCAATTGGCAAAACAAAATACATGAAAATCTTGTTCCACAACCTACAACAGTGAGTAGCGATTGGGGTCTTAAAAGCTTTCAAGTGACCATCTAAGATGCAGCTAATGGTCTCCTATCGTCAGAAGTGAAGAAGAGTGCAAAAAACGAAGGGCATTTGGAAGCAATCAGCCCTAGGACATGATGTACCTTGAGATCAGAAGAACTAGATGGTGCCTGGCTACAAATGGGAAAGGGCCAAAACCGGAGATCCTGGAGAGAGTGGGAGGGAAAATGTGGAACAAAATCCAAAAACATAATATTGACCAGAATGACTGGTCAGATGTAGTCTGGTGGGACCCCCCAATACTATGGCCCTGGGATACATTCTGGGCCTGGAATAAAACTCATTCCCAGGGGCTAGCTCTCAGCCCAGTAGTAAATAAGACATACATGCAGACCATTCAACCCAGGGTGATGCTCTCATATACTCTATGGAGATGCATCTCTTGGAGAATCGCCCTCAGGACACCAGAGGGACAACATGCTCATGGAGGAAATGCAGAACACACAGGAGTGCATAACTATGAAGGGTATGGGGGTTGGTTACTGGGAAGGGAGGGGAAGAGAGTGTGTTAGGGTTGGGGATGGTAATTGGGGGGTGAAATCAAATGTACATGAAATGTTAAATGTAAAACAAACTCTGCTCTGTAACCTTGCACATAAAGCATCGTGCTTTATGATGGTGAAATTAGGACATTTCCAGAGAAACAGAAATGAAAGGAATTTGTAGAAACCAGACCAACATTACAAGAAATGCTAAGAGGAGTCCTTCAGACAGAGAACCAACAATGGCAAACAACAACCAGAGATTAACCAAGATTAAGGCACACAAAAATCAGCCCAGATACAGAAATATAAAAAATAAGGTGAACCTGCAAGAGTGAAAACAGAGAACCAGAGTCATCAATCTGTAAATGATGACAACTACAAATAATAATAATAAAAGAAATAAATGGTGTAGTTATGGCACTTCCAAATGGGGAAGAAGTCAAGACAATATCAAGATAAAATGGACTATTTTAAACTTGGGAAGGTAATAATGAATTACAGGGTAACCTCAAGGAAAATTAATAAGCCTTCTCACCAAAATAAAGGGAAGAAAACCATGAAGATTCAGTAAATAGTAAAATAACAACAATGAAGAAAATTGTAGGAATATTCATTAACACAATGAAATTAGCATTAAAAAACACATGGAACAATGAAATCATCAGCATCACATACACATACATAAAAACACAGCAAAATGATAGTAGTAAATTTATACCTATCAATAATTACACTGAATGTGAATGGACTAAATGTACCAGTCTAGAGACCCACCAGCCACTCCTCGGAAGGAAGGTTGGGCAATCTACTTCCGTAGTGATACTGCCTCGGAAACCCAAGGAGGGATCGCTATGAGTAGGGGCCAACTTGAAGGCACATAACAACAACAACAGAGACAAAGAGTAGCAGAACTTATAAGAAAAGATGACCCATAAATATACTGTGTACAAGAGACACATATTAGACACAACGACAGAAATAAACTAAAAAGGATAAGATGGAAAAAATATATACCAAGCAAATATAAAACAACAACAACAACAAAAACAAGAGTGGCAATATTAATTTCTGACAAAATAGACTTTAAGGAAAAAAGCATCAAAGAGACAAGGAAGGGCATTATATAACGATGAAAAGGTCAATCTAAAAAAAGGAAATAACTATAATAAATATCTATGCATCCAATAGGAGCTCTGGTGGTGTAGTGCCTAAGACATTTGACTGCTAATCAGAAGGCTGATGTTCAAACCCACCAGCTACTCCTTGGAAGGAAGATTGGGCAATCTACTTCCATAAAGATACTGCTTCAGAAATCTAACACCCACTGCTGATAAAATTTCTCAGCAAAATAGGATAGAAGGGAAATTCCTCAATGCAATTAAGGATGTATGCACAAAACCAATGATGAACATTATTTTCAAAGAACAGACTGAAAACATTCCCCTTGAGAATGGGAACAAGACAAGGATGCCATTTAACACCACTCCTAATCAATATTGTATTGGAAGTCCTAGCTAGAGCAATAAAACAAGAAAGGAAAATAAAAATCATCCAAATTGACAAAGAAGAAGTAAAACTATCTCCATTTGCCAATAATATGATCTTATGCATAGAAAATTTCAGAAATTTATTAGAATTTATAGAAGGAACTTAGAGAAAGATTCAGGAATGTGGCAGCATACAAGATCAACATCCAACAACCTGTCAGATTTCCTCTACACTAAGAGAACCACTGAAAAGAAAACAAAAAAAAGAAAAAAAAATATATATAATTTACAATAGCCACACAAAAGATGAAATACTTAGAAATAAATCTAACCTGAGATACAACAGACATAAACAAAGAAAATTACAAAACACTATGACAAGGAACCAAAAGAAAGCTACATAAAAGGAAGGATATACCTCATGCTCATGGAAGAAAGACTTAACATTGTCAAAATGTCAATATTACTCAAAGCAATCTATAGATACAATGCAATCCCAATCTAGATTCCATCATCATTCTTTAAAGAGATGGAAAAACTCATCACCAACTTTATATGGAAAGGAAAGAGACCCCAGATAAGCAAAGCACTAATAAAGTATAACAAAGTAGGAGGCCTCATACGCCCTGATCTCAAAACCTACTATAGAGTAAAAATAGTCAAAATAGCATGGTATTTGTACAATGACAGACACATAGACCTGCTAAACAGAACTGAGAACCTAAGAGTAAATCCATCCACCCTATGGACAGCTGATCTTTGACAAAAGGCCAAAACCCATTAAACGAAGAGATACTTTCTTTAACAAATGATGCTGGCAAAAATAGATATCTATTTACAGAAAAAATGCTTGCTGAAAGTGAGGATGATTTAAGGCACCTACTGATGAATGTTGAAGAATACAGTCTGCAGTATGGATTACGTCTCAACATAAAGAAAACAAAAATACTCACAACTGGACCAATGAGCAGCATCACAATAAATGGAGAGAAGATTGAGGTTGTCAAAGAATTTACGTTGCTTGGTTCTACAATTGATGCCAATGGAAGCAGCAGTCAGGACATTAGACGACGTGTAGCATTGGGAAAGTCAACTGCGAAGGAACTGTTTCAAGTGCTGAGGAGCAAGGATATCTCCTTGAGGACTAAGGTGTGCCTGACACAAGCCATGATATTTCCAATCGCCTCGTATGCATGTAAGAGCTGGACAATGAATAGGGAAGACCAAAGAAGAGTTTATGCTTTTGAGTTGTGGTGCTGGTGGAGAATGCTGAAAGTACCATGGACTGCTAAAAGAACTAACAGATCTGTCCTGGAGGAAGTGCAGCCAGAATGCTCCTTGGAAGCAAGAATGGCCAGACTTCGTCTCACCTATTTTGGTCATGTTGTCAGAAGGGACCATTCCCTGGAGAAGGATGTCATGCTTGGTAGGGTGGAGGGTCAACGAAAGAGGGAGAGACCTTCAACGAGATGGATTGACACGGTGGCTGAGATGATGGGCTCAAGTATAGCAGGGATTGTGGGGCTGGTGCGGGATCAGGCAGTGTTTTGTTCTGCTCTGCATGGGGTCGCTATGAGTCGGAAACAACTCAACGGCACTTAACAACAACAATTCACAGAAAAAAGAAACAGCATCCATATCTCTCACCATATACAAAAACTAACTCTAAATCAATCAAAGACCTAAACGTAAAATCTATAACTGTAAAGATTATCATAGAAAAAATAGGGGCAAACTTAGAGGTGTTCTGGTGGCATAATGCCTAAGGCACTATTTGACTGCTGACCAGAAGACTGGTGATGCAAACTCGCCAGCCACTCCTCAGAAGGAAGACTGGGCAATCTACTTCTGTATAGATATTTCCTCAGACACCCAAGGAGGGGTCATTATGAGTCAGAACCAACTTGACAACAGTGAGTTTGTTTTTCTTTGAGTTTAATACATAGGATAAACACACTATCAAATATCACTAGAAATGTACAAACAGTGGAAGACAAACTAAATGACTGTTGTTGTTGTTATGTGCCAGCGAGTCTGACCCGACTCATAGCGACCACTTCTTGGGTTTCCGAGGCAGTGTCACTATGGAAGTAGATTGCCCAACCTAAAAATTAGACATTTATGCACATCAAAAGATTTCACCAAAAAAGTAAGAAGAGAACCCACAGACTAGGAAAATTTGGGGGACATATGGGACAATGGACTAATCTCTAATATTTATAGAAAAATTCAACAAATCAACAACAAACAGAAAAACAATCCCATTAAAAAATAGGCAGAGTATATGAATAGACAGTTCACCAAAGAAAACATTCAGACAACTAACAAACATATGAAGAAGTGCTTGGGATCATTAGCCATTACAGAGATGCAAATCAAAACAATAATGAGGTATAATCTCACCCCAGTATTAATAACAAAGTCCAAAAACACAAAAAACAACAAATGCTGTCTAGGGTGTGGAGAGACTGGAACCCTCATACACTGCTACTAGTGGGACAGTAAGATGGTGCAACCACTTTGGAAAACAGAATGTTGTTGTTGTTGTTAAAACAGAATGACACTTCCTTAAAAGGTTTGGAAAGGGAAATTCCATATGACCTAGCAATCCTACTGTTAGGTACATTGCCTAGAGATATAACAGCCACTACAAGAGCAGTTATATACATATGCATATGGAAACAAACTAAGTCCCCATCAACAGAAGAATGGATAAACAAACTATGGTACATATAGACAATGGAACACAATGCAACATCAAAGAATAATGATATGAATCTGCAAGACACTTTGCAACATGGATGAACCCGAGGACATTATGCTGAGTGAAATAAGTCAATCGTAAAAGGATGAATATTTTATGAGACCACTACCATAAAAGGTCAAGAAAAAGTTTGCACACACAAAGAAACATTCTTTGAAGTTTACCAAGGGTGGGAAGGGAAGAAAGGGTAAATCATAAGTAGAGAGGGTAGACATGTATCAACTTTAGTGAAGGAAAATGCAATATACAGTAAGGGAGAAGCCAGCACAGAATGAACAAGACAAAGGAAGACACTGGGAGGAAGACAAGAGTTAAAGGCAACAAAAGTTTAAGGTAACATACACAATCCTGTAACAACAATCTAAGAGTGGATACACAGATAGACAAACAAGCTGAATAAACTTGAGTAGGCAAATGGAATTATACCTGTGAATATATAGAATTTTGACAGAGGTTATTTCTACACATGTATTTAGATATGTACATATACATATCTAAATACATATAAATACATACATATGTATACATATATATATATGTATATATAGGAGCTCTGGTAGTGTAGTGTCTAAGGCACTTGACTGTTAACCAGAAAGCTAGCAGTTCAAACCCACTAGCCACTCCTCAGAAGGAAGGTTGGGCAATCTACTTCCATAGTGATACTGCCTCGGAAACCCAAGGAGGGGTCGCTATGAGTCAGGGCTAACTCCACAGGGTACAAAATTATGAAAACTTCTTTAATCATAGCCAAATATCTTTAGGGAATGAGTTTCTAGGTCTGGGGGCTCAGGACCATAGTCTCAGTGGACACTAAGGTCAATTGGTATAATATGATCCACAAAGACAGTGTTCTACATCCTACTTTGGTGAGTAGTGACTGCAGTCTTAAAAGCTTGTGAGTGGCCATGTAAGGGGCAATTATTGGTCTATCCTTGTCTGGAGCAAAGAAGAGTGAAGAACATCAAAGACATAAGGAAAGAATTAGTCCAAAGGACTAATGGACCATGTGAACCTTAGCTTCCATGGCCTTGAGATCAGAAGAAACTAAATGGTGCTTGGCTACAACTGCTGGCCTCTCTCAAAGGGCTCACATAAGAAATTCCGGATATAGTTGGAGAAAAAAAAGGAACAAAACTCAAAATCATAAAAAAATACCAGGCTTACTGGGCTTACAGAGACTGGTGGAAACTCTGAAACTTTGGCCTTTAGACCACCATCAGGCCTGGAACTGAATTCACTTTGTGGCTCAACTTTCAGCCTATGAAGTGAACAATAACACCAGGGAGGTACACACGCCTTAGAACAAGCAACCATATGAGGTCAAAAGGGCAGCAGTAGCCCAGGCATAAAACTCAGAAGGGAGGAAGGGATAGGAAAGAAGGATGAAGGAAATGGTAAACACAGAGGTATATGAGAAATGTGCTATTACGTTGTGGGGAATGCAGTCAATATCACAAAACAAAATGTGTATGAATTGCTGAATGGAAAACTATTTGGCCCTGTAAGCTTTTTCCCAAATCACAATATCCAAAAAGAATTGGTCAATGTTCACCCATTTCAGGAGATGGCATAAGATCAAGAACCAATGGCACAGAAGAAAGAAGTCAAAACTTGACTGAAGGAATTGGTGAAGAACAAGGCTCCAGGAATTGACAGAATACCCATCTAGATGTTTCAACAAACAGATGCTGTACTGGAGGCACTCACTCATCTATACCAAGAAATTTGGAAGACAACTACCTAGCCAACTGACTGGAAGAGATCCACATTTGTACCCATTCCAAAGAAAGGTGATACTATAGAATGTGGTAATTATTGAACAATATTATTAATATCACATGCAAGTAAAATCTTGCTGAAGATAATTCAAAACTGTTGCAGCAGTACATTGACAGAAAACTTCCAGAAATGCAAGCTGGATTCAGAAAAGGATGTGGAATGAGGGATATCATCATTGCTGATGTCAGTTGAATCTTGGCTGAAAGTGAAGAATACCAGAAAGATGTTTACTTGTATTTTATTGACTATGCAAAAGCATTTGATTGTGTGAATCATAACAAATTATGCATAACATTGAGAAGAATGGGCATTCCTGAACACTTAATTGTGCTCATGAGGAACCTACACAAAGACCAGGAGGCTGTCGTTCAAACAGAATAAGGGGATACTGCATGGTTAAAATCAGGAAGGAAGTACATCAGGGCTGTATCATTTCACCATACTTATTCAATCTTTATGCTGAGAAAATAATCTGAGAACCTGGAAAATATGAATAGTGTGGCATCAGGATTGGAGGAAGACCCATTAACAACCTGCGATATGCAGACAACACAACTTTGCTTGGTGGAAGTGAGGATGACTTGAGGCTCTTACTGATGAAGATTAAAGACTACAGTCTGCAGTATAGATTACATCTCAACATAAAGAAAACAAAAATCCTCACAACTGAATAAATAAGCAGCATCATGATGAAAGGAGAAAAGATTGAAGTTGTCAAAGATTTCATATTACTTTTTCCACAATCAACACCAATGGAAGCAGCAGTCAAGACATCAGATGACACATTGTACTGGGCAAATCTACTGCAAAAGTGCTGAAGAGCAAAGATATCTTTTTGAAGACTAAGGTGTGCCTAACCCAAGCCATGGTATTTTCAATTGCCTCATGTGGATGTGAAAGCTGGACAGTGAATAAAGAAAATGGAAGAAGAGTTGATGCTTTTGAATTGTGGTGTTGGTGAAGAATACTGAAAGTACCATGGACTGCCAGAAGAGCTAACAAATCTGTCCTGGAAGAAGTGCAAGTGGAATGCTCCTTGGGAGCAAGAATGGCCAGACTTTGTGTCTCATACTTTGGTCATGTTGTCAGAAGGGACCATTCCCTGGAGAAGGATTTCATGCTAGGTAAAGTGGAGGGTCAACAAAAAAGAGGAAGAAGACCCTCAATGAGCTGGATTGACACAGTTGCTGCAATGATGAACTCAGGTGTAGCAAAGACTGTGAGGCTGGCACAGGACCAGACAGTGTTTCATTCTGTTGTACATAGGGTTGCTATGAGTAAGAGGCAACTCAATGGCACCTAATAGCAACAACAGCAAATACATATATACATGGAGCTCTGGTAGCGTAGTGCCTAAGGCATTTGACTGCTAACCAGAAGCCTGGCGGTTCAAACTTACCAGCCACTCCTCAGAAGGAAGGTTGGGCAACCTTATGTAGAAATACAGCCTCAGAAACCCAAGGAGAGGTTGCTATGAGTCAGAATTGACTCGATAGCATTGAGTTTGTTATATATATATAAAACACACACACACACACACAAGAAAATTAAATAGATTTTTAAGAAAATGAAGATGTTTAGTTTTATCCATCTGAGCCTATGCCCATGAAAACTCACATCCAAGAAACAAGTTACGTTCATAGAGATGTTCATATTGCATATTGTTAAGAAATAAGGTAAACAAAAATGTCCCAGTGGAATGCATTGGGCTCCCTATCATTAGTGCTAAGCCCAGCAGTTTCCTGAGCCCTAAGGGAATCTGAGTTGCTCAAATAAACTCTTCCACTCTGACTAGAAGTGCTACAGGAGATGAAAGTTTCAACCACAGCTTGGCTAGCTGCAAGGCACCATCCCATTAAGATTCTTTTCCCAATTAATTATGCAAATGGATTATTGATTATTAATTAGAGCATTTAGTGATGTTATTAAGAACTTGGAAGATAAATCTTTTTGACTTGCATTTAACTGGTAGATTATATAAGCAATAAAGAGTACATGAGCAATAGCTGCATAATTACATTTTATGAATAGCAGAAACCTGTAAAGGATGTGGAAAGATTTAATTGACATTTAACAAGATAACTACAGCAAATTAATTAGGAATTATCTGCTAAAATATGAATTAACTTCTAATAATATTTTAACCAGCTACTCTATGATGCTGGCATCTTCTTATTGTTGCTAAAATGCCTAAATAAAATATCCTGCTAGTTAAGATGATAGAGCTAATTTGTCTCCCAGATCATCAATCAAGTTTTATTGAGATTCACTGTATAACCAGGACATATTAGAGGATGAAAAGAAGTATAGGATGTAGTCCCTGCCTTCATGAAATTCTCAGAAGTCAGGGGTTTGGGGGCGGGGAAAAATCAGCACAAAGAACTGGTAGCAGTGGGAACTTTAATGCAATTTAAAATCTTGCCTCCCTTTGTCTCTTTATACCTCAGTTTTCACATCTATAAAATGGGGAATAATACAGCTTAGCTCCAGGTTTGCTGTGTAAATGTTTATCTCAGTCCTGGCACTCAGTGATCAATCAATAAATATCAGCTGCCTTATAATCTGACTGTGTGATTCTGAGAGAAAAATGCAATCAGTGAAAACAACAAACATATATGCAATAGGAGATGTTTTCCAGCTTGTTCAATGAAGCAGTGTTTGTAAATGTGAAGACTGAAACAATCTAATGCCATCAAACAGGCAATGGTGAAATATAAACAGTGATGGATTCATATCATAACATGAGATTCATACTATAGAGTAAGGCTCATACAGATGGGCTAATGTTGATGGATTTCCAGAAATTTTAAAAAACATAAATGTACAATGCCATGTATATTTAAAAATGTGCATGTTCAATATAAATAGTATAATTCTTGTTGAGAACCTATATACACACAAGAAAATATAAAAAAAATATCTGAAAGTATGCACCTCAAACATTTAACTGTGCTCCCCCAGGAAGTGAGGAGAGGACTAGGAATTGACTAAGCAGTCAAAAGGGGTCTTAGCTCTGTTCGCAGTATTTTAATTTTAAATTTAGATTCTATCTGCATGTGTAATTAAAACTTAAATTATGAAAAAAAAGAAATGTGAAAATGCACTAGTGCAGTAGAGTCTTCTGGTGGGCAATAAGGGATGGCTAGAAGGCCATGAAGGCAGGGAATAGGAAAGGGAAGGAAGTTACATTGAATCTTGTGCTTAGACAGAGCAGACAATCATGCCATGCTTGCAGGACGAAGAGGCAAAAGCAAGAGACTAGAAAGAGCATTGCAGAGATGGAGGATAGGAACTCTCATGGTGCAATGGTTAAGCACTTGGCTGCTAACCAAAAGGTTGGTGGTTCAAACCCACCAGCCACTCCTCGGAAGGAAGGTTGGGCAATCTACTTCCATAGTGAGACTGCCTCGGAAACCCAAGGAGGGGTCGCTATGAGTGGGGTCCAACTCAACGGCACATAACAACAACAACAACAAAGTTTTCATCTGAGAGGCATCAGCCAGTCAGGAGATAGTACAAACTCCCAGTGAGTTAAGGGTAGAAAATGAAGAGCAAAGGTCAAGTATGGAGGCATTAGGTGGCTGGGGAAGGTAGCACTTACTGGGAAGTTCAACTTTCACACTGGAAGTTCCTCTACCAGGTGATGTGTACCAGGTGCATGTGCCTCTGAAAGAGTATTATATCCACACTAGATACTTCTCTCTCAAGAAAAACTAAAGGATGCCTACTGTCAGTCAAGAAAGCAAAGCTATGTACATTATTATGTTCTAAGAATGTCTTTCCCCTGGAAACCTACATTCCACTCTGTGTTCCTTTTTTTTTTTTTTAATAAACTTAACTTTTTAAAGGAGACCTGGGTGATAGAAACAATTCAATACACTGGGCTGCTAACGGAAGGTTAGAAGTTGGAATCCACCCAGAGGCACCTCAAAAGAAAGGTCTGGCCATTTACTTCCAAAAGTCAGCCATTGAAAATCCTATGGAGCACAGTTCTACACATACGATGCCATGAGTAGGAATCAAGTCAAAGACAATTGGTTTTCTTTTTTTAAAAAAACTACTGTTTCCACTGGTAAGGCCTCTGTCCCCTCTAGAAGGCCCCTGACCCCTCTCAGAAATGTTTCCTGACTAAAAGACTGAATCTTTGCATTTGGTTGTCCAGGTGTTTCACTACTTGGTGTTCTTAATGAGCTCAATAATAATGACTTCCCCACGTACTTGCAGCAGGTTTTTGTCTTTTATTTTTATTTATTTATTTATTTTAAACTCATCAATGCGTTATCTTTGTTATATGCTTTGTCCTTACAACATCCCTTCCAAGAAGGAGAAGAAAAGTTACTGATTTTGACCCATTCTAAGTTTTTTCACTATCTGTCAGTTTGTAGTACTGTGGTGGCTTACATTTTGCTATGATGTTGGGAGCTATGTCACCAGTGTTTCAAATGCCAGCAAGATCAGGCATGGTGCATAGGTTTTAGCAAAGCATCTAGACTAAGACAGACTAGGAAGAAAGGCCTCGTGATCCACTTCCTAAAATCGGCCCAATAAAACTCTATGGATCATAATGGAATATTGTCCCATACAGTGTTGGAAGATGAGCCCCCTTCAGTTGAAAGGCAGGTAAAATACACAGTGGCCACAACAGTGGACTTAAACATGCTGACGATCTTGATAATGATGCAGGACAAAGCAATGTATTGTTCTGTTGTACATGGAGTCACCATGAGAGGAAGTTGACTCATCAGCAATTAACAATAGGTTTTCTCAGTTGTGAAAAAGGAGTGTAAGTTATTTTACCAAGATTGCTTGGTAATTTGCTAACAGGTAGCACCTAATGCCTAATGTAAGTAGTTTGTTGTTGTTGTTATGTGCCATCGAGAGTCGGCCCCGACTCATAGAGACCCCTCCTTGGGTTTCCAAGGCAGTATCACTACAGAAGTAGGATTAATTACTAAGCACTATAGACTAGGAGCTCTGGTAGCGTAGTGCCTAAGGCACTTGATTGCGAATCAGAAGGCTTGTGGTTCAAACCCACCACCAGCCTTGGAAGGAAGGTTGGGTAATCTAATTCCGTAGTGATATTACCTTGAAAACCCAAGGAGGGGTTGCTATGAGTCAGGTACAATTCAATGGCACATAACAACAACAACATAGACTAGGAGGGAGGTCTGGTAGCGTGGTGCCTAAGGCATTTGACTGCTAACCAGAAGGCTGGCGATTCAAACCTAACAGCTACTCCTCTGAAGGAAGATTGGGCAACCTACTTCCCTAGTGATACTGCCTTGGAAACCCAAGGAGGGCTGGCTATGAGTCAGATCCGACTTGATGGCAGTGAGTCTGATTTTTTTTTTTTTTTTTGAGTAGACTAGGAAAGCAGTCCTGGTGGCTCAGTGCCTAAGGCATTTGACTGCTAACCAGAATATTGGTAGTTCAAACCCACCACCCACTACACCGAAGAAAGATGGGGCAATCTACTTCCACTGATATTTACAGCCTCAGGAACCCAATGGAGGTTGCTAGGGCAGTGAGTTTGGTTTTTGGTTTTGGTAGACTAGGAGCCCTGGTGGAGCTGTAAAGCTATGGGACACTTCTACTCTGTCCTATGGGGTCACTAAGAGTTGGAATCAATGGCAACAAGGTAACAAGGATGCTAAGAATTATATCTGCATTGTCTCATTTCCTGTATCCCCATTATAAAGATGAGGACAATGAGACATGCCTAGGACACATAGCCAGGAGTTAGCAGAGACAGCCCTTAAATCCATGTCATCTGACACCAGAACTCCCCTGCTGAGCCACAGCCGACACAATATTGGCAGGACTCAGGCTGTTAGTGCTTTTTGATTTAGACTTCATTTTATAGTTGACCTATATTGCTTCCTAGAATTGCCCTACTGAATAGGTGTTATATTTTTTTCTCCGTTATCTGTATTTCTCTTGTTGTATTAGGAGGTGACCATAGGCCGATATGCAAGGAGTCCATGATACATTCATTTGAAAACTAGTCCCAGAAATGCTCCTGTAGAGACTGTGTGGTCCTCTTGCAAAGCTGTGAAAGGGAGAATCCTATATTGGAAGGGAGGCCGGAATAGATGATCACCAAGAATTTCCCAACTCTAAGATTCTGATAAGTCTGCTCTTCTTGAGTCTTTTTCCTCATCTTATGATGATGAAGGAAGTTTCAGAGCTCAGGGAGGGCAAGGCATTAGCAACCACCAAGCTAAAAAGTGCTTGAGGTATATCACGACATGCTGTGGGGTTCGTAATACAACAACTAAGTCTGATTGCAGGAGTTAAGGGGCCTGCTTCACCAAGAAGTAAGTCTTAAGCAGAAATCAGAAGGGTGAGTAGGACTTTTCTGTGGATAGAAGGACATCAAAGCTAAGGGAACACTGTGCAGAGATACAGAAAAGTGTGAGAGCATTAAACATGAGGGAAATGAGGAAAATAAATCATCATGGCTGGGTTTATGATTCACATGGGAAAATGTAAAAGTAAGAAATTGGAGAATTGTGTGTTAGTCAACAGTCTCAGTTGCACATCACGGATACCTAATTCAAGCTGGCCTGGGAAAAACAAAAGAGTATTTACTGACTTATGTAACTGAAAAATGCATTCCTCAGGCATAACAGAAATGAAAACCTAGCTCTCACAGGGGTGCTATGGCAATGGTGACTTCCGTGGCTGGAGAAATCTCCTTCTCCAATACCCATGGACCATGTAAGTTACAAAAGTTCTAGTATAACCTGTCCCTCAAGCTCAAATTTTGAGAATAGAGCTCCCTCCCATGATGAGCCCTGAGTTTGACTGAATTTAAAAAAATAAATAAATTCTCATCCTCTCTCTCTCTCTCTCTCTTTTTTAATTTTCATATAAGGGTCATAGAGTAAAACCATAGTGGTTACATATTTTCTTGGTATCCTTTTCCAGCTTTGGGATAAGGAAACTGAGGATGTCCACATTGGATAGTTTTTATTTCAATTAAATAGTAAGAAGCAAGATCTTCTAAAGTGCAATGATGGACTTGGAAGCTTGAGGAAATTGGAAAGATTGGAAAGTATGCAGGCAATGTCCTTGGGTGGTATAAACATTTAGCGCATTATGAAGCTAAGCAAAGGTTGGAGGATCAAGTTCTCCCAGAGGTGCCTGGTAAGCCTGATGAGCTGCTTCCAAAAAGCCGGCCATTGAAAACCCCACTGGTACACAGTTCTACTCTGACACACATGGGGTTGCCATGAGTCTTAATAGATTCAACTGCAACTGGTTTACTGTGGGCAAAGGGGGAAGGAACGTCAGCCCGGACTCTGGCTCTTTGCTTCATTATTAGGGAAAATGTCTCCTCCCAACCAAAGAAAATTTTGCTTCTGCCTGGAATCAACTACACACTTTCTACACTCCCACTCAACTAGGATCTAGCTTGCCTGCCAAGTTAGCATCCAATGTTAAGTCATTGTAGTTGCTACTGTTGTAACAGATCTGTTACTGTCAAGTCAATTACAACTCATAGTGATCTTATAGGGCAAAGCAGAACTTCCCCATGCCACATCTTTCTTCTATAGTGTAGCTTGTGGGTTTGTAGCTGAGTACTTAACCACTGCACCACCAGGATCCTTCTGTTGTAACAGGCAGGCCCGTTTCACCTATATCAAAAACATAAAAACCAAACTCACTGCTGTCAATTTGGGTTTCCAATTGCCCAGTCTTCCTTCTGAGAAGTGGCTGCTGAACCACCAGCCTTCTGGTTAGCTGTCAAACGCCTTAGACACTATGCCACCAAAGCTCCCTCACCTTATCAGTCACTGCTTATACTCAATAATCTGACCAAGAGGTCCTTTGTCACCACCTAGTGGGCAATAACCACACTACACCACCCTATCCAAATGCAATTAAATTGAAGTACCTGCAAGCTTAGGTGCCTAACTGACAGAAAAGACAGGAAAGATTATATACTAGTAAAGCTCCCACCTTCACCTGCAAAAGCTTGATTTTTAGCCTTTTCCTGCTTGGCAGCAAAAACTGCCTCATCACAATAGCACTGGTGGCTGCACAACGAGATGAAGAATATGTTTTGTTATACATTGGAAGTTTTTTTATCCTTTTTAAAGAATATTTACAAGATTCATAAAGCATATGGAAAGGTGGGTAGAGAGATAAGCATGTGTTCAAATTAAATGGAACACGGGCTGATGCAGTGTGGAAGCCAAGACTTCAGTGACTCCAATTGTCTGGGGCCCCACACAGGATTTTCAATAAAATCCAGACCAAAATGCCTTAGGCACCCATGTTGGGGGTTTTAGCAACCTGGAGCAGAGAGAAAGTGTCAAGTTCACTGCACCCCTTTTCCTCCCTGGTCCAAAAGTCCACAGGGACATCATTTAGAAAAAACTGGCTAGCCAGTCTCCTTCTATTTCTCCAAATGTCAAAGTGAAGTCCAACAGAAAGCAATTAACTACCCAGCAGAGAGTTTGGGAGTTCCAGTGAAGAAATGAAATGTAGATATGTCTTAGAATATCACAGGGAAACCTCATTTACTACCCATTAAAAGTGAAATTAAACAAACAAACAAAAAATTTGTTGCCATCTATTCTATCTGACTCATGTGATACTGTAGGACAGAGTAGAACTGCCCCATAGTGTTTCCAAGGCTGTAAATCTTTATGCAAACAGACTGCCACATCACTTTCCCACGGAGCGCCCAGTAGGTTCGAACTACCAACTTTTTGTTCAGCAGCCTAGAGCTTTAAACATTGGGCCACCAGAGCTCCATTACCCAGCTAAAGATAGCCTCTCCATTGCCTAAGCTTTCTGTTTCTATTGACATCAGTCCCAACAGGTTAACTTTTTCCTCTTGAAAGTTTCCTTAACAAGTGGCAAGTGAGAAAACATTACCCTTTTGAAAATTTTGGTAAATGCAACCTGTTATGCAGCTACCCCATATTTGGACTCAGGTGCAAAGTACCCCAGGGAATTTCTAACCTCACCCTACAGGAAAGTTCTCACCAAACATTCCCCACCATTTACCCCAGACCTCACTGGGCCAACATCCACACCTCCAAAAGGTAGGAAAGCAACCAAACTCTCCCTCCGTCTGGAAAGGTTGCAGAGAAGGGACTGTGTGGTTTTATAATAAGATCTTATTTGTGACATTAAATGAGCAAATCATAAAGCATCTAAAATGATTAATTTCTCACTGGGGCTGTCAGGGAGCTGTCATTAGCTGACAGTTCTGTCATAGGTATCATTTATAATGTCACAAGTCTATTCCCCATCAATGTCATTAAACAATTATACTTGGTTTAGAAAAAGAAAGGGGGAAGGGTGGGGGATGCATGGAAAGCCATGTGCAATGCTTAAGCAATTATATTCTTTGCTGTTCCTGGGTGGCAATCCCTGCCAACAATTAAATCTTACTTGATTTATTCATTTAGGCAAATTATCAATTATTTGGAGGCGTTAGCCTGGGTAATTTTTTCCTCTCCACTGGCAGCAGCCACCATGCCCTGCCAGGATTGATATCAACAGAAAGGAGCTAGAGCTTTGAAAATTAGCCCTCTCAGCACCACAGTCTGCAGTTCTGCACTTCCTTTTTGTGCTCACACTGGTGTGTTTCCTTTGTAAGGGTTTGGCATATGGGTGAGACCATTAATTCTCTGAACTGTTTAAATAAAGATTGTGCTTCTAATGAATATGCCTTTTTGAAAATTTTGGTAAATGAAACCAGTTATGCAGCTACTGCCTGCTTTCTTCTCCTCTACCCTCCTGTTTTTCTTCACAGGATGCTGAGCCACTTTGTTAAGCTCCCACTCATGTCCCCGGGTATCCACTGCACGTCTGTAAGGGTAGGGCCTGTTTCAGCAGATGCGTTCACCAGAATGCAAATGTAAATGACTCCTCTTGATTGCTGTGTGGGCTTCAATAGAACCCCATGGGTGGAGGCGTCCTGTGGTGGGTGAGGATATAAAACCAGAAAGAGCCAGAAAGGACATCTTTGGACTCTATAAACAGCTTCTCTTCTAGAATGGAGTGTCTAGTGTCTGGCCTGAAAAGGATGTTTTTTCATGAGCAAGAAGGAACAAGCCGGGGAGGCCCTGAACCATGTATCAGAAAGAGACTCATACAGAATGTTAAGGAAGCACCGTTGTTAGTTGCTGTCGATTAGATTCCGACTCATTGCGACCCTATGTTCAACAGAACGAACACTGCCCGGTCCTGTGCCTGCGACATCTTCACAATCTTTGCTATGCTTAAGCCCATTGCTGCAGCCCACTGTGTCACTGACCCTCTACTTTACCAAGCATAATGTCCTCTTCCAGGGACTGGTCCCTCCTGATGGCGATGTGTCCAAAGTACTGAGATGAAGTCTCATCATCCTCACTTCTAAGGAACATTCCTTCTGTAGTTCTTCCAAACTAGATTTGTTCGTTCTTCGTCAACACCGTAATTCAAAGGCATCAATTCTTCGGTCTTCCTTTTTCATTGTCCAGCTCTCACATGTGTAGGAGGCAATTGCAAATACCATGGCTTGGATCAGGCATATCTTAGTCCTCGAAGTAACATTTTTACTTTTTAACACTTTAAAAAGATCTTTTGCATCAGATTTACCCAATCATTTTCTTTCTTTCTTTTTTAACTTTGTATTGTAATTTGGGTGAAACTTTATACAGCACAATTGGTTTTCCATTCCATAATTCATACACATTTTGATTGGTGTCACTGATTGCAATCCCCACAATGTAACAGCACTCTTCCTGTTACCTCTTGTATTTACTGTTTTCATTCATCCTTACCCCTTCCTGCCTTCTGAGCAAATGGTGGCTAAGTGCTGCCCTTTTGATCTCCTATGGTTGATTGTGCTATTTCCTTTCCTGGTGTTATTGCTCACCTTATAGGCCTGCATATTTTTTGGGTGAAAGTTGAGTGACAGGGCTGAGTTCAGTTCAAGGCCTGAAGGTTGCCTGTCTAAGGGCCATAGTCTCAAGGATTCTACTAGTCTCTATCAGACCAGTATGCCTGGTCTTTTTTTGTTATTATTGAGTTTTGTTCCATGTTTTTCTCCCACTCTGTCTGGACCTTCTAACATGACCCATTTCAGAGAGGCCAGCAGTGATAGTAGGGGTAGGGTCAATCTAAGTTTTGTGGTCTCAGGGTCATGGAGGCTGAGGTCGTCAGTTAGATAACAAATAGTTCTTAGGACTAATTGTTTCCACGTGTCTTTGATTTTCTTCGTTTCTTTGCTCCTGACAGGGAGTGACCAATTTGTTGTATGGCTGCTCACAAACTTTTAAGACTCCAGTCACTACTCACCAAAGTAGGATGCAGAACATTGTCTTTGTGGATTGTGTTATGCCAATTGACCTCAATGTCCCCTGAGACTATGGTCCTGAGCGCTCAGATCTTCAAGGTATTTGGTTATGGCTTTTTTTTTTTTTTTAAATAACTCTGGCTCCTGTATGTTCTACTATATTCATGGATATATTTGCAGCATATATAAGTACATATGTGGAAATATCTCCTGTCAGACCTGTATGTGTTTCTGGACATAGTCCCATCCACCTTCCCTCTCTTGTTAAGTTTGCGTGTCTATCTGTGTAACCACTCATAGATTATTGGTATTACTGTTATTGCAGGATTATTTATGCAATAGACTTTGCCTTTGTTGACTTAACTTTTGTGCTCACCCCAGTGTCTTCTTTTGCCTTGATCATTTTGTGCTGACCTTTCCTCTTATTGGGTATTGCCTTTCCCATCACCCAAGTTAACATGTGTCTACACTCTAGTTAGTGATTTACTCTCCCTTCCTCTCTCACACCTGTTAACCTTCAAAGAATATTTCTTTCTATGTGTACATCTTTTCTTGACTTTTTATAATAGTGGTTTCATACAATATTGATCCTTTTTTGATTGATTACTTTCACTCAGCATAATGTCTTCCAGATTTGTTCATGTTACGAGTTGCTTTACAAATTCATTCTTGTCCTTTAACATTGTGTAGTATTCCATTGTATGTATGTACCATACTTTGTTTATCCATTCATCCATTGATGGGCACTTAGGTGGCCCCCCCCTTTTTTTTTGCTATTGTGAATAGTGCTTCAGCGAACATGGATGTGCATATTAGTTTTGTGGCTCTTATTTCTCCAGGATATGTACCTAGTAGTGGGATTCCTGGATCACATAGAGTTTCTACTTTCATTTTTTTTAAGGAAGTGCCATATTGACTTCCATAGTGGTTGCACCATCTTACAATCCCAGCAGCAGTGTGTGAGGGCTCCAGTCTCTCCATATGCTCACCAACATTTATTGTTTCTACTTCTTTTAACCTTGTTGTTAATGCTGGGGTGAGATGATACCTCAGTATTATTTTGATTTCTGTCTCTAATGACTAAGAAGAATTGTGAGATGCCATCAAGAGCATCATCTGTGAAGAAAGCAAGAGGTCTTTAAAAATATGAGAAAGAAAGAAAAGACCAAAATGGATGTCAGAAGAGATTCTGAAATTTTCCCTTGAGTTAAGAGTAGCTAAAGCAAATGGAAGAAATGACAAGATAAAAGAGCTGAACAGAAGATTTCAAGAGCAGCTTGAGCAGATGAAGCCAATTACTACAATGAAATGTGCAAAGACCTGGAGTTATAAAAACAAAAGTGAAGAACACGCTCAGCATTTCTCAAGCTGAAAGAACTGAGGAAATAATTTAAGCCTTGAGTTGCAATATAGAAAGATTCTATGGGCAAAATATTGAATGATGCAGGAAGCATCAAAGGAAGATGGAAGGAATACACAGGTCACTGTACCAAAAAGAACTTGTCAATCTTCATCCATTTCAGGAGGTGGAATATGTTCAAGAACCAATGGTATTGAGAGAAGAGGTCGAAGTTGCACTGAGGGAATTGGAGAAGAACAAGGCTCCAGGAATGACAGAATACCCATTGAGATGTTTCAGCATATGGATGTCTTGTGGGAGGCACTCAATTGGTTATACCAGGAGATCTGGAAGACAGCTACCATGCCAACTGACTGAAAGAGATCCATATTTGTACCCATTCCAAAGAAAGGTGATCCCACAGAATGTGGAAATTATCGAACAATGTCATTACTAGCACATACAAGTAAAATCTTACTGAAGATAATTCAAAAAAGAAGATATACTGTTGCAGCAGTATATTGACAGAGAATTTCCAGAGGTGCAGGCTATATTCAGAAGAGGACATTGAATGAGGGATATCATTGCTGATGTCAGATGGATCTTGGCTCAAAGTAAAGAATACCAGAAAGATGTTCACTTGTGTTTTATTGACTATGCAAAAGCATTTGATTGTGTGGATGATAACAAATTGTGGATAACATTGAGAAGAATGGGAATTCCAGAACACTTAATTGTACTCATGAGGAACCTGTACATAGACCAGCAAGCTCTCGTTCAAATAGAAAAAGGGGACACTGCATGGTTTAAAAATCAAGAAGGGAGTATGTCATGGTTGTATCCTTTCACCATACTTATTCAATCTGTATGCTGAGCAAATAATCCAAGAAGCTGGACTATATGAAGAAGAATGTGCCATCAGGATTGGAGGAAGAATAATTAATAACCTGTGATACGCTGACAACACAACTTTGCTTGCTGAAAGTGAAGATGGATAGAAGTACTTACTGATGTACATTGAAGAATACAGTCTGCAGTATGGATTACACCTCAATATAAAGAAAACAAAATCCTCACAACTGGACCTATAAGCAACATCATGATAAATGGAGAAAAGATTGAGGTTGTCAAAGACTTCACATTGCTTGGTTCTATGATCGATGCCAATGGAAGCAGCAGTCAGGACATCAGATGATATATAGCACTGGGCAAATTGGCTGCAAAGGACCTCTTTCAAGGCCGAAGAGCAAAGATGTCTCCTTGAGGACTAAGGTGGGCCTGACACAAGCCATGGTATTTTCAATTGCCTCATATGGATGGACAGCTGGGCAATGAATAAGAAAGACCAAAGAAGAGTTGATGCTTTTGAGCTGTGGTGCTGACGAAGAATGCTGAAAGTACCGTGGACTGCTAAAAGAACTAACAGGTCTGTCCTGGAAGAAGTGCAGCCAGAATGCTCCTTGGAGGCGAGAATAGCCAGACTTCATCTCACATACTTTGGTCATGTTGTCAGAAGGGATCATTCCCTGGAGAAGGATGTCATGCTTGGTAAGTTGGAGGGTCGATGAAAGAGGGGAAGGCCCTCAATGAGATGGATTGACACAGTGGTGGCTGCAATGGGCTCAAGTGTAGCAAGAATCGTGGAGCTGGCTCAGGACCAGGCAGTTCATTCTGCTGTGCATAAGGTCACTATGAGTCGAAGATGACTCAATGGCACTTAACAACAACAACAAGGGCTAATGATCACAAGCATTTCTTCATGTGTTTGATG
The DNA here is from genome assembly GCF_000298275.1 of Orycteropus afer afer. Lineage (NCBI taxonomy): Eukaryota > Metazoa > Chordata > Mammalia > Tubulidentata > Orycteropodidae > Orycteropus > Orycteropus afer. The sequence goes on along the minus strand of NW_006921600.1, from coordinate 17,149,315 downwards.
GCCACCTGAATATCTTCTTTCATGAAGTGTGTGTTCATGTTCTCTGCCATTTTTTTCAGTTGGATTGACTTTTTATTGTTGAGGTGTTGAACTTTTCTATAAGCTTTAGAAATTAATCCCCTGTCTGATATGTCATTGCCAGTTTTTTTCCTAGTCTGAAGGTTCTCATCTTACTCTATTGATAAAGTCTTTTGATGCACATAAATGTTTAATTTTTAGGAGGTCCAAGGTGTCTAGTTTGACTTCTGCTATTTGTGTGGCTTTAGTTACACTTGATAGTGTAGTAATGCCATTTATTATGGCCTCTAAGTTTATCCATTTTTTTGTTTGATGATCTTTATGGTTTTAGGTTATATGTTTAGGTCTTTGACCCATCTTTAGTTAGCTTTTGTATATGGTGAGATATATGGATTCCATTTCTTTTTTCTGCAAATGGATATCCAGTTTTGCTAGGACCATTTGTGAAATAGAGCATATTTTCCCCATTTAATGAGTTTTGACCCTTTGTCAAAGATCAACTGTCCATAGGTGGATGAATTTACTTCTGAATTCCCAATTCTGTTCCATTGGTCTATGTGTCTGCCATTATACCAATATCAGGCTGTTTTGTACTAAGGCTTTCTAGTAGATTTTGAGATTGGAGAGTATGAGATGTCCTACTTTGCTCCTTTTCTTTAGTAGTGCTTTCCACATAAAAATAAATAGTTTTTCCATCTTTTTTAAAAATGATGATGGAATATGGATAAGGATTGTATTATATTTGTAGATTGATTTGTGTAGTATTGACATTTTCACAAATAGTAAGTCTTCCTATCCATGAGCATGGTATATTCTTCCATTTATGTAGGTTTCTTTTTCTTCTTCTTCTTCTTTTTTTTTTTTTTTATTGTGATTTGGGTGAAGGTTTACAGAGCAAATTCACTTACCATACAGCGGTTCACATATACTTTGTCTCATGAGATTGACCACAGTTTACCACAATGCAACAGTTCCCCTCCCACTTCCTCCCCATAGTTACCTCTTCCCTGTGTCCATCCCTCCATGCACTCCCTCCCCCCTGAGCTCTCTGCCTGTGCATAAGCAGCCCTTCTTTCTCCCATGATTGTTCTCTCCAAGGACAGTATCTACCTCAAGTAAATGTTCAACTCCTATTCCTGTCTTTTGTTTGGCTGGAAACCACAGGTGTGGGTTCAATTCCAGACCTGAAGAGCAGGTAGGGGCCATAGTCTCAGTGTTTCCACCAGGCACTGCTGCCCCCTGAGCTGTCTGCCTGTGCATAAGCAGCCCTTCTTTCTCCCATGATTATTCTCTCCAAGGACAGTATCTACTTCAGGTAAATGTTCAACTCATATTCCAGTCTTTTGGTTGGCAAACCTGGTCCCCCCATTTTTTTTTCTTCAAATAATTTTGAGTTTTGTTCCACATTGTTCTCCCTCTCTATCAAGGATCTCCTACATAGATCCCCTTCCAACTGGATGATGGTGGTAGCTGGGCACCATCTAGTTCTTCTGGTCTCATAGT
>NW_006921600.1:17145057-17145800 GCF_000298275.1 Orycteropus afer afer | reverse complement strand
TTGCATAGTATTCCATTGTGTGTCTGTACCATAGTTTGGTTATCCATTCCTCAGCTGATGGACACCTAGGTTGTTTCCATCTTTTGGCTATTGTAAATAGTGCTGTAATGAACATGGGTATGCATATACCCGTTCTTGTCATGGCTCTCACTTCTTTAGGGTATATGCCTAGTAATGCAATGGCTGGGTCAAATGATATTTCTAATTCCAACTTTTGAAGGAATCACCATATTACTTTCCACAATGGTTGTAAGGTTTTACAGTCTCACCAGCAGTGTATGAGAGTCCCAATCTCTCCTGAACCTCACCAGCATTTGTTATTTTCTGTCTTGTTGAACTTTGCTACTAGTGCTGCAACAAGATGGTATCTCATTGTTGTTTTGATTTGCATCTCTCTAATAGCTAATGGTTGTGAGCATTTCTTCACGTTTGTTGCCTGCTTGAATAGCCTCCTTGGTGAAGTGTCTATTCATGTCTTCTGCCCATTTTTGAATTGGATTATTTGTCTTTTTGTTATTGAGCTGTTGGAGTTTTCTATAAATTCTAGAGTTAAGTCCCTTGTCAGATATGTTATTACCAAATATTTTTTCCCAATCTGTAGCTTCTCTTTTGATTCTTTTGGAGAAGTCTTTGGAAGCACATAAGAATTTAATTTTTAGAAAGTCCCAATCATCTGGTTTCTCTTCTGCTGTTTGTGCATTTTGATTTATGCTTGATAGTCTATGCCATATATTGTTGTTGTT
>NW_006921600.1:17134334-17142080 GCF_000298275.1 Orycteropus afer afer | reverse complement strand
ATCTATTTGGCTTTTCAACTCTTTTAAAGTCTGATTTATGTATTTTGGGGCTCTTTCATTGGGTCCATAGATATTTATTATGGTTATACCTTCATGTTCAATTGATCCTTTAATCATTATATAATGTCCTTTCTTGTCTCATATGCTGATTTTTGTCTTAAAGTCAATTTGATCAGAAATTCATATTACCAGTCCTGCCCTCTTACTGTTGCCATTTGCTTGATATATCTTTTTCCAACCTTTGATTTTTAATCTATTTTTGTCTTTGTTTTTAAGACCTTTGAATCTGGGAGAGTGCTGTCTCTTTAAATAACCAAAATGGTCAAGTCACTTGTAAACATTCAAAATGGCTATGCCCTCCGGACAGGCATAAGTCCACAGCTCAGCCCACCTTTCTCTTTGCTGGTGCTTCACCTTTTATTCCCCAGCCACCACAGCAGTCCTCCATGCACTCCCTGGCTAGCAGGGTGATTTTTAGGTTAATTCTTAGGTCCTACCACCACTTGGGAATCTCCAAGCTGTCTGTGCTGTCAGGATTGCTCAGGATCACTGCCAGATCACAGCTCTGTATGTCTCCTTTTTTGGTATTTTCATGCCAATTCTTCTGCTAGTTGGGGTTTAGCCCACTTCTGTATCCTTCCCTTCAGGGTTCAGGGGTCCAAGATTATCTTCTGTGTCTGTGTTAATTGGTTTCCCTTTCCTTTGTTGAAGAGGTTTTGTGCAGTCTTTCTGCCTATTCTGCCATCTTGCTGGAACCCCCCGTATGTAGGTTTCTTGTAGTCATGTTTTGTTTTAATATATTCAGGTAACAAGGTAGGCACGTTACTCTAATTGCTAGTTTGGTGGTATTGGGGCACTCACTCGCTATCTCTAGGTAAATTTGCTAGTGGTTAGGAGTGTGGGCACAAGTCTCTAACCATTAGTCATGTAGAGGAATTGAGGGCACTCTGAGCAGGTGTTGACTGCTCTCTGTCATTGAAGCAGTGGTGCTGGAATGGCTGTTGACAATTGCCCATTGGGTGATAGAGCAGGTGTAGCAGGTATAGTTGGGAAGGGTTGCTGCTCCTGACTGATAGGGAAAAATAAAGGGGGGAAGAGAAGTGGGAAAGAAATAGAAAGGAAAAAGGAGGGAGAAGAGGGAAGAACTAAAAAGAAAGAAAAAGCACACACTGCCACAAGCACTAGCTACCCAACATGGCTGCCATTGGACCACCGTATTCACTCTGTGGGTTTGCACACTGCTGACTGCAGAGGGGAGGGTAGGCATTACTGGCTATGGAGGTGGTGGGGGCAGGACACATGCTCTGTGAGATCACGTGCCACTACTTATGGAGGTGGCTGTCGCAGGCACTACCAACTCTGGAGGAGGCAGGGGTGGGACACACACTCCAAAGGATCAGAAAGAAAAAAGAAGGGAAGAGGAAGATAAAAAAGAAAATAAAGAATAAAAACGAGGTGGGGGGGAGACACAGCACAGAACTGGTACATGTGTTAATGACCAAATATGGCTGTGCTGGCTATGAAAGTGTGGGGGTAGGTGCTGCTAAGGATGCAGTGTGGGACGGACTCCTTCTCTGTAGAATCAAAAAAGAAGGAGGAAGGATAAGAGGAAGAAAACAGAGAAAAGACAAAAGAAAGTAAAAGTTGAGAAGAGGGAAGAACTATGAAGACAGAAAAAAAAAAGCAGCATAGCACTGGCACTGGGGTGGGATTTGAGAAGCTGCTGAGTAGGTGAGGATGAGGGGAGGCCACATCTCTGGTCACCAGAAGGTTGTGCAGCGTAGCGGAGGACATCACACCTCTGTGGTTACCGATCATAAATGTGGGTGCTGGTGCAGTCCTGAGCAAGCAAAGACCGTTATCTAGTTCCTGCCTGATTTGTACATCACTTGCAATAATTCAAAACAGCCATGCTATCCCATGCCAATTGGCAATTCACAGCTCCATATGCCTCCTTGTACCCTGTTTTCATTCAAGTCTCTTTCTCTAATTGGTATTTGATCTACTTCTTTACCTTTTCCTTGGAAACTCTAGGTTCCAAAATTGTCATTCGTATCTGTTGCACTTGGTTTCTTGGATCTTTATTGTGGAGGGCCTGGATAGTATATTTGCCTAGTTTGCCATCTTGACCATCTTTGTTTGATTTCTTTTCTTTTGTTTTTTCTTTTCTTTTGACAGTTATGGGGTTTATTAGAGAAGTAATTAGAGAAGTTGGTTACAATTCAGGATCAGGAACAACTCAGGATACAGTTCTTCAGTCGGGACAGCTTTTCAGCCATGCTCTTTCCTCTCTTAGCTTTTTGGCTTCTTGGCCTCTAAGCCCAGCCTCTGCTCTGCTCTGCTCAGGCAAGTGTTACAAAGCTCTTTAGCTCTGCCAATAAGTGTCCATGAGGACCCCACACTTTCAGTAAGCTTTCTGCTAGAAGGCACTTGGCTCTCTAGCTCCACGTGTTAGCATGTCCACTGTAGACACTTTGTTCCATGGGCTGGGAAGCCCACTGAACCATCTTGTGCTGGTCTCCTGGTTTTGCTACCATTTCTCTGCCACTGCTTCTTACCATCTCATACTGTCCCCAATGTTACAGTTCTATCTCTTGAGTCTAGGAGGTTCTCAGTGCAGGGACCCTGAGTCCAAAGGATACTCTCCACTCCTGGCTTTTCTTTCTAGGTGGTAGTGAGGTGCCCTCTCTGCTCTGGGATTGGCTCTTTTTTGAGTCTAGTGGGATGACAAAACTGACCAATCCTTTTGTTAGGGCTCTGTACACCTTAGTTACATGATCCCACTACACAGAGGTTCCATGCACCATATCTGCACTATTATCATCAGCAAACTGTCTCTCTGAGAAAATCTTTTAATTTTTTATGGTGAAAACATACACACCGAGACATTTGCCAACATAACAACTTCCACATTTATAGCTCAGGGACTACTTTTTTTTTTTTTTTGAACTTGATGTCCCCTGTGACTATGGTCCCAAGCCTACAGGTTCAACTACTTGGTCGCTCTGGGTGGTTGGCTGTGACCAAGAAGTGACTACAACCTTGTCTCTTGTCAGCTCTACTATACACCTTGGAATTCAGATCATACAAATATGCATAGGGCCATTGTCTGCCAACCCTATACATGGCCTTGGGTACACTCTCCCCTTCATAGACATACATAATTGTTCAGCCTTTCCACCCATCTGTCCGCCCATCCATCCACACGTATACCCATGTTTGCCTTCACTGATGATGCAGTACTCTATGTGAAAATGGATTAATATTTGTTGTCTGCACCTCCCCTATACCTCTCTATGTCTTCCTCTTCCTCAATGCCACCATATTGATCACTCACATTTGGTACATTGCCCTTCTCTTCACTCAAATCAATAATTATCTCTACCTATCTAACAGTGTTCACTCCCCTCCCCTCTCACCCCTGGTAACCAACAAAGAAAATTTCCTTGATAGATAAACCTTTCCTTGATTTTTACAATAACGGACTAATAAATATTTTTACAATATTTGTCCTTCTGTGATTGATTTATTTCACTCAGCATAATGTCCTCAAATTCATCCAAGTTATGTGGTGTTTTGTAGATTCTAGGTTATTCTTTAGAGTTGCATAGTATTCCATTGTATGAATGTACCAAAGTTTGGTTATCTATTCCTCAGTTGATGGACACCTAGGTTGTTTTCATCTTTTGGCTATTGTAAATAGTGCTGCGATGAACGTGGGTGTGCGTGTCCGTTTTTGTCATGACTCTCACTTCTTTAGGATATATACCTAGTAATGGAATGGCTGGGTCGAACAGTATTTCTATTTCCAACTTATTAAGGAGTTGCCATAGTGCTTTCCACAGTGGTTGTACCATTTTACAGTCCCACCAGCAGTGTATCAGAGTACCAATCTCTCCACATCCTCACCAGCATTTGTTATTTTCTGTCTTGTTGAATTTTGGTACTAGTGCTAGAGCAAGATGGTATCTCATTGTTGTTTTGATTGGCATTTCTCTAATGGCCAATGAGAGTGTGCATTTTTTCATGTTTGTTGGCTGCTTGAATATCCTCCTTGATGAAGTGTCTTCTGCCCATTTTTCAATTGGATTGTTTGTCTTTTTGTTATTGAGGTGTTGGAGTTTTCCACAAATTCTAGAGATAAGTCCCTTGTCAGATATGTCATTACCAAATATTTTTTCCCAATCTGTAGGTTCTCTTCTGACTCTTTTGAAGAAGTCTTTGGAAGCACATAAAAATTTAATTTTTAGAAAGTCCCATTCATCTAGTTTCTCTTCTGCTGTTTGTGCATTTTGGGTTTTACTTGTTAGTCTATTTATGTCATATATTAAGGCCCTTAAATTTGCCCCTAGTTTATCCTTGAGGAATTCTATAGTTTTAGGTTTCACATTTAAGCCTGCAATCCATCTGGAGTTAGTTTTTGCGTATGGTGTGAGGTACAGATCTTGTTTCATTTTTCTGCAAATGGATCTCCAATTTCTCCAGCATCATTTATTAAACAAACATTCTCTCCCCCATTTAATGGATTTTGGACCTTTGTCAAAGATCAGCTGACCATAGATCAATGGATCTATTTCTGGGTCCTCAATTCTATTCCATTGGTCTATGTGTCTGTCATTAAACCAATACCAGGCAGTTTTGACTACTGTGGCTATATAGTAGGTATTGAGATCTGGCAGTGTGAGACTTCCTACTTTGTTCTTCTTCTTCAATAGTGCTTTGCTTATCCGGGGTCTCTTTCCTTTCCATATAAAGTTAGTCATTGGTTTTTCCATATCCTTCAAGAATGTTGATGGGATCTGGATTGGGACTGCATTGAATGTATAGATTGCTTTGGGTAGAATTGACGTTTTCACAATGTTCAATCTTCCTATCCATGAGCATGGGATATTCTTCCATTTATGTAAATCTCTTATGATTTCTTGAAGTAGTTTTTTTTAAAGTTTTCTTTGTACAGGTCTTTTGTGTCCCTGGTAAGATTTATTCCCAAGTATTTTATTTTTTTGGTAGCTATTGTAAATGGTTTTTCTTTCTTTCTTTTTTTAGCAATCTGTTGCTGGTGAGAGGAATCCAAGTGATTTTTGAATGTTGATCTTGTATCCTGCCACGATGCTAAATCTCTCAATTAGTTTCAGTAGATTTTTGACTGAATCTCTTGGCTTTTCTAGGTATAGGATTATATTATCAGCAAATAGGGATAGTTTGACTTCTTCCTTACCAATTTGGATGGTTTGATATCCTTTTCTTGCCTTATGGCCCTGGCTAGGACTTCCAGTACAATGTTGAATAGAGAGGGTGATAGAGGTCATCCTTGTCTGGTTCCTGTTCTCAAGAGGAATGGTTTCAGTCTCTCTCCAATGAGTATTATATTGGCTGTTGGTTTTGCATAGATACCCTTTATTATGTTGAGGAATGCCCCTTCTATTCCTATTTTGCTGAGAGTTTTGATCAGGAATGGGTGTTGGATTTATCAAATGCCTTTTCTGCATCAATTGATATGATCATGTTGTTCTTCTCCTTTGTTTTATTTATGTGATGGATGATGTTGATTGTTTTTCTAATATTGAACCATCCTTGCATATCTGATATGCACCCCACTTGGTCATAATGAATGATTTTCTTGATATGTTGTTGGAGTCTATTGGCTAGGATTTTGTTGAAGATTTTTGCATCTGCATTCATGAGGAATATTGGTCTGTAGTTTTCCTTTTGCATGATGTCTTTGCCTGGTTTTGGTGTCAGGGTTATGCTTGCTTCATAAAATGAGTTAGGGAGGATTCCATCTTTTTCTATGTTTTGGAATAGTTTGAGTAGTAATGGTATCAGTTCTTCTCTGAATGTTTGGTAGAATTCTCTGGTGAAACTGTCTGGGCCAGGACTCTTTCTAGTTGGTAATTTTTTGATGATCTGTTCAATTTCTTCTTTTGTTATGGATCTATGCAACTTTTCCACATTAGTCTGTGTTAGTTTAGGTAAGTGATGTGTTTCTAGAAATCTGCCCATTTCTTCAAGATTTCAAAATTTGTTGGAGTACAGTTCTTCATAGTATCCTGATATTATCCTTTTTACTTCAGTTGGTTCTGTTGTGATGTCACCTGTTTCATTTTTTATTTGAGTTATTTGTGTTCTCTCCCTCTTTTCCTTTGTTAAGTTTGCCAGTGGTTTGTCAATTTTATTGATCTTTTTAAAAAAACAACTTCTGGTCTTATTGATTTTTTCTATTGCCCTTCTTCTTTCTGTTTCATTGATTTCTGCTTGAATCTTGATTATTTCCTTTCTTGTGGTGACTGTTGGCTTTTCTTACAGTTCTTTTTCTAATTGTTGGAGATGTTAGTTTAAAGTGTTGATTTTGGCTCTTTCTTCTTTTTGGATGTGTGCATTTGTTGCTATAATTTGACCTCTGATCACTGTTTTTGTTGTGTCCCAAAGATTTTGTTATGTTGTGTTTTCATTCTCGTTAGATTCAAGGAATTTTTGAATTTCAATTATTTCTTCTCTTACCAAGTCTTTCTCAAGGAGGGTGTTGTTCAGTTTCCATGTCTTTACTCTTTTTCTGTTGATCTCCCTGTTGTTGATTTCTAATTTGATAGCATTATGATCTGAGAAGATGCTTTGCAGTATTTCTATGTTTTTAAATTCATGAAGGCTTCCTTTATGGCCTAACATGTGGTCTCTCATAGAAAATGTTCCATGTGCACTGAAAAAAAAATGTATATTGTGCTGTTTTTGGGTGGAGTGCTCTGTAGATGTCTATAAAGTCAAATTGGTGGATTGTATTGTTTAGCTCTTCTGCATCTTTGTTGAGTTTCTTTCCAGTTATTCTATCTTTAATTGAAAGTGTTGTGTTAAAATCTCCCACTATGATTGTTGAGTCATCTATTTGACTTTTCAACTCTTTTAAAGTCTGATTTATGTATTTTTGGGTCTTTCATGGGATCCATAGATATTTATTATGGTTATACCTTCTTGTTCAATTGGTCCTTTAATCATTATATAATGTCCTTCCTTGTCTCATATGGTGGTTTTTGTCTTAAAGTCAATTTGATCAAAAATTAATATTGCCACTCCTGCTCTTTTATGGTTGCCATTTGCTTGATATATCTTTTTCTAACCTTTGATTTTAGTCTATTTTTGTCTTTGTCTCTAATGTGTGTCCCTTGCAGACAGCATATTAATGGATTTTGTTTTCTTATCCAATCTGCAACTCTCTGTCTCTTGAGTGATGCACTTAATCCATTAACATTCAATGTAATTATTGACAAATGTGAATTGGTTGCTGTCATTTTGTTATGTGTTTTTTCATGGTGTCCCTGGTTTCTTTGTTCCATATTATTTTCTGTGCTGTGCTCATTATGTTTATGAATCTTGTTATCATCTCCTTTGTTGCTGTTGTTTTAGTATTTGCTGAATATTTGCACTTGTCATCTTTTTTATTGTCATGTGAAGGTTTATCATTTTTCTTTGAGGTTACCCTGATTTATAATTTTCTTCCCAAGATTAGAGCAGTCCATTCTATCTTGCAACTCTCTTGACTTCCTCACATTTAGAAGCTCTGTAACTACACAGTATTTTTCCTCTTTTTGGTTTGTAGTTGTCCTCGCTTGCCAATTGATGTCTCTGGTCTCCTGTTTACAATCATGTAAGCTTATTTTACTTTGGATATGTCCATAGCTGTGGTTTCTGGGTTATGTCATCTTGTGTATTAATGGTCGGTTGTTATTTGCTATTTTTGGTTCTATGTTCAAA
>NW_006921600.1:17105703-17133606 GCF_000298275.1 Orycteropus afer afer | reverse complement strand
ATTTATTTTGTCATTTTGTTCTTGTATTTTCTTCCAAAATTATTCTAGAGTTTTGTCTGTGTTTTCTTTGTTCTGTTTCTCAATCCTTTGAAGATACCTAAATATAATTCTTTTGAATTTCTTATCATAGAGTTTTAATGCTGCTTCTTCCTCAGGGATTTGTTCTGAGTCTATCCTGCTCCTTTGTTTCTACTACTTTATCTTGCTTTTTTGTATAGACTGTGATGGTCTGTTGTCTCCAAGACATCATGGCATTATTGTAGTTAGATCTCTGTTAACTGTTTGTGAAGAGCAGTCAAGGATGAGTCAGGTTTTCTTAGTGGTTGTTTATCATAGGCCTGTTGGTGGAAAAGGAAGTGGTGGTTCTCAGTAAGTGAAGCTGCAGGAGGTGTGGGTGTAGTTGTGTCATATGGGGACTTTTTCTGTCTTCCACTCAGTTAGACAAGAAAAGCAATTGAATAACCATCAAAAAAGTAAAAGCAAATGGACAAAAAATATACCATGTAATCACACTGGAACAGTAACTTAAAAAAGAAAAATGGGAAATAGAAGAAAAAGAAAAGAAAAAAAAAACAGCAGTATCTGTGGAGAGGGCAATAAGAGAAAAAAGGTAACAAAAGAGAATAATGAAGAAAAAAATGGGAAAAATGCACAAATAAAAATAAGGATCAGGGTTAACCATGAGATAGAAAATAGAACAACAACAACAGAATTGCAACCAGGAACAGGGAAAATAAAAAAGGTGAAAACTAGAACCGGGAGGTGAAGAATAAATAATAGTAAAAGGGACAAAAGTAATAATAATTATAATAGTTTTAAAACAGACAAAAACCAACAAAAAAAAACAGAAAAAGAGAAAAAACATGTGGGTTGGGCAGGGCAGGGCACCCAGGCTCCATCTGAGCACATAGACTGGGGAGTTCCTGCAGGCTCAGAAGGAGGGTGGGAGTGAGGAATGGCCACACCTTCATTCACCAAGAGGGTGTGCGGTATAAGAGTATACAGGGAAATGTTGCATCTTTCCATTTGTCCAGATCTGGAATGTCCTTGGGGTTACTGGCAAGTGGAGCCTGTTCTTAAGTCCCTGGTATCTGGGAGTATACTGTCACTTTAAATATCCAAACTGGTCAAGCTGCTTGTAGACATTCAAAATAGCTGTGCTCTCTGGACAGACAAAATTCCACACCTCAGCCCGTCGTTCTCTTCACTGCTTTCCCTTTTATTCCCCAACCACCAGAGCAGTCTTAAGTTCTTAAGTCCCTGGAATCTGAGAGAATACTTTCACTTTAAATATCCAAAATGGTCAAGCCACTTGTAAATATTCAAAATGGCTGCATTCTCTGGACAGACAAAAGTCCACAGCTCAGCCTGCCATCCTCTTTGCTGCTTTCCCTTTCATTCCTCAGTCACCAGAGCAGTCCTCCATGCAGTCCCTGGCTAGCAGGGCCATTTTTTGAGTTAATTCTTAAGTCTTACCACCACTTGGCAATATCCAAGCTGTCTGTGATGCTGCTCCTTATGTCTCCATTTTTAGTGTTTTCATGCAAATTTTTCTGCTAGTTGGAGTTTAGTCCACTTCTATATCCTTCCCTTCAAGGCTCAGGGGTCTAGGATTATCTTCTGTATCTGTGTTAATTGGTTTGCCTTTTCTTTGTTGAAGAGGGTCTGTGCAGTCTTTCTGCCTATTCTGCCATCTTACCAGAACACCTGTTTGATTTCTTGACTCCTGCTTCTGCAAATGTTGATTGTTGGTCCAAGTAAAATGAAATCCTTTACAACTTCAATCTTTTCTCCTTTTATCATGATGTTTATTGGTGTAGGTATGAGGATTTCTGTTATCTTTATGTTGAGGTGTAATTCGTACTGAAGGCTATAAACTTTGATCTTCATCAATAAATACTTCAATTCCTCTTCTCTTTCAGCAAGCAAGGTTGTGTGTGACATTTGCATATCATAGGTTGTTAGTGGGTCTTCCTCCAATTCTGATGGCATATTCTTCTTTACATAATCCAGCTTCTTGGATTTACTAAGCATACAGATTGAGCATGTTTGGTGAAAGGATACCACTCTGATGCACACTTTTTTTTTCAGATTAAACTATGCAATATCCTCTTTTTCTGTTGGAATGGGAGCCTCTTGGTCTATGTATAGGTTTTGCATGAGCAAAATTAAGTGCTCTGGACTTCATATTCTTCTTAATGGTATCCATAATTTGATCGTCACAGTCAAAAGCCTTTGGACAGTTAATAAAACACAGGTAAACATCTTTCTGGTATTCTCTGGTTTTAGCCAAGATCCATTTAACATCAGCAAAAGGTATCCCTCATTCCATGTCCTCTTCTAAATGTGGCTTGAATTTTTGGCAGTTCCTCACTTGCTGCAACCATTTTTGAATTACCATCAGGAAAATTTTACTTGTGAGTGATATTAGTGATATTATTCAATGATTTTCACATTTTGTTCAACCACCTTACTTTGGAATGGGCATAAATATGGATCTCTTCCAGTTGTTTGGCCAGGAATCTGTCTTCCAAATTTCTTGGCACAGATGAGTGAGCCTTCCCATTCATTTGTTGAAACAGCCATTTCTTGGAGTCCCTGTGTGGCACAAACAGACAAACATTCAACTGCTGGTCTAAAATGATCAATTCAGACCCACCCAGATGTGTCTCAGAAGATAAGCCTGGCAATCTGCTTCTGAAATATCATAACCTTGAAAGCCTTATGAGCAACTCTACTATGCACATGTGGATTGTTTATGAGTCAAAATTGACTGGAGGGTAACTAACAGCAACAACATAGAATGTTACTCAGATCTTGAGTCCTCATAGATTTGACCCATTCTTGGAGGATTTCAGAAACTGGTGCATGACATCATATCATGACTATGCTTGGATGAATTTTATGATTTTGGCTTCTTTTTGGCATCTGGGGTGGATATCTCTTGTTTTCACTTTCTCGGCATCCTTCCTTTTCTGCTAAGAAAACCACAATTTTCCCTAGCAGAACCATCTCTTGACTCCTATCAGACCATGTTTCTTGGGTTCAGCAGACCCTATTCATGGCTCCAGAGATAAGCAAATGGGATGGTCAAAGCATGATCAGTGAGGGCATTTTATCCTCCTGGCCAGTGATTAGTCCAGAGAAGGAAGATGACCTGTATTGATTGAATGAGACTCCACCATGGATATTTGTTGGAACAAAAGAGATGGAGGAATTAGAATCGGAAATGCTGAAGGGATCTCTGGCCAACATGAGGGAAAAGTGTGCTGAAAATAAAACCAGTACAGAGTAGGGCTGTGCTGATGACCATGGTGATTGGAATGCAAAAGTTGAAAACAAGGAAGAATCATTGGTAGCTGGAAAATTTGGCCTTGTTTATAGAAATGATGTTGGAGATTGCATGAGAGAATTTTGTAAGACCAATGCTTATTCATTGGAAATACCTTTTTTCAATAATGCAAATCGTGGCTATACATGTGGACTTTGCCAGACAGAGTACATAGGAATCGAATTGACTACATCTGTGACAAGAGGAAATGGAAAAACTCAGTATCTTCAGCAAAACAAGGCCAGGAGCTGATTGTGGAACAGACCATCAACTGCTCATATGGAAGTTCAACTTGAAGTTGAAGACAATTAAAACAAGTCCACGAGAGCCAAAATATGACCTTGAGTGTATTCCTCCTGGATTTAGAGACCATCTAAAGAGTAGATTTGATGCATTGAATATCAATGACTGAAAACTAGATCATTGTGGGATGACATCAAGAACATCATCTATGAAAAAGCAAAAAATCATTAAAAAGACAGGAAAGGAAGAAAAGACCAAAATGGATGTCAGAAGAGACTGAAACTTGCTCTTGAAAGAAGAGTGGCTAAAGCAAATGGAAGAAATGACATGATAAAAGGGCTTAACAGAAAATTTCACAGGGCAGTTTGAGAAGACAAAGTCAATTATTATAATGAAATATGGGAAGACCTGAAATTAGAGATCCAAAAGGGAAGAACACACTTAGCATTTCTCAATCTGAAAGAACTGAAGAAAAAAAAAATAAGCTTCCAGTTGCAATATTGAAAGATTCTATGGTCAAAATATTGAATGAAGCAGGAAATATCAAAGGAAGATGGAAGGAATACACAGAGCCACTGTACCAAAAGTCGATGTTCATCTGTTTCAGGAGATGTCATATGACCAAGAACCAGTGGTATTGAAGGAAGAAATAGAAGCTGCACTGAAGGAAGTGGCAAAAAAACAAGGCTCTAGGAATTGACAGGATACCCATTGAGATGTTTCAACAAATGGATGCCCTGCTGGAGGCACTCACTTGGCTAAGACAAGAGAATTGGAAGACAGCGACCTGGCCAACTGACAGGAAGAGGTCCATACTTGTGCCCATTCCAAAGAAAGGTGATCCCACAGAATGTGGAAATTATCAAACAGTATCATTGATATCACATACAAGTAAAATCTTACTGAAGATAACTCAAAAAATGGTTGCAGCAGTATATTGACAGACATCTTCCAGAAATGCAAGCTGGATTCAGAAGAGGACATGGAACCAGGGATGTCAGATGGATCTTGGCTGAAAACAAAGAATATCAGAAATATGTGTACTTTTGTTTTATTGACTATGCAAAAGCATTCTATTGTTTGAATCATAAAAAATTACGAATAACATTGAGAAAAATAGGAATTCCAGAATATTTAATCGTACTCATGAGAAACCTGTACATAGACCAGGCTATCATTCAAACAGAACAAGGGGACACTGCATGGTTTAAATTAGGAAGAGATGGTGTCAGGATTGTATCCTTTCACTATACTTATTCAATCTGTATGCTGAGCAAATAATCTGAGAAGCTGGACTATATGAAGAAGAATGTGGCATTAGGATTGGAGGAAGAATCATTAACAACCTGTGATATGGTGATGACACAACTTTTCTTGCTGAGATTGTGGATGACTTAAAACACTTACTGATGATTGAAGACTACAGTCTCCAGTATGGATTACATCTCAAAATAAAGGAAACAAAACTCCTCACAACTGGACTGGTAAGCAGCATCACGATAAATGTAGAAAAGATTGAAGTTGTCAAAGACTTCATATTACTTGGTTCTACAGTCAACACCAATGGAAGCAGCAGTCAAGATATCAGACAATGTACCACACTGGGCAAATTGACTGCAAAAGACCTCTTTCAAGTGCTGAAGAGCACAAATGTCTCCTTGAGGACTAAGGTGTATCTGACACAAGCCATAGTATTTTCAATTGCTTCATATGCATGTGAGAAATCGACAATGAATAAGGAAGACCGAAGAAGAGTCAATGCTTTTGAGTTGTGGTGCTACCAAATAATGCTGAAAATACCATGTCTGCTAGAAGAACTGACAAATCTGTCCTGGAAGAAGTGCAGGCAGAATGCTCCTTGGAAGTGAGAATGGCCAGACTTCCTCTCACCTACTTTGGTCATGTTGTAAGAAGAGACCATTCCCTGGAGAAGGATATCATGTTTGGTAAAGTGGAAGGTCAACGAGAGAGGGGAAGGTTCTCAACAAGATAGATTGACAAAGTGGCTACAATGATGGGGTCAGGTATAGCAAAGATTGTGAGGCTGACATAATACTGGGTAGTGTTTCATTCTGTTGCGCATAGGATCGCTATGAGTCAGAGATGACTTGACAGCACCTAACAACAACAACAACAACAACAGAATAGGGCTGAGAAAAGAACACTTTATCCAGTGTGTCCACAGCTAATATATCTCTGATCTTCTTAATTAGCTTAGCCAACTTCCTTCTCTCCTTAAACCTGGTCAAGATGGGCTTTTATTTTGAACAGGGAGAATCCTGACTAATCGATAATTTGTCCCTTTCTCAGTTCTCCAGTTCTTCCTTCCCTGTTACTTTTGCATCTAGCTTATCTGTGGATGTCTCTTTCTGTCTAACATTTACTAATATAATGGTTTGCCTTGCAGTTCTATTTTAGCCTGGTAAACGGTCCAAGCTCTCCTCGCTTCCACCAATTTCTGGAAGAAGGTTCAGGATGAGGAATTAACCATCCAGCTATATTTTTTAAATCATGTCCTGGACTTCAGAAGCTTTTTCACTGGCTGACGAGATTGAAGCCAGCTCTTCAGATTCAACTCTAAGTATGGCTAAGACACTTTAAATATTACCCTAGATAGTGTCAGATTACCCAATAAGCAAGGTAAGCATGGGTTTAGTTATTAATCTGTAGTGAACAGTTTCTCATTTTTTCACATCAGGGATTCTGCTTCTAGGTATGACTAGCATCTCTCTATCTCCCAACCCTATAGTATCTTCCTAAAGAGTTAAAGGATCTTTTCAAATTTACAGTCCCAGAAGGGACCATTCCATGGAGAAGGATATCATGCTTGATAAGTGGAGGGTCAGTGAAAAAGGGGAAGGCCATCAGTGAGACAGATTGACACAGTAACTGCAGCGAGGTTTCAGGTATAGCAAGGATTGTGAGGATGGCATAGGACTGGGCAGTGTTCCATTCTGTTATACATAGTGTCATTATGAGTCAGAGCCAACTCAACAGCACCTAAAAACAACAACAATGGGACAGAGTCTCCAGTAAGCAAGGTAAGCACGGGATTACTTGTGCTTACTTGATACTCCATAGTAAGCAGTTTCACATCTTTTTCACCATATCTTTGAAGCTCATGTGAAATTATTCACTACAGATTAGTGAGTAAGCCTGTGCTTACTACCTTGCTTACTGGATAGTCTGCTCCTGACTCTAAGGTTTCTTCCCAATGATAAAGAAAAAAAACAACAAAAAAAGGAGTCACTGTCGAATTGATTCTAACACATGGCAACTGTCAGGGTAGAACTGTACTCTATAAGGTTCTCAGTGGCTAATCTTTTGGAAGTAGATCTCCAGGCCCTTTTTCTGAGGTGTATCTGGATGAACACAGTCAGCAGCCAAATACATTAGCTGTTTGCACCACCTAGGGACTTCTTTCCAAGGTTAGCAATAATTAAATGAAAGGAGTGAGAGGACAGATGAAAGAAAGGGAGACATGAAGGAAGGAGAAAAAGTGGTGGCACAGGCCATGGACCCAAGTTTGTTGCCCCCACATCCCATGTAAACTCTGCCATGCTGTCCCTTCCTTTTGGGCTGAACTGTTTGAGAACAATGTGAAAGTCTGGCTGAAATATCATCTTAAGGTTTGCCTTGCTTTCATTGGCTCTGCTCTCAAGTTCTTACTCTGATTTTCCAAACATTCTTCCCCTATAACCCCATGCACTAAATATCAATTTCTGTTTCTCCACATTTCCCTAATTCTCCCATTGTGTCAGCATCACATCATCTCTTTGTCTACCACAGTTCCTTCCACTGTGCTTCAGGCTCCAGAAAGTCTCCAGCCCTTATCCACCTGTCTACTGCCATTGAGTCAACTCTGACTCATAGTTACCCTCTAGGACAGAATAGAACTGTCCCATAGGATTCCCAAGGTGGTAAATCTTTACTGAAGTAGACTTCCACATGTCTCTCCCTTGGAGCTGCTGGTGGGTGTGAACTGCTGACTTTTTAGTGCCTAAGGCACTTGACTGCTAACCAGAAGGCTGGCGGTTCAAACCCACCAGCCACTCCTCGGAAGGAAGGTTGGGCAATCCAACTTCTGTAGTGATACCACCTTGGAAACCCAAGGAGGGGTCGCTATGAGTCAGGGCCGACTTGACGGCATATAACAACAAACAACAACAACCAAGTCCTTAACCACTGTATCACCAGAGCTACTTTGAACCCTTACAAGATGGTATTTATAATGAATAGGGAGGATCACTTCTATAAGATATAAAGGAAGAGTGGAAAGAATCCACCCATGGTTGGAAAGGGTTTTTCACCACACTTGACATGGAATTTACATAGGGTCTAACTAAATCTTCTGCTCACTGCAGCCTGGCAGGAAATGCAAAATTGAATCTAGCAAGGGCCTGCTGTATCCACACCAATGCACATGTCAATGAAGTTCCATTGAATTGATCAGCTTTCTGGTTGAATTGATTGGTTGTTTTTGTCATCTGGTAGACTCACAAATAGTTCTTTCCAAAGCTCTTCAATTTGCAAAAAATAAATGCACACTGATCTGAAAGAACAATAGAGTCAAATAAACATGTCTGTTGTCTAGCTACATTTTGCAATCAAAACCAAAGAAGGGGAAAATAAAGAATCTCAAAGAGAGAGAGAGAGAGGGAGAGAGAGTGAGAGAGAGAGAGAGCCTGGCAGCAAATCTCACCTAGACTGCACCAGCTGTGCTGTGTTGGAGGTCCAGTTTTGTTCTTCTCAGGCAGCTGTAGTTGGGACCCAGGTGCTTCTGGAACATTGAAGTGATTCTGTGGTTGATATCAAAACTAATGCCAGAAAAAAATTACATTTAAAAAGAATCTACCATTTTATCTTTTAACCTTAGGCCTTCCCTAGCCATGTGGAAAAATCAATCTTGACTAATCCACTGACCAAGAAAAAGAGAAAAGAACACAGAAAAGCCTTAAATTAAATAGCTGCTTGATGCATGGAGAATTATCAGAGGAAAGGTGATCCAAGGGCTCACTAGCAGGAATATAAGCTCAAGTGGTTGGATTTAGGAAATCCCTGCCCATATCCTGTGACTGGTCATTAGCCAAAAAGAGATACAGTTACATTACATTTCATCTTAGAGATCTTAAAACAACAGCCAAGCTTGGCTTTGGTGAGGCTACAATTCCTTGACATCTCTTTGCTGAAAGTTGGAAAAAATTATTTGTCTTCTACCTTTAATAGAATATAGACAAGTTATGTGATCACTTCACCACTCCTCTATCAGTTTTTCATACTATGGTGCCTTGTATGTTGCTGTGATGCTGGAAGCTATGTCACTGCGATTTCAAATACCAGTATGGTCATCCAGGGTAGACAGATTTTAGTGGAGCTTCTAGACCCATAGGCACTAGGAATAAGGACCTGGTGACCTATTCTAAACAAATTGTCCAGCAAAAGCCTTACAACCAGTAGTAGGACATAGTCCAATACACTGTTGGAAGATGAGCCCCTCAGGTTGGAAGACACTCAAAATAAGACTGGGGAAGAGATGCCTCCTCAAACTAGAGTTGACCGTAATGACATGGATGGAGTAAAGCTTTTGGGACCTCCATTTGCTGACGAGGCATGGCTCAAAATGGGAAGAAACAGCTGCAAACATTCATTAATAATCTAGATGTGGAATGTATGAAGCATGAATCTAGGAAAATTGGAAGCTGTAAAAAATGAAAACAGAAAAGATCTATATCCTCGGCATTAGTGAACTGAAATGGTCTGGTATTGGCCATTTTGTATCAGACTATCATATGATCCACTATGCCGGGAAGAACAAACTGAAGAGGAATGATACCAGGTTCATTACAAAATATATTTCAATATCTCTCCTGAAGTACATAGCTATCTGTGATAGGAAAATATCCATACACTTATAAAGAAGATCACTTAATATGACTATTATTCAAATTTTCACCAATAAAACAAAACAAAACTCATTATCGTCAAGTTGAATCTGACTCATACTGATATTACAGGAAGAGTAGAACTTCTTCTTAGGGTGTCCAAGGCTGTAAATCTTTACAGAAGCAGACTGCCTCATCTTTCTCCAGCAGAGCAGCTGGTTCAAATTGCTGACCTTTTGATTAACAGCCAAATACTTTAACCATTCTGCCATGATAGCTCCTCCAAATCTGCTCATTTAGGATTGATGCCAAAGATGAAGAAATTGAAGATTTTTACAAACTTTTGAAGATTGAAATTGACCAAACATGCAATCAAAATGCATTGATAATTTCTGGTGATTAGAATGTGAAAATTGTAAACAAAGAAGAATCAGTAGTTGGAAAATAAGACCTTAGTCATAGAAACAATGCCAGAGATTACATGATAGAATTTTGCAATATCAGTGAGTTATTCATTGTAAATACTTTTTTTTTTCAACAACATAAACAGTGACTATATGCATGAACTTCACCAGATGGAATATAAAGGAATCAAATCAACTTTGTCTGCAGAGAAATACAGTATCACTAGTCAGAACAAGGTCAGGGGTTGACTGGGGAGCAGAATTTCAATTTCTCATAAGCAAGTTCAAGTTGAAGCCAAATAAAATTAAAACAAGTCCAGGAGAGCCTGAATATGACCATGAGTATATTCCATCTGAATTTGGATACCATCTTAAGAATAGATTTGACATTTAAACATTAATGACCAGAGAGTAGATGAGGTATGAATGACATCAAAGATATCATACATGAAGAAAGCTGAAGGTCATTAAAAAGAAAGAAAGACAGAAAAGACCAAAAATGGATGTCAGAAGAGACTCTGAAATCTGCTCTTGAGTGGTGGTTGTTATTGTTGTTATGTGTCATGGAGTCGGGCCTGACTCATAGCGACCCCTCCTTGGGTTTCCAAGGTGGTATCTTTATGTAAGTAGATTGCCCTATCTTCCTTCTAAGGAGTGGCTGGTGGGTTTGAACCACCAGCCTTCTGGTTAGCAGTCAAGTGCTGAAAGTAGTTAAAGTGAGTGGAAGAAATGACGAGATAAAAGAGTTGAAAGAAGATTTCAAAGGGCAGCTCAAGAGAACAAAATAAAATATTATAATGAAATGTGCAAAGACCTGGAGATAGAAGACCAAAAGGGAAAAATACTCTCAGCATTTCTCAAGCTGAAAGAACTGAGGCAAAAAATTAAGTCTCAAATTGAGCAATCTAGGAAGCATTAAAGATGAAAAATATATGGTCAGTGTATCAAAAAGAATTAGTTTATGTTTAACTGTTTCAGAAGGTAGCATACGATCAAGAACCAACAGTACTGAAGGAAGAAGACCAAGGTGCACTGAAGGCATTGATCAAAAACAAACATCCAAGGACTGATGGAATACCAGTTGAGATGTTCCAACAAAATGATGCATCACTGGAAATTTGGAAGAAATCCATATTTGTGCCCCTTCCAAAGAAAGGTGATCCAACAGAATGTGAAAAATATTGAAAATATCATTAGCATAACATACAAGCAAAGTTTTTCCAAGATAATTCAGGCACATTTGCAGTACTACATTGACAGAGAACTGTCAGAAATTCAAGTCAGATTCAGAAGAGGATGTGGAACATTATTGATGTCAGATAGATCTTAGCTGAAAGCAGAGAATACCAGAAAGATGTTTGCTTGTATTTTCTTGATGCAAAGGCATTTGATGGTAGGGATCATAACAAATTATGAATAACATTGTGAAAATGGGAATTCCGGAACAGTTCATTGTGCTTATGTGGAAACTACATAGATCAAGAGGCAGCTGTTCAAACAGAACAAGGGGGTACCAAGTGGGTTAAAATCAGGAAAGTTGTGCATAAGAGTTGTGTCTTTTCACTACACTTTTTCAATCTATATTCTGAGGAAATAAACTGAGAAACTGGACTATATGAAGTACAGGGGGACATCACGATTGGAGGAAGACTCATTAACAACCTATGATAGACAGATGACACAACCTTGCTTGCTGAAAGTGAGGAGGACTTAGAGCTCTTACTGATGAAGATCAAGGAATACAGCCTTCAGTATGGATTATAACTCCATGTAAAGAAAGTAAAAATCCTCACAACTGGTCCAATAAACAGAGAAAAGATTGAGGTTGTCAAGGATTTCATTTTACTTCAATCCATAATCAACACTCATGGAAGCAGCAGTCATAAATCAAATGACATATTGTATTGGTCAAAACTGCTTCAAAAAATACCTCTTTAAAGTGTGAAAAAGCAAAGATGTCAATTTGAGAACTAAGGTGTGCCTGACCCAAGCCATGATATTTTCAGTAGTCTGAAAGCTGAACAATAAGGAAAGCCGAGGAAGAACTGATGTCCTTGAATTATGCTGCTGGTGAAGAATATTAACTATACCATAAACTGCCAAAAGAGCAAACAAATCTGTCTTGGAAGAAGTACAGCCTGAATGCTCCTTAGAAGTAAAGATGGTGAGACTTTATCTCACATGCTTTGGACTTATTAACAGGAGGGACCAATCCTTGGATAATGACATCATCCTTGGTAAAGTAAAGGGTCAGTGAAAAAGAAGAAGACCCTCAATGAGATGCATTGACACAGTGGCTTCAGC
Organism: Orycteropus afer afer; assembly: GCF_000298275.1. NCBI lineage: Eukaryota > Metazoa > Chordata > Mammalia > Tubulidentata > Orycteropodidae > Orycteropus > Orycteropus afer. Next base: position 17,121,442 of record NW_006921600.1, on the reverse strand, counting down.
AATGAGCCCAACCATAGCAAAGACCATGAGGATCGTGTGAAATAGACAGTGATTCTGTTGTGTACCAAGTTGCTATGAGTCAGAACTGACTTGATGGTACCTGAGAACAGTAACATAAGACCACTGTGTAATCATTAGCTAGAGAAACCTATAGTGTTTTTTGTTCCTGCTAAGCATTCCCAGGTGCTCTGGTGGTGTAATGCCTAAGGCATTTGACCTCTAACCAGAAGGCTGGCAGTTCAAGCCCACCAGCCACTCCTCGAAAGGAAGATTGGGCAATCTACTTCCGTAGTGATACTGCCTTGGAAACCCAAGGAGTGGTTGCTATGAGTCAGATCCAACTCAATGGCAGTGAGTTTTTTTTAAAAACATTTATTTATTTATTTTTCATTTAGCATCCCAAAGTACAGAAGCCACACAGGGGACCATGTAGGATAAAGACATGTGGTCTCTGAGCTCTATAGAGACTGCCATTACCTAACATAAAATATCAATAGAACCATATATGGAATACCCATTTGGCCTAAAAGACAAAGTGCATATAACTCTAGGATTGGAGGTACCAGAGAATGAAGTCCATACTACAGTCTGCAGCAGGATGACCCTCTAATCATTTCAGAAGCATAGTTGTTCACAATTGTCTCTTTACCTAATACTACTTCACCATCCAGCAATCTCCCTTACCTTCCAATTTACTTTTAGCCAGAACACTTATTACCACTTGACATGAGACATATTTTATTTATTTATTTTTTGCCTCTCCCACTAGAACATAAGCTCTTTGAGAGCATGGACTTTGTGTGTTGACTGTCGGGCCTCCAGTGCTCAGAACAATGGCTGTCACATCGTAGGTGGTCAACTAATATTTGTTAAATGAACAAAGTTCCCAGTTTACACAGGATTTTATTCTAATAAGATACTTTACAGCTCTCAAATCAAAGAAACCAAACTCACTGCTGTTGAGTTGGATCCAACTAATAGCAACTCCTCCTTGGGTTTTCAAGGCAGTATCATTACAGAAGTAGATTGCCTAATCATCCTTCTGAGGAGTGGTTGGTGGGTCCAATGTATGTGAGATAAAGTCTCACCATCTTCACTTCTAAGGAGCATTCAGGCTGTACTTCTTCCAAGATAGATTTGTTTGTTCTTTTGGCAGTTTATGGTATAGTTAATATTTTTCACCAGCACCATAATTCAAGGACATCAGTTCTTCCTCAGCTTTCCTTATTGTTCAGCTTTCAGACTACTGAAAATATAACCAGCCTTCTGTTTAGCAGTCAAATGCCTTAGGCACTACATCCAGGAAAATTAACCTCAAACCTACTTTAACTACCCTAACTGGTAATTTTAGATACATTACGATGTTCACTTCTGCCTCCTATCACCCATTTTCTATTTAAAATTCTGAAGATATCTTAGTGCTCAGTTCTTATCTTACCTTTTCTGTGAAGCTTTTCTTGAAAATTCCATCAGTTATGAGTCTTCCTTCTCTCTTATCACTGGCAAAACCAAGAAAGCGTCCCATATAATTATATGCTGCCTCATTGTCTTTTGTAATTATTCTACAAATAAGTAGCTACAAGTACATGAGGACAGACACTATTTAGATAATTCATGGAACCTAGCTTAGTGCCTGGCACACAGTAGGCTTTCAACAAATAAAAATTGGATTGAATTGTGGCAAGACCTTGATCCTTATAAATTCAATAAAGTAATGCTTGAGGAATTTCATGTTTCCCCACTGCACTCTTGTACTTAATTGTTAATTTACAAATCTGTCTGCCTCCATAGACTGTTAAATCCTTGAGAAAAGGACTGACATTTTTATTTATTTTTTCTAGACCTAGCACAGTACTTGAAATACAGTAAGAGCCTAATTCTTTTTTTCCCTTTTAAATTATTGAATAAAATGAAGTAAGAAAATACATTTTATACATTTTATCCTCTCACACTTCCTAGTACAGTGCTAGATCCCCAGTAGATACTCAGTAAATGCTGGCAGATGATTGTCTTCACTTATCTAATTGGAGATAGGTAAACCATTCTCTTTTGGTGGATCCACCTGCCCATGACCCGAGAGTGCCCATGATGAGCCTGCAGAGCTGAGATCTCAGGAATAAAAGAGGGAGTGCTAGACCCTGGAGACTGGCCCCCTGAGACTATGGACATGAAATGTAGGTGTTGCAGTCAAAGCAGATCTTTCCAACCTTTTTAAAAAAATTACTTTCAATTTTATTTTCAATTGTTTCCAAACATAAAATTAACTGTTTGAATTGGTTCAAAATGTAAAATTAGCTGTGAAACATCCCGTTTTTGCCCCTGTCTCCCAGCCACCTGTTGTACTTGTTATTGCTAGATGCTATGGAGTCAATTTCAACTCATAGTGACTCCATGTGACAGAACAGAACTGCCCCATAGAGTTTTCTGGGCTATAATATTTATGGGAGCAGATCATCAATTCTTTCTCCCATGGAACCACTGGATGGGTTTGAACTGGCAACCTTCCAATTAGCAACCAAGCACTTAACTGCTGCACCACCAAATTTCTCTCCTAAAGGCAACCAGTGTTACTCACCACTGCTGTGGTGAGTTACTCCACCACTTAGCACTCCCAAGATCCAAGCAACTTCAATATCCAAGCCAAGAGATGTGTTTCTTAGCACAAATATTTTTTAAACTATCTGCTGTCTGCTCAGAGAAGGGATTAATGGAAAGGAGATTTCTGAAATGCACTGTACATAATGAATAACAAATACTTTTTAAAGGAAGTATTACTAAAGCACTAAAGTGTCACTTTCCCAGTCATATGAACTGTCTTTTGTGTGTGTCTGTGTATGTGTTTCTTTTGGCCTTTTATACTACATTGAAAGCATTTCCTAATGCCCACTCCAAAAGATTAGATACCTCTAAAGGAAAGCGTCAATATGCATAACACATCACAGCACCATCCTGCATCTTTTCCTTTTGGGTTCGCAGTTAGACATTCCCAGGTTTCAGGGAAAGAGCATTTGCAAAATGATTCTTGAGGCTTAATTGATATTTCTTTCTTTTGCCTGCTGGTATAATCCAGGAGAGGAGACTGCAAAGCAATTTAAGAACATTAGCATTGTTCCTAAATACCCACATCCAAGGTTAGTGAATACAAGTGGAAAAGCCCAAAGAGCACCTAGGGAGATTAAGGGAGGTTTTGAAGCAGAACGTATGATTCTAATGAACTTGGGCTTTGCCTCATGGAAGAAGAATCTATCTAAATATATTAGGGCCAACAAAGCAGAAGAGGCAGCTACCTCAATGCAAGGTGGTGCTGTTCTTGGTAAGTTGTTAAACGTAGCAAATAGATTTGGGTGGGTTTGCAGCCCTGAATTGCTACAGGGTGCTAATTATGATTTCTATTCTGTTGGCAAGAGGGAGAGAGTCCCCCAGCAGGACTTCGGGGCCACAACATATGCACTCCAGCTGTCCTAGCCAACGTCCCCATTGTGCCCCTCTGTGGTGGTGGCCTCTGCTCGCTTTCCTCCTCTCATTGTGCACAAGAATTAATTAGTTTGGATATGACAGAAGGGTTTTAAAAAGACAGAGTACACAGTAATAGGTTCATTCCAGATATAAATAATTGTTCTTTTCATTTTTGTTGTTAACTGCAGCACAATTGTTACCTAAACAATCAAATGTATAAGGTTAATGTGATTACACTTCATTCAATACTCAGAATCCAAAATGAACTACAAGAAATAACAATGGTATGTTGTTGTTGTTGTTATGTGCCGTCGAGTCAGCCCTGACTCATAGCGACCCCTCCTTGGGTTTCCGAGGCAGTATCACTACGGAAGTAGGATTGCCCAACCTTCCTTCCGAGGAGTGGCTGGTGGGTTTGAACCGCCAGCCTTCTGGTTAGCAGTCAAGTGCCTTACCACTATGCTACCAGAGCTGGTATAGACTACAAATAAATCTCATTTCTGACTCTGAAATTTCAAGGTGTATACTTTATAAGACGTTTGTGTCTCTTTTGCGGGGTGGAGAGGGTTAAGGTGGATAGAGCACAGTTAAGAGGCACAAGAATGGGCAGGGGGGGGGGCGATGATCTAGGAAGCAGAAGTTCAAATTCTAGCTAGTTTATTATACCACCTTAAGCATCAGCAGTAGGGTGCTGGCAGGCAGGTGTCAGAGTGCCTGGGGGTGGTGGGGAATTGAGCAGACCAGTTTGAAACAACAAAAGGAGACAAACTTGTCTGTCAGTTTGTCTTAACCTGGTAACTAGCACGTTGCTGTAAGGCTGGAGGCTATGCCACTGGTGTTTTGAATGCCAGCAGGGCTACCCATGGTGGACAGGCTTCAGCAGAGCTTCCAGACTAAGACAAACTGGGAAGAAGGAAGAGACCATCACTTCTCAAAGAATTAGCCAGTGAAAACCTTATGAATAGCAGTGAAACACTGTCTGATATATTATTGGAAAACTTTATGAATACCCCTGAAATATTGTCCAATATAGTGCCAGAAGATGAGTCCCTCAGGTTGGAAGGCACTCAAAATAGGACGGGGGAAAAGCTGCCTCCTCAGAGTAGAGCCAACGTTAATGATGTGGAAAGAATAAAGTTTTTGAGACCTCCATTTGCTAATGTGGCTTGACTGAAGAAGAGAATAAATAGCTGCAAACATCTATTAATAACTGGAATGTGGAATGTATGAAATATGAATCTAGGAAAATTGGAAGTTGTCAGAAATGAAATGGAATGCATAAAGATTGATATCCTAGGCATTAGTAAGCTCAAAAGGAATGGGTTTGGCCATTTTGAATCAGACAATCATATGTTCTACTATGCCAGAAATGACAAATTGAAGAGGAATGGTGTGACATTCATCGTCACAAAGAATGTTTCAAGATCCATCCTGAAGTACAATGCTGTCAATGATAGTATAATATCCATATGCCTACAAAGAAGACCACTTAATACTCCTACTATTCAAATTTACGCACCAACCATCAAAGCCAAAGATGAAGAAAAATGGCTATAGCATTTGACTGCTAACCAGAAGGCCACTCTTCAGAAGGAAGATTGGGCAATCTACTTCCGTAGAGATACCACCTTGGAAACCCAAGGAGGGATCGCTATGAGTCAAGATCAACTTGATGGAAGTGAGTTTGTTTTTTGGTTTTCTGCAGTTTGAAATTAGCTGAACATGCAATCAAAATGTGTTATTTATCGCTGGTGATTGGAACACAAAAGTTGGAAACAAAGAAGACTCACCAGTAGTTGGAAAATATGGTCTTGGTGGTAGAAATAATACTGAAGATCTCATGATAGAATTTTATAAGATCAATGACTTATTTTTTGCAAATATCTTTTTTCAACAACATAAATGGTGGCTATACATATGGACTTTGCCAGACAGAGGATAGAAAAATCAGATCAACTATATCTGTGTCGATCTGATTTTTCTGTCCTCTGTCTGGCAAAGTCCATATGTATAGCCAGCATTTATGTTGTTGGAAAAAGATATTTGCAAAGAATAAGTCATTGATCTTGTAGCACAGTGGCTAAGATACTTGCCTGCTAACCAGAGGGCTGGCGGTTCAAACCCACCAGCCACTCCTCGGAAGGAAGGTTGGGCAATCCTACTTCCGTAGTGATACTGCCTCAGAAACCCAAGGAGGGGTCGCTATGAGTTGGGTTTGACTCAACGGCACATAACAACAACAACAACATATCTGTGTCAAGAGGTGATGGAAAAGCTCAATCTGTTTGGCCAAAGCAAGGCCATGAGCTAATTGTGGAACAGACCATCAACAGCTCACATGCAAGTTCAAGCTGAAGCTGAAGAAGTCTGTGAAACCCAAAATATGATATGATATATAAAAGAGATATATCCCTCCTGAATTTAGAAACCATCTAAAGAATAGATTTGATTCATTGAACATCAGTGACCAAAAACCAGAAGCGTATTGGTATGACATCAAGAATATCACCCATGGACAAAGCAAAAGGTCATTAAAAAGATAAGACAGAAAGAAAAGAATAAAATGGATGTCAGAAGAGACTCTGAAAATTGCCCTTGAACAGAGAGTAGCTAAAGTGGTTGGAAGAATCAACAGGATAAAAGAGCTGGACAGAGATTTCAAAAAGCAGCTTGGGAAGACAAAGTCTATTATTATAATGAAATGTGCAAAGACTTGGAGTTAGAAAACCAACAGGGAAGAACATGTTTGGTATTTCTCAAGCTGAAAGAACTGAGGAAAAAAATTTAAGCCTCAATTGCAATAGTGAAAGATCCCATGGGCAATATGCTGAATAATGCAGGACACATCAAAAGAAGATGGATAGAATACACAGAGTCACTATACCAAAAGGAATTGGTAGATGATCATCCATTTCAGGAGGTAGCATATGATCAAGAACCAATGGTACTAAAAGAAGAGATCAAACCTGCACTGAAGGAATTGATGAAAAAAAGGCTCCAAGAATTGATGGGATACCCACTGAGATGTTTCAACAAACTGATGCTGCTCTGGAGGCACTCACTCAGCTATCCAAAGAGATTGGGAAGATAGCTACCTGGCCAACTGACTGGAAGAGATCCATATTTGTACCTATTTCAAAGAAAAGTCATCTCACAGAATGTGGAAATTATCAAACAATATCATTGATATCACACACAATTAAAATCTTACAGAAGATAATTCAAAAATGATTGCAGCAGTATTGGTAGAGAACTTCCAAAAATGCAAGCTGGATTCAGAAGGAGACATGGAATGAGGGATATCATAGCTGATGTTAGATGGATCTCGGCTCAATGCAAAGAATACCAGAAAGATGTTTATTTGTGTATTAGTGACTATGCAAAGGCATTTGATTGTGTGGATAATAGGAAATTGTGGATAACATTGAGAAGAATGGGAATTCTAGAACACTTAATTGTGCTCATGAAGATCTTGTACATAGAGTAGGAGGCTGTTGTTTGAACAGAACAAGGGGACAGTACATGGTTTAAAATAAGTAAGGGAGTGTGTAAGGGTTGTATCCATTCACCATACCTATTCAATCTCTATGCTGAGGGAGTAATCCAAGAAGCTGGACTATATGAAGAAGAATGTGGCATCAGGACTGGAGGAAGACTCATTAACACCTGCAATACGTTGATGACACAACTCTGCTTGTTGAAAGTGAGGATGACTTGAAGATTAAAAACTACAGTCTTCATTATGGATTACACCTCAAGATAAAGACAACAAAAATCCTCACAACTGGATCGGTGAGCAACATCATGATAAATGGAGAAAAGATTGAAGTTGTCAGTGACTTCATATTGCTTGGTTGTGTAATCAAAGCCAATGGAAGCAGCAGTCAAGACATTAAAAGATGTATTGCATCGGGCAAATCTGTCACAAAAGACCTCTTTCAAGTGATGAAGAGCAAAGATATCTCCTTGAAGACTAGGATGTGCCTAACACAAACCAAGGTATTTTCAGTCACCTCATATGCAAGTGAGAGCTGGACAATGCATAAGGAAGACCAAAGAAGAGTTGATGCTTTTGACTTGCGATGATGGCAAAGAATGCTGAAAGTACTATGAAATGCTAAAAGAGCTAACAAACCTGTCCTGGAGAAGTGCAGCTGGCATGCTCTTTGGAAGCGAGAATGGCCAGACTTTGTCTCACTTACTTTGGTCATGTTGTCAAAAGGGACCATTCTCTGGAGAAGAATGTCATGCTTGGTAAAGTGGAGGGTCAACGAAAAAGGAGAAGACCCTCAACAAGATGAATTGACACAGTGGCTGCAGCAATGGGCTCAGGTATAGTAAGGATCATGAGGCTGGCACCGGACCAGTCAGTGTTTCGTTCTGTTGTACATAAGGTCACTATGAGTCGGAGACGGTTCGACAGCACATAACAACATAACAACAACCTTAAGGAAGTCACTGAATCATTTTGGTATTAGGACCCATTCTCTCCAATTACAACAATAATTACTAATACCATTTAATAAGTGCTTACTACACAGCAGATGCTGTGCCAAGAACTTTGCCTACTTAATCTCATTTACTTTTCACAATAAACTTGCAGATTTTCTCACTTTATTATCTCTATTTTCTAAAGGGTAAAGAGGTTGACAGAAATGTAATGAGATTAAATAAGTTGTTCAAATAAGTGGAGGAGCTGGCACTCAAACACAATTGTGAGTACCAAGTTCCCATTCTTAACTTGCCATTCTTAACACTATACTGACAACCCTTTTGCTAAGCTTACAGACATATTGGGAAAATAAATGTGACTCCTATGAATTATTATAATCTGAAAGTAAAGAACCTTATAATTCAAAGTTATGAGATTATTATTATGTTCCTGATTATTACTATTAGTAGTAGTATTTTATTTTTATGCTTTACATGAATCTGTCTACTTATTCTAAAAGTAGTTTCTACTTACCATAGGAGTTTCTGCTATAAGAAAAGAACTGTTTCAGAAAGAAGACAAGCCTTTAAATTATATTAAATAAAAGTCCATGTAGCTCCCTAAATATTGGTTAAACATAATCCTTATTATGTGCCACTGTACTTGCAACTTGCCACCAATGAGTATCACATAGGCTCTGCCAAGACAAGTATGTGGAGAATAATACAACATGAGGTAGAACATGCCAATTGCCATGTCTTCATTATCTAGTACTGCTATAACAGACACAACACAAGCAGACGGCTTTAAAGGTGGATTACAAGAAATTTATTTTCTTACAGTTCTAGAAGCTAAAAGTGAAAATCAGGGGGTCAGCCAGGCTGATTCCTTCTTTGTTGGTAGCCCTGGGTGTTCTTTGGTTCCTTGGCAATCCTCACATGACGTCTACCTTCTCCCATGCGTGCGCGTCTCTGTGTCTAATCTGCTCCTTTTATAACTCACAAGTGATTAAATTTAGAACCCACCCTACTTAGATATGATCCAGTTAACATAAAGAATATCCTATTTCCAAACAAGGTTACACCACATGTATAGGGGTTACGATTTCAACACATACTTTTGGGAGGATAAAATGTAATCCATCACATGCCTCAAAAGATATAGAAAACCCTCTGCTGCTTTGGTGGAGAGAGTCAGCATATAAACCTCAAAGATCAAGAATTTCACATCCATACTTTGAAGGGTGGATTGAATCCATACCCTGAAGGACATGGATGGAAAAGAGGTGGGTTTCCTGAAGAACAGTCTGGTAGCAAAATCAGGAGTTTGAACTCAGAATAGACCCAGGAAGTAAACAGTATGAAGTTCACTGGTAACATGGTACTGTAGAATGAGCATAAAACTAAAAATCAAAAGTCTGGCTTCATTACATATTAACTTTATGATGCTGAGAAAAGCCCTGTAGCTACTCCAGTGCCACTTTGACAATTAAGAAAAGAAAAAATGAGGGTAATAATACCTAGCTAGTATGGTTAGTGTAGAGGTTCCATGAGCAATATATTTGAAAAACTTATGTTTTGTAAACTAAGATGTGCAAAGTAAATATTAGGTCTTACAAGTTTTCCTTTTTTGACTGTATGGATTATAAGAAATGATCAAGGCCAGGTCAAACAATATCAATGAAAAAGATGTGTGAGGTATAGGCTCAAGAGACTTGAAAACAGTGCCACAGACAGACACATTCACCCCAGTGTTCATTGCAGCATGATACACAATCGCCAAAAAAATGACCGAAATGCTCATCAACAGATAATGATGTGGTACATGTACACAATGGAGGATTACTCAGCCATAAAGAGAGATGAATTCCTGATTCACACAACATGGATGGACCTTGTAAACACTATGCTGAGTGACCTAAGTCTGTCACAAAAGACCAACTGTTGTACAATCTCATTTATATACCTAGAACAGGGAAATGTATAGAGACAGTGTAACAATAGCTACCAGGGAGTAGGAAAGTGCTATGGTGGTGCAATGCTTAAGCACTCAGATGCTAACCAAAAGATTGGTGGTTTGAACCTACCCAACACCTCCATGGGAGAAAGTTCTAAGAGTTGAAATTGACTCAATGATACCAAGCAACAACAACCAGGGGCAGAAGGGAAAGGGTAAGAGAGAAGCATTATTTAAGAAACATTGAGTTTCTGTTTATGGTGATACAAAATTTAACAACAGATATTGATGCTGGTTACACAACATAATTGATGCAATTGATGTCACTGAATTGGCAAATGTTGTGTTGTATCTATATTTTTACAATAAAAAACACTAGGCAGAGTGCCTAAGGCACTTGACTGCTAATCAGAAGGTTGGTGGTTCAAACCCACCAGCCACTCCTTGGAAGGAAGATTGGGCAATCTACTTCCGTAGTGATACCACCTCGGAAACCCAAGGAGGGGTCACTACGAGTCAGAGACAACGTGACAGCACATAACAACAACAACAAAAAAAAAACCTTTATGGATGTCATACATACCCTGGGGGATTGGGGTGCTGGGGTCAAGATACCAGGTGAGCAGGCTGAGCTTTATGCAACAGGAAATAAGAAGTCATACCATGTCTTGCTTTGTTTTGTTTTAGTGAAGGTGATGATAATAACATCAATGCTTATTATTTGAATAATAATGAATATTAGCTCCAAAAAGAGTAAAATTCTTCATCTGGAATTTTCAGTGAGGATAAGCATAGAGTGTGGGTAGGATTTGTTTTTGAAGGTGATTTGAGCAGGTTTACCTTTCTGAAGCAAGACCTCTGAGGAGAATAGGCCTAAAGTCACCACCTCGGTTCCTCATGGTCCATCTAGAAGCCAGAGTTGGGGCTGAGATGGTCTGTGAGAATCTCTTGCCATCTGAGAACCTGACGCACTTCTATCAATAACATGGGCAGTCTGAATAATAACCTCTCCACTTCTCAGCTTACTTTCTGTATCCTTGGAAGCTGAGTCCAAGAGAAATTTGATTCCTCACTTGGCATCACAGCCAGAATTAGAAAAGAATAAAGAGAAACAGCTATTACTCTAAGGTACCCAAAATGTGCATGTTCAATTAATTTTCCAATAAGTAGAGATTGCAAAAAGATTTAGCTTAAGTAAGTCTGACTGTAAAAATTTAATCAAATCATTTTAATTAACTCATGTAATTATCTAGGTGAGCTTTGGTAGCATGGAGCTAGATCCAAAATACCTTTGTTTTTAATACTAGGATCAACTATTGTAAATTAGTTTATCATAAAATTTTCAAACACACAAAAAAAGTAGAGGACTGTATACTGAAACTTCATGTGTTTTTTACCCAGATTCAATAACCATCATGATTTTACAATGCTTGTTGCCTACATTTTTTCCTCTTCTTTTTTTGTGATATACACACACTGCCATCAAGTCAGACTCGACTCATAGTGACCCCTCCTTGAGTTTCTTAGGCGATATCACTACAGAAGTAGATTGCCCAACCTTCCTTCCAAGGAGTGGCTGGTGGGTTTGAACCGTCAGCCTTCTGGTTAGCAGTCAAGTGCCTTAGGTACTAGACTACCAAAGCTCCTAAGTTTTTTATTTTTGATATCTACTTTTGTATCATTTAGAAATATTTAAGAGTGTTTTTTTACATAACTTTTGTATGTTGTGTTAAGTTTAGGCCTAAGTATTTTATCTTTTTTGTTATTATAAATGAAATTATTTCTTCCCTTAAAACTTCTAACTAGTTATTGAAAGTATAACTAATTACTGATTTCTACTTGTTGATATTTTTGAATTATTTAAAAAATGGTGGTAGCAGTACATTGACAGGGAACTTCCAGAAATTCATGCCAGATTCAGAAGAGAATATGGAATGAGTGATATCATTGCTGATGTCAAATAGATCTTGGCTGAAAACAAATACCAGAAAGATGTTTACTTGTTTTATTGACTATGCAAAGGTATTTGACTGTGTGGATCATAGCATATTATGGATAATATTGTGAAAAATGGGAATTCCAGAACACTTAATTGTGCTCACGAGGAACCTATACATAGATCAAGAGGCAGTCATTTGAACAGTCCAAGGAGATATCATGTGATTTGAAATCATAAAAGGTGTGTGTCAGGGTTGTATTCTTTCACCACACTTATTCAATCTGTATGCTGAACAAATAATCTGAGAATTTAGACTATATGAATAAGAACTCAGTGTCAGGATTGGGGGAACACTCATTAACAACCTGTGATATGAAAATGACACAACCTTGCTTGCTGAAATTGAAGATTTGAAGCATTTACTAATGAAGATCAAGGACTATAGCCTTCAGTATGGATTTTACCTGAACATGAAGAAAGTGAAAATACTCACAACTGGACCAGTAAGTAACAACATGATAAATGGAGAAAATACTGAAATTGTTAAGGATTTAATTTTACTTGGATTCATAATCAACACCCATGGAAGCAACAGTCAAGAAATCATATGACATATTGGACTGGAAAAATCTGCTGCAAAAGATCACTTTAAAGTGCTCAAGAGCAAAGATGTCACTTTGAAGACTAAAGTGCCCCGGACCCAAGCCAAGATATTTTCAATTGCCTCATATGCATGTGAAAGCTGGACAATGAATAAGGAAGACCGAAGAATTGATGCATTTGAATTGTGGTATTTGTGAGGAATATTGAAAATGTCTTGGACTACTAGAAGAACAAACAAGTCTGTCTTGGACAAAACGTAGCCAGAATGCTCCTTAGAAGTGAGAATGGTCAGACTATATCTTTCATACTTTGGTCATGTTATTTCTGGAAAAGGATTCCATGCTTGGTAAAGTTGAGAGGATCCGTGAAAAAGGGGAAAACTTTTTGCAAGGTGTATTGACACAGTAGCTGCAATGATGGGCTCAAACACAATAACAATTGTGAGGATGCCACAGGACCAGGCAATGTTTAGTTCTGTAGTACGTAGGGTCATTTATGACTCAGAATAGATTCATTCGATGCCAACTAACACCACCAACTGTTGATTTTATATCTTGCTATTTTGGTAAATTATATTATCATTTGAAGTAGTATTTTTAACTGATTCTCTTGTTTTTTCCAAATATTTGACTCCATTTTGTTAGTTCTAGAAATTTTCCTTTTGTCATTCCACCTCTCACAAAAAAAAAAAAACAAACCCTAAACTAAACTATAGTCCTCAAGGTGGATCCAACTCATAACGACCTCCCCTTGGGTTTCTGAGGCAGTATTACTGCAGAAGGAGATTGTCCAATATTCCTTCCATGGAGTGGCTGGTGGGTTTGAACCACCAGCCCTCTGGTTAGCAGTTAAATGCCTTAGGCACTGGGCCACCAGAGCTCCCAAATATGTACATAGACATATATATCTATTACTTTTTATGTTGATACACACACACAATGCACATGCAAAATCCTTTCTTTGGAGATTTGTTTTATCTTTGCTCCTTTTCACATCTTATTTATGTTTTAGTGATTATCTTCTTTAACTCTTAGTCCTTATATAATAGTCTTTGTAAAAAGTACTTCTTCCTCCCTGTGCTCTCTTTCTCTCACCATCCAATTTGAGTCACTAATGTTAACTTAATGATAATCTTTAAACAGTAAGGAAGCTTAAGCTTTATCTACTTGAATTGTTAACTCCAAGTGATATTCTTTTACTCCCACCTAATGCATACCAGGAAGTCTGTAAAATCATTCTTTTTTCCCATTTTCTCTCCTGTTTCTTCTCATTTTTGTTAGCTTTATTATTTAACACTGTTAGAGTGTAAGTAATTAGTGTAGTAATTTTTTACTCTTATGTCAAAGTTTAATTGTTGTTCTACAGTAAAATATATTGTTATTTACCCAAGAACTTATGCTGAATTTTCTATAATCACTTATTGATTGTCTTAGATTATTCTTTTGTGAATTTCTCAGGAAGAGCTTGTGAGAGCAATATTCCATGACATCTTGCACGTTCATGATGTTGATGCTGTGGAGTTTGTTTCCAGTCTGATTTTATTTCTTTTTCTTAATGACTGGTTGGCAATGGTAAAATTAAAAACCTCTAAATTACATCCCACCATAAATGGAATAAAAATACTAGCAAAATGTATCACAATCAATTTTATTGGAACTCTGTAAATTAACCAAAAGCCTGCAGAAACCAAGAGAATGTTTCAAGAAAAACAGACTAAATCTCAGTAAAGTGCAGAGTTTTGTGAGGTTATTATTTAATTTGGATGATTAGCTCAAGGAGCTTGCCTTTATCTGTCTAACTTGCAATCCCCCAGCACTGAGGTAGTTACTGAGGGGGTGGATGGGAATTGTTGAAAACACATGTGGACAAATATATTAGTCACTGATGCCTGGGACAATGCCTAACAGTTGGGGAAAACAATAAATTAACCAAAAAGCTTGGGAGGGAAAATTGACAGAGGACATGAATAGACACTTCATCAAAGAAAACATTTAATTGGCTAACAAGCATACGACAAAATGCTCACAGTCATTAGCCATTAGAAAGAGGCAAATCAGAACAAAAATGAAATACAATTATACCCCAGTATTAATAGCAAAGTTAGAGAAATAGAAAACAACAAATGCTGGTGAGAGTGTGAAGAGATTGGAACTGTCATACATTGGTGCTAGGACTGTGAAATGGTTCAACCATTATGGAAAACAGTATGGTGCCTCCTTAAAAAATTGGAAATATAAATACCACATGATCCAACACTCACACTCATAGGGGTATATCCTAGAGAAATAAGACTCGTGACATGAACAGATATATGCACCCTCATGTCAATCACAGAATTATTCATAATAGCTAAAAGGTGGAAACAACCTAAGTGTCCATCAACAGATGAATGGATAAACAAATTGTGGTACATGCATACAATTCAATACTACACAACATTAAAGAATATGATGACTCTGCAAAACACTACATAATGTTGATGAATGTGGAGAATATTTTGCTCAGTGAAAAATAGTCAATCACAAATGGATAAATATTGTATAAGACTGTTGTTAAATGCTGTCAAGTGAGCTCTCACTCATAGCGACCCTATGTACAACAAAATGAAATACTGGCCAGTCCTGTGCCAGCCTCACAATCCTTGCTATACCTGAGCCAATCATTGTAGTCACTGTGTCAATCCATTTTGTTGAGGGCCTTCCTCTTTTTGTTGACCCTCCACTTTACGAAGCATGATATCCTTCTCCAAGGAATGATCCCTCTGACAGCATGATCGAAGTAGGTGAGATGAAGTCTGGCCATTCTTCCTTCTAAGGAACATTCTGGATGCACTTCTTCTGGTAGTACATGGTACTTTCAGTATTCTTCATCAGCACCACAACTCAAAAGCATCAACTCTTCTTCAGCCTTCTTTATTCATTGTCTAGCTTTCACAAGTATATGAGGCTATTGAAAATACCATGGCTTGTATAGTGTTGTTGTTGTTAGGTGCCATTGAGTCATCTCTGACTCATAGTGACCCTATGCACAGCAGAACAAAACACTGCTGGGTCCTGCGACAACTCTGTGATCCCTGCTATACTTACTTGACCCTATTGCTGCAGCCACCATGTCAATCCATCTTGTTGAAGGCCTTCCCCTATTTCGTTGACCCTCCACCTCACCAAGCATGATATCCTTTTCCAGGGAATGGTCCCTTCTGATAACATGACCAAAGTAGGTGAGACATCTGGCCATTCTTGCTTCCAAGGAGCATGCTGGCTGCACTTCCTCCAGGACAGATTTGTTAGTTCTTTTAGCAGTCCATGGTACTTTCAGCATTCTTTGCCAGCACCACAACTCAAAAGCATCAA
>NW_006921600.1:17101620-17105603 GCF_000298275.1 Orycteropus afer afer | reverse complement strand
TGATAACATGACCAAAGTAGGTGAGACATCTGGCCATTCTTGCTTCCAAGGAGCATGCTGGCTGCACTTCCTCCAGGACAGATTTGTTAGTTCTTAAGTCCATGGTACGTTCAGTATTCTTCACCAGCACCACACAAAAGCATCAATTCTTCTTTGGTCTTCCTATTCATTGTCCAGCTCTCACGTGCATATGAGGTGATTGAAAATATCATGGCTTGTGTCAGGCACACCTTAGTCCTCAAGGAGACATCTTTGCTCCTCAGCACTTGAAAGAGGTCATTTGCAGCTGACTTGCCCAGTGCTATACATCATCTGATGTCCTGACTGCTGCTTCCATTGGCATCAATTGTAGAACCAAGCAATGTAAAGCCTTCGACAACTTCAATCTTTTCTCCATTTATTGTGATGCTGCTTATAGGTCCAGATGTGAGGATTTTCATTTTCTTTACATTGAGGTGTAATCCATACTGCAGACTGTATTCTTCAATCTTCATCAGTAAGTGTTTCAAGTCATCCTCACTCTCAGCAAGCAAGGTTGTGTCATCAGCATATCGTACATTGTTAATGACTCTTCCTCCAATTTTGATGCCACATTCTTCTTCATATAGTCCAATTTATAGTAGTATATGATACTACTACTATGAAAAATCAAGAAAAGGTTTACACATAGAAAGAAACATTTTTTGAAGGTTACCAGATGTGGGAGAGGAAGGGAAGATAAATGATTAATTTGGAGGTTGTCAAGTATTAATTTTGGTGAAGGGAAAGGCAATATACAAAAAGGGGGAGGTCAGCAGAAAATGATCAAAACAAAGAAAGACACTGGGAGGAGTCCAAGAGTTAAAGACAACTATGATAGTTGGAGCTGTGTGTCAACTTGGCTGGACCACAGTTCTGTGTGGTTTAAGCAGTTGTGATGTGGTTATTCCCATGATGGGATCAGATGAATATGTTTTGAGCAGCCAATCCATTGAAAGGGAGTTTCCCTAGGGGTGTGGCCTGCTTCCAGTATATTTATGGACATCCTGGGAAAAGAGACACTCTTCTGTGTATCAGGATTCTGTTGTGCTGCCTACAACTGTCCATGAGTGAACTATTCACTCACGTGAATCCACTATTCAGCCTGGAGATCTTGGATTTGTCATTCATTGGAATCAACAGTCAGTATACTGCCTGCCAACCTTGAGCTCCTCAGCCCCTGCAGCTGCATGAGTCAGGAAAAGCTTCCAGCTTGACATTTGATCCAAGAATTTTGGACTTGCCAGCTTCTATAAGTGTGTGAGCCATTTTCCTAAGATAAATTTCTCTTTCTCTCTCTATCTATAAGCTTTACTGGTTTTGTTTCTCTAGAGAACCCAGTCTAACACAGCAACAATGGCAAATACTATTACATGCGCAATCCTGCAATAACAGTAATAATAATGATGACCTATGAGTGGATACATAGATAGATAAGCAAGCTAAACAGGTGTGGGGAGATGCATTGGACTACATCCACATATATATACAGGTTTCACAGAGAATATTTGTACATATATATTTATATGTGTTGCGAATATATCCATGAATAGAAAAGGTACAGGGGGCAAAGTTATGGAAACTTCTTAGCCACAGTCAAACACCTTGAAGGAATGAGTCACTGGGTGTGAGGTCTCAGGACCATAGTCTCAGGAGACTTCAATGTCAATTGCCATACCATAATCCACAAAAACAATGTTCTACATCCTATTCTGGTGAGTAGCGATTGGCATCTTAAAAACTTGTGAGCAATAACCATATAAGGTGCAACTCTTGATCCCTCCCAGTTCAGAGCAAAGAAGAGTGAAGAAAATAAAAGACACAAGGAAACAACTAGTACAAAGGACTAATGGATCACATGTACCCTGGGATCCATGACCCTGAGACCAAAAGAACAGAATGGTGTCCAGATACCTTTGCTGATCACTCTGAAAGGGATCATAATAGGAGGCCCTGGATAGAGTGAGAGAAAAATGCAGAACAAAACTCATAATAATAATAATAATAATAATCAGGCTTATTGGTCTGATAGAGACTGGTGGAACTTCTGAGAGAATGCCCCTCAAACATCCCTTCAAGACTCGGACTGACCTCACCTCTATGACTCAACTTTCAGTCAAACAATACACAGGCCTATGAGGTAAACAATAACATCAGAAAGGTATGTATACCTTGGAACAATCAACCATATGAGATTAAAAGCACAGCATTAGCCCAGGAAAAAAATCTCAGAATGTAGGAAGGAATAGAAGAGAAAGGGGAATAGAAATAATAAACACAGGGAGAAAGTGGAAAAAGTGCTGTTATATTTTGTGGATTGCAATCAATGTCACAAAACAAAATGAGTATGAATTGTTGAACAGAAAACCAAATCACAATAAAAAATTTAAAAGAAAAAAATGTAATAAAGAAATTAAAAAAAATAAAAAATACCCATGGGACACTATCAAGGGTACCAATATTTGTATAGTGGAAGTCCCAAAAGGAGAAAAGAAAGAGAAAATTTCAGAAATAATATTTGAGAAAATAATGAGTAAAAACTTCTCATGTTTGTTAAAACACAACAATATAGACATCCAAGAAATTTAACAAATCCAAGTAGAGTAACCTCAAAGACTACACACTGAAATACATTACAATCAAACTGTCAAACACTAAAGACACTTACAAGGATCCCCAACAAGATTAACAGCTGATTTCTCTCCAAAAACCATGGAGGTCCAATGTAACAGAATGGTATAATTAAAGGTCTTAAAAAGAAAAAAAATAAAAGGAGCCAGTAGTTGGACCTGTGGTCTCGGGATCATAGTTGCAGGGCACATCAAGCTCAATTGGCATAACACACTACACAAAACATTGTTCCACATCCTAATTTGGCAAATAGCGACTGGGATCTTAAAAGTTTGCAAGTGGCCATCTAGATGCAATGGTGGGTTTCTCCTCGTCCAGAGGAAAGAAGAATGAAGAAACCAAAGATGCATGGAAACAATTAGTCCAAGTGACTGCTACACCATGCAATCCTCAGCCTATATGACTATGAGACCAGAAGAACTAGATGGTGTCCACCTACCACTGTCAACCACTCAGAGGGGGATCTCTCTAGGAGATCCTGGATAGAGAGGGAGAACAGTGCAAAAAAACTCAAAATCATTAAAAAAAAAAAAAAAAAGGACCAGTTCCAGTTTTGCTGGTCTGGTGGAGTCTGATGGAACCACTGAGACTATGACCCCTAGCTGCCCTTCAGGTCTGGAATTGAACCCATTGCTGTGGCTCCCAGCCAAACAAAACACAAGCATATGAGCTGAAAGTTTACATTAGGTAGACACATTCCTTGGAGAGATCAGTCATGGGAGAATAGAAGGGCTGTGTATGCACAGGGAGACAGTTCGGGGGGTATGAGTGCATGGAGGAAACGACACAGGGAAGAGATTAGTATGGGGAGGAAGTGGGAGGGGAGCTGTTGCATTGTGGGAAATTGTAGTCAGTGCCATGAGACAAAGTGTATTTGAGCTGTTGTATAGAAAGTGAATTTGCTCTATAAACTTTCACCCAAATCACAAAAAAAAGAAAGAAAAAAAATTGTCAAAAGTATCCTTAAAAATGAAGGGGAAATTAAGGTATACCTGGATAAACAAAAATTGAAATAGTTATCACTGGTAGAGGTACTCTACAAGAAATGCTAAAGGGAGCATCAGTTAGAGAGAATAGAAAATTAGAGAGTAGCTTGACTGCATGAGAGAAATAAGAACACTGTCAAAATAACTATATAGGGAAATATAACAGTCAGTAAAGAAAAAAATGAAATTTTCTATGTAACTTCTATATGATGTAAAGATAACACCATAAAACAAAAATTAAAATTTTATGTTGACAGGCACACAAGATATAAAGATTCACATCAACATCATAAGGGGGCAGAGCAATTAGGAGCAAAGTTTTTGTATACCATTGAAATTAAGCTGGTT
>NW_006921600.1:17076308-17083126 GCF_000298275.1 Orycteropus afer afer | reverse complement strand
GATTTATGTATTTTGGGGCTCTTTCATTGGGTCCATAGATATTTATTATGGTTATATCTTCATATTCAACTGATTCTTTGATCATTATATAATGTCCTTTCTTGTCTCATATGTTGGTTTTTGTCTTCAAGTCAATTTGATCAGAAATTAATATTGCAACTCCTGCTCTCTTACAGTTGCCATTTGCTTGATATATCTTTTTCCAACCTTTGATTTTTAGTCTATTTTTTTTTTCTTTATCTCTAAGATGTGTGTCTCTTGTAGGCAGCATATTGATGGGTTTCATTTTCTTATCCAATCTGCAATGTTCCATCTCTTGAGTGGTGCATTTAATCCATTAACATTCAGTATCATTATTGACAAGTATGAATTGGTTGCTGTCATTTTGTTATGTGTTTTTTCATGGTGTCCCTTAGTTTCTGCTTATCTGGAAATCTCCTAATTTCACCATCATATTTGTCGGGTATAGAATTCTTGGTTGAATATTTTTCTCTTTCAGGGTTTTATATAGTTTTATGTATACCATCCCATTGCCTTCTCACTTGCTTGGTTTCTGCTGAGAATTCAGAGCTTACTGGCTGTCCTTTGTAAGTAACTTTTTGTTTTTCCATGTTGCTTTCAGGATTCTGTCTTTGTCTTTGGTTTTGTTGAGTTTGATGATGATATGTCTTGGTGATTTTCTTTTGAGGTCTGTCCCGTTTGGGGTTCATTGGACTTCCTAAATGGATATATTCTCATTTTGCATCATATCAGGGAAGTTCTCCTCCAACAAATCTTGGACAAATTTCCCAGTGCTATTAGTTTTCTCTTCCTATTCTGGAATTCCAATGACATGTAGATTATTCCTTTTGATGGTATACCACATGAACCTTAGGCTTTCTTCATTTTGTTTTTTAATTTTTTTTCTGATTGATCCCTTTCCAAAGAAGCATTCAGGTATTTGTCTTCAATCTCATTAATTCTGCCTTCCATTACATCAATTCTGCACCTTTGACCTTCCAATGTGTTATCTATTTCTGGCAATTTAGTATTAATCTTCTGTATTTCTATCTGTAGATTTAGAATTATTTCTAATTTTTCATTTATGTTGTCATTTTGTTCTTGTATTTTCTTCCAAAATTCTTCTAGGGTTTTTCCTGTGTTTTCTTTGGTCTGTCTCTCAATCCTTTGAATATATCTAAGTATAATTGTTTTGAATTCCTTATCAGAGAGTAACAATGCTACTTCTTTCTCAGGGATGTGTTCTGTATCTGTATCCTGCTCTCTTGTTTCTACCACTTTATCTTGCTTCTTTGTGTGGACTATGATGGTCTGTTGTCTCTGAGACATCGTGGCATTGTTGCATTTAGATCTCTGTTAACTTTTTGTGAAGAGTAGCCAAGAGTGATTCAGGCTCTTCTTGGTCGTTTTTTTTTTCTTTTTTCTTTTTTTTTTTAATCGTTGGCCTGTTGATGAAGAAGGAGAAGCTGGCTCTCGCTCAGTAAGTGAATTTGCAGGAGGTGTGGGTGTAGTTGTGTCTTATGGGGACTGTTGCTGTCTCCTACTCAATTAGACAAAAATTACAATTGAATAACCATCAAAAAACTAGAAGCACATGGACAAAAAATACCCCATGTAATCACACAGGAACACTAACCAAGAAAAGGAAAAAGGGAAAAAGAAGGAAAAATCCAAGAAAAGCTGCAATATCTGGGGATAGGGTAATAAGAGAAAAAAGGTAGAGAAGGAGAATACTGAAGAAGGAAATGGGAAAAATACAAAAAGAAAAACAAGGAATGGGGTTAACCATGAGAAAAAAAAAAAAGAAAGAAAAAATTGCAACCAGGAACAAGGAAAATAAAAAGAGCTGAAAACCAGGACCTGGGAAGGGAAGAATAAAGAATAATAGTAAAAAGGACAAAAGTATTAATAATAATAGTAGCTTTAAAACAGACAAAAACAGGCAAACTAAAAACCAGAAAAAAGAAAGAGAAATAAAAAAAGAAAAAGAAAAAAATCGGGGGAGGGTAGGTCAGGGCACCCAGGCTCCACTTGAGCACACAGACTGGGATGGAGTTCCTGCAGGCCCAAATGGTGGGTGGGAGTGAGGGATGGCTGCACCTCCATTCACAAAGGGGTGTGGGGTATAAGAATAACAAGGGGAATGTTGCACCTTTTCAGTCGTCCAGGGCCAGAGTGTCCTTGGAGTTACTGGCAAGTAGAACTTGTTCTTAAGCCCTTGGAATCTGGGAGAGCACTGTCTCTTTAAATATCCAAAATGGTCAAGCTGCTTGTAAACATTCAAAATGGCTGCCCCATCTGGACGGGCAAAAGTCCACAGTTCAGCCCACCTTTCTCTTTTCTGGTGCTTCACCTTTTATTCCCTAGCCACCAGAGCAGACCTCCGTGCAGTCCCTGGGTAGCAGAGCTGATTTTTAGGTTAATTCTTAGGTCCTACCACCACCTGGCACTCTTCAAGCTGTCTATGCCGTGCCGTTAGGCTTGCTCAGGATCACTGCTAGACCGCAGCTTTGTATGTCTCCTTTTTTGGTATTTTCATGCAAATTCTTCTGCTAGTTGGGTTTTAGTCCACTTCTATATCCTTCACTACAAGGCTCAGGGGTCCAGGATTATTTTCTGTGTCTGTGTTAATTGGTTCCCCTTTTCTTTGTTGAAGATGGTCTGTGCAGTCTTTCTCCCTATTCTGCCATCTTACCAGAAAGTCCAAAACTTTGTAACTATTATAGACAAATATGCACTTAACAATAGAGCCCCAAAATACATGAAGCAAAAATGTACTAAATTGAAGGAGAAATGTAGTAAATTGAAGTTCAAGTGTTGAAGACTTTAATATCTGACTTTCAGTAATGCATAGGACAACTCTATACATGACTGACAAAGAACTAGAAGACATAAACAATGCCATAAACAAATTAGACTTAGCAGACTTCTATATCCACACCACCCAACAATAGCAGAATACACAGTCTTCTCAAATGCACATATAACATTCTCCAGTGTAGAACATATCTGAGGCCACAAAACAAGTCTCAATAAATTTAAAAGGAATGAAATTATACAAAGTATTGTCTCTAACCATAATGGAACAAATTTAGATATCAATAACACTGCTCAGTCCTGTACCAGTCTCACAATCCTTGTTATGCCTGAGCCCTTAGTTGCAGCCACTGTTGTCAATCCATCTCGTTGAGACCCTTTACTTTTTCCTTCAGTGCAGCTTCAACTTCTTCCTTCAATACTACTGGTTCTTTTACTTTACCAAGTATGAAGTCCTTCGATAGGGACTGGTCTCTCCTATTACATGTCCAAAGTAAGTGAGACAGAGTTTCCCCATCCTCCCTTCTTCTTCCAAGATAAATTTGTTCATTTTTTTGTAAGTCCATGGCATACTCAATATTCTTTGCCAAAGCAGTAATTCAAAGGCGTTAACCTTCTTAGGTCTTCCTTAGTCATTGTTCATCTTTTGTATGTATATGACATGATTGAAAATACTGTGGCTTCCGGCAAGTGTACTTTAGTTCCCAAAGTGATGTTTTAGCTTTTTAACACTTCAAAGAAGTCTTTTGCAGCAGATTTGTCCAATGCAATTTTTCATTTGATTTCTTGACTACCGCTACCATGAACATTGATTGTGGATGCAAGTAAAATGAAATCCTTCACAACATCAACTTTTTCTCTATTTATCATGACATTGAGTTTTGGTTGAGTTGTGAGGATTTTTATTTTCTTTATGTTGAGGTGTAGTCCATAGTGAAGGACTTTGATCTTCATCAGTGAGTGCTTCAAGTCTTCTTAACTTTCAGCAAGCAAGGTTGTGTCATCTGAATATCACAGATTGTTAATGAGTCTTCCTCCAGTTATGATACCACATTCTTACTCATATAGTCCAGGTTCTCAGATTATTTGTGCAGCATACAGATTGAATAAGGATGGTGAAAGGATACAGTCCTGGTGCATAATTTTCATGATTTTAACACTTTGTTCTGTTTGAGCAATTGCCTCTTGGTCTATGTACAGGTCCTGGATGAACACAATTAAGTGTTCTGGAATTATTATTCTTTGTATTGCTATCCATAATTGATTATGTTCTGCTCAATTGAATGCCCTTCCTAGTCAACAAAACACAGGTAAATTCTTTCTAGTATTCTCTGCTTTTAGCCAAGATCCATCTGACATCAGCAATGATACCCCTCATTCTACATCATTTTCCTAATCCAGCTTGAATTCTGGCAGTTCCTTATTGATATAACGTAATTTTTTAATTATCTTCAGAAAAATTTTACTTGAGTATGATTTTATTCAATAATTTCTACATTTTATTGGATTACTTTTCTTTGTAATGGGCATAAATATGGTTTTCTTCCAGCAGTTGGGCAGGTAGCTGTCTTCCAAATTTCTTGATATAGATAAGTGAGTGGTCCCAGCATTGCATCCATTTGTTGAAACATGTCAATTGGTATTCTGTAAATTCTTGGTGTCTTGTTTTTCATCAATAACTTTGATATAGATTGGATGTCTTCCTTCAATACCATAGGTTCTCAATCATACCCACTAGCCTAGCTGTAATTAAAACAAACAAAAAATAGAAAATAACAGGTGTTGACAAGAATGTGAAGTAACTGGCATCTTCCTACATTGCTAAACCAAACCCAACCCAACCCACTGCATTGAGTCAATTCTGACTCATAGCAACACTATGGGAGAGAGTAGAACTGCCCCCTAGCATTTCTATGCCTGAGAATCTTTACAGAAACACTGCCACATCTTTTTCTAGTGGGTCAGATTGTGGCTTCAAACTGCCAACCTTTTGGTTAGCTGCTGGAATCTTTAACTTCTGTGCAGTCAGGGCTCCTTTCTTACTTTGCTTGGTAATGTAAAATGGTGCTGCCACTGTATAATATACTTTAGCAGCTCCTCAAAAAGTTACAGATAGAGTCAGCATATGACCTAGGAATTTTACTCCTAGGTATAACCCAAGAATTGAAAACATTTTCACACAAAGACTTATACACAAATATTCATAGCAGCATTATTCATAACAGTGAAAGAGTAGATAAAACCCAAATGCCCATGAAATGATGAATGAATAAACAAAATATGGTATAGCTATACAGTGGGATATAATTCAGTTAAAAAAAAATAAAGTACTAATACAAGTTATAATGTGGATGGAAATTGAAAACTTTATGCCAAGTGAAAAAAAGACAGAAAAGGCTACATACTATGTTTCCATTTATGTGAGATGTCCAGAATAGGAAAATCTATGGAGGTGGAAAGTTGATGAATGATTTCCCATGGCTGGGTAAGAGGGCATAAGGAGTAACTTTTTAATGGATTCTGGGTTCCTTTTTTGAGTTGATTAAATTGTT
Organism: Orycteropus afer afer; assembly: GCF_000298275.1. Classification (NCBI taxonomy): domain Eukaryota; kingdom Metazoa; phylum Chordata; class Mammalia; order Tubulidentata; family Orycteropodidae; genus Orycteropus; species Orycteropus afer. The sequence goes on along the minus strand of NW_006921600.1, from coordinate 17,077,757 downwards.
CTGGATTTAGACAGTAGTGATGATTGTCCAACGTTGTGACTGTACTAAACACCACTGAACTGTATATTCTAAAAACATGAATTTAATGATACCCCTGTTATATATGCTTTTGACCACATATCACTACTAATATTCTAAGCTTTAGAAATTTGTTACCCTGTCACTCAGCATTTTTAAATATATAATTCATGTATATTTTATTATATTATATTGATTGTCTATTTGATTTTTAGACTAATTTTGGAAAGATAATTGAAATTACGCTGCCACCAGGATTCCAGCAGGACCAGAATTCAGGATCAATTATTTTATTGTAGGATGGAAGAATGAACCTTTCAGAAATTCTTTGTACCATCTCATAATTGTAGAATGTTAGTTCTCTAAGAATGCTTAAAGCAATTCCCCAAAAGGTGAACACAGACATTTATCTTTCATTCATTTTCCACCTTGAAAATTATAACCTGAGACATATAAGGATGATTGATGTAGATTCTATTTTTGTTCCCTATTGCCTCTCAACTTAGAAGCTGGTTTGGAGGCACCTCTTGGTTGATTCATAGTCTGAGTGGAAACAACTTTCAAGTTCAACTAGTGTAATACCATTCTCTAGTATCTGCTAAAACATGCCTGGCAGCTCTTTCTGTCATTAATTGTTTGAGATGCCTTCCAAAAGCAAGATGAAGCATATGAAAACCTAATATAAATTTAAGAGATTCTAATTATATTCCATGGAATTCCTATCTCTGTATCTTTCAAGCACTGTTCTTAGCTCTGTCCTCTGAAGTATATGTGATAAGTCTCATCACTTTTGCACTTTACAGCCCTGAAATATTTGATGGCAGCTATTACACTCTTTCCTCATGGCTAAGACTTATCTTTTTTTCATGGTTATATATATAACTAGCACCTATTCTTCTCGAGGCATTCTCTCCATTTCTCCCAGAAATCTAAGTATACTCCAGCCTATCAATGTTTCTCTTAAAGTGCCAGAAATAAACACAAAGTGAAGTTAAACTTTGTTATGTCATCGTACTTCTATCAGTGCAGCCTAAGTTTACATCACTCATTTTGATGCCTCTTAATAGTCCTGATTCATATTGAACTTGCAGTCAACTAATAACACTGAATTGTTTCTTGTGAACTTCTGGTAAAATCATTCTCCCATTTCTCAAGCTTGGGCAGTTGATATTTTTGGACCAGATTTAGGATAACAGCTTTATAAGTTCTTTCAGAACTCAAATGGTTTATTGAACCTGGGGAGTTTGACTGTTTTGGGGCATCAAAGTTGTCTCTGATATACTCCATATTTTTTTTGGTATTTAATTTTTTTTTTTTAACTATATGTTCTGGTTACCTAGTGCTGCTCTGACGAGAAATATACCACAAATGGGATGGCCTTAACAAACAGGAGTTTATTCTTACAATTTGGAGGCTTTAAGTCCAAGTTCA
>NW_006921600.1:17070852-17076128 GCF_000298275.1 Orycteropus afer afer | reverse complement strand
ACCAAACCACATGGCAGGCCATTAACTTAAGTCCATTGTAAGTCCCAAGGTTGACAGAGCATAGCAGGCTGCTCAACAAAGACATGGCTACATATAGGGTCCAAGCATGCCATAGGCTAGAGACCATTCCCAAGGCTTCTCCTTAAATACAGGAAGCAGACCACATTCCCAAAGGCAGCTGCTCAGCTGCTTGTGGTAGATCCCACCATGGAGCTGATTGCCAGTCTCATCATGGAGAATAACTACCACCAGCTGCCCAGCCACTCAACCAGGCCAAGCAAAGTTGACACACAAACATAACTACCACACTATATTTATTCTGTTATCTTCAGTTTGAAGGTTATATTCCTACATAGAGATAACAGATGAAAAATAGAGGTTGAATGATGCTCACTCTATGAGAAAGCTCCCTATCACTTTCTACTACTCCCATGGCACCACTGCTGATTCCTTTTATCAATATCTGTAATGGTGTACCATTAACTCCCAGGCAGTGGTGTATTCTGTACTTGTTCTGCTGACTTTTGCCAAAAATAATCAAAGCACAAAGAAATTAAAGCATATATGATATATTTAAACAGTAAATCTGTACACATACAGGGAAACCTCCGTTTCCAAAAAACAGATGGCTTGTCGTAGGCCACTTACAATGAGTTTTTAAAAGGGAGAGTAGAGGAAAACTAAGTAGGAAATTAACAGTCTGGCTAACTTTGGCATAACTGATTTATGCTTCCTTTCCTTCCTGAGATAGCTTGGTAGTCTCTGTGACCTGGTCAGCCCCCATTTATTTGCACAATAAAGGTATCTTAGTAACTCAGGAGATTCTGAACGGTCAGGGTTATCTTGGGAAACGGGCAAAAAACTAGACTAATTTTGGTACAGTTAAATTCTTTTCACAAAGTAAACTTTAAGTGAAGTCATGGCTAACAAATTTCACAAAGGAAGTTTATGCAATTTTATGACCAGTGTCTCCACATGTTTCTTTTGTTCCCATTTATTTGTTCTTGAGTACATTCTACATTGGATAGTAACGTTTGTGGAATTACCTTTGCACTTGGACTAATCTGACATCCTGGCCTCAGTTTCTTTTCTTTTTCTTTATTAACACTTTGAACAGGAATCTGCTGTCAGAATAGCTTGATCTATATTCTTCTCCTATTTATTATTCAGGACAGTACCTGTATATGCCTCCAAAACCTTGCATTTCCTTATTTATGATATAGGGATATTTAGTGATAATCTGCACTTCCTTTGACCATGGAACATTCATAGTAATAAAATGGACTTCTTTGTCTTCCATGTATCAGCCTTGCAGGCCTTATCTATTGAAGCTGTACTTTAGAGAAGACTCTTATGATTTTAAACAGTATACCCTGAGTCCATGAAACGTTGACTCCAACATGAGTTTCCAAATGCTGACTACCCAGTTCATGTCAAGGGCCCACCCAGTCCCTAGTGATAACCTTGAAAATAAACATTTCTCAAGACAAACACATTTAGAAAGAAAAGGGTAAGTTAAAATTTCACATTCATTAATGTAACTTCTTCTGTTAATGCCCAAGTACTTTGTCATAGGATATGTTTTTATGTTGATGGAGAGACTGGAAGCCATAGCAGGGAAAGGAAAATAGCACAAAAAAAAAAAAAAAAAGAAGAAAGAAGGGTGTAATATATACATCTCTGTCAAACTGTTCTGTGATCCCAATTTGAGATAGAATACTACTGTTACCCAGGAAGCCCATCACCAATCTCACCCATTCCTCTTCTCTCTCAAAGACCATTTCCCTGTATTTTCTGTGTATCTATCTTGTTTTTCTTTATTATTTTATAACATACATTTTAGTTTCTAAATAATACATTATTTAGTTTTGTGAGTTCTTGGACTTTACATAAATGAAATCACATTGTATGTTTCTGTGCCTTGCATTTTTTTGTTGTTGTTGTTGTTCAATTTCATCCTTGAGATTCATTTATGTTGCTGTGTGTTGCTATAGTTTCTTTATTTTCACTGATGTGTAGTGTTCTATTATTTATCCACTCTATTGTTGATGGAAATTTAAGTTGTTTCTAAAATTTTGCTATCACAAAGTGTGGTGGTTTGAACATTCTTTTTCTTGTTTCCTGGTAGTATGTGCCAGAGTTTCTCTAGGTATATGTCAAGCAACAAAATTCCTAGGGTAAAAGATATACGCATTCTGAAGTAAATTAGATTTTTGTTGTTGTTATTGCTGTGGAGTCGGCCCTGACTCATAGCGACCCCTTCTTGGGTTTCCAAGGCAGTATCACCACAGAAGTGGGTTTGCCCAACCTTCCTTCCGAGGAGTGGCTGGGGAGTTTGAACCACCAGCATTCTGGTTAGCAGTCAAGTGCCTTAGGCACTATGCTACCAGAGCTCCTTAAATTATATATATATATATATTTTTTTTTCAGTATTGATACCAATTTTCATTTCACAAATCATGAGTAACAATTCTGATTGACCCATACATAACCCTTATCAAAACTTGATGTGATTGGAAGTTAAAAGTTTTGCTGATCTGTTGATTGTGCAATAGTTCATTATTCTGGTGGGCCCTTGACATGAACTGGGCAGTCAGCATTTGATTTTAATTAGCATTTAATCACAAATGAGACAGATTTGTTGTTTTATATAAATATATGTATATATATATTTCTAATATGGTTCTTCTAAGAAGTGATTAGCCCATTTTTCTATTCTTGATTTTTCCTTTATAGTTTATTGACTTTTACAGACATCTGTGTTATTCTTGTATTCTTTTGATGTTCTTTACAGATTCTGGGTACTTATGCCTTGAGAAGTAACCCTGGTAGCACAGTGGTTAAGTGCTTGGCTGTTAAAAGTTGGTAGTTTAAATCCACCAGCCACTCCACAGAAAAAAGATGTGGCAGTCTGCTTTTGTAAAGATTATAGCCTTGGAAACCCAATGGAGTAGTTCTGCTCTGTCCTATGATGTTGCTATGATTTGGAATCAACTCAACAGCAACCAACAGAACAACGGTCCTTTAAGAATTATATGTGTGTTAGACTAGGTTCTCTAGAGAAACAAAACCAGTAAAGCTTATATATATTTAGAGAGAGAAATTTATCTTAGGAAAATGGCTCATACACTTATAGAAGCTGGCAAGTCCAAAGTTCTTGGATCAAAAGTCAAGCTGGAAGCTTCTCCTGACTTTTGCAGCTGCAGGGGCTGAGGAGCTCAAGGTTGGCAGGCAGTATACTGGCTGTTGACTCCAAAGAATGACAAATCCAAGATCTCCAGGCTGAATGGTGGATTCTTCGCTCACGGACAGTTGTAGGCGGCACAACAGAATCCTGATCCACAGAAGAGTGTCTCTTTTCCCAGGATGTCCATAAATATACTTGTAGCAGGCTACACCCCTGGGGAAACTCCCTTTCAGTGGATTGGCTGCTCAAAACATATTCATCTGATCCCATCAGGGGAATAACCACATCACAACTGCTTAAACCACAAAGAATTGTGGTCCAGCCAAGTTGACACACAGCTCCAACTGTCACAGTCCACCCTTGTCAACTTGACAGTTGTACACATCTTCTTAACCATATATAATCTCTAAATAAGGACAATTATAAAGTCATATTAGTGCCTAACATGGTACATTAACACACATACAACCGAAATGGATTAACGTATTTACATTTCACAGTTCAATACAATAAGTATTGTGTCTCCAGGTGGGAGCGTTCCTCTCTTTGGGATTAAGATCTCCAGACCCACAGAGCATATGGTAGCAGGGAAAGGAAGCAAAAATGTTTTGAGTGGGTCACTAGGGGTAATAATGAGTGGTACCACTTCCATTTCCATCCCTTAGTTCTTGGACCTGTGAATCCTGGCTATTCGAGAAACAGAATCACATACTGGATGCTGGTTTAGAGTGTATACAGCCTCCTGGAGAATATTGCCCCAACCCTTCAAGGTATTGCCACCTAGCTGGTGCCATAATTTTGTTCCCAGTAGGCCATTCCATCGTTCTATGAAGCCAGCTGCTTCAGGATGATGGGGAACATGGTAAGACCAATGAATTCCATGATCATAGGCCCATTGCTGCACTTGATTTGTTTTGAAGTGAATCACTTGATCTGAAGCAATGCTGTGTGGGATACCATGAAGGTGGATAAAGCATTCTATAAGTCCACAGATGGTAGTTTTGGCAGAAGCATTGCATGCAGGGAAGGTGAGTCCATATCCACAATAAATATCTATTCCACTAACAACAAAACACTGCCCTTTCCATGATGGAAGTGGTACAATGTAATCAACCTGCCACCAGGTTGCTGGCTGATCACCCCAAGGAATGGTTCCATATCACGGACTCAGTGTTGGTCTCTGCTGCTGGTGGATTGGGCACTCAGCAGTGGTGGTAGCCAAATCAGCATTGTAAAGTGGGAGTCCATGTTGCTGAGCCCATGCATAACTTCCATCCCTGCCACTATGGCCGCTTTGTTCATGAACTCATTGAGCAATGACAGGAGTAGATGGGGAAAAAGGGTGGCTGGTTTCTACCAAACGTGTCATCCTATCCACCTGATTGTTAAAGTCCTCCTCTGATGAGGTCACCTTTTGGTTGGCATTTACATGAGACACAAATTCCTTTACTCCTTTGGCCCATTCAGAGTGATCTATCCACATACTTCTTCCCCACATATCCTTATCACCAGTCTTCCAATCATGCTCCTTCCAAGTCCCAGACCATCCAGTTAAGCCACTAGCCACAGCCCATGAATCCATATATAATCACACATCTGGCCATTTCTTATTCCATGCAAAGTGAACAGCCATATGCATGGCTAGAAGTTCTGCCATTGGGAGGATTTCCCTTCACCACTGTCCTTTAGGGAAGTCCCAGAAAAGGGCTGCAGTGTCACTGCTGTCCACTTTCAAGTGGTGCCTGCATATCGTGCCAAACCATCTGTAAACCAGGCACAAGTTTTCTCTTCCTCAGTCAACTGATCATAAGGAACTCCCCATGAGGCCATAGATGCAGACTGGGAGAGGGAAGATAATGTGGCTGGAGTAGAGACTGTAGGCATTTGGGCCACTTCCTCATACAACTTACTTGTGCTTTCAGGTCCTGCTTGAGCTTGATCTCTGATGTTGTTGTTGTTATGTGCCATCGAGTCGGCCCTGACTCATAGCGACCCCTCCTTGGGTTTCCCAAGGCAGTATCACTACGGAAGTAGGATTGCCCAACCTTCCTTCCGAGGAGTGGCTGGTGGGTTTGAACTGCCAGCCTTC
>NW_006921600.1:17069747-17070612 GCF_000298275.1 Orycteropus afer afer | reverse complement strand
TCTCCTTTTGAGAAACAGCTTTTAGCTTGTTACTGGGCTTTAGTAGAGACTGAATGCCTAACCATGGGCCACCAAGTCACCATGAGGCCTGAGCTTCCTATCATGAACTGAGTTTTGTCTGACCCACAGAGTCATAAAGTTGGATGTGCAGAACAGCACTCCATCATTAAATTAAAGTGATCTGATACACCACAATTCTGGGACACTTATGAGGAGATGGACCCTCATATCCCTCAGACATCAGATCTGTAGTTGTCTGATCAATGTTCCTCAAAGATATCAGGCTTTATCCTTAAAGCCTAAAACAAAACAAAACCCAAGTTAGATATTTAAAAAATATTGTTTCCATTTTTTCTAATTGTTATCTGAGGAAGGATTAATTCAGCTAAGTACTCCACTACTACAAGAAGCCAGATCAAATTATGTCTTTTTAAAAATTACATTTTTTCAGTTTGTTGCTGGATGTAGTTGTTGTTAGGTGCCATCAAGTTGTTTCCAACTCATAGTGACCCCATACACAGCAGAACAAAACACCATCCGATCCCTCACCAGCTCCACGATCCTTGCTATACTTGAACCCATTGTCGCAGCCACCGTGTCAATCCATCTCGTTGAAGGCCTTCCCTTCCTTCGTCAACCTTCCACCTTACCAAGCATGACATCCTTCTGCAGGGATTGGTCCCCTCTGACAACATGACCAAAGTAGGTAAGACAAAGTCTGGTCATCCTCGCTTCTAAGGAGCATCTCGGCTGCACTTCCTCCAGGACAAATCTGTTAGTTCTTTTGGCAGTCCATGGTACTTTCAGCATTCTTCGCCAGCACCACAACTCAAAAGCATCAACTCTTCTTTGGTCTTCCTTATTC
>NW_006921600.1:17055391-17068507 GCF_000298275.1 Orycteropus afer afer | reverse complement strand
CAAATTTTCCAACTACTGGTGATTCTTCTTTGTTTCCAACTTTTGCATTCCAGTCACCAGTGATAATTAACACATCCTGATTGCAAGTTTGGTCAATTTCAGACTGCAGAAGTTGATAAAAATCTTCAATTTCCTCATCTTTGGGTTTGGTGGTTGGCACATAAATTTGAATAATGGTTGTATTAATGGGTCTTCCTTGTAAGTGTATGGATATTATCCTATCACTGACAGCATTATACTTCAGAGCAGATCTTGAAACATCCTTTGTTATGATGAATGCCATGCCATTCCTCTTTAAACTGTTATTCCCGGCATAGTAGATCATATGGTTGTCTGATCAAAAATGACCAAAACCAGTCCATTTCAGCTCACTAATGCCTAGGGTATCAATCTTTATGCATTCCATTTCGTTTCTAACAACTTCCAATTTTCCTAGATTCATACATTGTACATTCCATGTTCCAATGATTAATGAATGTTTGCCACTGTTTCTCCTCAATTTGAGTGGTGCCACGTTAGCAAATGGAGGTCTCGAAACCTTTACCTTATCCATATGAGTAAGGCTGATTTTACTCTGATAATGCAGCTCTTTCCCAGTCTTACTTTGAGAGCTTGCTAAACTAAGTGACTCATCTTCCTCCTCTGTATTGGACAATGTTTTTGGACTATTCATAAATTTGTGCAATAATGTATTAGACAGTGTTTCTCTGCTATTCATAAGGTTTTCCCTGGCCAATTCTTTGAGAAGTGGATGGCCTCCTCCTTCTTCCTAGTCTTTCTCAGTCTGCAAGCCGGGTTGATACCTGTGCAACAGGTGCACCCCACTGGGTTTGAAACACCAGTGGCACAGCCTCAAGACTCAGCAACATGTCACCACAGTAGGGCAAACCGACAGACAAGTTTGTCTCCCTTACCTGTTGGAAAACCCTCCAAGCACCCTTACCTGGATTCCTGTGGCTAACTCCTTGATCTGTTCCCATCCCCTTTGCATTTTCTGTCCTCTCCCTGCCTTCCCACCTCGCTCCTTGTGGGGCATGGCTTGGGTTCTCTGTCTTCACCTGGGTCCCTGCGGCTGACTCCTCGATCTGTTCCAGTTCCCTTTGCCTTTTCTGTCCTCTCGCTGCTTCCCACCTCACTGCCTGTTAAGTCCCTCGAATCCGAATGAGAATGCTATTAATTTTTATATATAGATTTTATATCCAACAGCCTTGGTTAACTTTCTTATTTATTCTAATAAATTAGATTATTGTAAATTTTTCATGCATGCAACACTATAACTGCAAAAAAAAAATCACAATTTTGTTTTATCTTTTCCAATTCTTCTTCCTTTTATTATATTTTCTTACTATTCTGCATTGGCTAGAACTTTCAGTATAATGTTGAATAGAAGTGATGAAAACAAACATCCTTGTCTTGTCCATTTTATTAAGAATATTTTCAAACTTTCACCATTAAATGTAATGTTGCTTTAGGTTTCTTTGTGGATTTCATTGAACTGTTAAAGAAATTTCCTTATTTCTTTTAGTTTTCTGACAGTTTTAAAATAATAAATACATGTTGAACTCTACAAAACATTTGTGTGCATCTATTGAAATGATGTAATTTTTCTCTGGATGGTACAAGCAGTTAAATACTCAACTACTAGCCAGAGGTGCCTGCAAAGACAAGCCTGGTGATCTGCTTCTGAAAAGTCAGAGCCTTGAAAACACTGTGGAGTAATTCCTCTCTGCACACAGAGGGTTGCCATAAGTCCTAATCAACTGGGGAGCAACTAGCAATGACAAATTTGTTAGCACAATGAATTATAGCAAGTGCTATTCTAATGCTAAAACAATCTTGCACTGCAGAGATCTAACCCAAATTTGTCATTGCATATTATCTTTTTTAAAGCATCATGGAGAGTTATTTGCTGATATTTTGTTTAGGATTTTTGAGCTTATGGTCATGAATGAGATTGACCTGTAATAATATTTTTTTTCTCTATTGTTCAGATTTTTGTATTGACATTTTGCTAACCTCATAGATGAGTTGAAGAATTTTTCTTTTTAAAATTATGTTCTGTAATAATTTGGGTAAATGTAGAAATATTTGTTTTTTAGTAGTAGAATTTGTGGGGGGAAAATACCCTCTGGAATTTTTTATGGGACATATTTTACTATAGATTCTATTGTTTAAGAATAGTCATTTTTCTAATTCTTCTTGATTTAGGTTTGATAACATTCTTTTGGGGGTAATTTGTCCATTTTGCCTTAGTTGTCAACTTTATTGGCACAAAGTTTATCATAATATGATTTTATTATCCTTTATGTTTTGTCTCTGTAGCATTTGTAGTTTGATCTTCTTTTCTGTTTCTAATATTATATACTTGTGCTTTCACTCTTTTTTCTTAATTAACCTCATGCTATCTTTTAAAATTTTTATTAGTCTCTTTAAAAGACAAAGTTTTGGTGTTGTTAATTTTCATTACTATATTTCTGTTTTTAATTGCTGTGATAATTGGAGCTGTGTGTCAAGTTGGCTGGACCACAATTCTATGTGGTTCAAGCAATTGCAGTATGGGTTACTCCCATGATGGGATCAGATACATATGTTTTAGCAGCCAATCCATTGAAAGGGAGTTTCTCTAGGGATGTGGCCTGCTTGCAGTATATTTATGGACATCCTGGCAGAAGAGACACTTCTCTGTGACTCAGTATCCTGTTGTGCTGCCTACAAATGCCTGTGAGTGAACAATCCACCATTCGGCCTGGAGATCTTGGATTCATCATTCATTAGAGTCAACAGCTGGTATACTGCCTGCCAACCTTGAGCTCGTTAGCCCATACAGCTGCATGAGTTGCAAGAAGCCTCCAGCTTGATGTTTGATCCAAGAACTTTGGATTTCCCAGCTTCTATAAGTGCGTGAGACATTTTCCTAAGATAAATTTCTCTTTTTCTGTGGGTATATATAAGCTTCACTGGATTTGCTTCTTTAGAGAACCCAATCTAACACATTTGATACTGGGAGTGGTTCTAAAGAGACAAAATCATAAGGATGGGTTTCCTAAGCTGGTTCTCACCAATTCTGTTTTAGTTCTCCAATTTGATTAATCGTAAAGGCACTGGTGACCCTACCTCTGTTAATAAGGAGGGCTCTGCTAATCTATGGAGTGAGGTGGCAAGATTAATATGCAAAATAGCACCACCAATAGATCAAGTACTTTTGAGAAGTGAGGCTCTGGGTGATCACATATATGATACTTTTCTGCAATTTTGTCAGAATGAGAAGTATAAGGAAGCTGGTTGGTTGGTCCTACTTACACTAGACAAAGTGGTGAAAGAGTGAGATGAGTTCAGGGCTGCTTAAGTGCCACATAAAATTCCACAATGTCTCCAGTTGTGCTCTGAAAGAAAACCTTGTTTCTTCTAGTAATAGAGCTGATATTGTCGTAAACCAAACCCAGAGTCTTATTGTAAGGGTGGCTGATTTACAATGCCAATTAAATTACAAATGCAGAATGGTGTCTGAAGTGAAAGTGAGGGCACTGATTGGGAAAAAATGGGGTCATCAATCCTGGAATGGGGACATATGGGCAGACAGTCAGGAAGATCAGGATATGGAGCCTGTAAATTTTGTTGAATCCCTCCCATCTGAAGGGATTTCTATAAAACCATTATCCCTTCCACCTCATATTGATGGGGTTAATCCAATTGTTCCTGCTGAGTCATTGCTTGAGGCAGAGGCCATGGAAGACATTCCTGAATTTTCTCAGGAACTTTCCCAACCACCCATTGCTGCTGTCAGACCAATAACTAAAGTTAAGCTCAACTGAGCCCCAAAAGGTGAAATACAAAGTGTGACTGAGGGGGTAGTATGCTACACTTGAAAAGACCTATTTGATTTTTTGAACATGTACAGCCAGAAACCTGGAGAATATTTATGGGAATGGCTATTGAGGGTATGGAATAATGGTGCAAGGAATGTAACATGGAATCAGTCTGAGTTTATTGATTTAAGCCCACTAAGTATGGATTCTTCATTCAATGTTTCAGCTCGAGAGGTTAGGAAAGGATCTAATTATTTATTTGGTAGGCTTACTGAATCATGGATTATGCCGTGGCCTACCTTAAATCAAGTTGAAGTACTAGACCTGCCTTGGTATAATGTACAAGAAGGTATCCAGAGGCTTAGGGAAACTGGCATGTTAGAATGGATTTGTCAGATTAGACCCCTAGAGCCAGAAATGGAGAGTCCAGAAGACACACCTCTCACCACTATGGTGAGGAATAAATTTGTGAAGGGAGCCCAGCATCACCGAAGACTGCTGTGATAGCTACTTTATGTAAGTCAGATTTGACAGTGGGAACTGTCCTAATTGAACTAAGACACATAACTACGATGGGGCTGATTGGACCCCATGGTAGTAGGGTCCAAGTGGCAGTAGTTAATCAACAAAGGCAAGGTGGATGTGGTTACCATAATGGACAGCAGAGTCGGAACACTAATCAGAATACTCTGATTTGTGTGGAATTATGACACTGGCTACTTAGGCATGGTGTTCCTAGTAGTGAAATACATGGTGAACCTACTATATATTTACTTGATCTGCATAGACAGAAGAATTCTAGGTCATGTGAACAACAGCCTAGATTGAATCATCAAAATTGGTCATGGTCTCTCAGTCAATTCCCAGACTTGAGTCAGTTTACAAACCCACAACCCCTTGAATGAAGGGGAGGCTGGGTCCCTTTGAGGAAGAAACCAATTATGTTGCCAAAAATGTATAATGTCAATCTTTCTCCCAGCCTTCCCCAAAGGGATCTTTTATGAGAGTGACTGTTCATTGGTGAAAAGGAAATAATCAGACTTTTCAGAGATTACTGGACACTGGCTCAGAACTGACACTAATTCCAGGAGACACAAAGCATCATTGTGGCCCATCAGTCAGAATGGGGGTATATGGAGGTCAAGTTACTGATGGAGTCTTAGCTAAGGTGTGTCTCACAGTGGGTGCAGTGGGTCCCCAAACCCATCTTGTAGTGATTTCCCCAGTGCCAGAATGCATAATTGGAATAGATATACTGAGAAATTGGCAGAATTCCCACATGGGGTCCCTGACACATGGAGTAAGGGCTATTATGGTAGGAAAAACCAAGTGAAAGCCATTAGAACTGCCTTTACCCACAAAAATAGTAAACCAAAAGAAATACCACATCCCTGGAGGGGATGCAGAGATTGCTGCCACAATCAAGGACTTGAAGGATGTAGGGGTGATGATTCCTACCACATCCTCACTTAATTAGCCTATTTGGCCTGTGCAAAAAGCAGATGGATCTTGGAGAATGACAGTAGATTATCGTAAACTTAATCAGGTGGTGACTCCAGTTGCAGCTGCTGTTCCTGATGTGGTTTCATTGCTTGAGCAAATTAGTACATCTCCTGGTACTTGGTATACAAATATCTATCTGGTCAATGTCTTTTTTTCAATACCAATTTCAAAGGACCATCAGAGGCAGTTTACCTTCAGCTGGCAAGGCCAACAGTACACTTTCACAGTGCTTCCTCAAGGGTATATCAACTCCGCGGCACAATGTCATAATTTAGTCCATAGGGATCTTAATCGTCTTCCCCTTCCGAAAGACATCACACTGGTACATTATATTGATGGCATTATGCTGGTTTGACATAGTAAGGAAGAAATATTGATGATTCTAGACTTATTGGTGAGATATTCTGTGTGTTAGAGGGTAGGAAATTAACCCAACAAAAATTCAGGCACCTTCCACCTCAGTGAAATTTCTAGGGATCCAATGGTGTGAGCATGTTGAGATATTCCTACTAAAGTGAAAGATGAGTTATTGTATCTGGCTTCTCCCACAACTAAAAAGGAGGCACAATGTCTGGTGGGCCTCTTTGGATTTTGGAGGCAACATATCCTTCATTTGGGTGTGTTCCTTCAGCCTATTTATCAAGTGACTCGGAAAGTTGCTAGTTTTGAGTGGGGCCCAGAACAACAGAAGGCTCTGCAACAGGTTCAGGCTGCTGTGCAGGCTGTTCTGCTTCTTGGGTTATATGATCTTGCTGATCCAATGGTGCTTGAAATGTCTGTAGTAGATAGAGATGCTGTTTGGAGTCTTTGGCAGGTCCCTACTGGTGAATCTCAACCCCGACCCTTGGGATTTTGGAGCAAAGTCCTGCCATCCTCTGCAGATAACTACTTCCCTTCTGAGAAACAGCTTTTGGTTTGTTACTGGGTTTTAGTAGAGATTGACCACCTAACCATGGGCCACCAAGTCACCATGAGGCCTGAGCTGCCCATCATGAACTGGGTATTGTCTGACCCACAGAGTCATAAAGTTGGACGTGCACAGCAGCACTCCATCATTAAATGGAAGTGGTATATCAGAGATCAGGCTCGAGCAGGACCTGAAGGCACAAGTAAGTTGAACAAGGAAGTGGCCCAAGTGCTGATGGTCTCCACTCCAGCCACATTATCTTCCCTCTCCCAGTCTGCACCTATGGCCTCATGGGGCGTTCTTTATGATCAGTTGACAGGAAGAGAAAATGCATGCCTGGTTTATGCAGGCACCACTCAAAAGTCGACAGCAGCAGCACTGAAGCCCCTTTCTGGAACTTCCTTGAAGGACAGTGGTGAAGGGAAATCCTCCCATTGGGCAGAACTTCGAGCTGTGCATATGGCTGTTCACTTTGCATGGAACAAGAAATGGCCAGATGTGTGATTGACTATAGATTCATGGGCTGTAGCTAATGGCCTGCCTGAATAGTCTGGGACTTGGAAAGAACATGACTGGAAAATTGGTGATAAGGATGTATGGGGAAGAGGTATGTGGATAGATCTCCCTGAATGGGCCAAAGGAGTAAAGGTATATGTGTCTCATGTGAATGCCCACCAAAAGGTGACCTCGGCAGAGGAGGACTTTAACAATCAGGTGGATAGGATGACGCGTTCGGTGGAAGCTAGCCATCTTTTTTCCCCACCTACTCCTGTCATTCCTCAATGGGCTCATGAACCAAGTGGCCCTGATGGCAGGGATGGAGGTTATGCATGGGTTCGGCAACATGGACTTCCACTCACCAAGGTTGATTTGTCTACCACCACTGATGAGTGCCCAATCTGCCAGCAGCAGAAAACAACATTAAGTCCACAATATGGAACCATTCCTTGGGGTGATCAGCCAGCAGCCTTATGGCAGGTTGATTATATTTTACCAATTCCAGCATGGAAAGCACAATGTTTTGTTCTTACTGGAATAGATACTTATTGTGGGTATGGATTCTCCTTTCCTGCACGCAAGGCTTCTGCTAAAACTACCATCCGTGGACTTACAGAATGCCTATCCACCATCATGGCATCACACACAGCATTGCTTCAGATCAAGTAACTCACTTCACAGAAAATGAAGTGCAGCAATGGGCTTATGATCATGGAATTCACTGGTCTTACCATGTTCCCCAACATCCAGAAGCAGCTGGCTTGATAGAACGCTACTTAAAATACAATTATGGTGCCAGCTAGGTGGCAACAGCTTGAAGGATTAGGGCAATGTTTTCCAGGAGGCTGTATATGCTCTAAACCAGCATCCAAAATATGGTGCTGTTTCTCTAATAGCCAGGATTCACAGGTCCAGGACCCAAGGGGTGGAAATGGGAGTGGTACCACTGTCTATTACCCCTACTGACCCACTCAAAAAGTTTTTGCTTCCTGTCCCTGCTACCCTATGCTCTGTGGGTTTGGAGATCTTAGTCCCAAAGGGAGGAACACTCCCACCTGGAGACACAACACTGATTGCATTGAGCTGGAAGTTAAGAATTCCACCTGGCTATTTTGGCTTCCTCATGCCTCTGGATCAACAGACAGAAAGGGTGTTACTGTGCTATCTGGTGTGATAGATCCTTATTACCAAAAGGAAATTGGACTGACTTTATATAATGGAGGTAAAGAAGAATATGTCTGGAATACAAGAGATTAAAGTCAATAGACAATTATAGCAACCCAATTCTGATATGACTACTAATGGATCAGACCCTTCAGGAATGAAGGTTGGGTCACCCCACCAGGCAAAGGACCACAACCAGCTGAGGTGCTAGCTGAGGGCAAGGGAAATACAGAATGGATGGCAGAATAAGGTGACCAGTTGCAGAAACAAGGACTGAGATTTTTATATTTCTTCATTGTTTATTTGTATCAGATATTTTTGTTTCTTTCTGTTATGAACTGTGAAATGTAAAAAGGTTAATGCGTTTCAGTTGTATGCATGTTAGCATACCATGTTAGATTCAGCTATGATTTTATAATTGTCCTTATTTAGAGATTATATATGGTTAAGAAGATGTGTACAACTGTCAAGTTGACAAGGGGTGGACTGTGATAGTTGGAGCTGTGTGTCAACTTGGCTGGACCACAATTCTGTGTGGTTTTAGCAATTGTGATGTGGGTTATTTCCCTGATGGGATCAGATGTATATGTTTTGAGCAGCCAATCCATTGAAAGGGAGTTTCCTTAGGGATGTGGCCTGCTTCCTGTATATTTATTGATATCCTGGGAGAAGAGACACTTCCCTGTGGATCAGGATCCTATTGTGCTGCTTACAACTACCTGTGAGTGAACAATCCACCATTCAGCCTGGAGACCTTGCATTTGTCATTCGTTACAGTCAACAGCTGGTATACTCCCTGCCAACCTTGAGCTCGTCAGCCCCTGCAGCTGTGTGAGTTGCGAAAATCCTCCAGCTTGATGTTTGATCCAAGAACTTGGGATTTGCCAGTTTCTATAAGTGTGTGAACCATTTTCCTGAGATAAATTTCTCTTTCTCTATATGTATATATGAACTTTACTGGGTTTTCTTCTCTAGAGAACCCAGTCTAAGTCAATTGCATTGAAGTCTGCTTTTACCATTACAATTTTATTCCCTGTCTTTTCTTTGGGTCTATTCTATTGCCCCCTTTCCTAACTTCTTAAGTTGGATGCTTATTTTCTTAATTTCTAGTCATTTTTTTTCCCACATAATCCTTCTAGGTTGTAAAATTTCCGTTAAATACATTTTTTAGACGCAGTCTATAAATAATTCCCAGACATCATACTCTCCTGGTTTTCCCTTACCTTGCTGATCCCACCCTCACTGCTTGTTCTTCTTTTTGTCATCCTCTTAATGCCAGTGGCTCAACATTTGCACTAGGATGCCTTCCAACATTTATTTATACATATTCCCTTGGTAGTCTAATTCAGTGTCATGGGATTTTTTAAAAATTTATATCCCCAGACTTGATTCTTTGAAATCCAGACTCATACACACATCCAAGTACTTACTTACATATCTAATAAACTTACCATAACTCACATGTAGTGGCACAGTGCTTAAGTGCTTGGCTGCTAACCAAAAGGTTGGCAGTTTGAACCCACCACCAGCAATGGATTTTAGTTTTATGATAGTTTAGGGTATTATTCAAAAAATATTAATTCCATTCTCTTCCACTGTGAAAGGATATACTTCCCTGTCCCACTGTTGTTGATTAGCCCTAGCCTTATAACTTGATTTGTCCAATGAAATGTTAGCAAATGTGACATCTGCAAAGGCTTAAAATTTATCTATTCAGTGGGGCTTGTTCTCTCTTGGACTTTAACCACAGCCATGGAAAAAACATATCTTGACACTAAACTCATAATATAAGTGACATTTGGAGCAGAGACACCCTGGCTGACCCACAGACTTGCAGTATTCAGCAGTCATTTCAGCCAATCTGTGAGGACATAATCTGAAGCAGAGCAGCTAGGCTGACCTACAGATTTGTGAACAAGATAGTAAATGTTTATTACAATAAGTCACTGAATTTGGTGTAGTTTATTATGCAATATGGAAGCTCTGATGGCATAGTTCCTAAGGCATTTGACTGCTAACCAGAAGGCTGGTTGTTCAAACCCACCAGCCACTCCTCAGAAGGAAGGTTGGGCAATCTACTTCCATAGTGATACTGCCTCAGAAATCCAAGGAGGGGTCGCTATGAGTCTGATCCAATTTGATGGCAGTGAGGATTTTTTTTTTTCTTGTTTGTTTGTATATTATACTATAATGCCTTATTGATACAGAAATTTGTACCTAGAAATGGGTGCTTATGTTAGCAATAACATAAAACATTTGGCTTTGGCACAAAGAAACAATTAAGTGAGGCTGGAAAAAATAGTGACTTGTGTTATGTAGTGGTAAAACGTTTGGTAAAATTCTCACCTATAACAATCTGGAAGATAGAAAATGTACCTAATGAACTGGTCGAGTTGAATGAGAAATCCTGAGACAAGAAGTTAAAATATGTTCTGGCTCTGCTAACTGAATGAATAAGATTATAAGAGAGGCATCAGCTCACTAAAGAATTGTCTTGGATGCAAACAGAATTAAGAGGAAATAAATAAAGTAAAAAAATTTCAGAACTAGTGTGGTTAGAAAATAAAACTCTTATCAAATCAAATTATGACCATTATGACTCAATTTCAGGCAAAAGATACAATACAGGATGCTGTCAGTGACATAGTTTCAGCTTGACCTGAGGTTAAGGCTGTGACACTGTGGTAGTTATGTTTGTGTGTCTACTTGGCTGGGCCTGGTTGAGTGGCTGGGCAGCTGGTGGTAGTTATTCCCCATGATGAGACTGGCAATCAGCTCCATGGTGGGATCTACAGGGAGCAGCTGAGTAGCTGCCTTAGGGAATGTGGTCTGCTTCCTGTATATAAGGAGAAGCCTTGGGAATGGTCTCTAGCCTATGGCACACTTGGACCCTGCATGTAGCCATATTGTTGCTCAGCAGTCTGCTATACTCTGTCAACCTTGGGACTTACAATGGACTTAAGTTAATGGCCTGCCATGTGGTTTGGTAATATTAGGACTGTGCCTTTTTCCTTGTCAACCTTGGGGCTTCTCAGCCTCAACAGCCAGCAGGTGTCTGAGTGAAGAAATGCCTCTAGCTCCAGTGGGCCAGCAGCACAGGCAGAGCTGGACCCCAAGATTGAGGGGCTTTCACCGAGCCCTAGAGCTTGGCACTTTGAATTTGGAATTAAAGCCTCCAAATTGTAAGAATAAACTCCTGTTTGTTAAGATCATCCCATTTGTGGTATATTTGTCAGAGCAGCACTAGGTAACCAGAACAGACACTCTTTTCTAAGACCACTGAAAGGATGAAGATGTTCTCTTCAAGAGCATTTTATCTAGACAAGAATTCTCAGATAAGTTAAGGATTCAGCCCTTCAAAACATAAATTTGATGTTTACAAAGTATCGATAATTAAGTGGCTAAAGGAAGAGAGGAGCTCCTAAAAAAAAAAAAAAAAAAAAAAAATTGCTGTTATGGCTTTTGGCATGCACAGTTGACTAAAATAAAATACAAAAAACCCATGAAGGGATTTTCAAAATGGAGGCTCACCAGGGAGCAGTACGCTTTTTCCCTGTGGCATCTAAGAACTTGGAAAACTAGGTACAACAGTTTGAATTAGGAACTTTGGTGCTTTGAACAGCTCACTGAATCAGAGTGCACCAAACACAGAAGAGCAGATTTAGAGGAAAGGCACAGGGAGATTATTTAGGAAAGAGCTACTGGTGGAGGACAGAAGGGCACCCAAGAGAGGCCATTGGAAACTTCTCTGGGGCAGTCACTGTCTGCCAGGCAAGGGTGGCTGTTTGAGATCCCCGAGCCAAGAAGGAAGACACCTTATAACAGCATACCAGCAACCACTCCAATATTCCAGCGGGCAGTGGCAGAAACCTGCCTCCAGCAGCTGATTTTGTCGGTAATTGGGGGTCATCTGGGTGCAGGCGGGCATGAACACCACCGCTGAGATTCAGGCAGAGAACTCACTGTTGTGCCAGGAAGGCTAGCTCCCTCCCCTTCCAGCGAGTCACAGAGTGAGCTTGGGTCAGACTGAGAGACATTGTGCTTTTTTTTTGCCATGGATATCGGTACTGCTGGTGACTAGCAGGTACTCCCCTGACTCCAACACAGATGAAATTGCACGCATCTTTGGCACCACAGGTGGGCGGTATCACAAATTCCAGAGCTGGCCATTAGCAGTGTGGTGGGATTGCATCAGCACTGTGGGCAGACAGGGCAGAGAGAGCGAAGAAACTGCAGCTAAGTGTGGTCCGGGAATTTTGCCTGGGAGCTGTTCTTTGCTGCTGTGGGGCCACGGAGGTGGGGTCTTTGAGTGTGCCTGAAATTGGCGGAAAGTTGCGACACCCTAACTATAAGAATCTTTCCTGAGGTTGATCTGCGGTCTTGCAAATAAATACATCATCAATAATAGCCTGTTCAAAGCCCTAGAAACTGACCCTAGCAACACCAAGCTTTTCTTCTTCTGCTCCCACCTTCTCCGCCAATAACTTCACTCATTCAATAGAAGAAACCATATTCAGACAATTACCATAAAACCTCCTGCTTCGAACTCTAAACCCTCTTTATGACAAATAGAAACACATATCCACACTACACACAGTGATTCCACCATCACAAAGAAAACAGCAGAGTGACCCAACACACCTGAATCATTAATAAAACACACCAGATTCACCTTTTCAAAATATTAAACCATAAAACAAAGACAAAACAAATCAACATGTAACCAACAGCTAGAGACAACCTAAAGACAATGCTCTACCAGATTCCAGGGGCTTAAGAAGAAGTTCTGCTTTCCAGTAACCCCAAGAACTTTCTGGACCTGCACTACATGACTGAAAAGGTCCTAGGTTACACCTTCTTTTTCTTTCTTTCTTTTTTTTTCTCTCATGGTTAACCCTGTTATTTGTTGGTTTTTGGGTTTTTTTGTTTTTGTTTTTGTTTTCTTTCTTCATTATTCTCCTTCTCTTCTATGTTTTTTCTCTTAGTGAACTATCCTCAGATATTGCAGGTTGACCTGTTTTCTTCTTCTTTTCTCCCTTTTTTCTTTTTTTGGGTTACTGTTCCTTTGTGTTTTCAGGG
This sequence comes from Orycteropus afer afer, assembly GCF_000298275.1. Lineage (NCBI taxonomy): Eukaryota > Metazoa > Chordata > Mammalia > Tubulidentata > Orycteropodidae > Orycteropus > Orycteropus afer. Next base: position 17,055,550 of record NW_006921600.1, on the reverse strand, counting down.
TGTATTTTTTGTCCATGTGCTTTTAGTTTTTTCGATGGTTATTCAATTGTAATTTTTGCCTAACTGAGTGGGAAACAGCAACAGTCCCCATAAGACACAACTACACCCACACCTCCTACAACTTCACTTAATGAGCGAGAGCCACTACCTCCTTCTCCA
>NW_006921600.1:17052836-17054438 GCF_000298275.1 Orycteropus afer afer | reverse complement strand
AGGACAGCCAGTAAGAATAAGCTCTGATTTCTCATAAGAAACCATGCAAGCGAGAAGGCAATGGGATGGTAAATATAAAACCCTGAAAGAGAAAAATTTTCAACAAAGAATTATATACCCAGCAAAATTGTGCCTCAGATATGTGGTGAAATTAGGAGATTTCCAGATAAGCAGAAACTAAGGGAATTTGTTAAAACCAGACCAACCTTACAAGAGACACTAAAGGGAGTCCTTTGACCAGAGAACCAAAAATAGCAAATAACAACCGACCATTAATACACAAGATGAGATATCCCAGAAACCACAGCTATGGGCATATCCAAAGTAAATTGCGCTTACAAAACTATAAACAGGGAACCAGAGACATCAACTGGCAAGTAAGGACAACTACAAACAAAAAAAGGAAAAAGAATATGCAGTTACAGAACTTCTAAATGGTGAGAAAGTAAAAAGAGTTGTATGACAGAATTGACTGTTCTAAACTCAGGGAGAAAATTATAAATCATTGGGTAACCTCAAAGAAAAATGATAAACCTTCATATCACAATAAAAAAGAGGACAAGCACAAATACTCAGCAAATACTAAAACAACAGCAACAAAGGAAATGATAACAGGATTCATAAACATAATGAGCTCAGCACAGAAAATAATATGGAACAAAGGAAACAGGGACACCATGAAAAAACACATCCCAAAATAACAGCAACCAAATCATACTTGTCAACAATTACACTGATGTTAATGGATTAAATGCACCACTCAAGAGACAGAGAGTTGCAGATTGGATAAGAAAACAAAACCCATCAATATGCTGCTTATAAGAGACACACCTTAGAGCTAAAGACAAAAATAGACTAAAAATCAAAGGTTGGGAAAAGATATATCAAGCAAATGACAAATGTAAGAGAGCAGGAGTGGCAATATTAATTTCTGATCAAATTGACTTTAAGACAAAAACCACTATATGAGACAAGGAAGGACATTATATAATGAACATGAAGATATAACCATAATAAATATCTATGGACCCAAAGAAAGGGCCCCAAAATACATAAATCAGACTTTAAAAGTGCCAAATAGATGACTTCACAGTCAGAGTGGGAGATTTTAATACACCACTTTCTTTGAAAGATAGAACAACTGGAAAGAAATTCAATAAAGATACAGAAGCGCTAAATAATACACTCCATCAACTTGGCCTTATAGACATCTATAGAGCACTTCACCCAACAGCAGCACAATATACATTCTTCTCCCGTGCACATGGGAATTTTTCCATGATAGACTATATGTTAGGCCATAAAGCAAGTCTTAATAAATTTAAAAACATTGAAATACTGCAAAGCATCTTCTCAGATCATAACACTATCAAATTAGAAATCAACAATGGGAAGATCAATAGAAAAAGAGTAAATACATGGAAACTGAACAGTACCCTCTTAGAGAAGGACTGGGTAAGAGAAGAAATAAAAATTGAAATTCAAAAATTCCTTGAATCAAATGAGAATGACAACAGAACATATAAAAATCTTTGGGACACAGCAAAAGCAGTGATCAGTGGCCAATTTATAGCAATACATGCACACATCAAAAAAGAAGAA
>NW_006921600.1:17050414-17051037 GCF_000298275.1 Orycteropus afer afer | reverse complement strand
GAAGGTCATTTTCTTTGTTGGTTACCAGGGGTTGGAGGGTAGGGTAGGGAATACTGTTAGATAGATAGACATAAATTTGATTTGGGTGAAGAAAATGGCAATGTACCAAATGTGAGTGATCAATATAGTGGCATTGAGGAAGAGAAAGACAGAAAAGTACATGGGAAGTACAGACAACAAATATGAACCCTTTTGCACATACAGTACTATGTTGTCAGTGAAGGCAAACACGGGTATATGGGTGGATAGATGGGTGGACAGGCTGAAATGTTAGGTATGTATATGAAGTGGAGAGTGCACCCAAGAACATGTATAGAGTTGGCAGAAAGTGGTCCAATAACTTTATGTGTATGATCTGACATCCCAGGTGTATAATGGCTCTGATGAGGGGCAAGGTTATAGTCACTGCTTGGTCACAGCCAGCTATCCAGAGGCACCGAGTACTTGAACCTGTGGGCTCGGGATCATAGTCGCAGAGGACATCAAGCTCAATTGGCATAACATACTACACAAATAATTGTTCCACCTCCTGTGGCAAGTAGCGACTGAGATCTTAAAAGCTTGCAAGCTGCCATCTAGATGCAACGATGGGTCTCTCCTCATCCAGAGCCAAGAAGAATGAA
>NW_006921600.1:17040074-17049808 GCF_000298275.1 Orycteropus afer afer | reverse complement strand
AGTTTTTGAGACAGTTGTACCACCAAAAGTGCCGACAGCTTGGACTGAAAAAGACCAACACAATGAGAGATGTAATATAAGATACACGGATCTCCAAATTTTAATAGGTAAAAGGTAGGTAGAAAAATCTGTTCAGCTCTCATAAAGCATGTATTACCACACAACTTCCTCAAAATTGTCTAAGGAGCCCAATGGATAAAGAAGGACCTCCCAAACAGGAAAGCCAAAACTTGTGGAAAACGTTGTACTAGCAAACCACTCCCAGAGAGAGCTTTATCAAGGAGCATCTCTTACCCTCAAGGCACTGGAACCTAGCAAAACTTCAGAATGCTATGGTTCACTGGCTTCTCTATCTGCCCCACCCCCCTTTGAATGAAAGGTTCTTGTGGTGGTTGTTTTCCTGTTCTACCATTTGATGATGGGTATGTGATAGGAAGTAAACTTGTCATTTTAATTCATAGGTCTCTTAATCAAGAGAAGAACACCCAACATGGTATCAATTAGGAAATCATGACCTTCAGCCTCATTTCATGATTGCATGAGAATTTTGGGCATCTTAGAATGGTGTGAGTATGTATATATTTTAAATGGACAGCACTAGAATACTTATAAATAGGAGAGCAGACTGGAGCACTGTGGATTACTGTTTAATAGAGAATCACTACATTTCTCCTTCTCAGTAGGCCTGAAATATGACAACATGATGCACTTTACCTCTTGCTCTTCTGCCATTATCATAAGAACAGTCCCCAAGTAATCCAATTGTCCCAGAAGAATGGGAGACATGTGGAACAAAATTGCAGGGGGATTTTCAGTGCAGTCATAGTGCGCTGCATTGGAGTGTAGGCTACATACTTATGATGCTTACTTGTGGCCTTTTGTTCTGCTTGGGTTTAATCTTGGCTGTACTACTTCCATCTTATGGTGATACTGATGGGCTTACTCAACTTCGTGACCTGGGAAATCTGACAGAACTCAGTTCATGATGGGATGTTCATGATGCATGTCCATTTTGTGTTCCATATTGTAGTATTCCATATTATCAGGAACCAATAACATGCTAGAAGCTGTTTTTCAAAAGATGTACAATGCTTTGCTGCAGATTGAATCGTTTTGCTCCAGAATCTCAAGGGCCTATATGTGATTCTCCCTGTGGAGCTTGCCATGAACTCCATGCTGCACCTTTTTCTATCACTGACACTTCCAATGTCATAAGGTATTGGCTATTCTTACCACAGCCTGGACCTATTGCAGAGGTCTTGCACTCTCTAGACCTCACTCAAATTTGGCACATTTTCATATCACCTAATATATGGCTTAAAATATGCCACCATTCATCTGTTAGTTTGTGGTACTGTGGTGGTTTGAGTGTTACGGAGATGCTAGAAGCTATGCAACTGGTATTTCAAATACCAGCAGGATCATCCATGGGGGAAATTTCAGTAGAGCTTTCAGATTGAGGCAGACTGGGAAGAAGGACAGGGCCATCCACTTCTGGAAAAACTGGCCACTGGAAAACTTATATATAGCAGACAGCTGTCTGGCCAACCCACTGGTAGAGACCCAGGTTTGTGCCCATTCCAGAGAAAGGTGATCCAACAGAATATGGAAATTATTGAACAATATCTTTAATATCACATGCAAAAAAAATTTGCTGAAAATATTTTCAAAATGGTTGCAGCAGTACATTCACAGGGAACTGCCAGAAATTCAAGCTGGATACAGAAGAGGGCATGGGATGAGGGGTATTATTGCTGATGTCAGATGGCTCTTGACTAAAAGTAAAGAAGATCAGAAAGATGTTCACCTGTGTTTTATTGACTATTAAAAAGGCATTCAATTTTGTGGATGATAACAAATTACAGATAACATTGCAAAGAATGGGAATTCCAGAACACTTCATTGTGCTCATGAGGAACCTTACATAAACTGGGAGGCTGTTGTTTGAACAGAATAAGGCCATACTGCATGGTTTAAAAGCAGGAAAGGTATGCATCAGTGTTGTATCTTTTCACCATACTTATTCAAATTGTATGCTGAGCAAATAATATGAGAAGCTGGACTACATGAAGAAGAATGCAGCATCAGGATTAGAATTAGATCAGATTAACAACCTGAGATATGCAGATGACACAACCTTGCTTGCAGAAAGTGAAGAGGATTGAGGCACTTAATAATGAAGATCAAAGACTGCAGTCTTCAATATGCATTTCTCCTCATTGTAATTATTGACAAGTATGAATTGGTTGCTGTCATTTTGTTATGTGTTTTTTCATGGTGTCCCTGGTTTCTTTGTTCCATGTTATTTTCTGTGCTGAGCTCATTATGTTTATGAATCGTGTTATCATTTCCTTTGTTGCTATTGTTTTAGTATTTGCTGAATATTTGCATTTGTTCTCTTTTTTATTTTCAAGTGAAGGTTTATCATTTTTCTTTGAGGTTACCCTGTAATTTATCATTTTCTTCCCGAGATTAGAGCAGTCCATTCTATCTTGCAACTCTCTTGACTTCCTCACATTTAGAAGATCTGTAACTTCACAGTATTTTCCCTCTTTTTGGCTTGTAGTTGTCCTCTTTAGCCAATTGAAGTCTCTGGTTCCCTGTTTACAATCTTGTAAGCTCATTTTACTTTGGATAAGTCCATAGCTGTGGTTTCTGGGTTATATCATCTTGTATATTAATGGTCAGTTGTTGTTTGCTATTTTTGGTTCTCTGTTCAAAGGACTCCCTTTAGTATCTCTTATAAGGTTGGTATGGTTTTAACAAATTCCTTTAGTTTCTGCTTATCTGGAAATCTCCTAATTTCACCATCATATTTGAGGGACAGTTTTGCCAGGTATATAATTCTTGGTTGAAAATTTTTCTCTTTCAGGGTTTTATATATACCATCCTATTGCCTTCTCACTCGCAATGGTTTCTGCTGAGAAATTAGAGCTTATTCTTACTGGTTGTTCTTAGGAAGTAACTTTTTGTTTGTCCCATAGTGCTTTCAAGATTCTTTCTTTGTCTTTGGTTTTGATGAGTTTGATGATGATATGTCTTGGTGATTTTGTTTTGGGGTCTATCCTGTTTGGGGTTCATTGGACTTCCTGAATGGATATGTTCTCATCTTTCATCACATCAGAGAAGTTCTCTTCCAACAAATCTTGCACAATTTTCTCAGTGCTATTGTTTTTCTCTTCCTGTTCTGGAATTCCAATGACATGTAGGTTATTCCTTCTGATGGTATCCCACATGATCTTTAGGCTTTCTTCATTTTGTTTTGATTTTTTTTCTGATTGATCCCTTTCCAAAGAAGCATTCATGTATTTGTCTTCAATCTCATTAATTCTGTCTTCCATTACATCAATTCTACTCCTTTGCCCTTTCAACATGTTATCTATTTCTGACAATTTAGTATTAGTCTTCTGGATTTCCATATGTAGATTTTGGATCATTTCTAATTTTTCATTTATTTTGTTATTTTGTTCTTCTATTTTCTTCCAAAATTCTTCTAAGGATTTGTCTGTGTTTTCCTTGATCTGTCTCTCAATTCTTTGACAATACATAAATATAATTATTTTGAATTCCTTATCAGGGAATTTCTTCCTCAGAGATGTGTTCTGGGTGTGTATCCTGCACCCTTGTTTCTACCACTTTATCTTGCTTCTTTTTGTGAACTGTGATGGTCTGTTGTTTCCGAGACATTGTGATGTTGTTTTATTTAGATCTCTGTTAACTACTTGTGAAGAGCAGCTAAGGGTGAGTCAGGCTATTCTTGGTGGTTGTTTATCATAGGCCCATTGGTGGAGAAGGAGGTGGTGACTCTCACTCAGTAAGCAAAGCTGCAGGTGGTGTGGGTGTAGTTGTGTTGTACAGGGACTGTTGCTGTCTCCCACTCTATCAGAGAAATATAACAATGAACAACCATCAAAAAAGTAAAAGCAAATGGACAAAAAAACACACCATGTAATCACACAGGAACAGTAACCAAAAAAGAGAAAAGGGGAAAAAAAACAAAACAAAAACAAAACAAAACAAAAAACACCACAATATCAGGTGAGAGGGCAATAAGAGAAAAAAGTAGAGAAGGAGAATAATGAGGAAAAAAATGGGAAAAATGCAAAAAGAAAAACAAGGAATGAGATTACCCACAAGAAAGAAAAAAAAAAAAAATTGGAACCAGGAACAGGGCAAAGAAAAAAAGCTGAAAACTAGAACCTGGGAAGGGAAGCATAAAAAATGATAGTAAACAGGATGCACATAATAATAATAGTAATAGTTTTAAAACAGACAAAAACAAACTAAAAAAAAAGATAATAAAATCTGGACAGGGTGGGGCAGGGCAACCAGGATCCCTTGGAGCACACAGTCTAGGATGGAATTCCTGCCAGCCTAGAAGGTGGGTGGGAGTGAGGGATGGCCGCACTTCTGTTCACCAAGAGAGTGTGAGATATAAGAGTAACAAGGGAAATGTCACACCTTTTCAGTAGTCCATGAGTCAGGGATGTCTTTGCAGTTCCCAGCAAACAGAGTCTGTTCTTAAGTCCATAGAATCAGGGAGAATGCTGTTGCTTTAAATATCCAAAATGGCCAAGCCGCTTGTAAACATTCAAAATGGCTGAGTCCCCTAGACAAGCAAAAGTCCACAGCTCAGCCCGCCTTCCTCTTCGCTGCTTCCCTCTTTTTTTTTCCCAGCCACCAAAGCAGTCCTCCATGCAGTCCCTGTCTAGCAGGGCTGATTTTTAGATTAATTCTTAGGTCCTACCAACCACTTGACAATATCTAAGCTTTCTGTGCCATCAGGATCGCTGCCAGACCAGCTCTGTATGTCTCCTTTTTTGGTGTTTTCATGCAAATTCTTCTGCTAGTTGGAGTTTATTCCACTGCTATATCCTTCCCTTCAAGGTTCAGGGGTCCAGAATTATCTTCTGTATCTGTGTTAATTGGTTCCCCTTTTCTTTGTTGAAGAGGGTCTGTGCAGTCTTTCTGCTTATTCCATCTTACTGGAACTCCACTCCACTTTGTAAAGAAAACAAAAATCCCAATATCTGGACCAGTAAACAACACTACAATAAATGGAGAAAAGATTGCAGTTGTCAGGGATTTCATTTTGCTTAGATCAACAATCAACAAACATGGAAGCAGCAGTCACGAAATCAGATAGTGTATTGCACTGGGCAAATCTGCTGCAAAACACCTCTTTAAGGTGTTACAAAGCAAATATATCACTTTGAAGACCAAGCTGCACCTGACCCAAGCCATGGTCTTTTCAGTACCTCATATGCATGTGAAATCTGGACAATGAATAAGGAAGACCACAGAAGAATTTATGTATCTAAATTGTGGTGTTGGCAAAGAATACTGAAAATACCATGGCCTGCTAGAGGAATGAACAAATCTGTTTTGGAAGAAGTGCAGCCAGAATGTTCCTTAGAAGGGAGAATGGCCAGACTTTGTCTCACATACTTTGGTCATGTTGTCAGAAGGTACCAGTCCCTGGAGAAAGATAGCATGCTTGAGAAAGAAAGGGTCAGTGAAAAAGGGGAAGACCTTCAATGATATGGATTGACACAATAGCTGCAAATTGACATAATAGCTACAAAACATTACGCTATGCTCAAGCATAGCAAAGATTGTGAAGATGGTGCAGGACCAGGCAATATTTCATTCTATTGTGCATAGGGTTACTATGAGTTGGTGCTGACTCAATTGCACCTGAAAACAACAACAATATATGGCATGTAAAGTATTCCTACATGTGGAACTCTGGTTGTGTAGTGCCTAAGGCTTTTGACTGCTAACCAGAAGGCTGACAGTTTGAACCAACCAGCCACTCCTTGGAAAGAAGATTGGGCAATCTACTTCTGTAGAGATACCACTTCAAAAACCCAAGGAAGGGTTGCTACGAGTCAAATTGATTCTATGGTAATGAGTTTTGTTTCCTTTTTTAGGTGTAGAACAAGTTATTTATAGAACCCAAAGAGATCTGCAAGGCACATATTTTCTTCTTTGTAGCTAGGGTACAAGGTACAGGTATTTGTCTTTTACTTTGGTGAGGATTCCTGGTATACTTCTGAACAATGAACTCCCAAATAATGTTACAAAGTGACAGGTTGCTTAATCTTTGTAGACTTTATCTTACATATTTTCTTACCAAAGCCTCCAGTGTAGTTACTGCTTTTGCTTACATTGCTCAATCAACATGATGCGTTAGATGTATTGGATCAATGTGGCATCCTGTAGTATGTCCAGATGGTCCACATTTCTTTGAATTACATTATCGCAAAGCATGAGAGAGTTAACATAGCCCTGCAGTAAAACTGAAAAGTAATGTTGTTGCCCATTTCATGTGAATGTGAATAATTCCTGATCCAGATGGCATAACAGTTAAGCACTCAGTTGTTAACTAAAAGTTTGGTGGTTTGAAACCACCCAGTGTTTCCACAAGCAGCTCTGCCAGAAAAAGCACCAATGAACTGCTCCCATAAAGATTGGGAACTCTGGTGGCAGAGTGCTTAAAGCATTTGACTGCTAACCAGAAGGCTAGTGGTTCAAATCCACCAGCCACTCCTCAGAAGGAAGGTTGGGCAATCTACTTCCATAACGATACTGCCTCAGAAATTCAAGGAGGGGTCGTTATGAAGATTACATAAAGATTACATCCTAGAAAACCATATGAATCAGTTCTACTCTGTCATGTAAGGATGCTATGAGTCAAAATAGACTCCATGGCACCTAACAAAAACAACAACTTCCTGATTAGTAAGGAAGAGAATGCATTTATCACATTAATAGCTACATACTATGTACTTGAAGACTTTTCAATAGGCTTTGGCAATAATACCAATTCCAGCACAGTTGCCCAGTCTAAAGTCATTTTCAAGGATCTATTTGGCTTCATCAGGGTTCAAGGTATATTAACTATAGCTACGGTAGTTTATAGCCATTCTGAATTATTTAGATCTTTCTTAGTGGTTTCTATCTCTGTCATTTTCCTGTGAAATGTGGTATTGCTTTTGATTTACTACATTAACTTTCTGTGTGCTAAACTATGGGATAGTTTCAGAGCCTTCTACTTGGCCTTCTGTACAATGCACTTTACCCAGCAACATCATAATATACATTCTTTTCCAGTTCACGTGGAACAGTCTCCAGGATAGACCATATGTTAGGCCACAAAGCAAGCCTCAGTGAATTTAAGATTATCTAACTACTGAAAACCATCTTCTCAGATCACAATGCTGTAAAATTAGAAATCAACAATAGGAAGATCAGTGAAAAATAGCAAAGTTATGGGAACAGAATAATACCCTACTTAAAAACTACTGGGCAATAAAAGGAATAAAACATGATATTAAAGAATTCCTTGAATCAAGTGAGAATGAAAGCACAATATACCAAAATCTGGGGGATACAGCAAAAGTAGTGATCAGAGAACAATTTATAGCAATAAATGCACACATCAAAAAAGAAGAAAGAGCCCAAATCAACACCTTATCCTAACATCTTTAACAACTAGAAAAAGAACAGCAAAATAAGCCTACAGTCATACACACACACACACACACACACAATAAAAGACAGTAAAGATTCAAGTAGAAATAAATGAAACAGAAAAATGAAAGAAAGAAGCAAGAGTAGAAGTTGGGAGAAATCCAAAAACAAAATCCAAAAACTCAATAATGACCAGAATTACTGGTCAGATGAAGTCTGGTGAGACTCCTAATACTATGGCCCTGAAATATATTCAGCACCTGGAATAAAACTCACCCCCAGGGGCAGGCTCTCAGCCCAATGGTTAGCGAGATGTACATGCAGACCACTCAACCCAGGATGCTGCACCCACACACTCAATGGTAATACATCCCTTAAAGCAATAAGCCATGAGACACCAAAGGACCAACATTCAAACTGAGGAAATGCAGGATAAACAGGAGTGCATAATTATGAGGGCCACAGGGAGAGTGTTACAGGGTAAGGAGGGGAGGAGACTGGATTAAGGTTGGACATGGCGAATGGGGAATGAAACTAAATGTATGCATGACTTTGAATGTAAAACAAGCTCTTAAAAAAAAAAAAAAGAGTAGAAGCTGGTATACACAAAACAACATTATTCTCAGTGGGAAGAGACTGAAAGCATTCCCCTTGTGAATAGGTACCAAACAAGAATGCCCTTTATCACCACTCCTAGTCAATATTGTATTAGAAGTCATTGCCAGAGCAATAAGGAAAGAAAGGAAAATAAAAGTCATACAAAATAGCAAAGAAGAAGTAAACTATCTCTATTTGCAGATGATATGATCTTATATATAGAAAATCCCAAAGATTCAGTAAGAAAATTACTAGAACTATTGATAGTTTCAGCAAAGTAGCAAGGTACAAGATCAACATACAAAATCAGTTGGATTCCTTAACATTAACTGAGAGAACTCTGAAAAGGAAATCAGGAAATAATAGCTTTAACAATAGTCACCCAAAATATGAAGTACTTAGCAATAAATTTAACTAGAGACACAAAAAAATCTATATAAAGAAAACTACAAAACACTATTACAAGAAACCAAAAGAGACATATATAAATGGAAGACTATGCCATGCTCGTGATTAGGAAGACTTACCATCATGGAAATGTCAATATTACCTAAAGCAATCTATAGATATTATGCTATCCTGATCCAGACTTCATAATATTTCTTTAAAGAGATGAAAAAACTAATTACCAACTTTATGTGAAAAGGAAATAGACCCTGGATAAGTAAAGCATTACTAAAGAAGAACAAAATAGGATAACTACCACTCCCAGGTCTCAAAACCTACTATACAGCCATGGTAGTTGAAATAGCCTGATACTGGTAGAAGGACAGACACATGGAACAATGGAACAGAATTGAGAACCAGAAGTAAATTCATCCACCTACCAACAGCCGATCTTTCACAAATGACCAAAACTTATTAAAAGGAGAAAAGATAATCTCTTTAATAAATGATCTTGGCAAAACCATTTGCAGAAAAATGAAACAAGACACATATCTCATATTATATAATAAACTCAAGTTGGATTGATGACCCGAATGTAAAACCTAAAACCATAAAGACCATGAAAGAAAAAATAGGGACTAATTTAGGGGCCCTCACTCAGAGCATAAGTACACTATCAAATATTCCTAAAAATTCACAAAGACCAGAAGATAAAATAGGTAACTGGGACCTCCTAAAAATTAACCACCAATGTGCATTAAAGATTCCATTAAACGAGTGAAAAGAGAACCCACAGACTGGGGGAAAAAAATTGACAACATCATATCAGAGAAGGAACTAGTCTCTAAATTTTATAGAAAACTTCAACAACTTAACAACAAAAAAATAAACAATCCAATTTAAAAATGGGCAGAGGACATGAACAGATACTTCACCAAAGAAGACCTTCAGGCAGCTAACAAACACATAAAGAAATGCTTGTGATCATTAAAGTGATCATTATAGTGATGCAAATCAAAACAAAAATGAGATATCATCTCAACCCAAAACTAATAGCAAAGTTAAAAAGAACAAAAAACAAACAATGCTGGCAAGGATGTGGAGAGACCTTCATGCACAGCTGGTGGGATGGTAAAATGTTGCAAGCAATATGGAAAACAGTATAAGACATCCTGGTTGCAACAGTAGATTGACAGAGAACTTCCAGAGGTGCAAGCTGGATTCAGAAGAGGATGTGGAACAAGGGATATCATAGCTGCTGTCAGATGGATCAT
>NW_006921600.1:17036529-17039069 GCF_000298275.1 Orycteropus afer afer | reverse complement strand
ATAGCAGGGATCATGGAGCTGGCACGGGATTGGGCAGTGTTTCATTCTGCTGTGCATGGGATCACTAGGAGTTGGAAATGACTCGATGGCACCTAACAACAACAACATAAGACATCCTTAAAAAGCTGGAAATAGAAATACCATATAATCCAGCAATCTCACTATTAAGTTTATATATCCTAGGGAAATAAGAGCTGTGACACAGACAAATATATACACATTCATGCTCACTGCAGCACTATTCACAATAATAAACACATGGAAACAACCTAAATGCCCATCAGTAGAGGAATCAATGAACAAACTGATACACACACCCAATGGAATACTACTCAACATTAAAGAATAATAAATCTGCAAAACATCTCATAATAGGGATGAACTTAGAGGCCATTATGTTGAGTGAGTAAAGTTAGACGATTGCAAAAGGATAAATATTGTACAAGATCACTATTGTAAAACTTCAAGAAAAGGTTTTCACACACACACACACACACACACACACACATATGTTCTTTGAAGGTTACCATGAGTGATGGGGTGGTGGGGAAGGGAGTATAAACCACTAACTAAAGGGTTGTTTTTGTTAGGTACCTTGGAGTCAGCTCCAACTCATAGCAACCCTATGTACAATAGAACCAAACACTACTCAATCTTGCACCATCCTCACTATCCCTGCTATGTTTCAGCCCATTGTTATACCCACTGTATCAATCCATCTCATTGATGGTCTTCCCCTTTTTCTTTGACCCTCTACTTTAATAGATGGTAGACACATATTAACTTAGGTGAAGGAGAAAAAAAAAAAAAGATAAAGGGTAGGGAGAGGAGGAAGTAGGGGGTTAAAAAAAGAAATGGACTCATGATAAGCTAGACTTTTGGTGTTCATTTATTTCTAGTCTAATATTGAGACCAGAATGTCGCAATGGAACTCTGAGTATCGATGTGAACCCAGTCTCTTTGTCAAATAGTCATCAAAATAGCTGGGTATTCCCTTTTCTCCAGAGTACAGTCACACAGGTTGATGTACAAAGGTCCCTTTGGGATTCAGAAGAGGATTTCGAATGAAGGATATCACTGATGCTGTCAGATGGATCTTGGCTGAAAGCAGAGAATAACAGAAAGATGTTTACATGTGTTTTATTGACTATGCAAAGGCATGTGACTGTATGGATCAAAACATATTATGGATGATATTGTGAAGGATGGGAATTCCAGAACATTTAATTGTGCTCATGAGGAACTTTTACATAGATCCAGAGACAATAGAAGAAGGAGATATTGCATGGTTTAAAAAGAGGAAAGGTATGTGTCACTATTGTATCCTTTCACCATACTTATTCTATCTGTATGCTGAGCAAATAATCTGAGAAACTGGACTATATAAAGAAGAATGGGACATCTGGATTAGAGGAAGATTCATTAATAACCTGTGATATGAGGATGAAACATCCTTGTTTGCTGAAAATGAAGAAGACTTGAAGCATTTACTGATGAAGATTAAAGACTACAGTCTGCAGCATAGATTACACCTCCACATAAAGAAAACAATAATCCTCATAACTGGACCAATAAGCAGCATCGTGATAAATGGAGAAAATATTGAAATTGTCAAAGATTTCATTTTACTTGGATCCACAATCAACACCCATGGAAGCAGCAGTCAAGAAATCAGATGTCATATTGCACTGGGCATATCTGTTGCAAAAGACCTCTTTAAAGTATTGAAGAGCAACACTTCAGGTGTGCCTGAACCGAGCCATGGTATTTTCAATCACCTCACATGTGTGCAAAAGCTGAACAACGGATAAGGAAGACTGAAAAAAAGTTGATGCATTTGAATTATGGTGTTGGTGAAGAATATTAAAAATACCATGGATTGCTAGAACAAATAAATCTGCCTTGGAAGAAGTACAGCCAGAATGCTCTTTAAAAGGGAGGATGACAAAACTTTCTCTCACTTAATTTTGATGTATTATCGGTAGGCACCTGAACGATATCATACTTGGAAAAGTAGGTCACTGAAAAAGTTGAAAACTCTCAACAAGATGTATTGACCCAGGGGCTTCAATAATAGGCTCAGGATGATGAAGCACTGAGCAATGTTTCATTCTGTTGTACATAGGGTTGCTATGAGTCAGAACCAACTTGATGGCACATAACAATAAATACTCCAGCAGACTAGGCCACCTCTTCACTCAGTTCTGAGAATTGTCTCAATTCCAAGAACAGAGCAAAGGGACATGATTTTTTTTATTGAGACAACTAACCTCAGCCTTTTGCTTTTCCATTCTTACTTTCTTTTGATTGTATATATTGAGAAACATTCTTTTTGTCTGTCCATCTGTCTTGCCTCCTAGAGCTTCTCTTGATGACTCCCTGCAGGTCAATTTTCTTTGACTTTTCTTAGAAACTTACCAGTCATTAAAGAACATGACACTCAGGCTTCTGAAGTTTAAAAACTTCTATATAATCTCTAGTGCTTTGGGGCCTCATAATTTCCATTGATATCAATAAACCAAATTCTGTGACAGTCTCTC
>NW_006921600.1:17030888-17036358 GCF_000298275.1 Orycteropus afer afer | reverse complement strand
TATTTACCAAGCAGTACTCTTTCTTTCTTCTTTACTTTTATTGTGGTGAAAACATTTTATCACTGTGAAAACATGCACAACAAGCCATTCGCCAACATAACAACCTCCACATTTACAGCTCAGATGACATTTTTCATGTTGTGCCACCATTATTGCTATCCTTTTCCAAAATATTCCACCACCATTAGGATAAAGTCATTGCCCTACAAACAAAAGCTTCCCCTTTCCACCCCTCTTCCTACCCCTGGTAACCCTGGTAACCACTAATAATCTTTGCCCCCCACCACACACACACACACATATATAACCTATCTAGAAATTTTCTCTCCTCTCCCGTCCCATTGCCAGTAACCAACAAAGAAAGTTTTCTTCCATGTATAAACCTTTCCTTGACTTCGTACAATAGCAAACTAATAAAATATTTTTGTCTTTCTGTGATTGACTTATTTCACTCAGCATAATATCCTCTAAGTTCATCCACATTATGCGGTACTTTGCAGATTCTACATTATTCTTTAGTGTTGCATAGTATTCCATTTTGCATATGTACCACAGTTTGGTTATCCATTTGTCTGTTGATGGGTGCTTAGGTTGTTCCATTTCTTTGCTAGTGTGAATAGTGCAGCCATGAATGTGAGTGAACATATATCTATTCATGTCCTGGCTCTCACTTCTTTAGCATATATACCTAGTAATGGTATTGCTGGATCAAAAATTATTTCTATTTCCAACTTTTTAAAGAATCGCCATACCAATTTCCACAGTGATTGTATCATTTGACAGTCCCACCAGCAGTATATGAGAGTCCCTATCTCTCCACATCCTCACCAGCATTTATTATTTTTTGTCTTGTTGAACTTCACTATTAGTGCTGTTGTGAGATGGCATCTTATTGTTGTTCCATGGAACATAATCTTCTGGTGGGTCTTCTGGTCTCCAATAACATTCATTATTATGTTTCCCTGAGCCTGAACATGTTTACTTATAGCTTGCTCACTTCCCTGAGCATGAGCCTTTTATGTTATTCCTATAGAATCTTTTGTGGTAACTCAGAAATTTCTGTTATATTCAAATTTGGTCATAACTTCTGTAGGCTTCGAAGAACTACTATAGCAGTAAGTTTGTCCCCAAACCTTAAATTTTTTCTTGATATAAAACCATGTTTTAAAGTGGGTTCATAAGTCAATATGGATATGAATAGTAGAGAAACAATGTTTGATATATTACTGGAGAATTTTATAAATAGCTCTGAAACATTGTCTGATGCAGTACTGGACTATGAGCCCCACAGGTCAGAAGGCACTCAAGAAATGACTGGGAAAGAGCTGCCTCATCAGAGTAGAGCCTACCCTAATGATATGGATAAAGTAGAGCTTTTGGGATCTCCATTTACTGAAGTGTCACAATTCAATATAAGAAGGAACAGCTGCAAACATCAATTAATAATTAGAATATGGAATGTACGAAGTATGAATTTAGGAAAATTGGAAGTTTTCAAAAATGAAATGGAAACTGTAAAGATTGATATCCTAGGCATTAGTGAGCTGAAATGGACTGGTTTGGGCCATTTTGAATCAGATAACCATATGATCTACAATGCCAGGAATGACAAATTGAAGAGGAATGGCATGGCATTCATTGTCACAAAGAATATTTCAAGATCTATCCTGAAGTGCAATACTGTCAGATAGAATAATATCCATACAGCAACAAGGAAAGCCAGTTAATACTACTATCATTCAAATTTATGCACCAACCACCAAAGCCAAAGATGAGGAAATTGAAGATTTTTACCAACTTCTGCAGTCTGAAATTGACCAAACATGCAATCAAGATGTGTTGATTAGCACTGGTGATTGGAATGCAAAAGTTGGAAATAAAGAAGAATCACCAGTAGTTGGAAAATTTAGCCTTGGAAATAGAAATAATGCTGGAGATTGCATGATAGAATTTTGAAAGACCAACCACTTACTCATTACAAACACCTTTTTTCAACAGCATAAACATTGGCTATACACGTGGACTTCACCAGATGGAGTACACAGGAGTCAGATTGACTACATCTGTGGCAAAAGGCAATGGAGAATCTCAATATCTTCAGCAAATTCAAGGCCATTTGCTGATTGTGGAACAAACCATCAACTGCTCATATGCAAGTTCAAGTTGAAGTTGAAGATTGTGGTAGTTAAATTTGTATGTCAACTTGGCTGGGCCTGGTTGAGTGGCTGGGAAGCTGGTGGTAGTTATTCCCCATGATGAAACTGGCAATCAACTCCATGGTGGGATCTACCACAAGCAGCTGAGTAGCTGCCTTTGGGATGTTGTCTGCTCCCCATATATAAGCAGAAGCCTTGGGGATAGTCTCAAGCTTATGGCACACTTGGACCCTGCATGTAGCCATGTTGTAGTTCGGCAGCCTGCCATACTCTGCCAACCTTGGGACTTACAATGGATTTGAATTAATGGCCTGCTGTGTGGTTTGTTAACATCTGGACTGTGCCATTTTATTTGTCTACCTTGGGCTCGTTAGCCTCAGCC
Source organism: Orycteropus afer afer (assembly GCF_000298275.1). Classification (NCBI taxonomy): domain Eukaryota; kingdom Metazoa; phylum Chordata; class Mammalia; order Tubulidentata; family Orycteropodidae; genus Orycteropus; species Orycteropus afer. The sequence continues at coordinate 17,033,820 of NW_006921600.1, read as the reverse complement.
TCCAGTAGCTGCCTGAGTGAAGAGAAGCCCCTAGCTTCAGTGGCTGGGAGCAAGAGGCAGAGCTGAAGCCCAAGGTCAAGGGGCTTTCACACAGTCCCTAGAGCCTGATACTTCAAACCGGACTTCTAGCCTTCTGAAATGTCAGAGAATAAACTCCTGTTTGTTAAGGCCATCCCATTTGTGGTATATTCTTGTCAGAGCTGCACTAGGTAACCAGAAGAAAGACAATTAAAACAAGTTCACAAGAGCCAAAATATGACCTTGATAATATCCCTCCTGAATTTAGAGGCCATTTAAAGAGTAGATTTGATGCATTGAACACCAATGACAAAAAAACAGAGGAATTGTGGGATGACCTCAAGAACATCATCCATGAAGAAAGCAAAAGATCATTATAAAGGAAGAAAAGGCCAAAACAGATGTCAAAAGAGACTCTGAAACTTGTCCTTGAATGGAGAGTAGCTAAAGTGGATGGAAGAATAAAGAGGATAAAAGAGCTGAAGAGAAGAGTTCAAAAAGTACCTTGAGAAGACAAAGTCAATTATTATAATGAAATGTGCAAAGATGGAGTTGGAAACCCAAAAGGGAAGAACACATTCAGCATTTCTCAAGCTGAAAGAACTGAAGAAAAAATTTAAGCTTTGGGTTGCAAGATTGAATGATTCCATGGGCAATATATTGAATGATGCAGGAAACCTCAAAAGAAGAGTCACTGTACCAAAAAGAATTGGTCCATGTTCTTCCATTTCAAGAGATGGCATTTGATCAAGAACCGATGGTATTGGAGGAAGAAGTCGAAGCTGCACTGAAGGAAGTGGCAAAAAACGAGGCTCCAGAAATTGATGGAATACCAATTGAGATGTTTCAACAAATGGATACCACATTAGAGGCACTCACTCAGCTATGCCAAGAGATTTGGAAGACAACTATCCAGCCAACTGATTGGAAGAGATCCATATTTGTACCCATCCCAAAGAAAGGTGATCCCACAGAATGTGGAAATCATCAAACAATATCATTAATATCACACGCAAGTAAAATCTTGCTGAAGATAATTCAAAAATGGTTACAGCAGTATATTGACAAAGAAATTCCAGAAATGCAAGCTGGATTCAGAAGAGGATGTGGAAGGAGGGATATCATTGCTGATGTCAGATGGATCATGGCTCAAAGCAAAGAATACCAGAAAGATGTGTACTTGTGTTTTATTGACTATGCAAAAGCATTTGATTGTGTGGATCATAGCAAATTATTGATAACGTTGAGAAGAATGGGAATTCCAGAACACTTAATTGTACTCATGAGGAACTTGTACATAGACCAAGAGGCTGTCTTTTGAACAGAACAAGGAGACACTGCATAATTTAAAATCAAGAAGAGAGTACATCAGGGTTGTATCATTTCACCATACTTATTCAATCTGTATGCTGAACAAATAATCCAAGAAGCTGGACTATATGAAGTAAAACATGCCATCAGAATTGGAGGAAGATTCACTAACAACCTGCGTTATGCAGATGACACAACGTTGCTTTCTGAAAGTGAGGATGACTTGAAACATTTACTGATGAAGATTGAAGACTACAGTCTGCAGTATGGATTACACCTCAATATAAAGAAAGCAAACATCCTCACAACTGGACCAGTAAACAACATCACAATAAATGGAGAAAAGCTTGAAGTTGTCAAAGACTTCATATTATTTGGTTCTACAATCAACACCAAAGGAAGCAGCAGTCAAGATACCAGACATATTGCATTGGGCAAATCTGATGCAAAGGACCTCTTTCAAATGCTGAAGAGCAAAGATATTTCCTTGAAGACTAAGGTGTACTTGACACAGGCCATGGTATTTTCAATTGCCTCATATGCATGTGAGAGCTGGACAATGAATAAAAAAAGACAATGATTTTGCATTGTGGTGTTGGTGAAGAATGCTGAAAGTATCATGGACTGCTAAAAGAACTAATGAATCTGTGCTGGAAGAGGTGCAGCCCTTGGAATGCTCCTTGGAAACAAGAATGGCCAGATTTTGTCCCACCTACTTTGGTCATGTTGTAATAAGGGACCAGTCCCTGGAGAAGGATAACATGCTTGGTAAAGTGGAGGGACAACTAAAAAGGGGAAGGCCCTCAATGAGATGGATTGACACAGTGACTGCAATGATGGGCTCAGGTATAGCAAAAATCATAGGGTTGACCAGGGGCCGGGCAGTGTTTCCTTCTGCTGTACATGAGGTCACTATGAGTCGGAGACGACTCAATGGCACCTAACACCAACAACAATAACATAAGTCAACAAACATTTGTTTTTATTCAGTCTTATATTCAAGCCACCTAACACTTTTACTATCTATTTCCATGGGTTTATCCTGGTTTTGACTGGTACCTGTTTGCTAATTGTTGCAGCTTTGGGAAGTATACTCACTGCCATCTAGTCAGATCCGACTCATAGTGACCCCTTCTTGAGTATAGTCCCTTTCATTTCCTATCAGGCTCAGATCTTCCTTAGTTAGGTTATGCTAGGATTTATCCTAATAATGGGCTTGGAAACTAGGACAGAAGGTACAGGCAGCTCCTAAGGTACACCTATTGCATTATGGGAGAGTGGTCTCTGCAGAGTCCCTCTAATAAGTACCAACTACAAGCTATCTCTGCAAGCTCTGAAAATTCAAGACAGTCTTTAGAAATGCAATCCTTGTGCTATCCACTCAGATATCCATGTAACCAAACGAAAGGGTCTAAGTATCTGTCAACAATGGCCTGAACTTAGAATAACAGGTTTTTTTTTTAAATTTTATTTTGATTTGGGTGAAGATTTACAGAGTAAATTCACTTTTCATACAGCAAGTTCACATATACTTTGTCTCATGTCATTGACCAAAATTTACAATGCAGCAGCTCCCCTCCCACTTCCTCCCCATAGTTACCTC
>NW_006921600.1:16989745-17005141 GCF_000298275.1 Orycteropus afer afer | reverse complement strand
TATGAAGAACTGTACTCCAACAAATTTGAAAATCTGGAAAAAATGGACAAATTTATAGAAACACACAACTTACCTAAACTAACACAGATTGATGTGGAAAAGTTGAACAAGCCCATCACAAAAGAATAAATTGAACAGGCCATCAAAAAATTACCAACTAAAAAAAGCCCTGACCCAGATAGTTTCCAGGAAGGGCAGGTGTTTTTCGGACAGATGCTGGGTACAGGGCATTCTGGGCAAAGGAATGTGTCCATAGAGTACCTAACACCATTACTGGACCCTAGTAGGAACTGAATGACTGTGTGCTGAAAAAACCATGGTGTTCAGAGTGGGAGTCTTTTGGTTGCCAGGTACAGAAACTAACTCAACTAAAAAGTTGGGTTTTTTTCCCCCCTTTTTGTTGTTGTTTTGTTTGGTTTGTTTTTAAAGGGACTAATTGTATGCAAAAGTCAAAAATTAAAAAATAAATACAGCTGGGTCCCATGGGAATTATAACTGAGCACTAGAGAAACACCTGTATTAAAGCAGTTTCTCTCTGCATCTGTCTTCCACAGTAGTCACATGCCTCTGCTTTCTGCTATTCATCTATTCCAGTTCCTTTTCTCTGTAGACCAGATCCATTATTTATCAGCTGTCCATACTCAGACCTAGTAACCACTTTCCCAAGTCTATGTAACCCATCTCCAGCATTCTCCCTTATGCTACTTACTGTATTGACATTTGCCACTTACTTTGAATTCCATGAAAAATATGACTTATTGGATTAATTGTTTCACCCAAATCACAATAAAAATTTTTTTTAAAAAATAAGTATAGTCAAATGTTAATGGTAGAATCTAGTAATGGACTTATGATATTTAAAGTATAATTCTTTCAACTCTTCTAAATGTTTGAAGATTTTCATAATAAATTGATGGGCAGAGAGCAAATTCTCAAAAGAGAGAATCTGATGGGCCCGGCTAATCTGGGGTATTCAAATCCTAGGTTTGATAATGAGCTGGCTGTCTACTTTTCAGTCAGGATTTTACTCTTGCTTAAATTGGCCATAACCATGGGGGAGCAGAGGGCAAAAAGTTATATGAAACTGAAAACTGCTTCTTTGAGGGGCTGTGTTCATGTTGAAACAGATCTCCATGACAAGTTTAATGGAAATAAAGTAACAATGAACAGGAGAACTGAATTTTTACCATACTCAGGATGAGAACACTTTATCTGTACATAAAAAATTTGGGAGCCAAGGGGAAAATGAAAATTATAGAGTTGTCTACATGCTGCTCAGAAAAGGGAAGCCTTTCCCCTTCTTTTGTTTACCCCCTGCCCAGCCCTTCTGTATACCACAACTCCCACCACCCAAAGGAAACATATCCCCAGTCTCAACAATAGGCAGAGTGCATTTATCTGCCAGGAGGTGGTGAGCCTTGATTTAAGGAATCTCTTAGGTAAGGAATAGAATGAGAAACAAGCAAGGTCAGGGTGAGGAGAGAGGGTAGCAGGAGGCGGCAGAAACATGTAGGATAAAACAATTTCTCCCCCACTGACAAAATATAGATGGTGAACTCAGAAGTTTTCTGCCATAATAAACAAGAAGAAGAAGTGCAAGAAGTGGACATATAACTTTATGACCTGTGAAATTGAATTGCCTCTTACGGATTTTTACCTTTTGGTGGACAATGAGGAAGTTCGTCATCTCAGGCAAGGATGAGTCATAAAAGCCCCTAGAAGAAGGAGAGGGATCAGGCCTGTCTGATTAGTATCTAGGAGGCCTTGATTTCCAGGTCAGGCTTTATGTATCTGTGCTTCACCCAATGGAAACCACGGGCTTTGTGAATTACAGCACTTCACAGCCAGCCTCAAGAGCCCAAGCTTCACTAGTCGTAAACACCAGAGAAAGGCAGGTTGCCCTCTTAAATCAGCAGCTCGAGAGAGAAAACAACTTGAGCTTGAATAGCTGAGGAAGGTAGACAGTCAGGGAGAACCCTGGCTCTGGCAGCTGAACCCAGTTCCACAACATATTAGAATTTGGGGTCTCTCTAGTGGAGTTTATTCCACACAAGTCTGACTTGCCACAGGCTATATTCAGTAGCGATTTACCAAATGAACACAGCTCTTCTTAAAAAAAAAAAAAAAAAAAAGGGAGCACAGTCTCCCTTATCCCTCTCCCCCATTTTCTGTCTATTTTAGCTAGGAAAGAGATGTTGTAGTGGCTGTTATTATGCTGTTGAGTCAATTCTGTCTCATGACAATTTCAGTTGTGACAGAACTGAACTGCTCCATAGGGCTTTTCATCTGTAATGAATGGAAGCAAGATGCCAGGTCTTTTTTTTTTTTTTTTTCTTGCAGTGCTGCTGGATGAGTTTGAACCACCAACTTTTAGGTTAGCATTCAAGCTCAAACCATTCACACCACCCAGGGACCTTAGAAAAGGGTAGGTTCTTGTGTAGGCCTTCCAGTGACTGTGACTTAGTATTTCAAGCTCCAAAATATTCAGTTCTACTTTCTTTATTTTCTAAATTTTTTATTTATTTATTTATTTTTGATCAGCTATTCCTCTTCTCTCTCCTTGCCAACACTATCTTAGTCTCTCACTTGGATTGCAATGAATGACCAACTATTTCTCTTGGCTCCAGTATGGGTTTCTTTGAAGCATATTCCATACACTGCTAGCAGGAGATGTCTGAAAGGGAAATCTGATGAAGGTACCAACCTGCTTAATATCCTTCAGGAGGATCCATTTTCCTAAAGATAAAGTTAAGATGGTTGGCTTGGCTATTGTGCTTCTTTAATCTCCTCTAGGAAGCATACCTGAACCTTGGGGTGGGTTGAATTCCCTTCATCTGTGCTTCCAGAGCACTGAAATTACTTCTGATATTACAATGACAAAATATGAGGGGTTTTGTCTTTGCATGATTTGCAAGGGTAATGTTTGGCAAAAGAGAAGAAGATAGAGGAAGCTGACTAAAGAGATTGCTGGGGCAAATAGAAGATTTGGCCTAGGCTCATTATGGATGGAACTAATTCTATGTTACTTTGTAAATCCTCCCCTTCTGTTTATAAGCAGGCAACCAGTTCCTGCCCATCCAAATGATGCCCTCTCTCCCATCTCTAGGCAATAGGATGTGGGTGGAATTTAGGTTCTTTGGAAGTAGGAGCCCAACAGGGAATTCCTATCTGAGTGCAAAAAGAACATGGTGGCAATGGTAACTTCCTCTGCCCTCCTCTAACTTCAGAAGGAGGAAACAGAATCATCATCAGCAACCCAAGGTTCATTCCTATGAGGCAAGACATGCCACCACTCTCCACGCTTTTTATCAACTCTGACGCCAACAGTCCCTCCCACAGCACTGACTACTTCTCTGCTGGGTTTGATAATTTGTTGCAATGGTTACAGAGAACTCACAGAAAATACTCACAATTATGGAGTTTATTAGGGAAGTGGAAAGCTACAACTCAGGTTCAGGAATAAGGTCAGGAGACAATTCTTCCATTAGGACAGTTTCCCCTCTGCTATGCCCTCAAATATACCTCTCTGGCCCTTTGCCTCTAGGCCTGGCCTCTGCCCTGCTCAGGCAAGGGTTACAAAGCTCTTTTGGCTCTGCTGATAGTGTACCCCACTTCACCAGCAAGCCTCTTGACCAAAGACACTCAGCTTTCTTGCTCTGTGGGCCAAAAAGCCCCGTGCTGTGTCTCATGCCTCGTGGTTCCTCAGGCAGTCATCTCCACTGGTTATCTTCACTGGTCCTCTTACCCTGTTGTCTCTGCCAAGGAGGTCCAGTGCAGGGATCTCAGGTCCAAGGATATGTTCCACTCCACCTCCAGCTCTTCTCTCTTGAGGGCAGTGAGATCCTCTTTCTGCCTCTAGAAAGGCTCATTTTAAGCCTAGCAGAATGGCAAAATGAACCAATCCCCACATTAGAGTTCCACGCCACCTTATGGTCCCACTCAGTAATCTGATGAGAGTCACAAAGACTATAGCTAGAAAAGCCATACCAAGTAATTCACTGCACCATGTTGTTATTTGTTGTTATGTGCCGTCGAGTCGGCCCCGACTCATAGCGACCCCTCCTTGGGTTTCCGAGGCAGTATCACTACGGAAGTAGGATTGCCCAACCTTCCTTCACTGCACCATACTGAGTCTATATGAAATGCAAGACAATTTATGCCAGTCAGGAAAGGGAAGGATTGAAGGTCATAGGATCCAAGGACAGTTAGAATGGAAGGCTAAATCTTGAGGGCCAGAGGCTGGAATCAAAATCATGAATCAGATACCACCTAGTTCTTTTGGTCTCAGGGTTGTGTTGTTGTTGTTATTTGCCATCAAGTCAGGCCTGATTCATAGCGACCCCTCCTTGGGTTTCTGAGGCAGTATCACTACGGAAGTGGATTGCCCAACCTTCTTTCCAACGAGTGGCTGGTGGTTTGAACCATCAGGCTTCTGGTTAACAGTCAAGTGCCATAGGCACTGCACTAGGGTTATGTAGGCAGGTAAAAAGCTCAGAAGGCAGGAATGCATAGGAAAGAAGGACACAGAGCAAAGGTAACTGCAGTGAAGAAATGGAAAGAGAGCTGTTATGTTGTGGGAATTGCAATCAATGCCATGAAACAAAATGTATATGAACTGAACTTGCTCTGTAAACTTTCCCATGTTGTTGTTGTTGTTATGTGCCATCAAGTCGGCCCCGACTCATAGCAACCCCTCCTTGGGTTTCCGAGGCGGTATCACTATGGCAGTAGGATTGCCCAACCTTCCTTCTGAGGAGTGGCTGGTGGGTTTGAACCGCCAGCCTTCTGGTTAGCAGTCAAGTGCCTTAGACACTATGCTACCAGAGCTCCTTTCCTATAGATCACACAATATTTATTATTATTTTTATTTTTAATCATGAGTCAGGTGGTGGCAAGGCTGGGTGGCAGCCATGGATTGGGCTGAACAATAGCCTCAGAAGTTAAATGGCCATAATGTTTGTGCTTAAGTGTAAGGGGTTATATGGCAAGTGGATGGTTAACGGCCTCATGCTTAAGGAATTTGACTGCTAACCAGAAGGCTGGTGGTTCAAACCCACCAGCCACTCCTGGAAGGAAGGTTGGGCAATCTACTTCAGTAGTGATACTGTTTCGGAAACCCAAAGAGAGGTCACTATGAGTCGGATCCGACTTGACAGCAGTAAGTTTGGTTTGTTTTTTGGTTAAAAGAATTATAGCAAAACAAATAATACTTTAGAATGAGTATATTTATCATGAAATTAGTGAAGTTTAATCTTCAGGGCCCTTTGCTTGCATGGGTCCCTTTTAAGAGCATATAATGTTTTTAATTTTATAATTTGTTTTCTTGTATTAGTCCAAGATCCCACAAAGTCTGCATTACTCCTACCTTTTAGCATTGCCAAAAACATCGCCATCAAGTCAACCTTGACTTGTGGTGACCTTACATGTGTCAAAGTTGAACTATGCTCCATAGGGTTTTCAGTAGCTGATTTTTTAGAAACAAATCACCAGGCCTTACTTCTAAGGAGTCTTTAGGAGAATTCAAACTGCCAACCTTTTAGTTAGAAACTTGGAGCATTAACTGTTTGTTCCACTCAGAGATTCTTTAGCATTGCCAAGCTAAGTACTTTATTAAGTCAAAGATTTCTATCTCAAGCATGAAAGTAGTTGCTCTCCATAAGAATAAGGCTCAAGGTAGAAGTCAATAAACCAATAACTGAATCTGTCAAGCCAAAGGAACTCATAGGTCTAAGCCAAGGAAAGGAAAGAAGAACTTCAGGACCCAGGAATGCCCTTTCTAGTCTTGAACAGAAATTACCTCTCTTGGGGCAATAATTATCAAAAAGCTTACCAAGTGACATCGCTTCAGTGCCAGAGCTTCAGTGCCAGAGCTTATAGAGCAGCATAGGAGGAATTATATGTAAAACAGCCAAAGAGCTACAACTGAGGGGGTGGACTGTGTATATGTGTGTATATACCTGTGTGTGGGTGAGAGAAAGACACACACAGAGAGAGAGAGAGAAAGGAAGAGAAGAGGAAGGAGAAGGAGGGAGTGCTAGAAAGGAAGAAAGAGAAAGAGGCAAGATGAAAGATATAGAAAAGTAAAATAAGAGATAAAGACAGAGTGAAAACATGTAAACAGAGATTCAGGCAGAAAGGAAGAAAGAGAAAGAGAGAGGCAAGATGAAAGAGATAAAAAAAAGTAAAATAAGAGATAAAGACACAGTGAAAACATGTAAACAGAGATTCAGGGAGAAAAAGGTAAAACTATAGTGTCAAATTAATTTTAGAACAAGGAATTGTGTTGTTGTTGTTATGTGCCATCGAGTCTGACCCCTTCTTGGGTTTCCGAGGCAGGATCTCTATGGAAGAAGATTGCCCAACCTTCTTTCTGAGGAGTGGCTGGTGGGTTTGAACTGCCAGCCTTCAGGTTAGCAGTCAAGCGCCTTAGACACTAACAAAGGGTTGCACCTGTCAAATAAACTTCTCCTTTCCTTCAGTGAGAAATCAGGTAGAATAAAAACCAGTATCAAATAAATTCAAAGGGAAGGAAGAACAAGGCTTTATAACAATCCAGTAATAGAACAACAGGCTCTTATCAGTCTGGACCACTTTGTTGCCAGTTCAGGTGCATCAGACAGCAGTGGGTTAGGAAGGGAACCCTACCCACGGTCCAGGTCACAACCATACCTTGCTCTACTTGGACTTCCATTTCAGGATCTCTGTGGGGAGGAAGGGATCAGCCATCCCATTCCCAATGATTCCTTCCAAACCATGTTTCTTACTCTGAGTTTTGGAGATATCCTACAAAGAGAAGACAAAGGGTTGCCATGTATCTTAGAACATTGCCAATACAATGGTCTGAGTCCAACTCCTGACACATTGTGTAATTATGCTTACGTATGTATACAATGTCAAATACCTAGGTGAAACTCAACATTTCCCTCGATACATTTCCACTGGGTGAATGTGTATATGTACATGTAATGTGCAGTGCAAAACGTGTGTGTATATATAGTTAGATTGTTATATAATTAAGATCACATGATCAACTTATGTGTGTGATTTGAGACACACCAGAGACTCTCCAGATCAAATATATTTCCCTCAATAAGTTAATAGACTTGGCTAAAATTCCATCATTGGGGTAACATATTTAGAGGTTAAACATGTTTCTCATGGTCCCTCATTAAAATTGCTAATGTCTTTGATGGGGTCACCAAACATAAAAAATTATGATCATCTTCCTATAAATTAGGACATCAGATTGCATACTTACAGTGATTAGAATAGCAAATTATTCTGGAAGCACAAATGAAGGCCAAAGGAATTGGAAATTCAACCCCATCTTCTGAAGTTCTCACCTTCCACATATACACATATCCTATACCCACAATGCGATTTAGAATCATTTCGGTCCCAGACACGCTCACACACTTCACTGATCTAAAAGCTAGTTAGTCAAAATAGTCCTGGGACATTAGCAAAATTGGCACTCAGAAAACACCCAGGCAGCTGGGTCTGCCTGGTGATGAACCTGCCACTCCATCAAGTCCTCGCCTTTGAGGAGTTGCTGAAGCTTGCCCCTTCCACTCTTGGGTTGGCAGCAACTGGAAAATTGACAAAGGAGTGACAATCAAAAGGCAAAGTCTCTTTTTCATTTGAACATTAGGGGAGCAAATGGAAAAGATGAGAATCAAAAGGGCTTTTATTTGAGATGCTCGATTTTAAGGAGGAAAATATGGGATATCTTAGTCCCGTTTCCAGTTCAGTGATGGTGAAAATAAAGCTCCAGGATGATCTATAATGTAAAAGTTTAGAAATGACTTTGTTTCAGGGAAAAAAAAAAAAAAAAAAACAGCTCTGGAACTTATGAATGTCAGGCACTCTTGCAAATTGCTCATAGGAGAAGAAGGCTTGGCAACACCATTGCTCAGAACTTGATGGGATTAATGGTCAAGAAGGAGAGCATGTACACTTGTAGACCTGACAGGATCCTTCATCAAACACATGCCACCATGTGGAGTAGGGTGTGGCACTGGACGATCCCCTTCTATAGGAAAGAAGGAAGTCAGCATATCAGGGACATAATCATTGGCCTGTGGTTGAGGGAATTTATGGGGCCCCAAGAAGAAGGGGCTGGGAGTAGAAGATGAAATAGATGTTACTGTAGAAAAACTAGCTGAAGGAAAACTAGGCAATCTATCTCCGAAAAGACTTACTGCCTCAGAAATCCAATGGGGGTCGCTATGAGTCAGAATTGACTCAATGACAGTGGGTTTGGATTTTTGGTATAGAAAAACTAATATTCGACTCACAGACTATCAAAGCTGAAAGATACTTTCTTTCTTTGTCTAACCTCTTCATTTTACAAATAAGAAAACTAAGCTAATAACAATATCCAACTGTATTGAGCACCTACTATATACCAGGGGACTAGCTACATATATTTATTATTTATAAATTTAGGGAACTCTGGTGGCACAAAAGTTAAGCTTTTGTCTGCTAACCAAAAGGTTGGTGGCTCCATGGGAGAGAAACCTGGCAACCTGCTTCTGTAAATACTACAGCCTACAGAATCCTGTGGTGCAATTCTACTCTGTCACATGGGGTCACTATGACTCAATGACACCTAACAACATACTTACATAAATTTAATAAGTTTATTCCTCACCATGGCTCTTTAAGGTAGGCACTGTTATCAAAATTTTATGAAAGGTGAAACTATAAACTGAGTTTAAAGAATTTAAGCAGTTGGTGCAAGATCATCCAGTTAATAACTGGCAGCAAAATATTTAAGTGCTCACCTGCTAACTGAAATGTTGGTGGTTTGAACCCACCTGTTATGACACAGGAGAAAGATGTGACAGTCTGGTTCTGTAAAGATTACAGCCTTGGAAGCACATTGGGACAGTTCTACTCTGTCCTATAGGGTCACTATGAGTCAGAATCAACTTGGCAGCAATGAGTTTAGATATAAATAGTATGATTCCTGCATCTGAATTTCTAACCACCATGCTGTGAGGCCATAGGAGGCACAGAAACATGTGTCACAGCTGGTTCATGACTCAAGTTTCCCAATCCCCAATGCAGAGCCCTTAACACCAATTGATGTTGCTGCCTCCTATGCCAGGATGAACAAAATCTTTGTTATTTCTCTAGGCATCCATGTTATAGGGCAACGTGGGTAGAGTGTGGCAGGTAATCGGCAATGAATCTCTTGACTTGTTCTCAAGGTTGCCCAGGAATGACTCAGTTATCTGAGGCAAATACATAGTTTCTTGTATCGACAACAGAAGATTCCAGCATCTGAAAGAAGGTGCCGTGGTTGATATCAAGAATGGCACTATTTCACTGAAACGTGGACATTTACCCAGAAATAGGATCTTTGAGTTTTCACTTAGAAAACTGCTGTTGAATTTTACTCAGAGAGCACATTTTATGGATGAGTCTCTATAAAAAATCCAAGGGTTAAAAAAGACCTTAAGGGACCAGGTTTGCTGATCTGATAGAACCTGGTAGAACTACTGAGACTATGGTCCCTAGCTGCCCTTCAGTCTGGAATTCAACCCACACCTGTGGCTTCCAGCCAAACAAAAGGCAGAAGAGTTGAACATGTACCTGAGGTAGATACACTCCTTACAGACAACAATCATGGGAGAAAGAAGGGCTGCTTATGCATAGGGAGACAGTTCAGGGGGCAGGAGTGAATGAAGGGATGGACACAGGGAAGAGGTAACTATCAGGAGGAAGTGAGAGGGGACCTGTTGCATTGGTGTAAATTGTAGTCAATGTCATGAGACAACATGTGTGTGAACTGCTGTATGAAAAGTGAATTTGTTCTGTAAACTTTCACCCAAATCGCAAAAAAAAAAAAAAAAAAAAAGACCTTGAGAAGACATTTACCATTGCCCCTCCTCCAAGAAAGAGGACACTTTATCTATCTTTGAAAAATGATTTATTCCTTTTTCTTTAAACAATTAAAAAAACATATTAACCCCTTCCACAATCCTCTTATGTTCCAAAGTTTTGCTTCTGCTCAGAGTCAAAAAGTTCTTGAATAACTCACCTAAGTCTATCTAATAAAATACAAGCATATTTCCTTTTCTCTATTTTACTGGGTTTTTCCCAAGCAGGAACATTAATTATGTACATAGCTCAGTTCAAGGATTGAAGACCTACCAGCTCCTGACCCTGCTATGGCAATAAAAATATTCACCCATCTTTGAATATACAGTATATATGGATGTGATGAACAGGCTAATAATTGAAGTATGAGATTTCACCAACACATGTGAGAAAGGTCTTCAACTAGAAGACTCATGTTATTCCAAAATCAATGAAGGATAAATCTAAGTGTCTTACAGGAGCAAGTGGAAGGGAGAATCCCAAAATGTCTAAAAACGAGATTTGATGTGAGATTTTTAAATAGTGTTGAGAAAGAAGAATGATCAAGAGGTTGGACATAGTCTCCATTAGAAGATTTGTCTCTAAGAAAGTTTCTAGCTAGATGTTAAATAAAGTGAGCGTCTGTATTTTCTAAACACATTCATGCCTGCTTCTGGGGGTTTCCACACATTAGTTTCTCAAAACAATTGAACCTCATGATAAACCCCAACTTTGTTTAGGTTAAGAGAAGAATGCTTCCTTAGGCCAAGAACAGATTCCTAGAGCAATAGAGAAGGATGTTGGGGAGAGAGATGATGTTTACAAAAACCTCCAATGGATTAGTAGATGAATATGGGTTTATTAAGTCTAACTTAAGACCTAAGCACAGCCAGAGTGTATAGAGATGAGCAGCCAAGAAGACATCCTCCTCTTCTCTTCTAATGAGTGGAAGCAGAGTCTTTTAAAACATGTGTCTCCCAGAGGTAAAGTAGAAGGTCAGCAAATAAAAGAAGACTCTCAATGGGATGAATTGACACAGTGGCTGTAACAATAAGCTCAAATATACCTACTTTTGTTAGAATGGCATGGGACCATTTCATTCTGTTATACATAAGGTTGGTATGCACTGGAGCTGACTCAATGAGACCCAACAACAACAAAAATAATCATCAAGAGGAACAAGGGAACAATGCTGACTATGACTATGTTTTCTGCAATAACAGCTGAAAAAGACAAGCAATCTTGTAAACATGTAGAGTCCAGAAGACTGCAGAATGTTAGCGTTAGACCAAGTCTAAGCTGTGAATCTAGTTGAATTGTTTGACCTCATCATCTCTTTCTTCTCTACTGCAATAAAATCTATTCACAATAATTCCATGTCCATCCCACATCAATGACTCTTAAATCTTTTTTCTCATAGACCTTGCTATTTAACTTCAGGCTCATAAACCCAATCCCTGCTGAATATGTTCAAGGGGTATCCCACAAATATGTCACAGCCACCTTAAAATGGAAGGAGAATGGGGTTGGCAATCAGACAGAATGTATGTGATATTAATGATATTGTTCGATAATTTCCACATTCTGTGGGATCACCTTTCATTGGAATGGGTACAAATATGGATCTCTTCCAGTCAGTTGGCCAGGTAGCTGTCTTCCAAATCTCTTGGCATAGCCAAGTGAGTGTCTCCAGCGGGGCATCCGTGTGTTGAAACATCTCAATGGGTATTCCGTCAATTGCTGGAGCCCTGTTCTTCATTAATTCCTTCAGTGCAGCTTCGACTTCTTTCAAGACCGTTCAGTACCATTCTTGATCTTATGCCACCACCTGAAATGGATGAACATCGATCAGTTTTTTTTGGTACAGTGACTCTGTGTATTCCTTCCATCTTCTTTTGATGCTTCATTCATCATTCAATATTTTGCCATAGAATCTTTCAATACTGCAACTCGAGTCTGAAATTTTTTCCTCAGTTCTTTCAGCTTGAGAAATGCCAAACATGTTTTCCCTTTTGGTTTTCTAACTTCAGATCTTTGCACATTTCACTATAGTAATTGGCCTTGTCTGCTCAAGCTGCTCTTTGAAATCTTCTGTTCAGCTTTTTTATCTTGTAATTTCTTCCATTTGCTTTAACTACTCTCTGCTCAAAGGCAAGTTTCAGAGTCTCTTCTGACATCCATTTTGGTCTTTTCTTCCTTTCTCATCTTTTTAATTACCTTTTTCTTTCTTCATGGATGTCATCCCATGATTCCTCTGGTTTTTGGTCATTGGTATTCAGTGCATCAAATCTATTCTTTAGATGGTCTCTAAATTCAGATATAATCAGAGTCATATTTTGGCTCTCATGTACTTGTTTTCATTGTCTTCAACTTCAACTTGAATATGAATACGAGCAGTTGATGGTCTGTTTTACAGTCAGATCCTGGCCTTGTTTTAGCTGAAGATCTTGACCTTCTCCATCACCTCTTGCCACAGATGTTGTCAGTCTGATTCCTGTGTACCACATCTGGTGAAGTCTACATGTATAGCCACCATTTCTGTTGTTGAAAAAAGGTATTTGCAATGAATAAGTCATTGGTCTTGCAAAATTCTATCATGCAATTTGCAGCATTATTTCTGTCTCCAAAGCCATATTTTCCAACTAATGGTAACTCTTCTTTGTTTCCAACTTTTTCATTACAGTCACCAGTAATAATCAACATATCTTGATTGCATATTCAGTCAATTTCAGATGGCAGAAGTTCATAGAAATCTTCAATTTCCTCATCTTTGGCTTTGGTGGTTGGTATGTAAATTTGAATAACAGTTATATTAACCGGTCTTCCTTGTGGGTGTATGGATATCCTATCACTGACAGCATTGTACTTCAGGACAGATCATAAAATACTCTGTGACAATGAATACGACACCATTACTCTTTAATTTGTCATTCCTGGCATAGTAGATCATATGGTTGTCTGATTTATAATGGCCAAAACCAGTCCATTTCAGCATACTAATGCCTAGGATATCCATCTTTATGTGTTCCATTTCATTTTTGACAACTTCCAATTTTTCTAGAACATTCCATATTCCAATTATCAATAGATGCTTGCATATGTTTCTACTCATTTTGAGTTGTGCCACATCAGCCAATGGAAATCCCTAAAGATTTACTCTGTCCATATTGTTAAGGTTGTCTCTACTCTGAGGAGTCAGCTTTTCCCCAGTCAAATTTTGAGTGCCTTCCAACCTATGGGCTCATCTTTTGGCACTATATTAAACAATGTTTCAGGGCTATTCATAAAGTTTTCTAGTAATATATCAGACCTTGTTTCACTGATATTCATAAGGTTTTCACTGGCCAGTTGTTTGAGAAGTGGATGGCCTTTTCCTTCTTCTGAGTCTATCTTAACCTGGAAGCTCTGCTGAAACCTGTCAACCATGTGTAACCCTACTGGCATTTTGCAACACAGTGGCATAGACTACAGCCTCATAGCAACATGTAAGCCACCACAGGACAACAAACTGACAGACAAGTTCTTCTTCCTTAGTTGTTCCTAACCCTTCTGCACCTGCGTACCTCAGACAATGGCCTTCAAATAGAGCTATCCACAAGTGAAAAGCAGCCCCTGAGCCCCAGCCCACCTACCTCAGGCCCCTGCCTTAAATAGAGCCACACCAAAGCAAAAAGCAGCCTCCAAATCTCTAGCACACCTACCTGAGGCCCTGGCCTTAATAGAGAGCCACCCACTAGTGAAAAGCAGTCTCCAAGCCTCCAGCTCACCTACCTCAGGCCCCTGCCTTAATATAGAGCCAGACCAAAGTGAAAATACGTATTTTATATATATTTATATATATTTTTTTCAGCAAAGTGATATATATATATTTATATATAAAATACCACATCAAAGATTCTGCTTCTAGGTATGGCTTACATGTTTTTCTCTCTCCCAACCTCACAGCACTTTCCTACAGAATCAAGGCCTCTTTTCAAATTTATAATCCCTGACAGGATGGACAGAGTACCCAGTAAGCAATGTAAGCAGAGGCTTATATGTGTTTACTAATAAATAGTGAAATTAGTGAAACGTGAAACTATGGAACATGTTTGAAACCACTACACCTTTGAAACCTATGTGAAATTGTAACCTGTGCTTACCTTGTTAGTTGGATAATCTGACACAGTTAGCAAAGACCATGGGGCAGATGTTGGAAGCCCCAGTTTGATACACTCCACTTGATTTGCAGCTGAGACTAAACATGTAGCTTTTACTGGGTCCAGTGGATTCTTCTTGTGTAGGGACGACAATATCCAACAGGGCAGGACAGATCCACAAGGACATAACATGCCTGTTTCTGGATCTAAAGAGCTTAGAGTATTAGATAAGGGTGAATGGCAACAGGATTAATGACTGCAACAGGATTGCACATGCCTGCCCTACAGAGGCAGCAAGGTGTAAAGAAAGAGCATCTTTCCTACTGTCACTATTTCCTCTTCTGCAGGTTCATAAGTTGCAACCAGCTCCTCTCTGCCAAGTCATTTATCATTGTCCCACATCAGCTCTTCATCTTGCAAAATGTTTATCCAACTATTTTTATTCACTTCTTCCTTAATTCAAAAGTTGTTTACCTGCTATGTGCCAGATTCTACATTCTAGGGGGACATAAGTGAACAAAACTGGAACTTAAATTCTGTCCACTGCTGCCATTTCTCTCATCACTTTTTTCTTTTATTGTTTCTTAGGGCCTGTGGAAGAAGAAGAAATAAATGTGCAATCAATTCACCATATTTACTTAGAAGTACTAAAGATTTTTTCAATTTTTTTTCTTACTTTTTTTTTTAAGAACAATATGGTTAGGTGTAGGGTTTATATTTCTATCTTAGATATGGGAAGGTTACTGAAAGTACGGTGAGGTCACATGTCCAAAAACGTCAGCCTGATGTCCCCAGAGTAATGACCTGGAGGCAAGACTTAATGGGACTTTAAAAGATATGGCTATGGTTTATAAAAACACTTCCCACTTGAAGTAGGATGTAATTCTTTCCCTTTTCTTTCTATTATAAGAAATTCTCCAATGCTTACCCAGAGTTTTCACCTAATTAATTTGGTATTTGAGAGGTTATCTGAAAGCTCTTTCTCCTTTGCAAAAGAACATCCCTGTTGCCTACAGAGTAAAGGCCAAATGGCCCAGCATGGTATCCTAAGCCCTTTATGACTTGACTGCAAACATTTTAGCCAGTCTCCTAGGACATCCCTCCAAACATTAACCTGTCCAGTCAATCCCACTGCTCTTTATACACCAAACATTTTATCTTTATGCCTTTACTCATTCATTTCCTCAGCCTCAAGTACACTCCACTCCCTTATCCTATAAAATCCCACTTATCAGCCCAATGTTACTTTCTTCCTACAACCTTCCTTGAACTTCTCAGCCAGAGCCATTTCCTCATTTCTTTGCATGCCTGTAACATATCTTCATGTCTCTATTTAGAATATTTTGATCATGTCTTCTCTCTGTTTTTTTTTTTTTTTTTTTTTTTTTTT
>NW_006921600.1:16982781-16989365 GCF_000298275.1 Orycteropus afer afer | reverse complement strand
CTCCAAATGATTTTGAGTTTTGTTCCACATTGTTCTCCCTCTCTATCAAGGATCTCCTACATAGATCCCTCTCCAAGTGGATGACAGTGGTAGCCGGGAACCATCTAGTTCTTCTGTTCTCATAGTTGTATAGGTTGCAGATCGGATGGTGTACCAGTCGCTAGGACTAATTGCTTCCATGAATTTTAGTTTTCTTCATTCTTCTTTGCTCTGGACGAGGAGAGACCCTTCGTTGCATCTAGATGGCAGCTTGCTAGCTTTTAAGATCCCAGTCTCTCCTCACCAAAGTAGAAGGTGGAACAATGTTTTGTATAGTATGTTATGCCAATTGAGCTTGATGTCCTCTGTGGATCATGTCTTCTCTTATAGTTGATTGTTAACATCTGTTTTTCATCCATCATGTCTTTTTTTTTTTTTTTATGAGCTTGTTTTACATCCAATGTTACATGTACATTTAATTTCATTCCTCATTTACCATGTGCAACCCTAACCCAGTTTCCTCCGCTCCCTACCCTGTAACCCTCCCCCTGTGCCCCTCATATTTATGAACTCCTGTTTGTCCTGCATTTCCTCAATTTGAATGTTGGTCCTTTGGTGCCCTGTGGTCTATTGCTCTAAGGGATGTATTACCATAGAGTATGTGGGTGTGTCATCCTTGGTTGAGTGGTCTGCATGTACATCTTGTTAACTACTGGGCTGAGAGCCAGCCCCTGGGGGTACATTTTATTCCAGGTGCTGAATGTATTCCAGGGCCATAGTATTGGGAGTCTCATCAGATTTCATCTGGCCAGTAATTCTGGTCATTATTAAGTTTTTGGATTTTGTTCCACGTTTTTCCTCCCACCCTATCCAGGATCTCCAGATGTGATCCTTTCCTGAGTGGTTGGCATTGGAAGCCAGGTGCCATCTAGTTCTTCTGGTCTCAAGGGCCATCGTGTCCTATGGCTGATTCCTTCCAAATGCCCTTGTTTTTTTTGCATTCTTCTTCACTTCTGATGCTAGGAGACCATTAGCTGCATCTTAGATGACCACTTGAAAGCTTTTAAGACCCCAGTCACTACTCACCAATGTAGAATGTGGAACACGGCTTTTATGTATTTTGTTGTGCCAATCGAGTCTGGTTTCCCACAGTACTATGGCCCTGAGATGGTAGATCTATCGAATCTCCCTCCCATAGTGTCTGAGTGTCTGTGAGGGATTACTCTGTGTCTGTCTTCTATTGTTTCTGTAAGGACTGCAGGTATTTGTATCACTGTTGTCTGTGCAAGATTGTTGTTGTTGTTGTTGTTATGTGCCGTCGAGTCGACCCCCGACTCATAGCGACCCCTCCTTGGGTTTCCGAGGCAGTATCACTACGGAAGTAGGATTGCCCAACCTTCCTTCCGAGGAGTGGCTGGTGGGTTTGAACCGCCAGCCTTGTGGTTAGCAGTCAAGTGCTTTAGCCACTATGCTACCAGAGCTCCTCAGCTAAATCTATCCTTAGTCTAGAGTATACTCCTGTTCACTGACCCCCATCTGATCCTCTCAGGTGTTTATGTGTTTATCTGTAGCCTGGTGTTTGGTGTTAATGGTAATGCAGTATTGTGGATATGTTGGTTGATATTGTTGTTGCTGTTGTTATGTGCAATTGAGTCGGCCCCAACTCATAGCGACCCCTCCTTGGGTTTCCGAGGCAGTATCACTAAGGAAGTAGGATTGCCCAACTGTGCACATAAGAGATAGATGACAGATGGTTGGTAGTAGCATCTGTCATCTATCTCTTATGTGCACAGTTTGGTGTCCTCCCATTTCCTAATGTTATCATGGTGGTCACAGATCCTTTCTGTATATCCCTCCTCTTACCCACGTCAGCATGTGGGCCCCAGTTAGCCCAAAATTAATCCTTCCCCTTCCCTCCCCATCCCGGTAAACTACAAAGTGAGTTCTCTTTCCCAAGCAAACCCTTCTTTGGCTTTTTTTTTACAATAATGGGCTCATACAGTACTTGTCTTTCTGCGATTGACTTACTTCACTCAGCATGATGTCCTCCAAGTTCATCTATATTGTGAGATGATTTGTGTATCCCTCATTTTTCTTTAATGTAGCATAGTATTCCATTGTGTGCATGTACCATAATTTGGTTATCCACTCATCCATTGATGGGCTGGCTGTTTCTTCTCTTTGCTATGGTGAATTGTGCTGCGATGAACATAGGTGTACATATGTTTGTTCGTGCGCTATCTCTCACCTCTTTAGGATATATTCCTTGTAATGGAATTGCTGAGTCAAATGGTACTTCTATTTTCAGCTTTTTAAGGAAATGCCATACCTTTTGCCACAATGATTGTACCATTTTACAATCCCACCAGCAGTGCAGAAGAGTTCCAATCTCTCCACAACCTCGCCAGCATTTGTTATTTTCTGCCCTGTTGAACTTTGCTATTATTGCTAGGGTGAGATGATATCTCACTGTTGTTTTGATTTGCTTCTCTCTAATGATTAATGATCACAAGCAATTTCTCATGTGTTTGTTGGCTGCCTGTATATCTTCTTTGGTGAAGTGTCTGTTCAAGTCTTTTGCCCATTTGTGAATTGGGTTATTTGCCTTTTTGGTGTTGAGGTGTTGAAGTTTTCTATAGATTTTGGAGATAAGTCCTTTATCAGATATGCCATAGGCAAATATTTTCTCCCAATCTGTAGGGTCTGTTTTTACCCTTTTAATGAAGTCTTTCAATGGGCATAAGAATTTAATTTTTAAAATGACCCAGTCATCTAGCTTCTCTTCTACTTCCTGCACATTCTGGGTTATGCTTGATAATCTATTTATGCCATAAATTAGGGTTCCCAGGTTTGCCCCTATTTTATCTTTGATGAATTTTATAGTTTTGGGTTTTACATTTAAGCCTTTGATCCAGTCTGAGTTTGTTTTTGTGTATGGATCTTGTTTCATTTTTCTGTGGGTGGATATCCAGTTTTGCCAGCACCATTTGTTAAAGAGGCTGTCTCTTCCCCATTTAATGGGTTTTGGACCTTTGTCAAAGATCAGTTGTCCATAGATGGATGGCCTTTCCATTCTGCTCCATTGGTCTATCTGTCTATCATTGTACCAATACCATGCTGTTTTGACTACTGTGGCTGTATAGGAGTTCTTAAGATCCAGGAGTTTGAGACCTCCTACTTTGTTTTTCTTTTCCAGAAGTGCTCTGCTTATCTGAGGTCTCTTTCCTTTCCACATGAAATTAATAATTAGTTTTTCCATGTCCTTAAAAAATTTTTTTGGAATCTGGATCGGGATTATGTTAAATGTGTAGATTGCTTTAGGTAGTATTGACATTTTCACAATATTCAGTCTACCTATCCATGAACAAGGCAGGTTCTTCCATTTATGCAGTGCCCTTGTTGTCTCTTGTAGCAGTGTTTTATAGTTTCCTTTGTATAGATCTTTTGTGTCTCTGGTGAGGTTTATTCCTAGATATTTAATCTTTTTAGTAGCTATTGTAAATGGTATTGTTTACCTTATTTCATTATCAGAGGATACTTTGTTGGTGTAGAGGATTCCAACTGATTTTTGTATGTTGACTTTGTATCCTGCCACTTTGCTCAACCTCTCTATTAGTTCCAGTAGTTTTTTTTATTGAGTCCCTTGGGTTTTCTATGTGCAGGATCATATCATCCACAAATAGAGACAGTTTTAGTTCCTCTTTGCCAATTTGTATGCCTTTTATTTCTCTTTCTTGCCTCATTGCCCTGGCCAGGACTTCCAATACAATGTTAAATAGAAGTGGTGATAGAGGGCATCCTGTTCATAAGGGGAATGCCTTGAGATTTTCTCCATTAATAATGATGTTGGTCATTGGCTTTGCATAAATGCCCTTTATTATGTTGAGGAATTTCCCTTCTATCCCTATTTTGCTGAGAGTTCTGAACAGGAATGGATGTTGGATTTTATCAAATGCCTTTTCTGCATCAATTGATATAATCATAGGGTTCTTTTGTTTTGTTTATGTGGTGGATTACATTGTTTTTCTGATGTTGTACCACCCTTGTATATCTGGTATGAATCCCACTTGGTCCAGGTGTATTAATTTTTTGGTATGTTGTTGGATTCTGTTGCTAGGATTTTGTTAAAGAGTTTTTGCACATATATTCATGAGGGATATTGGTCTGTAGTTTTCCTTTCTAGTGATGTCTTTCCCTGATTTTGGTATTAGTATTATACTTGCTTCATAAAAATGAGTTTTGGAATATTCCATCTTCTTCTATGTTCTGGAACAGCTTGAGTAGCATAGGTGTCAACTCTTCCCTGAATATTTGGTAAAATTCTCCAGTGAAACCATCAGGGCCAGGACTTTTCTTTGTGGGAAGTTTTTTTAATGACCTATTCAATTTCTTCTTTTGTTATAGGTCTACTCAAGTATTCTATCTCTGAGTGACATAGTTTAGGCAGGTCTTGTGATTCTAGAAGTTTGTCCATCTCTTCTAGATTCTCAAATTTGTTGCAGTACAGTTTTCCATAATATTTGTCAGTATCTTTTTTATTTCATTTGGTTCTGTTGTAATAACAATCTTTTCATTTTCAATTCTTGTTAATTGGATCTTCTCTTTCTTTTCTTTTGTTAGGTCTGCCAATGGTTTGTTGATTTTATTAATCTTTTCAAAGAACCAGCTTTGTTTTGTTTTGTTTTGTTTTCTGTTTCATTTATTTCTGCTGTGATCTTTATTATTTCCTTGCTTCTAGAAGCTGTAGGAATCTTGTATTATACTCTTTCTAGTTGTTGGAGTTGTGAGTTAGAGTGTTTTCTTTCTTCTTTTTTGATGTATGCATTTATTGCTATAAACTGTCAGGTACTACTTTTGCTGTGTCCCATAGGTTTTGTTATGTTGTATCTTCATTCTCATTTATTTCTAGGAATTTTTTTATTTTTTCTATTACCCAGTAATTTTGGGGCAGTGAATTGTTCAACTTCTGTATGTTTGATATTTTTTCCTTGCTCTTCTTATTATTAATTCCTAATTTTATAGCACTGTTATCTGAGAAGATACTTTGTAGTATTTCAATGCTTTTGAATTTATCGAGGCTTGCTTTAGGTCGTAACATATGGTCTATTCTGAAGAAGGATCCATGTGCACTAGAGAAGAATGTGAATTGTGCTTTTGTTGGGTGGAATGCTCTGTATATGTATATGAGGTCAAGTTGGTTGATTGTATTCTTGAGTTCTTCTGTATCTTTGCTGAGTTTTTTCCTAGTTGACCTGTCCCTCTTTAAAGGTCTCATACTACTATTGTGGAGTTGTCTATTGTCCCTTTTAATTCAGTTAATATTTGCTTCATGTATTTTGGAGCACTTTCATTGGGTATATAAATATTTATTATAGTAATGTCTTCTTGGTCAAATGACAATTTCAGCATGATATAATGTCCTTCTTTGTCTCTTATGATGTTTTTCACCTTAATGTTTATTTTATCAGAAATTAATATTGCCACTCCTGCTCCTTTTTTGGTTACCATTGGCTTGGTATATTTTTTTTCCATTCCTTAACTCTTAACCTGTGTTTTTATCTTTGTGTCTATGGTGAGTCTCTTGGAGGCAGTATATCAATGGATCTTCTTTTCTTATCCAGTCTGCCATTCTCTTTCTCTTGATAGATGCATTTAGTCCATTCTCATTGGGTATAATTAGTGATAGGTATGAATTGATTGCTGTGATTCTATTGTGTTTTTTTTCTTGTGTTGTTGGTGTTTCCTTGGTCCATATACTTTTCTGTGCTGAATTAAGTTTGTTGCCTAATGCTTTCTCCCTTTTCATCTTTATTGTTGCTTTTGTGCTTATTAAACCCATATGTTTTCCTTCCTTCTGGATTTGCTTATGGGGATTGTTAATTTTCTCTGTGGTTACATTGGAGTACATTCTTGTCTTTATATTTTTAGAATAGTGCATACTGTGAAGACAATATTCTGTTTTCCTCTCCATTTGGAAGTTTGTACCTAGAAGCTTTATTCCCTCTAATAGGTTAGTTGATGTTTTCATGTGCTGATTGACTTCCTTGTTTTTTTAGTGTACAGTGCTTTATGGTCTTATTTTGAGTTTCTATTTCTGATTTGGTTTTAGTGTTGAATGATTTTGTTCATTTCTGTTGTGAGTTCTCTATTGGAAGGACTTCTTTAAGCATTTTTTGTAGGGTTGGTCTACTTTTCACAAAATCCCTTAATTTCTGTTTGTCTGAGAATGTCTTGATGTCACTCTCATCTTTGATGGATAATTTAGGTGGATTCTTGGTTGGAAGTTCTTTTCCTTCAGTGTTTTATATATACAGTACCATTGCCTTCTTGCCTGCATGGTTTCTGCTTAGTAAACAGAGCTCAGCCTAACTGTTTGATTGTTATTATTATTATTTTTTTAAATTGTGATTTGGGTGAAGATTTACAGAGCAAATTTACTTTCCATACAGAAGTTCAAATATACTTTGTCTCATGTCATTGACCACAGTTTACCACAATGCAACAGCTTCTCTCCCACTTCCTTCCCATAGTTACCTCTTCCCAGTGTCCATCCCTCCATACTCTCCTGCGCCCTGAGCTGTTTCCCTGTGCATATGCAGCCCTTA
>NW_006921600.1:16970331-16980837 GCF_000298275.1 Orycteropus afer afer | reverse complement strand
AGCACATAAAAATTTAATTTTTAGAAGGTCCCAATCATCTGGTTTCTCTTCTGCTGTTTGTGCATTTTGAATTATGCTTGATAGTCTATTTATGCCATATATTAGGGTCCTTAAATTTGTCCCTAAAATTTCCTTGAGGAACTCTATAATTTTAGGTTTCACATTTGCTGTTTTTGTATGAGTTCTGATTGTGCATTAATCTTGTTATTTTGTTCTTGAATGATTTCCTGAGTCCTCCCAGGGAGCTGTCTGTGTTCTCCTTGCTTCTGTTTAGGGTTTCCTTAGCCACTCCTTGGAAGGAAGGTTGGGCAATCCTACTTCCGTAGTGATACTGCCTCGGAAACCCAAGGACGGGTCGCTATGAGTCGGGGCCAACTCGATGGCAAATAACAACAACAACAGGCTCTTGTAAAGCTCTATATACATATCTTCTAAATTCCTTCTCAGATAATTCTATTGCTTCCTCTTCTTCCATGTTTAATGAGACCTTTGTTTGTGGTTTTGCTTCTAATGCCTTGTCCTGTTTTTTTGTTTGATTTGAGGTTGCCTGTTGTTTCCTAGATATTTTGAGGTTGTCTTTAACTGTTGGTTATGTATTGATTTGTCTTGGTTTTATGATTTGATATTTTGAAAAGGTGAAGCTGGCGTATTTTAATTTTAAAATTATTAATTCAAGTATGCTGGGTTGCTCTGCAGTTTTCTTTGTGATGGTGAAATCACTGTGTGGAATGTGGGATATGGGTTTCTGTTTGTCATAAAGAGGGTTTAGAATTCAAACCGGGAGGTATTATGGTGGCTGACTGTGGTTTCTTCTATTGGATGAGTGAGGTTATTGGTGGAGAAGGTGATAGCAGAATAGCAGAAGAAGGAAAGCTCCCCATTGCTCAGGGCTTTTTCTAGGACTTTGAGTGGGCTGCTAATGATGATGTTGTACTGTTATTCACAGGCCCGCAGCTCAATTTCAGCAAAGACTTCAGTTGTTAGGGGGTTACCACTTTCTGCCAGGCTCAGACACACGCAGAAACCCCACTCCTGAGGCCCCTTGGCTCCAAAAAGCTGACCCAAGGCAACTGCCCAGCTCCGCGATCTGTTGCAGGAGTTTTCTCTGAGCCTCCCCCCCGCCAGCACTGGCCCAGACCACAATCCACCATGGGAGTTCCTCTCCGGGTCTGCCCACCCGTGGTGCCAAATATCTACTCGGTTTCAGCAGCACTGGAGTCAGCCCAGTGCCCACTTTTGGTCCCAATATTACTGATAAAGTTAAGCATGGGCCCTTCCTCAGTGCCACTAAGCTGACCTAAGCCTGATTGGTGATCCCCTGCAGGGGCATCTCCCCGGGCCCACCCTCTTGCAGCACCAATGGAGTCTCTGCTTGGGTTTCAGTGGCACTGGATGTGACTGTTTGCACTTAGCCAGCCCAAGTTACCAATAAAATCAGGTGCTGAAGGTAGAGCCTTGGAGTGATCGTGGTATGCTAGTGTGGTCACTCGTATGCTGGTGTGGTGTGTTTTCTTCCTTAACCCAGGGAAGTCTCCGATGGCCTTTCTCAGCTGCCTGTCAGTGCTTCTCAGGATAGATCTCCTGATCTTGTTACTATTTTTTTTTTTTTTCTCCCTGTCCCTTTCTCCTTCTAATTCTACTCCACTGAGTTTGGTGCACTTTGATTCAGTGAGCTGTTCAGAGGATGAGAATCCCTAATTCAAACTGCTGTGCCTAGATTTTCATGCACTAAGATGCTAGAGGGAATTAGCATGGTGATTACTGACAAGACTCCATTTTGAATCTCTTCATCCCATCATTTCAAAACTCCTTAAAGGCAAGTAAGAATTTAGTGACTAAATTTGGCACTAGATACAT
The DNA here is from genome assembly GCF_000298275.1 of Orycteropus afer afer. Lineage (NCBI taxonomy): Eukaryota > Metazoa > Chordata > Mammalia > Tubulidentata > Orycteropodidae > Orycteropus > Orycteropus afer. The sequence continues at coordinate 16,978,980 of NW_006921600.1, read as the reverse complement.
GTTCTAGTCATCCATCTGTTAGCTTGCCATGCTGTGGTGGCTTGCATGTTGCTGTGATCTTAGAAACTATGTCCCCAGTATTTCCAATACCAGTAGGGTCACCCATGGGGGAGAGGTTTCAGCAGAGTTTCCAGACTAAATCAGACTAGGAAGAAAGACCTGATGATCTACTTCTGAAAACTAGCCAATGATACTTTATGAATCACAACAGAATTTTATCTGACTCATTTGCTTTGGACACATCATCAGGAGAGATTGTCACCATAGAAGGACATAATATTTGGTGAAGTACAGTACCAACAAAGGCATGAGAGACCTGTGATGAAATGGATTGGCAGCATATCCACAGTGATGTACTTGAGCATTCTGGTAATTGTGAGGATGGTGCAGGACTGGGCAAAGTTTTGTTCTGTTGCACATAAAGTCATCATTGAGTCAGAGGCTGCTCAATGGCAGCTAACAATAGAACAGTAGATAATTATTAGTTTAAATCTGTCTTTAAGAGACTAAAATACCTGTCATGGAAAGTGGGGTAAGCATGAGATCAAAGTTGCCAGATATAGGGAGTGCGTAGTGGAGAAATTCACTCTACCCAGGAAAAAAATGGGTCATCTACTTCCATAGAGATACTGCCTCAGAAACCCAAGGAGGGGTCACTATGAGTTGGAACTGACTCGACTGCAGTGAGTGAGACATCGAGTTCTACAGCAAAAAATGTTGGACTTCAAAAATTTAAGAAATGATTGCCTTCAGCCTTATCTGCCCAGCGACAATCAATCCATTCTCTCCATTGGAGCATCATGTCCTCTTGTGATAACTCTGGTCGGATGTAGTAGTGCCTCCTTTACATACTCAAAGGTACAAAACTCTATTTAAGAAACAATCAAGCTGTTTGTAATGGTTTCTTTGTTGGTCAGTCTATACCACTGGATTTGATTCATTTTCTAACAGGCTCTCATATCCACAGAATTGCATTAATGTGAATTGTTGGTTCATAATTTGTCTCTGCATAGTCCCTAATTCAATTTTATTGTTGTTAAAACAGTCCTACATGGAAGGGATTGTGCTAGGTGCTAAAAATCCAAAGAAAATAAAGCATACACCTGTCTTTAAAGAAAGTAAAGTCTATTGTCTTTAGCTTGCACCTAGAACATATCAAGTTATGAATGAATTCAATGAATTCAATCTTCTGATGAATTTATTTCCTCTGCCTAACCCTTAAGGAGCTCTGGTAGCAGGGACTAAGGCAGTTGACTGCTAATAAGAAAGTTTGCAATTCAAACCCACAAGCTGCTGCACAGAAAGAACATGGGACAATCTAATTACATAAAGACTTACTGCCTTGAAAACCCAATGGGGTTCACTATGAGTCAGAATTGACTGGATCACATCCTTGATTGTTGGAAAGACCTAGAGTTTACTTCTAGGAATGTTTCTCTTCTCCATCAACTTGATAATCTCCTCTTGTCTCAAGTTTTAAATATAATTCCAGATACTTATCTTCAGTCTCAGTCTCTATCCTGAACTCTAGACTCATACATCCAACTTCATCTATGAAATCTCTCCCAGGATGTCTCACAGGCATTTCCAAAACAGAATTCTTGATACATTCCCTTGCCTGCCTCCAAGTAACCCTGCTTCTCTCCCAGTGTGCTTTTGTCTATAAATTTACCCAGTTGCTCAAGTTAAATTCCCTTTAATCATCCTTAGCAACTCTCTTTTTCTCCCATATTTAATTCATCAGAAATATTATTGACTTCACCTGATCATATATTTGTTTGTTCATTGTCTATGACTGGACTAGAAATAAGTTTCGTGAAGGTAGAGATTTTGTTCATTTTGTTTATTACTTAGCATACTAAGTACTTAGTACTTAGCATACAACAAGTGCTCTACAAACATTTGTTCAATTGAATTTCAACAAATATTTGTGAAAGAAAGAAAAAATGAATGAAAAGAGTCACTGTCCTCTAGAAGAACTTGCCCTCTAGATAACCTATGCTTTTGGAATAACTCCCCAAAAGTTGTTTTCTGCTAATATTTTAGAACTCAGAATTTAAACATGCAATACTTCTACAATAATAATAAATATAAAGAAAATTGTTTTAAAATTCTTCCATCTAACAGAGAAGTAAAACATATCAGAAGCATTCTGCTCAAAGGAAGGACATGTTGTTGTTTGTTGTTATGTGCCGTCGAGTCAGCCCCGACTCATAGCGACCCCTCCTTGGGTTTCCAAGGCAGTATCACTACGGAAGTAGGATTGCCCAACCTTCCTGAACCGCCAGCCTTCTGGTTAGCAGTCAAGTGCTTTAGCCACTATGCTACCAGAGCTCCTAAAGGAAGGACATAGTAGTCATAAATAGATAAAATGTCTCTAATCAAGCAGGAGTTCTGGTAGCATAGTGCCTAAGGCACTTGACTGCTCACCAGAAGGCTGGTGGTTTAAACCCACCAGCCACTCCTTGGAAGGAAGGTTGGGCAATCCTACTTCCTTAGTGATACTGCCTCAGAAACCAAAGGAGGGGTCGCTATGAGTCGGGCCGACTGGACGGCAAACAACAACAATCAAGTATTGTGGTCAAATCCTGGCTTCTGCTACAAAATAAAATACTACCTATGCTAACAAAACCTGACTTGTTTCTTCTTTTGTTTTCTCCAGGAAAGGGGATGAAAGAAAAACATAGAGATTGGAAACCACAGGTTTCTCTGAATGTCACTTGTTTCATGCAAATGATAATAAATGAAAAAGCAGGAAGAGATTAACAGAGGAACTAGCAGCAAGTACTCAGCTTCTCTTGTGGGATTTGAACCAAAATTGGGTTATGTGAGGTATGGAAAAGGTTAAATGATAGCATATAAACTTGAACATACCCAAATGCCCCAGATGGAAACAATATTACTCTTCCAGTATTACTGTTACTGGAATCTGTCTAGGTTATGTTAATTATTGATCAAAGGAAGAATCCTTGATAAATAAAGTTGGTTCCTGAAGCTGGACCAGGATAATATTTTCATGAACCTATAGTGTTTGTATAAACTTATTGTCCACCCCACCCCATCAAAGAGGAAGATTTCCACCTCTTTCCAGCATTCAATAATTCTTTGAAAGAAATGGGAGAATCTTATTTGCCCATATAGATAACATTGCCATTTTAAGTCTCCATATGAAATCATATCAGAGGCATTTACCATCTCCCTCAGAGTGATTCAAGAGACAGGTTTAACAATAAATGTCAACTCCTGTTACCTAGAGTGCTGTACACAGGTCGCATGGTAAGGAATGGAAAAGCAACACATTTCTGAAATAAAGTGAATTCTGTACGCAGATGGAAGGTGCTAAAACAAAGAATTCCTGGGACTCAGGTTCTTTGGGCCCCTTTCACAGCTTTGGCCTTACCTTTGAGACCTTCTGATAAATGTAACATCAATAATGCAATCTAAACTCCTGGAGGCAAAGGGAATTTTAACCAATGGAATTCTCATCTTCCAGGAGATATAGTTTCCTCATGTCTACGACTAAGTTAGTTAGCATAGGTCCTCTGAGAAGCAGATAGCCACCAAACCAGCTGCCATTGAATTGCTTCCAACTCATGGCAATCCCATGTGTATCAGAGTAGAAATGTGTCTCATAGTTTTCAATGGTTGATTTTGCAAGCTGGATTGCCAGGAATCTCTTCCATAGAACCTCTGGATGGACTGAAATCTCTAAACTTTCAGTAGTAGCCAAATGCATTAACTGGTTGCATTAACTGGACTTCAAGAAACAGATATCAAGGAGAAATTAATCATGGTGAAAGAATTTTATTAGAGGAAACATTTACAAGGGAAATTAAGAAGTGTCTGAGCAGATCGAGAGAGCCATCAGCCATGATACACACTTGATCCAGCCAATGGGAGAAGAGAAATATGAAGGTTAGGTGGAAGCATCCTAGACCACCATGCAGTCTAGGAAAGGTTCAGAGGGCCATCTGAGAATCCTTGAGTTGATGTCTGAGGACTTCTATGTGTCCCAAGACTCAATTTGCCTTAGTATCCTTACTGACCTCAGTCACTGACTGGAAGCCACCTGTGAGATATGTGGCCATAGTGTAAATTAAGCATTGGAGTTCAGAGTGTAGCAGCTAGGACCCTTGGTCAATTAAGCTTCCTGGAGTTGAGTTTTGCCAGGCGCAGTCAAACAGCTGTCATATAAGGTGCCGAGTAGTACCACTACAAGAGAGTATTTCCTGAGTACCTCATAAATGTGAATTCCCTTTTTTCTGAGCAGGAAATTAAAACTTCTAAAGGAGTTCTGGTGGGATAGTGCATAAGGCATTTCACTGCTCACCAAAAGTCTGGAGATTCAAACCTACCAGAAAATCCTCAGAAGGAAGACTTGGCAATCTGCTTCTGTAGAGATACTACCTCGGAAATCCAAGGAGGGGTCACTATGAGTCAGAATCGACTCGACGGCAGTGAGTTTGGTTTTTATCAGTAAAGAGCTAATTGATGCATTTGAATGATAGTGTTGGCAAAGAATATTGTATAATATAGAGTGTCACGAGACTAAACAAGTCTGTTTTGGGAGAAGTACAGCCAGAATGTTCCTTATACGTGAAGATGATGAGACTTCGTTTCACGTGCTTTGGACATGCAGTCCTGGAGAAAGACACCATGCTTGGTATGGTTGGTAAAGCAGAACGTCAGGAAAAAAGATGAAGAACCTCAGTGAGATGGTTTGACACAGTGGCTGCAACAATGGGCTCAAACAGCAGTGATAATGAAAATAATGGAGGACAATGCAATGTTTCATTCTGTTGCACAGACAGTCACTATGGGTAGGAACCAACTCTATGGCATTTAACAATAACAACAAAAAGTTAATTAAGGATGGTCTCCTAACTTCTGGCCCCAGAAGGTATGTGCTTCTCTCCCTGAGAAATGATTTCATAGGGTTAAGCACCATGGAAACTTTCATCTCTAAGCATCATAGATAAGCCTTGGAGCTGGTTCTCTGGGTAAGAGAATGTGCTGGCAGATGCATTTCCCAGAGGATTTTTTAATTAATCCATAGACCGAAATTTTAAAAGGAAGAAACTGTCACTTTATTTCTAATGGCTGAGACAATTTGTGAGGATCTATTTCAATCACCCTACCAAAGAAAGATTACTTGGATACCTGATGTACTTCTGTTTTTTGGAATGGGAGAAGAGTAAGGAAAGAAATCCCTAGTAGCCTAGAAAGGGTTCTTACAGTGTAGGTTCTCCCAGGTTAAGATACAAGGGAGGGAAAGAAGTAAACTTCATGTTCCGTAAATAGGGCTAGTCTACTTGATTTTAGGCAAGATGGTAGATTTGGAATCAGAAATTTGTGTATTATCATTTTATTCCAAGTAGGTGTTTGTAAAGAATTTCATTAATTCCTGGAGACTTGCTCTTCACAAATTCCTTCAGTGCAGCCTCAACCTCTTCCTTCAGTACCATTGGTTCTTGATAATATGCTAACTGCTAAAATGGATGAACATAGACCAATTCTTTTTGGAACAGTAATTCTCTGCATTCTTTTTTTTAAATGCATCTTATTGAAATATAATTTATGTACAGTGAAATATACAAAACTAAAGTGACATGGGTCAATGCATTTTTTTTTTTTTTTTTCTGCAGTGTTCCCTCCTCTCCCTTCCCATCCCTGGCAATCAACAAAGAAAGTTTCCTTCCATATATAAACCTTTCCTTGACCCTTCACAACAATGAAGTAATACTGTATTTGTCCTTCTGTGATTGACTTATTTCACTCAGGCATAATGTCCACCAAGTTCATCCATATTATGTGGTGTTTTGCAGACTCTACATTATTCTTCAGTGCTGCATAGCATTCCATTGTATACTATATACTTTATATAGTTTGGTTATCCACTCTTCCATTGATAAGCATGTAGGTTGTTTCCATCTTTTTGCTATTGTAAATAATGCTGCAATGAACATGGGTGTGAATATATCTGTTCTGGCTCTTATCTCTCTAGGATACTTACCTAGTAATAGGATTGCTGGGTCAAATGGTATCTCCAATTCCAGCTTTCTAAGGAATTGCCATAGTGGCTTCTACAGTGGTTTTATCACTTCACAGTCACTCCAGCAGTGTACGAGAGTCCCAATCTCTCCACGTCCTCGCCAGCATTTGTTATTTTCTGTCTCATTGAACCTTGCCATCAGTGCTGGGGTGAGATGGTATCTCACTGTTGTTTTGATTTGCATCTCTCTGATGACCAGAGATCGTGAGCATCTCTTCATGTACTTGCTGGCCACCTGAATATTCTCTTTGGTGAAGTGTCTATTCATGTCTTCTGCCAATTTTTCAGTTGGATTGTTAATTCCCTTGCTGTTGAGGCATTGGAGTTTTCTATGAATCTTAGAGATAAGTCCCTTGCCAGATATGTAATTATTGAGAAGTATGAATTTTTTGCTGTCATTTTTGTTATATGATTTTTCATGGTGTTCATTTCTTTGTTCCATATAATTTTCTGTGCTGAGCTCATTTTGTTTATGAATCATGTTATCATTTCCTTCATTGCTGTTGTTTTAGTATTTGCTAAATATTTGTGCTGGTCCTTTTTTATTATTTTGATATGAAGGTTTATCATTTTTATTTGAGGTTACCCTGTGATTTACAGTTTTGTTCTCAAGTTTAGAACAGTCCGTTCTATCTTGTAGTTGTCTTGACTTCCCTACCATTTTGAAGTTCTGTAACTACACAATTTTTTTCCCTCTTTTTGGTTTGTAGATGTCCTCATTTGTTAATTGATGTTTCTGGTTCCTGTTTACAATCTTGTAGGCTTATTTACTTTGGATATTTCCACAGATGGGTTGGTTTCTGGGTTACGTGATCATGTATGTTAATGGTCAGTTGTTGTTTGCTATTGTTGCTTCTCTGTCCAAATGACTCCCTTTAGCATCTTTTGTAAGGTTTGTGTGCTTTTAACAAATCTCCTTAATTTCTGCTTATCTGGAAATGTCCTAATTTCACCATCATATTTGAGGGACAATTTATTTTATTTTATTTTAAGAGTTTGTTTTATATTCAACCTTGTGTGTATATTTAGTGTCATTCCCCATTTACCATGTCCAACCCTAACCCAGTCTCCTCCCCTCTTTACCCTGTAACCCTTCCCCTGTGCCCCTCATATTTATGCACTTCTGTTTGTCCACATTTCCTCAGTTTGAATGTTGGTCCTCTGGTGTCTTATGGTCTATTGCTCTAAGGGCTGTATTACCATAGAGTATGTGGGTGCGTCATCCTGGATTGAGTGGTCTGCATGTACATCCTGTTAACTATTGGGCATCCCCTAGGGGTGCATTTTATTCCAGACACAGAATGTATTCCAGGGTCACAGTATTGAAGGTCTCACCAGATTTCATCTGACCAGTAATTCTGGTTATTATTGAGTTTTTGGGTTTTGTTCCACATCTTTCTTCCTATTCTACCCAGGATCTTCTGAGTTGATCCTTTCCTGAGTGGTTGGCATTTGTAGCCAGGTACCATCTCTTTCTTCTGGTCTCGAGGGCCATTGTGTCCTACGGCTGATTGCTTCCAAATGCCCCCCCCTTTTTTTTTGCATTCTTCTTTGCTTCTGATGCTAAGAGACCATTAGCTGCATCTTAGATGGCCACTTGAAAGCTTTTAAGACCCCAGTCGCTACTCACCAATGTAGGATTACTGGTCAGATGGAGTCTCGTGAGACCCCCAATACTATGGCCCTGGGATATATTCTGGGCCTGGAATAAAACTCCTTCCCAGGGGCTGGCTCTCAGCTCAATAGGAAATAACATGTACACGCAGACCACTCAACCCAGGGAGATGCACCCACATATTCTATGGAAATGCATCTCTTGGAGTAATCGACCATGGGGCACCAGAGGGGCAACATTCCCATGGAGGAAATGCAGGACACACAGGAGTGCATAACTATGAGAGACATGGGGGGAAGGGGGCAACTGGGCAGGGAGGGGAGGAGACTGGGTTAGGGTTGGGGATGGTAAATGGGAAGTAAAACTAAATGTACACATACTATTGAATGTAAAACAAATTCTGCTCTGTAAACTTGCACCTAAAGCACAATTAAAAAAAAATAGCCACCATTGTAAACATTCAAAGTGGCGGTGCCCTTGGTCATTTTAAATATCCAAAATGGCTGCCACTTTAAACACTCAAAATGGCTGCATCCTCTGTCACTTCAAATATCCAAAGTGGCCATTGCTTGTAAACAATCAAAATGGCTGCAGCCTCCGGACAGCAGAAAGTCCATAGCTCAGGTTGTCTCCCTCCTTGCTGTTACCCTTTATAGTCACAGGTCTCCAACACAGTCAGCCCTATAGCCCTTGGCAACCAGGGCCAATAATCTTTAGGTCAGTTCTCATGTTCCAGCACCACTGGGAAATATTCAGGCTGTTGGTCCCATCAGAGTAGCTGACCATCCACTGCTCCAACCGTGTCTGTACTCACTGTTTTTGTTCAGGTTTTCCCACTAGTTGGTGCCTGATCTGCTTCTGTATAGTTCCTTTTAAAGCTCAGGGCTCCAGGAGTATCTTCTGTATCTCTGTCAATTAGTTTCACTTTTCTTTGTTGAAGAGGGTCTGTGTAGCTTGTATGCCTGTTCCTCCATCTTACTGG
>NW_006921600.1:16968914-16970231 GCF_000298275.1 Orycteropus afer afer | reverse complement strand
CACCATCTAGTTCTTCTGGTCTCATAGTTGTATAAGCTGCAGATTGGATGGTGTACCAGTCACTAGAACTAATTGTTTCCATGAATTTTAGTTTTCTTCATTCTTCTTTGCTCTGAATGAAGAGAGACCCATCATTGCATCTAGATGGTGGCTTGCTATCTTTTAAGATCCCAGTTGCTCCTCGCCAAAGTAGTAGGTGGAACAGTGTTTTTTATAGTATGTTATGCCAATTGAGCTTGATGTCCTCTGAGACTATGGTCCCAAGCCGGCAGGTTCAACTACTCGGTCCCTCTGGGTGTCTGACTGAGACCAAGCAGTGACCACAAACTTGCCCCTTGTCAGCTCTACTATACACCTGGGAATTCTGATCATTCACATAAACTTATAGGACATTGTCTGCCAGCCCTATATGTGTTCTTGGATACACTCCCCATTTCATGTTGTTGTTGTTGTTATTTGCCATAGAGTCGGACCTGACTCATAGCGACCCCTCCTTGGGTTTCTGAGGAGTATCACTATGGAAGTAGGTTGCCCAATCTTCCTTCCAAGGAGTGGCTGGTGGGTTTGAACCACCAGCCTTCTGGTTAGCAGTCAAATGCCTTAGCCACTATGCTACCAGAGCTCCTCCCCATTTCATAGACATGCCTAATCATTTAGCCTGCCCATTCATCTATCCACCCATATACCCATGTTTGCCTTCACTGTCAACACAGTACTGTATGTGGAAAAGGGTTCATATTTGTTGTCTGTACCTCCCATGTACCTCTCTATGTCTTTTTCATCCTCAATGCTGCCATATTGGTCACTCACATTTGGCACATTGCCCTTCCCTTCACCCAAATCAATACTTATCTCTGTCTATCTAACAGTGTTTCCTCCCCTCCCCTCCCGCTCCTGGTAACCAAAAAGAAAATTTCCTTCTATAGATAAACCTTTCCTTAACTTTTACAATAGTGGACTAATACAATATTTGTCCATTTTGGTTGACTTATTTCACTCAGCATAATGTCCTCCAAGTTCATCCACGTTATGTGGTGTTTTTCAGATTCTACATTATTCTTTAGCATTGCGTAGTATTCCATTGTGTGTGTGTAGCATAGTTTTGTTATCCATTCCTCAGCTGATGGACACCTAGGCTGTTTCCATCTTTTGGCTATTGTAAATAGTGCTGCGATGAACATGGGTGTGTATATATCTGTTCTTGTCATGGCTCTCACTTCTTTAGGGTATATACCTAGTAATGCAATGGCTGGGTCAAATGATATTTCTAATTCCAACTTTTGAAGGAATGGCCATACTGCTTTCCACAATGGTTGT
>NW_006921600.1:16940726-16947111 GCF_000298275.1 Orycteropus afer afer | reverse complement strand
TGCCTAGTCCGCCATCTTGCCCCGCCTCCTCTCCATCTTCTTTTGATGTTTCCTACATCATTCAATATTTTGCCCATAGAATCTTTCAATATTGCCACTCGAGGTTTGAATTTTTTCTTCAGTTCTTTCAGCTTGAGAAATGCCAAAAGTGTTCTCTTTTGGTTTTCTAACTCCAGGTCTTTGCATATTTCATTCTAATAATTAGCTTTGTCTTCTTTAGCTGCTCTTTGAAATCTTCTGTTCAGCTGCTGTGCTGGAGGCACTCACTTGGCTATGCCAAAAAATTTGGAAGACAGCTACATGGCCAACTGATCCATTCCAAATAAAGGTGATCCCACAGAATGTGGAAATTATTGAACAATGTCATTAATATCACATGCAAGTAAAATCATACTGAACATAATTCAAAAACTGTTGCAGCATATATTAACAGAGAAATTCCAGAAATGCAAGCTGGATTCAGAAGAGGATGTGGAGCAAGGGATATCATTGCTGATGTCAGATGGATCTTGGCTCAAAGCAAAGAACACCAGAAAAATGTTTACTTGTGTTTCATTAACTATGCAAAAGCATTTGATTGTGTGGATCATAACAAATTGTGGATAACATTGAGTAGAATGGGAATTCCAGAACACTTGATTGTACTCACGAGGAACCTGTACATAGAGCAGGAGGCTGTCATTCAAACAGAACAAGGGGATACTGCATGGTTCAAAATCAAGAAGGGAATGCATCAAGGTTGTATCCTTTCACCTTACTTATTCAACTTGTATGCTGAGCAAATAATCTGAGAAGCTGTATTATATGAAGAAGAATGTGGCATCAGGATTGGAGAAAAACTCATTAACAACCTGAATGGAGACCCAGGACTGAGTTTTGTTTCTTTTTCCACAGACCTTTCTCTGAGCCCCTGGGTAGTACAAATGGTTGAGCACTAAGTACCAGCCAAAAGGTTGGCTATTCTAATTCACCCAGTTGTTGTTGTTTGAAAGACAGGGCTAGCAATTTTAACTTGACTGCTATGGAAAAGGAAAGCAGGAAGAGCCAGAGACAAGGAGTACTCCTCGTGTCCATTCAGAAACCAGTCCAGACCTGGGGCTTCCCTGCTTCTCCCCCTCAGAGGTCAGGAACTCCTCTGGCTGTAATTTCCTGGATGGTTCAGCACAAGGCATGAAAGGGCTCCTGTCTGCAGGTGCCAGGGGAGATCCTATAAATAGTAAACCAAACAGACTCAACAGTCACCTCAATGACAGAAAAGGATAAAAGAAGGCAAAGTGGTCCCTTCTCACAGGGGAGAGGCAGGATGGAGATGGCTAATATATCACCTGCTACTGCTGAAAGGTTTACAAAAACCCGGTTATATTTTTTAATCATCCTGCATTTTAGACCTTTAAAGTACAAATATGGATTTCAAACATATCAGGGGAACAAATTAACTTAGAAAAATGGTAATGCTTTCCAAGGTTGCACCTGCCACGAAATTGCTCCAAGTTTGCATTTTCCCCAGGTCTCGGGTGTGTCATTAGGCCAGATTGATTATCTTCCTCCCCTGAACAGCTCCCCCATTAGAGGGTTATTGTATGGAAATTAATGGAAGGTTGGGAACATTTTTTTGCAGCTGCAGTTGTTGGAGTCAGTTTTGATTAAGCGATAGAAACCCAGCAGACGGGGGAGATCTCTTTGCTTTAGCTACCTCTTTTATTATCACTGTGTCAAGCTTAGTAGTTCAGCTTCTTCCTGAGTGGGTCCTCTGCCATCTTTTGTATGATGCTGTTTGTACTGACTCATCCTGGTGTTCTTCTCCTTCTTCTTTTTTAATGTTTGCCCATTCAATTGCCCCATTAGTACTCCAGTTTGATGAGAAACTTAAAAAGCAATCTATTCATTCCTCATTTTCTATTTTCTCTGCATATACGTCCCCCCTCTCCATTTCCCTGCTGCATCACTACTTTTGGCATTGAGGGTAGAAAGCAATTATCTTCCTCACTCTCCACTCCTCTACCCTACTTATCCCCTAAGAGGAACCATTGAAGGGCCTAAACCAGCAATCAGAGCCACAATGGCCTCAGGGGATTTCAAGGTGCAAATTAAGCCTTGCACTGGCTGCTCAGAAAGCTGACAGATGAGGGCTGACAGTTTTTCTCTTCTCTAGTTCTGTTGGAAGCTAGCAAACATCCCAGAAAAACTGGGGCTCCAACAGATTAGGAGTTGATCTGCTTGTCATGCAAGGTCACCGTCAGCCTAAAGCAATTGAGGGCAATAAGACACTATGGTACAGAAAAATTAAGGATGGTTTAGGGGCAAATTGCCTGCTGGGGATGGAGGAAGGAGATGAGGGAGGGAAGAGGATTGTGTGATCTACAGACCTGTCCTGTCTATAAACCTTAGACCTCTTTTTCCATGCCCTATTCTCTTCCAGGCAGGTTGGGCATTCCTACTTCCGTAGTGATACTGCCTCGGAAACCCAAGGAGGGGTCGCTATGAGTCGGGGCTGACTTGATGGCAAATAACAACAACAACAACAATATTCTCTTCCACATTCACTGAGGCTTCATTCTTTTCTTCTTCCAATACATATTTACTGAGTACCTCTATGCTAGGTGCTGAAGCTGGAAAAGAAAACTGGATTAGAATAGTCTTCCACTCAGTGACCAATACAGACACATAAACAAAATGAGCTCTTAGGTGCCCTCCAGTCAGTTCTGACCCATGGTGACCTCATGCACAACAGAACAAGATGATGCCTGGTCCTGTGGCGTGTTCACAATCATTGGTACACTCGAGTCCATTGTTGCAGCCACTGTGCATTTTGAGTGCCTTCCAACCTACGGGGCTCATCTTCCAGCTCCGTATCAGACAATATTCTGTTGTGATCTACTGGGTTTCCATTGGCTAATTTTCAAAAGGAGATCATCAAGCCTTTCTTTTTAGCCTGCAATAATCTAGACACTCTACTGAAACCTATCCACTGTAGGTGACCCTGCTGGCATTTGAAATACCAGTGGCATAGCTTCTAGCATCATAGCAACACGCAAGCCACCACAGTACAACAAAGAGAGATGGGTGGTAGATAAACAAAATATTATAATTTGTATAATACAGCTAAATGCCACAACAGAATCTGTACAAAATTCTTTGGAAGAACAGCAGAAGAAACAACTAAATCCGCCCGAATTGAAAATAGAATGGAGAGGGAAGTGGAAGAGACTTTTAAAATGAGATAGCATTGGGATTGGGTATCTATTTGCCAGAGAACAGGTCAGAGGTGACAGGATTCTGCTTAGAGAGACCAACATAAGCAAAGGTATGAAAGAGAATAACAGAACTCCAGAAAAATAAGTAGTTCCTAGTGACTGGAATAGAACTTTCAGGGTGAAAAATGATAGGAAATGAGGCTGGAAAAGAACATTGGAATCAGATTCTGAATAAGGTAATGTACATGCTGTGGAACTAGGACAGCATCAAAAATAGAAACCGGGAGTTTGAAGGTTTTTAAGCAAAGTCATTTCATTATTATGTAGTGTTTTAGAAAGAACTCACTGACAGGTGCATTAAGGATGGTTTGATGTGGGGAGACTGCAGAGGATGAGACCAGAAAGAGAGAGTGTGTGTGTAGGGGGGATGGTTCTGCAATTGCCCAGGTGACAGCCAATGGAGCTTCTAACACATCAGTCCAGCTGAAGACCTGTGCAGTCCGCATGTCAAAAAAAAAAAAAAGGTCCCAAGATCCTCTCAGAGCTCACATGTCAAGGACAAGTTAAAAAAAATAAAAAAGTTAACTTAAAAAAAAGTTGTCCTCTACTACTTTAATAAGTTCTCTGACACAATGAATAACATCTCCTGCCTCTGGCAAGTGAAGATGGGGTCAACTTAAAATAGATATTTGCCAATGTCAGGATTGGACTGTTGGTCCCAGAGTTGATGAATGCTTCCAGGATGGCCTCTGAGTGGGTTGCACAGCCCACACCATTGACCTCATGAATCTTCTTCTTAATCCGGGAAGAAAATTAGCTCCCGCCTTCAAAGAGTGAAGTCTGTCCCTGGAGCGATAGTCCCTCTGCTGAGAGAGAACAGGTCTGATCTTTCTGCCCAGGACAAAGTTGCATGAAGGCAGTTCTGTTTGGGGAATGAGATTATACTTGCATTCTCTAAACCTATTCCAGTCCCTCCAGGCACCCACCAACTTCGTTCCTTTATCATTATGACCGTGTCCAAGGCTTCCACCTTTTGCATCCCCCAAGCCCAGGATAAGCGTCTGTTGTTGAGATCACTTGCTGTTATCAGGGAAGAGCAATAGCCAATTGGCCAGCCCTATCTCAAATTCCTCCTGCTTAAAGTCAGGGGATTAATGTTGGACAGCTCCAAAATGATATACTAGGAACCAATTTCTTTCTCCCCCGCCATAGAGAGCCACCTTCGACCTGGCAGGGTAATCCTCAAAGCTCATTTGGGAATCTGCTCATCTTGGTCCCTTTAATCACCTTAAAAGAACAAGCTGTTCCCCCAGGGCTGGTAATTTATGATCCTGATAGCATCCTCTTGGAAGACAAGGAGGGAGGCTCCGTCTAAGGGCTCCCCGCTCCCCGCCAGCCTCGATCTTTGACTATAATTCCTGCCTCTTTTTCTTTGCTTCCTCTCTTCTACCCCTCCCACAAGAGATGAAATACAAAGACAGTGAAAAGTCTCATGAATCTCTAACCAGTTGTAGGTATTGTTTTAAAAAAGGAAAGTTGTGATTATTTCAGCTCCTGAAGTGCTTAGGGGTGCTTACACTGTTTTTAATTGCTCTAAAAGTAAACTGTTTCCTGCTGCTTTGAAAGAGTAGGGTGATGCCAGGTCACAATACTTACATGCTGAAGAAGCTAGTTTCCATTGAAAAAGCGTTATAATTACACAACTTTGATGCTCCACAATTGAAGACTCTATCCCCATTCCCATTATTCAATATTTTACTCCTACAATATCCTAGTTAATTTAAGGCATATTGGGTTCAAGTTGTCTGATTACAGGATTCCAAGACACTGAAAATGGTAATAACAAATAGGTTTCAACTGAAGATGACACTAACATGGCTCACCTTTTTGCTCAATGCCCCTCTGAGTATAATTCTCAAGGAAAGAACTGAGGCACATGTCTGGGGAGCCTTCTCTTGGACTGATGAACTTTGATGCTGCAAACAACAAACAGACAGCCTATTTGAAAAATGCATGGTGACACTGATCACAGGGGCACAGTGAGAGCAGGAAATGAACATGAGTCAGTGGACTGACAAGTTGACAAGGGGTGGCAGTCACAAAGAAAATTCTACATCAGTAACACTTAGACCTGGAAAGGAGTGTGCCAGATATGAGTGGTAAGTATGAAGCAAAGCATTCTGAATCTTTTCTTCTAAAATGGAGTAATACTCTTGTAGAATTAGGGTCTATTAGAATGTTCCTGCCTACTCACCTATTTTCACAGTTCTCCAGAGGAATGTTGAGACACTGGCTCAAATGGGGTTGTGGGTCTCCTTTGAACAAGATGACACCTTCAAGACCCTTTAATCCAGGAATTCTTAAATATAGAGGGGCATAAACTTTTTTGAACCTGGACAGAAGAGCAGTCAACCCCAGGGTTACAGGTGAGGAGAGACAACACAGGGACGCCCAAAGTAGCAAGCGGGAAGAGCAGGAGAAAGGGGATTAAAAGCCATGAAGCCAGAGAGAAGAGCAATCAGCCAAAGGGATTAGATGAGGAGAGGAAACTAAGGCCCGCCCAAAGCAGCAGGACCAGAGAGCAGGAGAAAGGGGATAAAAGCCAGGAACCCGGATAGAGGAGCAGTCAGCCCCAGGGACAACTCAGTGACGCCCAAAGCAGCAGGCCAGAAGAGCAGGAGAAAAGGGATTCAAAGCCAGGAAGACAGACAGAGGTAAAGTCAGCCACAGGGACCCAGGTGGGGGTGATACGAGAGGTCTCCAACAGCAAGACAAAAGTGTCTGTCGGTTTGTCCTACTGTGGTGACATGTAGATGTGGGTTTTGAGACTGAGCCTCTGGTGTTTAAAACCCAGCGAGATGCACCTGATGCACAGGTAACAGCCCAGCTTATAGACTGAGACAGACTAGGAAGAAGGAAGAGGCCATCCACTTCTCAAAGAATTGGCCAGGGAAAACCTTATGAATAGTAAAGAAACACTGTTTGGTACATTACCACGCACCTTTAGGAATAGTCTGTTTAGGCTAAAAGGCTCTCAAAGTAGGACTGGGAAAGAGCTGAAACATCTGAATAAACCCAGCCTTACTCATATGGATAAGAGAAAGCTTTCAAGACCTTCATTTGCTGATGTGGCACCACTCAAATTGAAGAGAAACAGCCGCAGACATCCATTAATCATTGGAACATGGAAT
>NW_006921600.1:16929352-16938171 GCF_000298275.1 Orycteropus afer afer | reverse complement strand
TATTTTGGTCATGTTGTAAGAAGGGACCATTCCCTGGAGAAGGATGTCATGCTTGATAGGGTGGAGGGTCGACGAACGAGGGGGAGGCCTTCAATGAGATGGATTGGCACGGTGGCTGTGACGATGGGCTCAATATAGCAGGGATTGTGGGGCTGGTGCAGGATCGGGCAGTGTTTCGTTCTGCTGTGCATGGGGTCACTATGAGTCGGAAACAACTCGATGGCACTTAACAACAACAACAAACTTTTTTGAAAATCTGGGGAGGAATATAGAATCATCTTTCATAGAAAGTCACCTATACAGAAACTTTACTTCTAAGTTTAGAAGTCTCACAGATCCCGGAAGCATCTTGGTCCATGTGATACAAATGGTTAACACACTTGGCTACTAACCAAAAGGGTGGAGGTTTGAGTCCAACTAGAGGCATCTCAGAAGAAAGGCCTGGTGATCTACTTGTGAAAAATTAAGGACAGAAAGCCCTATGGAGAAAATTCTGCTCTGACACATTTGGGATCCTCACAAGTCAGAGTTGACTCAATAGCAATTGGTACTAGTGGTGTAAGTTGCAGCAATGACACCAGTCAGAGAAATTTATCTATTCATGCACTCATTTGACAAAGTTATACCAAATGTATAAAATTTACAAGGTACATAGTCTTATGCTGGATGATATAAGGCACCTCTACACCCTCTAGGAGGTTACAATTAGGTATGAGAGTGACAAAAGGAGTCCTGGCTGCTAACCAGAAGGCTGGCAGTTCAAACTCACTAGTCACTCCTCAGAAGGAAGGTTGGACAATGTATTCCTGTAGTGATACTGCCCCAGGAACCCAAACAGGTTGCTTTGAGTTGGATCCGACTCAACGGCAGTGAGTTTGGTTTTAGTTTTGTTTGGCTGCATCTAAACAGAAATTACAAGGGAAAATTGATGACTTTCCTTTCCCAATGTTCATTTTCACTGGCTGATTATGTAGAAATAAGAACTTCCCCTACAGATAAAGACCTCAATGTTGTGAATGCAGAAAGAGATAGGCATTTTTTAAAGAATAGAGTAGGTATGAGGAAGAACCTGAGGAATACCACACCATGATGGAAGAACATACACCTTGAGGAAAGAAAGAATTTTTCTGGCATAATAAGGTGCATTTAGCAACTTGGCATGAAGGGTAAAAAAAAAAAAGCTGGCTCTGCCACAGTGTGTAGCTACATTCAGCCACCTGGCACCACACATATATTCTAAGAAAACAAAAGCTCGTGTCTGAACACTAACAAATCTCTAATCTCAAGCATCAGTGTTGTGGAAATCCTCTAAAAGAGGAGGAGGAATTATTTACCATCTAGACAGTGAAAGGGAACAACTGGTGACCTGGAACATGAGGGCTGTTTGTTAGCCACTCAAGAAGAGCAGCAGTGGGCAGAGCTGCATTCTGAGCGAATGCTGCCAGCCCAAGGTAGAACAATTACATTCAGACACATGAGCAAACATTGGTAGCTTAAAAATGGAATGCATTAGCTCTGTGGGCAGCATCCCAAGAAGGATGAAGAGACTGTGGTTGGAGATGTTTGATAGCAGAAGCAGAGGAATCAGCACTGCAGGGGCCATAGCTCCTGATGGGTGAAGAGAAGAAGGCAGCATCTGAGAATGCACCAATAATGACAGCTGTTGCAAAGGCTCATGGAGCTGTGGTTAAGAAGAGAAGCAGGGCAGTGGCATGAGCAGTGGTGCAAGAAGACTGATTCCCATGCTCAGTATTCTGGGACAAGAGACGTTTAAGTGGACATGGCTGAAACTCAGTAGAGGCTCCCATGTTGGGTATACATATTAGTGACATCTGGTCTGCCAGACAGATGCATGAGCCCTGTAGACATTTAAGTGACACACAGATCATATCAGAACTGATGTTCAAAATACCTAGCAGCCTGTATGGTCTGAGCATCAACAACAGGACTATGGAGGTGTTCTAGAATCTCCTTACTATGCTGGGTGTTAAATCTTTAACAGCTGGATCACAGGGAGTGTTTAAGTGGCAGGCCAGAGGAGGGTCCAGGTCAGCCAGGATGAGAGCAGGGCTCAGGGGCCAGCTTATTGAGGGATTTAGGATAGTCATTTACTAACCACAGTGGAAGTCTTTTAAATATTTTAACAACCTTTACAACCATCCTAAAACATAGTAGATGACCATTAACCCTGGGCACAGTTCAGTGAGAATACAGAGAAATTGCTGATTAACTGTCACTTGAGAGGTGTAGTCAGTATATGTTAGAGGATCTCATCAGAAAGATGTTTCCATTGATGAGAGAGGAAGGCAAGCTATATGATGAACAGAAACTCATATTGGACCAGGCGGCACAGACCTGGTCTGGTCATGACCCAGACATTAGCCATGTGACCCTAAAAACCCTTGTTGAAATGTGAGAAGAAAAAAGTATTTTGGCAAGGTAGGCATGGATCAAACCATGGAGGGCTGTGAGTGTCAGACTAAGAATAGTGAATTTTAAACCCCTAATATGGGAGAAGGAGCTCTGGTAGCATAGTGGCTAAAGCACTTGACTGCTAACCAGAAGGCTGGTGGTTCAAACCCACCAGCCACTCCTTGGAAGGAAGGTTGGGCAATCCTACTTCCATAGTGATACTGCCTCGGAAACCCAAGGAGGGGTCGCTATGAGTCGGGGCCGACTCGACGGCACATAACGACAACAACAACAGTATGGGAGAAACACAATATTGCCCAGGGGTGTGGCAGAAGGATGACAGAGAGAAGGAGAGCTTCTAGCTCTTCAGTAACATATTTCCTGAGCAGGTGTTTGGCTAGAAATCTGAATGTTGTTATTGTCATGTGGCCAAAAAGAAAATGTCAACAGCAACATTTAATAGCTTTGGTCAGAATAATATAAGAAATCTATGCAGACAGAGAAATAGCAGTGGTTTGAGCCCTGTCCAAGTGACTGCCACCTGCTATTATGAAGAAAGGGAAAACAAGGAAGGAAAAATAGCAAGGCATCTTATGAATACAAATGAAAGTGATGACAATCAATGGGCTTGTGTGCAGTATGGGAAATGAACAGAGAGCAGGAGACAAAAAAAAAAAAAAAAGAAAGAAAGAAGAAAAAGAAGAAGAATGACCAGATTCTTGCAAAGTAACTGAAGCCACAGGTCAGAAAACAGCTGGGCAAATGATAACCACTCATTTTAACGTTGGATCCAAGTAGGAAGTGACAAAGCAGACTCAATGCACTGGAACTTGCCTCCTCCCTTCCATGAGACTGCAAGGAAAAGATGTGATGTAAATAGCAGTGAATGACGAGGGATTGCCAGTTGTGCATATAGTCATAACTACACAGCTTTGTTACTTCCAGAGGGTAGAGGTAACCCTCTCAAAGACCTCTTCCTCCCCAAAGCCTGCCCTAAATACTCTTTCCAGCAACATTTCCTGCCTCTTAGCAGTTATAGAACTTAGTTTCTGAAGTCTGCATTCTGGCATTCATCTGAATGCTTTCTTATATTATTTTTAAGTTTTGTTCCACATGCTAATTTAATTCCTCTGTTAAACTCAAAATTCTGCAGGGTCATTGAATTGTTTGATGGTTGTTTTAGTTTTCATTTTTTGTGGTTTTTAAGGGTGACAGGTTCTGCAGTCCTTTGTATATGCTGGACACATAGGTTGTTGTTAGTTGCCCTTGAGTTGGTTTTGACTCATAGGAACTCCATGACCCTGTGAATGAAACACTGCCCGGTCCTACACCATTATCACAATTGTTGCTATACTTGAGTCCATCATTGCAGCCACTGTGTCAATCCATCACATTGAGCATCTTCCCCTTTTTCACTGACCCTTTACTTTATCAAGTATGATATCCTTCTTCAGAGACTGGACCCTTCTGATAACATAACCAAAGTACGAGAGATTTAAGTCTGGCCCTTCTCACTTCTAAAGAACATGTTGGCTGCACTTTTTCCAAGGCATATTTGTTCATTCTTCTGACAGTTTATAGGATTTCCAATATTCTTCACTAACATAATAATTCAAAAGGATCAATTCTTTTTCGGTTTTCCTTATTCATTGTCCAACTTCCACATGGATATGAGCTATCGAAAATACCATGGGTTGGGTCAGGCACACCTTAGTCTTCAGTCACATCTTTCCCATAAACTTTTTTTTTTTTCTTTGCAACAGGAAAACCTTTTTTTTGTTGTTGTTTTTATTTTAAAGAGGTCTTTTACAGTACATTTGCTCAATGCAATACATCATCTGACATCCTGACTGCTGTTTCCACAGGCATTGATTGTGGATCCAACTAAATTAAAATCCTTGAAAACTTCCATCTTTTCTCCATTTATCTTGATGTTGCTCCTTCGTACAGTTGTGAGGATTTTCATTTTCTCTATGTTGAGATGTAATCCTCACTGAAGGCTGTAGTGTTTCATCTTCATCAGTAACTGCTTCAAGCCATATTCACTTTCAGCAAGCAATGATGTGTCATCTGAATATTGCAAATTGTTAAGGAGTCTTCCTCCAATTCTGATACCATGTTCTTCTTCATATAGTCCAACTTCTCAAATTATTTACTCAACATTCAGAATGAATAAGTTTGGTGAAAGGATAGAACCCTGATACACACTTTTCTTGATTTTAAACCATACAGTATCCCCTTGTTCTGTTCAAATGTCTGCCTCTTTGTCTATTTACAGGTTCTCATGAGTACAATGAAGTGTTCTGAAATTCCCATTTGTTGCAATGTTATCCATAATCTGTTGTGATCCACACAGTCAAATTTCTGTGCATAGTCAATAAAACACAGGTAAACATCTTTTTGGTATTTTTTGCTTTCAGCCATGATCCATCTGACATGATATTCCTCATTCCATTTCCTCTTCCTGAATCCAGCTTGAGTTTCTGGCAGTCCCCTGTCAATATACTACTGCAACCATTTCTAATTATCTTTAGCAAAATTTTACTTGTGTGTGATATGAATACTATAGTTTGATAATTTTTGCATTTTGTTTGATCATCTTTCTTTGGAATGGGCACAAATATGGATCTCTTTCAGTCGGTTGGCCAAGTAACTTTCTTCCAAATTTCTTGGCATAAATTAGTAAAGACGTCCAAGCCTGCATCCATTTGTTGAAACATTGCAGTGGATATTCCATCAATTCCTGAAGCCTTGTTTTTTGCCAATTCCTTTAGTGCAGCTTAGACTCCCTCCTTCAATAGCATCGGTTCTTTATCATATACAACCTCATGACATGGTTCAATGTTGACTAATAATTTTTGATACAGTGACTCTGTGTATTCCTTTTACCTTCTTTTGATGTTTCATGCATCATTCAATAATTTACTACATAATCCTTCAGTGTTGGAACTCAAAGCTTGAATTTTTGTCTTCAGTTCTTTCAGTTTGAGAAATGCCAAGTGCATTCTTCCCTTTTATTTTTCTAATTCCAGCACATTTCTTTATAATACTGTACTTTGTCTTCTCAAGCTGTCCTTTGAAATCTTCTGTTCAGTTCTTTCATTCATCATTTCTTCCATTTGCTTTACCTACTCTTCTTTCAAGAGCAAGTTTCAGAGTTCCTTTGACATCCTTTTTGGTCTTTTCTTCCTTTCATATCTTTTTAATGACTTTTGCTTTCTTCATGTATGATGTTCTTGATGTTATCTCACAACTTGTGTGGTCTTCCATTGGTGTTCATAATGTTCAAATCTATTTTTTCATATGGTATCTAAATTCAGGTGAGATATAATCAAGGTCATATTTTGTGTCTTGTGGAGTTGTTTTAATTTTCTTCAGGGGCAATTTGAACTTGCATATGAGCAAATAGGTGGTCTGTTCCATGGTCAATTCTTGCCCTTGTTCTGACTGGAAATACTGAGTTTTTACATTGCCTTTTCCCACAGATGTAATCAATTTGATTCTCCTGTATTCTATCTGGTGAGGTCCATATGCATAGTCACTGTTTATGTTGTTGAAATATATTAGCAATGAATTAGTCATTGGTTTTGCAAAATTCTGTCATGCAATCTCCAATATAATTTATTTCACCAAGGCCATATTTTCCAACTACTGATGCTTCTTCTTTGTTTCCAACTTTTGTGTTCCAGTCACCAGTAATAATCAACACATCTTGATTGCATGTTTGGTCAATTTCAGACTGTGAAAGTTGGTAATAATCTTCAATTTCTTTATTTTTAGATTTCATGATTGGTGTGTAAATTTGAATAATAGTAATACTAAGTGGTCTTCCAAGTAACTATATGGATATTATCCTATCACTGACAGCCTTTTACTTCAGGATAAATCTTGAAATGTTCTTTTGACTATGAATGAGACATCATTCATATTCAGTTTGTCATTCCTGGCATAACAGAGCATATGATTATTTGATTCAAAATGGTTATTATCAGTCCATTTCAGCTCACTAATGCCTTGGATACCAATCTTTATGCATTTTTCACAACTTCCAAATTTTCTAGATTCACATGGAACATATATTCCATATTCCAGTTACTAATGGATGTTTGCACCTGTTTCTTCCCATTCACATCAGCAAATGAAGGTCCAGAAAGCTTTATTCCATCCACATCATTAAAGTCAACTCTACTTTGAGGAGGCAGCTCTTCCCCAATTGCCTTTTGAGTCACTTCCAACTTTAGTGGCTCATTTTCCAACACTTTGTCAGACAATATTTCACTGCTATTCATAAATTTTCCAGTAATATGTCAGACAATGTTTCACTGCTATTCATAACGTTTTCAATGACAGATATTTTCAGAAGTGGATGGCCCCATCTTTCTTGCTAGTCTACCTTAGTCTGGAAGCTCTGTTGAAACCTGTCCACTAGGGGTGACCCTGCTGATATTTGAAATACTGGGGCCATGCCTTCCAGCATCACAGCAATACACAAGCCACCCAAGTACAACAAACTAACAAGTGGTGGCCTTAAATAAACAACAGAAGATAATTTCCCAGAATTGAAGAGACACCAGTCTCAAAAATAAGTGGAAAAAAAAAAAAAAAACTCTAAGAAATTTAAGTGAAAATAATAGCCTTTTTGAGATTTCAGAACACCAAAGCTAAACAGAAGATAAAATATTCCAAGAAAAGATGAGGGAGAAAAACAAAATAGATCATTGATAAAACAACATGAATAAGACTAGAATGAAACTTCTCATCAGCAACACTAAATGCTGGAAGACAATTGAGCAATATCTTACCCATTTTATTTTACTTTCACAGCAACTCTATGAGATAGCTGCTGAAGGGCACTTCTTCAAAATTCTGATGTTTCCTTTCATATGCACATGTGAAACACTTTGGGGAGGAAGTGACTTCATCTCCTTTCTGTGTTTGGAAGAAGTAATTGGATGTGTGCTATCCACTTCCTTCTTCTGCGGTCTTTTCTTGGGAATGAGCTTCCTATGTTGTTGTTGTTGTTATGTGCCATCAAGTCAAATCTGACTCATAGCGACCCTCCTTGGGTTTCTGAGGCAGTATCACTATGGAAGTAGATTGCTAAGCTTCCTTCCAAGGAGTGGCTGGTGGGTTTGAACCACCAGCCTTCTGGTTAGCAATCAAGTGACTTAGGCACTAGGTTACCAGAGCTTCCTGTAGGAAGCATAATTTTGCTCTACCTCTACAGACTGGAAAGAAGCTATCTCTTGTCCCTCACGAATAAGTCTGCTTAGTTCTATATTTCAGTGTTTGCTTGTCCATTTGTTTTCAAATAATCTTCATTACATTTTCTATAAGGTCTCATTAATTGTAAATTGGCACTATTATTTCATGTATATAAAGTAAGGAGACCACTGAAAATTGAACAATTTGCTCCTTGTTATCACTTTCAATTTTTTTCATACTTACTGAATAAACACTTTTACACATATATGTTTATGACATGTTGCTCCTTCATGCACATAAAAAGGAAAATATGTTGGTTAATATGGCCCAAAAAATTATGGTCAGATTCTGACTGTCTGGAATCACATTTTGACTCAGAATTATCTGTGTCCATGATTGTACAACATGTAATTTTCCTCATTATCATCAAGACACAGCATCAGGCTCATATTGCTCTGGAAATTTTTTCCCAGCTGCAGACCCCCACTCTGTAAGTTTTGACACTGGCATTTTATCTTTCAGAAGGTGTAATGGATGGTTTTTAGACAACAACCAGGACTTATATTCCTTCCTTAAATGGTCCTTAATAGTTTATTGATGGAAATATCAAGTAGTGCAGTGGCCCTGGTCTTGCCACCAAGAATAATCCAAGTCCATCTGCCTGCAGGCACTAATGGCTATGTCATGACTGCTATCTGGCCTGAAGCAATTTTAAGATGTCATTGACTGGGAAATGCATCCTCAGTTCAAGATGTCAAAACATAAACAGGAAGTAAATCTTAGAACAATAAAATTTAGTAGCCATATTCTTTGATACCAGCTTTATCACTAAGAAAATACATGTTTGGTCTTTCATTGGCTTTATCATATTGTCACATTTTTCAATTTGTTGAAAAGTGGGGTAGGAAATAGGGTCACTATTTATTGAGTCTTCTTGAATCTCAACAGTAAGATAGCATTATATTCATTTTATAACTTAAAAATCAAGGTTTGGCACAGTTAAGTAACTTACCCAGGGATATAGAATTAAGTGGCGGAAATGAACTTAATCCTGGTGTCCTAGACTCCAGCATTCACCAGCAAGCATGCTGCATTTTATAAAGTGCCTGATGAAGAGTGTTTTATTTTTTAATTTTTAATTTTTATTTTTATTGTGATTTGGGTGAAAATTTACAGAGCAAATACACTTTCCATACAGCAGA
>NW_006921600.1:16908792-16927552 GCF_000298275.1 Orycteropus afer afer | reverse complement strand
CTTTTTGTTATTGAGGTGTTGGAGTTTTCTATAAATTCTAGAGAAAAGTCCCTTGTCAGATATGTCATTACCAAATATTTTTTCCCAATCTGTAGGTTCCCTTTTGACTCTTTTGGAGAAGTCTTGGGAAGCACACAAAAACTTAATCTTTAGAAGGTCCCAATCATCTGATTTCCTGAAGAGTGTTTTAGAAGACGGGTAGGGATTAACTTGTGAAACTGACACCTAAGCATGAAAAGGTCTAATGATATGAGAGAGCATGGCTCTTTCAGGGATCTCTAAGGATGTTGTCACAGCTAGAAGACAGGTAGTGAGGGGAAGTGGATATGAATTATGAGACTGAAGAGGTAGCCTTTACCTTTGCAAGGATGACTGGTAACATTGTGAAATAGGTCTTTTTTTTTTTTTTTTTTCCAGCTTAACAATTGCTCCTCTGGGAAGCCTTCCCTACTTTTATAGTCCAGGTGAGGAGCCTCTGCTCTCTGCTCCTGTGGTAACCTATATTTCTATGTTAGAACTTATCACATTATATTATAACTAATGGTTTGAATATCTCTACCATTAACTGTAAATAAACTCTGTAAGCACAAGACTAAGTTTATCTAGGTCATATTGTATTCCCAGAACTTAGCATGGAGCCTGATACAAAGTCAGTGTCCAAACTGGTTGTCAAATAAGTATACAACTCAGTTAATGGTTTAGCCAACACACTAAGCAGTTACACAGAGACAACGAGGAACCATTAGAGAAACTGGATTGACAACTGACATAATGAGTGTTGTATTTTCGAAAGGTGTCTCTGGTTTCAGGGCCAAGAATGAAGGGGACAGGAATGAAGACTAGAAGGCCAGCTAGAATGCTACCACAGGACCCAAACATAACATCTTGTGACAAGAAGTGACAATGATGTCACTTACATTTAAGTAATGGATAACTGAATTCATGAGAAACTTGGATAAGAAGAGAACTGAGGCAGAAACTAGAGAATGCCAACATTTAAAAGATGGATGGGGAATAGGAATCAAGACAGGAAGTTGAGAGGAAGCTTCTAGAGAAATGCAAAGATCAGGAGAGCATGGTGTCAGAGGTGCTAAAACCTATACCACTTGCCATCAAGTTGACTCTGACTCATAGTAACCACATGAGTGTCAGAGAACTATTTCTCCATAGAGCTTTTAATGGTTGATTTTCAGAAGTGGGTCACCAGACCTTTTTTCTAATGTGCCTCTGGATGCGCTCAATCTCCAACATTTTGGTTAGTAGCCAAGGGCATACACTGGTTGTACCAACCAGTGAGGCCCAAAGACACTAAAGGAGAGAGGATTTTGAGGACAAGAAATATGATCAACAAGAACAAATTCTCAGCGAAGAGTTCAAGACATCTATGTGAGTAGAAAAAAGGAGGTCACCTTTAACCTTGGAAAGAGTAGTTTCTGTATAATGGAGGCAGAGGCCAATCCTCATGAGCTGAGCAGGGACTGGGGAGCAAGAGCACATGAGATAACATGTGAGAAGGATTAATTTTTTAGGTGCTTCAATGGGAAGGAGATAGACTGACTAGGTGATAAGAAAGAGAATGCACAATTAAGGGAAGTGTTGTTCTTGTTTCATGACTGAGTACAGCTGAGTATGTAAGTCAATTGAGCAGGTGATAAGTCATCAGAAAGTGAGAGAGAATGAAGATATTGGGAAGGCAGAGATATTTTACACTGTGTGAAACTGGGAAAGCCTAGGTGGAATAGCTGGGGACTTTATGCTTTAATGATAAGAAGCAATGAGGTCCTGGGTGCTGATGTCATTGGAACAAAGGCAAAGTAAATGTTTGGTATTCAAAGGAAGTGAGGATAGATAGACAGAAGAAGAAGGAAGGGAGGAAAAAAGAAGAAAGGAATGGGACAAAGAGTGCAAAGGAGAGAAAACCATTATCTCAACTTCATCAGTCACACTAAACACCCCTTCTTCCGCCGGGTAGTGCAAATGAGGGGCTCGGAGGAAAGACCAGAAATACTGCCCCCATTCTGCTTCCTCCTGGGATGTGTGGAGGAAATCCTCTCTCATACATGGAAATATGAAATAGAGTAAATATGAACTCCTTTGCTCACATCACTTCTGCCCACAATGCAGTTCCTCCAGCCACAAACCTAGTTAAAGCCACTGGAGGAGGCTACAAGGGAAGTCCAGTGCTGGGCTACTTTCCAAGATATGTCAGAGCCTGACAGAAGAGAGTCTTGGGTATAGCAAAAAGGATGCTGTTCCATTCACTTGTACAGGCTTAGAGAGAATATCTCAATTTTGAATGCATGGGTCTGAAAGCAAACCTAGTGGGCCCTATCAATTCCAAAGATCAATACTCATAAGATATCCACAAGCTTTGCATAAGGCCTGATCATTGAATAATTTCACATTCCAAATACTTAAAACATTTGTGATTGGCAACACATTCTTGCAAACCGTTTGATCTCACCTGGAACAGATTGCTGTCAGGAGGAACATTTTCCAGGTGGGGAGTTCCCCTTTGTTCCATCCTTGGCAGCCTTTCATGACATCTTCTGGCACTGTCTGCATCCTTATGCTGTGAACCTTTTCCCTCTAACCCCTTTCTTGGACTAATGGAGTCCTTTTCAATAGCTAATCATTCCTTGAGCCTGTATTACATCTCTTCTTCCAAGGATTTTCTCCATGGGTATAATTAGCTGTATTCAGCTCCCTTCTGACCATAACACCATAGCTCATACAGGCAGAGATGGATCCCTGGTGAACCAGAACAGGCTTATGACTTCAGAAAGGCATTAAGATATGCATATTTTATTTTATCATCCTTGGAGTACAGGACAGCTAAAGCTATGCCTTCCTAAAGAGCCTCCCAGGAAATGGCTAGATGATACATTGTATAGGTTACATACAATAAAAACCAAAGGACAGATATAGGAAAAAACAAGGCCAAAACCTTTCCTTACTATGACCCCTTTCTCAGAGTGATTGATGAAGTCCGTGCTTCTGTTGCTGAACACGAACTCAATTAAAACAGTTCCTATACATTGCTGTTAGAATCACTTTTGAATGCTCCCATCCTATAAACATATAATATTATAATATTAATGTGGAACCTGCTCACTTTATTGCTTCAGTCCCTTCACAGTTCATTGATTAGCCAGATGCCAAGCATCCATCCCCTTTACTGTCTCTGTGTGAGTGTGTGTCTTTTATCATGGAGGATGCATTATCAATCCCATCCAAAATTCCTCAGTGAGATTTTTCCTATCAATTGTTTCCTTATGGTTCATAGCATATGGACAGCTTATTCTCTCATCAATCCTCAATGGGCCATTTGTGTCCTTGATAATAATAACAGCATAAATGGATGTGTTCCCATTTCAGAATATACCATTATCTCAAGCTAATTTAATTAAGCAGCACCACAACATTGGATTCCTGCTTCCTATTGTCCATCACGCTGTTCTCTTCTGTCCACAAAAGAATATGTTTCTGAGCTGATGAAGCTAGTTTTCTTCCTAGAACAAGCATGGAGGGGTATTGGGTGGGAGTTCACAGAGACCAGGGTTGTTTAATGGGAGGTGGGGGTCACAAAGGGAAGACATTAAAGACTAAGAAAAGGAATAAAGTTCTTTGTTGTCAAGAGTTTCGTAGGTTAGTAAAAATGAGCATCAACAGATTCAATCACTGGTATCTTGGCAAAGTTTTTTGACCTTGAAAAAAATTACTTCCTTGAGTCTCAATGGCCTCATCTACTAAGGGGCATAGGAATAGACTCTATAAAAGAATTAGTAAAACAGTACATGTAAAGCCCCTAGAACAAAGTTGATATTCCATTAATATTAGCTCCTTCAGCTTCCTCCTTTTTCAACTTGAGTTTCTGCAGTGCAGGTGTGCACTGCTGTACACAGAAGGTGTGTTTCTAAATAAAGAGTGTAAATTAGGTTGGAGAAATGAGTCACAACATTTTTAAGGTAATGGAGCATTTGTTGTTTACAATTCTCCTGTTCTGGATGAACCAAAATCATCCCCTGCCCCTAGCAAGCATGCATAAAGCAATAGATTGCTGTCCAAAAGAATTTCTAGAGCTGAGTTCATAGTGTCTTCTTTCACATGGTCACTGACCAATAACATACTGAGAGCTTACTATATATACATACTGCTAATCTCTCCTATGAAATAGATATCATATTATCTCCATGTTACAGATGAGAAAACTGAGACATAGAAAGGACTTACCACATGTCCTAGATCACATAGTGATTGGAAAGCTCAGATTTAGACACAGGAAGTTTAGCTCTCCAGAGTCATTTCACACAGAGGCTTAGTCTAAAGGGACACAAAAAGAAGTCCTTGAAAATTCTACACACGTTAATCTGAAATTTCATAAGGATTTAAATTGTATTCTCAATATTTCCTTTAAAACTGCAGTTGCCCTGGGGCTAGGGGTGCAGTTTATCACTTGGATCCTCATCCTGCCTGAGGATAGAGATGGATGGCATTGCAGTATCTGGAAAATGTTCTAGATCTCATCTTAAAATTTACAATTCTTTGGGCTCTTTCTGAAGACCAGAGGCCTCACTCTCTCCATCCATACATGGACTTGTGCTGGTTGGGATCCTATTTGTGCATCAGACTTCAAGATCTAGAGAAATAGAATAGGAAACATTGATGAGGGCTGGGGTAGGGCAGAGAAGAGATAGTGTAAATGGGTCTCATCAGTTTAATCAGTTGAGAAGAAATGAAAAAGCAGGTATTTGATTACTAATTATCTATTATCACCACACCCCATGATGGACATTTTCAGCAGGGCAAGAGAGATGTCTAGAGTGCAAAATTTAAAAGGCATGCACCCGCAGGGTCATGCAAGTATCACATATGATTTTCATATTCTTATTTCATTTAGCTATCAGAAAAACCTTGATAAAT
This sequence comes from Orycteropus afer afer, assembly GCF_000298275.1. NCBI lineage: Eukaryota > Metazoa > Chordata > Mammalia > Tubulidentata > Orycteropodidae > Orycteropus > Orycteropus afer. Next base: position 16,922,629 of record NW_006921600.1, on the reverse strand, counting down.
CAGTTTTGGTAGTTTAGCACATTTGTGTCCTGTCTGAAAACAGGAACAATAATTCAACTCCAAAGCAACCTATATAATCAAAACTGTGCCTACAAAATCATCTTTTCAGGTACACTTCTATGTCAACTGAGATTTAACCCAGAGAAAATTTAGGAGATGACCGCTAGCTTTATAAAGTCATTTATACTAGAATCCACCTAAACAGCAGAAGTCTCTCTACTATTACTGTCATTCATAGGGTGATTTATGCCAACTTTCACTTCATGAGACATTGTATCCTCATCTCCAAATAAAGAGCCAAAAAACAGACTCCAAGGTATTAAGGTGTCTAGAGGGTTGCAGAGATTTTACCAGCTTATGCAACATTATTGTATTGTGACTTGAGGTACTTACTGATGAAGGTTGAAGAATACAGTCTGCAGTATGGATTACGTCTCAATATAAAGAAAACAAAAATTATCACAACTGGACCAATGAGAAGCATCACAATAAATGGAGAGAAGGTCGAGGTTGTCAAAGAATTCACGTTGCTTGGTTCTACAATTGATGCCAATGGAAGCAGCAATCAGGATATTAGACGATGTGTAGCATTGGGAAGGTCAACCGCGAAGAAACTGTTTCAAGTCTGAGGAGCAAGGATGTCTCCTTGAGGACTAAGGTACATCTTACAGAAGCCATGATATTTCCAATCACCTCGTATGCATGTGAGAGCTGGACAATGAATAAGGAAGACCGAAGAAGAGTTGATGCTTTTGAGTTGTGCTGCTGGTGAAGAATGTTGAAAGTACCATGGACTGCTAAAAGAACTAACAGATCTGTCCTGGAGGAAGTGCAGCCAGAATGCTCCTTGGAAGCAAGAATGGCCAGACTTCATCTCACCTATTTTGGTCATGTTGTCAGAAGGGCCCATTCCTTGGAGAAAGATGTCATGCTAGGTAGGGTGGATGGTCAACGAAAGAGGGGGAGGCCTTCAACGAGATGGATTGACACGGTGGCTGCGATGATGGGCTCAAGTATAGCAAGGATCGTGGAGCTGGCGCAGGATCAGGCAGTGTTTTGTTCTGCTGTGCACGGGGTCGCTATGAGTCAGAAACGACTCGTCGGCACCTAACAACAACAACAACATACAACATTATACAAAAGCTCAGATAATGGAAGCTTGATGATTGAGGATCTCTACCCTCAAGAAAAAATGGTGAGTTTAGTCCCCAGTCCATCAACACTCAAAACTGCCTGGTCTATGAAGAAATTAAATAAATGAACTATGAGATATCTGAGTCTTCTAAGAGCTGGAGGTTTCATAAGACAATCCTCTGAATTTAGACCCCAGAGAGACTTCCTGGTCACTTTGTACCTTTCACCCCCTGGCCTCTATTTGTTTATCTTCCTGGGAATAGATCAGTGGCAAAGTCAGGATTTGAACATATATTTATAAAAGAATGACTTGAGGTTAACTCATCCTCCAAATCTTGAAAAATCCTTCCCAATACTTCTACTCTCCTCCTTTTGATGATTCCTTAAAAAAAAAAAAAAAAAAAAAAGTTCAGTTCCTTGCAAAGAATATTTTGCAGGGATATTTTTTCTCTTCCCAAACAAACAGTTTTAAGAGTTGGGGTGAGAAGGAGTCATCCACACATTCCTGAAGACCCCAACAGTTTGCATCATCCTTCCTATGTGTCTGCCACCTCCTTTCCCTCTGGAGAAGCTCAGTGCCCACTTCACATCAGCCACACTCAGCCAAGTGTGGTTTTCAGTGATAAACCATGTATTTTAGGCAGTGCTGTCAGCTCTTGTTAGGATTGTGCCCCTCAGCATTGGCAGCAGCTGGTTAGTACTTCTCCCAGTGAGTTGCCTCAGGATTGGACAATCACACTGCACACAATGTCCTGAACTGGGTAGGGTCAAAAGCTCAGCTCTACAGGTAGCTTGTAAGTCATGTTACATGGTCTTTAGCAGTCAGAACCAGAGCTCAGGAAACATAATTGAAAAAAGAAAAGGAGAAGCTTTTCTTAAAGCAGGTTGGAGAGAAGCATATGAAGGGCACAGGGGTGCTGAGCTGACAGGAGGCTGTTATGAATTGAATTATATCTCCCAAAAGTATATGTTGTAAATTTCAACCCCTATACCTGTGGATGTATTCCCATTTGGGAATAGAATGCTTGTTATGTTAATGAAGCTGTACCAATTGTTTTAGGCTCTGGTAGCTTAGTGCCTAAGGCACTTGACTGCTAACCAGGAGGCTGGTGGTTCAAACCCACCAGCCACTCCTCGGATGGAAGGTTGGGTAATCTATTTCTGTAGTGATACTGCCTCGGAAAGCCAAGGAGGGGTCACTATGAGTCAGGTCTGACTCGACAGCACATAACAACAATAACAACAACAAGTCTAGAACAGAAAAGCCAGGTAATATATATATATATATATATATATATATATATATATATACACCAAAAAGGATTTGTTGCTGTTCAACCATTTCAGGAGGTAGCATATGATCAAGAACCAATGGTACTGAAAGAAGAAACCCAAGCTTCACTGAAGAAATTGGTGGAAAACAAGGCTCCAGGAATTGATGGGATGCTTATTGAGATGTTTAAACAAATGGATCCAATGCTGGAAGTGCTCACTCTAGCCTCCAGCTGCAATATTGAAGGACTCTATGGGCAAAATATTGAATGATGCAGGAAACATCAAAAGAAGATGAAAGGAATACACAGAGTCATTGTATCAAAAAGAATTGGTTGATGTTCATCCATTTCAGGAGGTGGCATATGATCAAGAACCCATGGTTTTAAAGGAAGAAGTCCAAGCTGCACTGAAGGAATTGTTGGAAAAAAAGGTTCTAGGAATTGACAGAATACCATTGAGATGTTTCAACAAATGGATGCCACACTGGAGGCACTTACTTGTCTATGCCAGGAAATTTAGAAGACAGCTAGCTACCTGGTAAACTGAATGGAAGAGATCCATATTTGTGCCATGCCAAAGAAAGGTGATCCAACAGAATATGGCAATTATTGAAAAATATCATTAATATCACATATAAATAAAATTTTGACAAATTCAGAAATGGTTGCAGCAGTATATCGACATGCATGTGAAAGCTGGACAATGAATAAGGAAGACTGAAGAAGAACTGAAGCCTTTGAATTGTGGTGTTGGTGAAGAAAACTGAAAATACAGTGGACTAAGAGAAAAATGAACAAATCTGTACTGGAAGAAATGCAGCCACAATACTCCTTGGAAGCGAAAATGTCCAGATTTTGTTTCACCTACTTTGTTCATGTTGTCAGAAAGGACCATTCCCTAGAGAAGGATATCATGCTTGGTAAAGTGGAGGGTCATCCAAAAAGGGGAAGGCCCTCAGTGAGATGGATTGACACAGTGGCTGCAATGATGGGTCAGGTATAGCAGGGAATGTGAGGCTGGCCAGGACTGAGCAGTGCTTCTTTCTGTTGTACATGGGGTCCCTATGAGTAGGAGCTGACTCAACAGCACCTAACAACAACAACAACAATATTGCAAGGGGCAAATCTGCTGCAAAAGACCTCTTCAAAGTTTTAAAAAGCAAAGATGTCTCTTTGAGGACTAAGGTGTTCCTGACCCAAGCCGTGGTATTTTCAATCACCTCAAGGACATGGGATATCCTGAAAATGAATAAAGAAGACCAAAGAAGAATAGAGGCCTTTCAATTATGGTGTTGAAGAAGAATGCTAAATATCCCATGGACTGACAGAAGAACAAGCACATCTGTCTTGGAAGAAATACCGCCAGAACTCAGAAGTGAGGATGGCAAGATTACTTCTTGAGTACTTTGGGCATCTGTCTTATCAGGAGGGAGCAGTCCCTGGAGAATGACACTAGGCTTGTTAAAGTAGAAGGTCAGCAAAAAAGAAGGCTTTCAATGGCTTCAACAATGGGCTGAAACATAGCAATGATTTTGAGGATGGTGCAGGGGTGGGTATTGTTTCATTTTTCTGCAAATGGATATCCAGTTTTGCTAGCACCATTTGCGAAAGAGACTATCTTTTTCCCACTTAATGGCTTTCGGTCCTTTGTCAAAGATCAGCTGTCCATAAGTGGATGGATTTACTTCTGGGTTCTCTATTCTGTTCCATTGGTCTAATCATCTGTCATACTAGTAACGGGCTGTTTTGACTACTGTGGTTGTATAATAATAGGCTTTGAGACTGGAAAGCATGAAGCTTTCTGCTCTGTTCTTGTTCAGCAGTGCTTTGCATTTCCAGGGCCTCTTTCTTTTCCATATAAAGTTGATGATTTATTTTCTAGCTTTTTAAAGAAGAATGTTGATGAAATCTGGGCTGGGATTGCATTATATCTATAGATTGTTCTGTGCAATATTCACATTTTCACCATGTTGAGACTTCCTATCCACGAGCATGGTATATTCTTTCATTTATGTAGGTATGTTTTTATTTCTTAGAGTAGTGTTTTGTAGTTTTCTTTGTATAAGTCTTTTATATTTTTGGTTAGGTTTATTCCTAAGTATTTCATCTTTTCAGTATTTTAAATAGTATTGTTTCCCTTATTTTCTTTTCAAAGTTTTCTTTTTGGGCATAGAGGAATCCAACTGATTTTTGTATATTGATCTTATTAGACCTCACCATTTTGCTGAAACTTTCTGTTAGTTTCAGTAGCTTTCTTTTTGAGTGGCTGGTATATTCTATGTATAGGATCATATGTATAGGATCTATGTATAGGACCGTGGAAGCACCAGTCAAGAAATAAAATGATCTATTGCATTGGACAAATCTGCAAAAGACCTTCTTAAAGTGTTAAAGAGTTAAGTTGTCACTTTGAGCACTAAATTGTGTCTGACCCAAGCCATGGTATTTTTAATCACTTCATATGTATGTGAAACCTGGACAATGGACAAGGAAGACTGAAGAATTGACACATTTGAATTATGATATTGGCAAAGAATATTGAATATACCATGGACTGCCAGAAGAACAAACAAATCTGTCCTGGAGAAGTATAACCACAATGCTCCTTAGAAGCAAGGATGGCAAGATTCACTGGGTACACTTGAATCTCCAACCTTTCATAACCAGCCTAGCACTTTAACTATTTGTACACCCAGGGACTCCTCTTGGCTGACATGTAGAGTTTTTTCACATAGTATGATAAAAAAGAGTCAAGGAAGGACTGACATAGTGAAAGTCATTTTCTACGAAGATAAAGAGACAGAAAGGATGAACTGGAGGGAAGAGATGAAGAAAGTGAGACCAGCTTAGGAAGTTGTTGGTATGATGATCCAGGCTGGAGGTGATGAGGGTCTGGTTAGGGAGGTGATCCCTGGAATGACTGATTCTTGTCCTAAATCATTCTCACAGTAATAATTTAGGCTCCTTTTTGGGCATGTGAATGCACAATTTGAAGTAGAAATCTCTATATTGCATCATGTAAAGCTAATAAAGCATTTATTGTCATACTTATTACCATCATCATCTCTATCACTATCATTATGATCTTGCTCCTCTTACCAACTTTGACCCTGGGCAGTCCACTTGCATACTCAACCTGGTGTTCAGCAGAGAGATGGACTAGATTCATTTATTCATCTGACATTAGGCTGAACTCAGTGCACCACCTCAATCCAAACACTTGCCCTGTTTTCCATTCAAAGTGCCCCAGTAACAGCTGGTACTGTACCCACAGTCATAAGGCCATGTTGCTGTCATTGCCATCACTATTGCCACAAATTGAGGAGCCCCTTATGCAGCACTGACTGATAAAGAGAAACCAATGTGCCTGAAGCTGTGGGCCTGAACCTTCAAGAGCTCTGACCTGCCTAGCAACACCATCCAAGAGCACAGGGTGGTTCATGCCTCAGGGATTGGGTTTTGACAAATAGGAGGCAAAACATTGCAGATCATTTTTTCTCCCTCCTTCCTCTCAGAGTCCCAATAATTGTAAGGCCTTTCTGAAGGCATCCTATGAGACCAAGCAATCACTTGCACTTCTCACAAAGCTGTGGGCAGCTCGTCAATGTTTCCTTTATTTATTTTCTCTTCTTCCTTCCCTGACTCACTTCCTTTGCTCCCCTTGGATTGAACTCCCCAGAAAGGGCTATCAAGTGCCTTTGTCGCTAATTTCTAGGGAACCTAAGCTAAGACAAACAACAAAAATTATAGACATTGTTAAGCACCACTCATACTCTACATCTGAGTGCTGGGAAGAGATTGGTGTTCCAAGAAATGAACACTCCCTGACTTCATGTTGATGTGGTTTCACCTTCTGAGTATGTAATTCAAAATTGAGGTAAATGACCTGAGGGAAAAGAACTCAGATATCTAGCATGTATATCAAAGGAGCCTGACCTAGACAGGTCAGGAAAGGTGCTCTGCGGAGGGGGCATCTGCACTGCGAGGTGTAGTATGATAGAAGTTCAGCAGGTACAGGTTTATCAAAATGCAGGAAGAACTGAGTTTGTGGAACAGAAAATAGTGAATGTCACCCAGAAAGCTGTTTACAAAGTACAAATGCCTGGTCCTCACCACGTGTCAACCAGTTGCTGTCAAATTGACTCTGACTCATGGCAACCCCACTCATGTCAGAATGGAGCTATGCTCCACAGGGTTTGCAATGGCTGATTTTTTCAAAGTAGATTGCCAGGCCTTTCTTCTGAGGACCTTCTGGGTGGACTCAAACAGCCAACATTTTGGTTAGCAGCCATGCATATTCACTATACGCACCACAAGAGGCCTACTAATTCACAGTCTTGCCTAGTGCTTGAGAAGACTCTAAAGTCTTCTTTCTGAGCCTTGAACAGGTTGGAAATGACTGGATTAGACACCTAGGACCTGCCCTGAATAAAGAAGGAAAAGTTCTGTTCTAAGTGAGCCCTTCTGTCCTGTCAGAGTCAATCACCTTTCTTCTTCATACCCTGTGTTCTCCTCCCCTTCTCCACCCCATGGCCTTCCTGCACACATACTCACACTCACACACACCTCTAGTGCCCATCTCTCTGCTGGCCCAATGTGCCTTCAATGGTACTGCTCTTGGGCCCACTCTCACCAGCTGCACCTTATGCAGGGATCTTTCCTGATTTCCTTCTCCAGCAACACTGACTTAACCTGCTTTGCAATCTCTCAGGACTCTGCTATCCGCTAATCAATACAGTTATTTGTAGTTGCATGTTGATTGGTGAAAAGCCTTCAGATAGTAATAATAGCTCTCATGTAAGGATAAGGCCCTGTGTGGTATCACAGCTTAAAAAGACATTTTCAATGCTGTATCTCATTTAGTATTTCTGACTAAACAAAATTGTAGTGCAATATTACCTACACTGAACTGATGATGTGTCATTATTGACTAAGTTTTCATAGGCAAACTTGCCACTTTAGCTCCTGGGAATATGTTTCCATTTTCCAGGGGGTCTCCAATCTCTTTATTAAGGCAAAGGAGTGGCTGATATTGGGTTCATCCTGAGGCTAGCCTTGGTGGGGTGGGGACAGATTCAGGCAGAACGAAACGTTTAGCCCTGCCATACAGGGGAGAAGGAGTCCCTATATGGTGGAAGCAACTAATGAGGTAGGCCACTAACCAAAATGATGGAAGTTTGCATCCATCCAGAGGCACCTCAGAAAAAAGGCTTGGTGATCTAGTTCCAAAAAATCAGCCATGAAAACTCTGTGGAGCACAGATCTACTCTGACACACACAGGATAGCCATGAGTTGGAACTGAGTTGCTGGGAACTGGTTTATATATGGGAGGTAATACAGTATCACAGCTAAGAGCAAACAGAAGACTTGAGTCCAAGGTCCAGTGCTACAATATATTAACTGTGCAGTCAGTTACTTAATCCCTCTGACTCTAGCTTCCTCAACTAAAAGTGGGCATACTAGTACTACTTCATATTGTTGTTGTTGCTATGTGCCGTCGAGTCGGCCCCGACTCATAGTGACCCCTTCTTGGGTTTCCGAGGCAGTATCACTACAGAAGTAGGATTGCCCAACCTTCCTTCCGAGGAGTGGCTGGTGGGTTTGAACTGCCAGGCTTCTGGTTAGCAGTCAAGTGCTTTAGCCACTATGCTACCAGAGCTCCTATAAGCTATTACTTCATAAGGTGGGTATAAATCTTAAAAGAGATCATATATCAATGAGATTGTTGTTGTGTGCCATCAAGTCAGACCTGACTCACAGTGACCCCTCCTTGGGTTTCTGAGGCAGTATCACTACGGAAATAGATTGCCCAACCTTCCTTCTGAGGAGTGGCTGGTGGGTTTGAGCCGCCAGCCTTCTGGTTAGCAGTCAAGTGCTGTAGGCCCTAGGCTACCAAAGCTTATTATAGGAAACATAATTTTGCTCTACTTCTACAGACTGGAAAGAAGCTATCTCTCGTCTCTCATGAATAAGGAATAGCATTTAACAAAGTGCCTCACAATAGTAAACCTATTCTTCTATTGTTGTTATTATGATATGTAGGCAGCTGTCTACTCTGCCCTTTCTTGAGAGTGGTCTCAGGGACAGTATTAGGAACTGAAGGCAAATATGTGTGTGTGTTGGAATAGAGGGAGTACACAAGACAGAAGAAGGGAGGCTGAGAGAGGAAAAAGAAGAGTGCAGGCCCCTCTACTTACCCACGTGGTCCTTTTCTGATTCCACTGGCCCAGGTGGGCTATTTTCAAGCCCTGGCAGAAGGAGTGGAAATTGAACTGTGATCTGGAGAGCTATCCGTTCTGACCATTAGTCAAACACTGGGAGTCAGTTAGACCTAATTGTCTTTGAAACATCCAAAGACCAAACACCGCTTTGGAGGTCAGGCTGAGCAGATGAAAAGGAGACAGATGTACCTGGGATGAAAATAAAGACATAATAGGTTCATATATAAATATATACCTATATAGGTCTGAAAATTAGCTTTAGGGGTCTTCTTACTTTGGTTTCTTAATGATGTGAAATGTAATAATGGTTTCGGCCATAATAAAGATGAATTACTTTTTTTATGAAAAATAATGAAACTTTGGTAAACATCCCAGGTTTATCACTTAATTTATCCCCAGTTTATAGGGAAAGAGAAAGAGAGAGAGAGACTTCCCCCAACCCAGCCCCCATTTTTAATATTCCAAGCTATTAGATTTCAATAACCCACTCTCCAGCAATGTGTGTCTCATTTCCCTGGACAGACCAAATAGGTAATAACAGCCTCTCGGTTAGAACACTAATGTTGTAATTTAGAACTTCTGTCAAGATGAAAGATCTTTGCTGGGATCCTCAAAGGGCCCACAGCAACACTTCAACCCAGGTCCGGATAATGAAGTTTTCATTATTAAATAAAAATATTTTAGGAATGTCATAAACCATAAATCCACTCTCCTGTATTGCCCTGCTACCTTGCTGTGTTTATTTCTAGTGAAAGACCATCCTCTTGATATTGCCCCAACTCTTCCAAACTTGTCATTTCTTGCCTTTCAACTCCCTCGTCCCACTGTGATGCATTTAAGTTGCTATGGAGACAAAAGACAGTGTCTTCTCCCACATTGTGCCTCAAAGCCTATAAAAGAAGAAGGTGGGTATGGAGGAGGTGAGTCTCGGTCCTTCTCCTGTCTGCTCCATCCTCCCCACCTTGTCCTTTCAACCAGCTGAGAGACTGCTCCAGGCAGCTTTATCTCACCTCAAGGAAATGCTAACATGTGCCATCAGGTCTGGCTCTTCATAGAAATTACGGCACAATCAATTTTTAATGTGAATTTAATGCTGCTTAGAAACATTAGACTCCATATCCAAGGGAAATGACTCTTCTGCTTATCCATTTGCCAAATGTGACAGTACAGTTTCCTCAAACCCCACCTGCTTGAACCTTGCTCTGATGCTGGACCTCAAGAAGACAATATTACAAGGGCTGCTCAGGCCAACTTCAGGCCCCTGCCTCCTGTTGATCACCTCAAATTTCTTTACAGCCACATGTTGTAGAGCAAAGAGGGATGGACATTCTTGTTTCTCCAAGGCATGGTGACAGTGAGAAGGCTCAGAGGGCAAAGTGAGCTCAGATGCATCTCAGCATACAAAAGCATGGGCTCCACCAATGAGAGACCAGGACATCTGAAACTGGGAACTCTTTTAGCTTCCCCAGCCTGCTATTGGTCATACCTGATAAGTCAGCTGTCTTAAAGATCAGAGGAAATTTTCTAGTCTGTCTCCTTAACTATAACCAAATGTCTCTTTCCTGGGACTTAGACCCATATTCAGTGAAGATGAAGATCTATTCATAATAAGATACAATGTTACGTTCTTCGAAGGCAAATATTAATGCATAATATTAAGACTTCAGTTGTTCCTGTGTTTTTGTTTATACCCATGATCCAAACTGAAGCAAAAAGAACTATTAGAATAATCAAATGATAGCTTGTAGATTTATCTGAGAACAAAGATCATGACCTTATGGCTTCCAGCCATGTAGCATCTTCTAATACAGTGAGATTTGAAGTTGGACAGATTTAGCTTTGACATATAGCATAAAATAAAAATAAAATAAATCACTTTTTCATCTCTACTACTCAATGGGCTTCAGGAAAATCTGGTCTCAGCAAAAAAACACTCCTTCCTAAAAATATGGGAAAATCCAAATTATGAATTCTATATTTTTTAAAAAGTCAGTCTAGGAGCACACATCACTTTTGGATCTTTGTTGGGGGAGACAGCACAACATAGCATAGAATACCATCAGCACTTGAATTAATTGAAAATAAATTTCCCCTCCCAGCACTAAACAAATGAGGAGCTTTTTGTGTGATAACACTCAGACCTGGCTGTAATAGGTTGCTAAAATTCCACTAATTAAAAAAATCTCATTTGAAGATGGTTAATGGTTTCTGCATTTCTACAAAACACTAGTCAGACTACATTTCCCTGAACTTCAGGGTCTGTGCTGATTACTACTCAATTAGTTTTGATTCAATTCACTGAAGAAAAATGTCCATTTCATTAGTGTAGAGAAATAACCATTGGACACAAAGTATATTTTCAGGCATTGCTATGGCAACCAGGATGACACAGCTGAGCTCAGAATGTTAATGCCTTCCCCGGGACTGTGGTTTTAAGTCAGCACACGGCCATTAAGCCTTGCTGGGTGGGGGTGGCTGGTGCCACGTTGCTTCCGTGATTGGCAAGCAGCAGAGTCCAAGAAACTCCCAAGAAGGCTCCCTTCCTGCCACTCACTTCCTCCGCCACTCTCCTGAGGGCTAGGCATATCAGCTGCAGCATGGATTGCTGTTTTGCGAGGTCCCCGGGCACCTCTTTGTGACATGCAAAAGTCCAGCTGAAAAGTGAAAAATGCAGTCAATCATACAGATGTGTTTTTCTACATGTTGCCTTTTTTGTTGGATATGTGTGCCTGTCTAGGTGATGGACTGACTTCTGAGCTCTTCATTAATACACCCCCTTCAGCCCTGGCTGGCCCACAGTGACAGAGTGAGGGAGGAGCTCAAAAGTTGCCCTTGCAATTCAATAAATATGGCAGCTACACTGGAGATCTTTGTTCCCTGACCCAGCACTTGATTCCTACCAGCAACCCAAAGGCAAAGGCTGTGTAAGCAGATTCCAGATTATAAAGTAAAATGAATGGATCTATCTGTATGGAATAGGGGGCAAAACCACCAACACTAGTCTTCAGGAATGATTGATGTGGCAATTATGTAAGCATTAATTAGGCCAGATAACCAAATTAGACCATAAAAAAATTTCATTTGGGAGAATAAATTTTCCAAGGTATGTGGATAATTCTCTGTATTTCCCTTAAGCTTTGTTAGCATAATTTTAGATTATCAATTAAAAATTAATTATTGTATATTATGTTCAAGGGTCCATGCCTTAAGATACAAAGATTAAAGAGATAGAGACTATGCCCTCAAGGAGCAACTCAGTTGAGAGATACCACATGAACTACTAATGAAAGCTACTATTTACTGGGTACTTAGTATGTGCCTGGCAGTGTGCTAAGAAGCACTTTATGGGCATTGCTTTACTTACTCCTCATAATAGCACTATAAGGAAAATGTTAGCCTCATTTTATAACCAAGCAAACTGAAGCTCAAGAAGATACTTGGCTACCAATTACTACCTTAACTTTTTTCCCCCCCCAATTGTCATTAAATTGACTCTGACTCATGGCAACTTCAAGTGTGTCAGAGTAGAGCCATGCTTCATAGGGTTTTCAATGGTTAATTCTTTGGAAGTAGACTTCCAGGCCTTTCTTCCAACCTTACAGTTAGCAGCCAAGTGCATTAACCTTCTTCTGCACCATGCAGAGACTCTATTACTCACTTAATTACAGCAAATCTGTAAAGCTGAATTCAAACACAGCTCTGTCTGACTCAAAAATCATCATTCTAAACACCACAGACACTGCCTTTCAAGTGCATATGGTAATTGTTTCATGCCCAGTGAGTAGTACAACTATGGTTATACCTGATCTGTAAGGAAAGCAGCAAAAGTTCTATTACATTTAATTAATTGAAATTTCCTCTTAAAATTCAGCTTCAAAGGAATGGGCAAAACCAGAGCATCCCTTCTCCTCCATGAACCAGCTGTTCTATGTATCACCTTCCCATGCCCTCTGCACACCACAGGGAGAAACAGGATGGTCAATGTCAGATTACCCAATAGGGAATTAGGCAAGAGGAGTGTAAGCGAACAGTTTCACATCACTATATCAAAGATGTGATGAAACCCATGTGAAATTGTTTATTACAGATTAGTAAGTGAGCACAGGTAAGCCTGTGCTTACTTTGCTTATTGGGTAATTATCCCTGAGGGTGGCTGCTGGGAGACCTGTGAAAAGATAAGGAATAGAATTCTTGTACAGTTTCACAGTCAATTATCTCATTGTCAGACCCACAGTACCCTGACCCACACCCCATCCCAATGGGATCCCAGGCTTCTGAGCTTCTCTATTTTGAATCATCATCATGTCACCATCAAAAATATTTATTGATCTTCCACATACATATTGTTCACAGTGCCTAAGGCATTTGACTGCTAACCAGAAGGTTGGAGGTTCAAATCCAACCAGCACTCCACAAAGGAAGATTGGGAAATCTACTTCCATAAAGATTTATCACCTCAGAAACCCAATGGGGGTAACTATGAGTTGGAATTGACTAGATGGCAGTAGGTTTGGTTTTTTAAGGTTTTTAATATATGCCTTCAGATACAGTGCAGAAGATACCCAGAAAGCTCTCTGAGTCTGGGTTATAGATCCTCATCCTTTTCTTTGCTTGATCATAGAGATAATACCAGGTCCCAGTAACAGAGTATCTTGGTACAGGGACTATCTAAATGGCTACCTCTTCGAAATACAATAGCAAGCAAAATGAGTTCATATATATAATGTATTTTTATACAAATAACACACATACAAATTTTTTCTAACCATACAACCACCTTGAACATTAGTTTCCTATGCATACTCTACACATTATATGAGTGTGAAAGTTATTTACATAGGCATGTTATTTGCAAAAATATGGCAAAAGTTTACAATCTAATCTTTATCTTGTTGTTGTTAGATGCCATTGAGTCTGTTCTGATTCATAGGGACCTGATGTATAACAGTATAAAATGTTGCACCATCCACACAATCTATTTATATGCTACAGAAAAATATGCAGTAGACACATATACTATTCCACAGATTGGCTTTGTTGCTAGGGCAGGGTTTGTAAAATGAGTTCTAAGAAAACCTATCTCCTTGAAACTTAAAAGATATTAACAGGGAGGAGGTGGGGCAAGATGGCGGACTAGGCAGAAGGATTGCACAGACCCTCTTCAACAAAGAAAAGGGAAACCAATTAACACAGACACAGAAGATAAT
>NW_006921600.1:16869114-16883598 GCF_000298275.1 Orycteropus afer afer | reverse complement strand
ACTATACAAAACATTGTTCCACCTCCTACTTTGGTGAGTAGTGACTGGGATCTTAAAAGCTAGCAAGCTGCCATCTAGATCCAACGCTGGGTCTATCTTCATCCAGAGCAAAGAAAAATGAAGAAAACCAAAAATACATGGAAACAATTAGTCCTAGTGACTGGTAGAGCATCCGATCCTCAGTCTATATGACTATGAAACCAGAAGAACTAGAGGGTGCCTGGCTACCACTGTCATCCACTTGGAGAGGGATCTATGTAGGAGATCCTTGATAGAGAGAGAGAACAATGTAGAACTCAGAATCATTTGGAAAAAAAAAGGGGGGGGGGACCAGGTTTGCTGGTTTGATAGAGCCTGGTGGAACCACTGACACTATGTCTCCTACCTGCCCTTCAGGTCTGGAATTGAACCCAAACCTGTGGTTTCCAGCCAAACAAAAGACAGGCATATGAGTTGAGCATTTACCTGAGGTAGATAACTCCTTGGAGAGAACAATCATGGGAGAAAGAAGGGCTGCTTATGCACAGGGAGATAGCTCAGGGGGCAGCAGTGCATGGAGAAATGAACACAGGGAAGAGGTAACTATGGGGAGGAAGTGGGAGGGGAGCTGTAGCATTGTAGTAAATTGTGGTCACTGTCATGAGAAAAAGTGTATGTGAACTGCCATATGGAAAGTGAATCTGCTCTGTAAATTTTCACCCAAATCACAATAAAAAAAGAAAGAAAGAAAATGTCAACACCTCAACAACAAGAAGATAAATAATTCAATGTAAAAATGGGCATAGGATATGAAGAGACACTTTATCAAAGAACATATTCAAGTGACCAACAAACTCATGAAGAAATGCTTACAATCATTAGCCATTAAAAAACAAAACCAAACTCACTGCCGTCCAGTTGAACACGACTCACAGAGACCCCTCCTTTGGTTTCCAAGGCAGTATCACTACGGAAGAAGATTGCCCAACCTTCCTTCCAAGGAGTGGCTTGTGGGTTTGAACTGGCTGCCTTCTGATTAGCAATCAAGTGCCTTAGGCACTATGCTACCAGAACTCCTCACTAGCCATTAGAGAGATGAAAATCACGCAACAATGAGGTATCACCTCACCCCAGCATTAACAGCAAGGTCAAAAACCCACAAAATAACCAATGTTGGCAAGGGGGTGGAGAGACTGGAACCTTCACATATGTGTTGATACTGTAAAACAGTGCAACAACTGTGGAAAATGGGTATGGTGTGTCCTTAAAATGCTGGAAATAGAAATACCATATGACCCAGCAATGCCACTACTAGTATATATGCTAGAAAAATAAAAGCCATGGCACAAATAGATATATGCACACCAATATTCATTAAAGCACTATTCACAGCAGCAAAAAGAGGGAAACAACCTAAGTGCCCATCCACAGATGAACAGATAAACAAATAAAGGTATACAAACAATTGTGTGAGCACGTTCTTCCCTTTTGATTTTCTAACTCCAGGTCTTTGCACATTTCATTATAATAATTGACTTTGTCCTCTCAAGTTGCCCTTTGAAATCTTCTGTTCAGTTCTCTTACCTCATCATTTCTTTCATTGGCTTTAGCTACTCTCCATTTAAGGGCAAGTTGCAGAGTCTCCTTTCATTTTGATCTTTTCTGCCTTTCTTGTCTTTTTAATGACTGCTTTTTTCATGTATGATGCTCTTGATGTCATCCCATAACTCCTGTGGTTTTTCAGTTATTGGTGTTCAGTGCATCAAATCTATTCTTCAGATGGTCTTTAAATTCAGGTGCTATTGAGGAAGAAGTCCAAGCTGAACTGAAGGAACTGGTGAAAAACAAGGTCCCAGGAATTGATGGAATACCCATTGAGATGTTTCCACAAATGGACGCAGCACTGGAGGTGCTTGTTTATGTCAAGAAATTTGGAAAAGAGCTACCTGGCCAACTAAGTGGAGAAGTTTGATAGAGGGGTCCATTCCAAAGAAAGTGATCCAAGAGAATGTGAAATTTATTGAATAATATCATTAATATCACATTCAACTAAAAGTTTGCTGAAAATAATTAAAAAGTGGTTGTAGCAGTATATTGGCAAGGAACATCCAGAAATGCAACCTGGATTCAGAAGAGAACATGGAATAAGAGATATCATTCCTGATGTTAGATGGACCTTGGTTGAATGCAAAGAATACCAGAAACATGTTTACCTGTGCTTTCTTGACTATGCAAAGGCATTTGACTGGATCAATTTTTTATGACTGAATCATAACAAATTATGGATAACATTTGGAAGTGTGGGAATTCCAGAACACTTAATTGTGCTCATGAGGAACCTGGACATAGACCAAGAAACTGTTGTTTGAATAGAACAAGGAGCTACTTCATGGTTTAAAATTAAGAGGAATGTGTGTCAAGGTTGTATATTTCACCATACTTCTTCAATCTGTATGCTAAGCAAACAATCTGAGAAGCTGAACTAACAAAGAAGGACATAGCATCAGGATTGAAGGAAAATTCATTAACAACTTGTGATATGCAGATGACACAACCTTGCTTGCTGAAAGTGAAGATGAATTGAAGTACTTACTGATAAAGAATAAAGACTACACTCTGCAGTATGGATTACACCTCAACATAAAGAAAATGAAAATTTTCACAACTGAACCAATAAGCAACATCACAATAAATGGAGAAAAGATTGAAGTTGTCAGAGATTTCATTTTACTTGGATCCACAATCAACACCTATGGAAGCAGCAGTCAAGAAATCAGACAGCATATTGCCCTTGGAAAATCTGCAGCAAACGAGTTCTTTTAAGTGTTGAAGAGCAAAAATGTCACTTTGAAGACTAAGGTGTGCCTAACCCAAGCTATGGTATTTTCAACGGTATTTTCATATACATGTGAAAACTGGACAATGAACAAGGAGGACCAAGAAGAGTTTATGCCTTTGAATTATGGTGTTGGCAAAGAATACTGAAAATGCCATGGACTGCCCCAAGAACAGACGAATCTGCCCTGGAGGAAGTACAGCCAAATGCTCCTTGGAAGTGAGAATGACCAGACTTTTTCTCACCTATTTTGGTCATGTTGTCAGAAGGAACCATTCCTTGGAGAAGGATATCACGCTTGGTAAAGTGGAGAGTCGGTGAGGAAGGGTAAGACCCTCAACAAGATGGATTGACACAGTGGCTGCAATGATGGGCTCAAGTATAGCAAGGACTTTAAGGATGACACACAAATGGGCAGTGTTTCATTCTGTTGTATGTAGGGTTGCTATAAAGTCAGAGCTGACTTAACGGCTCTTACCAACAACAATTTAATTTTATTAATGTTTCTAGTGGTTACCTTGTAAGAATGAGGTGGCCTGACCTCAAGGACTAAAATACCAGCTAATTTTCTGCTATATATCCTACTAGTACCCAGAGTATTTTGCTACGCCAATCCCTCCTGCTCACAATCAGTCTAGACTATGCCCTTAACTGACTTATGTACCTAAAACTCCAAAAACCAAACTCACTACCGTAGAGTCAGATCTGACTCACAGTGACCCCTCCTTGGGTTTCCCAGGCAGTATCACTACGGAAGTAGATTGCCCAATCTTCCTTCCATGGAGTGACTTGTTTGTTTGAACCACCAGCCTTCTGGTTAACTGTCAAATGCCTTAGGCACCATGCCACCAGAGCTCCTTTCTATGTACATCAATACCGAAAAACACACCCTTGGGTGGCTGTGGTAGCTCTGGTGGTATAGTGCCTAAGGCATTTGACTGCTAACCAGAAGGTTGGAGGTTCAAACCCACCAGCCACTCCTCGGAAGGAAGATTGGACAATCTATTTCTGTAGAGATATCACCTCAGAAACCCAAGGAGGGGTCACCATGAGTCAGTATTGACTCCCCACCAGTGAGTTTTGTTTTGGGTGGCCATAACACTGCACCCCACCATGTTAATAAGCCTAATGCATAGGTAATGAGTTGCTGGGAAGCCTATGAATAAACATCACTTCTTTTTTCCTTGTCCTATATTAGCCCTGAAATCTCCAGCCTCGGAGAGATTGATCTGAGATGCAGTCTCTGAATCCTTGCCAGCCTGTAACAAAGCTTCCTTTCTCAGCACCTCAAAACCTCATGTCTCCTCACTCACCTGGGAGTCTCACCAGGTATCATCCCACCCTTCTGGTTTCAATCTCCAAAACTCCAATTAATATTCTTTTATAACTACATCTTGATTTATCAATATGAAAGATTATTTATAATTTGCTATCTATAAAATTTCAGTACTTAGCTCATTTGCACCTTAAATTCTCATTTCCTGTTTTCCCCATGCTGATTCTCTAACTGATTCTTCTTGTTTTAATAACTTTAGATAGTATTTAAACTTTCTATCAGGTAAGTTTCTATTTCCATTTCCCCTCCCAACCTCTGTATTCTGCCTCCATATCCTTGTATTTCTATCAGCAATGTTGGCAACATGTATGTTCTACTCTCTCATTAGAACGAAGGCTATTGTGCTTTGTTTATAATGACTATAATGTCAATAAAGTGTATAAAGATGATGTTAGTACTTTTCACTACCGAGCCAAATAGGGTGCTGAGACTACTTTTGCTTCTTTATAGGTCTGATGCTATGTTGCTGTGCCACCCCAAGAATGTTCCTAACATCAAGGTTAATTAGATTCTCCTTTCTTATAGTCCAATAACTGATAATGATCACATCACCTTTTAACTACGTTCATATTTTTAAAATACCTTCCAAGTAGTACTCGATGAGTCTTATGTTACCTTTTCTTTTGACTGCCCACAATAATGTGTCTTCAGCATATTCATTTACACAGCCTTTAAATCATCTCGCCCTTCTATCTCAATGGACAAATAAACTCAACAGCAACTAACAACAACATCCCAAAGGACACGTCTCCATTACTCTCAGACTCCCGCTTCATCCTGCACTGTTGCTCTCTAGGTCTTCCCCACAGTTGTCATTCTGGAACTTTCTCACACACACTCACTGTTTCCTAGATCTCACATTATCCTCTTCCTTATTTGTCTCCTTCCATTTGCTGGAGTAAGTGGACTTACTTAGAAAGAATATATCACAGGTAAGATTTGTAAGTTTACGATAATTGGCTAGATCTAGATTAGAAATCTAGGTTAATAAAACATTGAATCATTTTTCCCTTGCCTTTTGGCATCCAGAGCTGCTGCTGAGAAATCCAAAAGCAATCTAATTCTATCCCTTGTGTATAACCTGTTGTTTTCCCCATGCATTCATTAGATTTTGGATCTTCTTTTAATCTCAATGTTCTGAAATTGTCTAATATGACTAAGTTTAGGCTTTTATTTTTTCACCATGTTCAGACTTTATTGATCCCTTTCCATCTGAAAACTCAATCTTTAGTTCTGTGAAAAATTTTCTGCCAGTATATCTTTGATGATTTTCTCTCCTTCATTTTCTATATTGTGTCTTAGAGCTTCTGAATCAATTCCTTATATCACCTATGTTTTCTCAATCTTTCTATTTATTTCCCTAATTGTTCTAGATTCTAAGAGATTTCTTCACTTCATCTTCCCACTTTTCTATTGATTTCTTTTTTGTTAAATCTTGTCGTTGAGTCAGTGAGAGAAACATTACCTGTGCTGTAATAAGTAAATCCCAGTTTACAATGGTATACCACAATAAAAACTTACTTCTCGCTTAAGTAACTGTTTAAACACAGGTGTTGCTGATCATAGGCAACTCCTTGGCCTGGAAGATTTGGAGATACAGACCCCTACCATGTTCTGGCTCTGACATCACCCAAGGCTTCACAGTCTCCTGCAAGCAAGCCAGGAGAAAGGGAAAAAGAAAATAAATCTGATTCTCAACAGCCTTGACATGCAAGTTCCACACACTTTTGTTCATATTCCATTGGTGTAGTCAATTGGCCCTTCCCAGATACAAGTTCATGGCAGGCAGGAGAGGCTGTAAAATGTAGTCTCTGGTTAAACAACTGATTCCCCATAGTAACTACATACTCTGGAAGAAGAAGCACAGATCTTATGTTCAGCTTATGATTGTTAGCATTTTTTGTCACAGCAATTGTGCTTTTTTATTTCTATGAGCTCAATATTGTCCCTTGATTGTTCTGTTACACATGATGCCTTTCTTTTTTTGTTCCTGAATAGTTGCTCTTTCCCCTGGAATCAGTTATTCTTGTTATTTTGGTCATTCTCTTTCACGCTGATCTTTTCCTCATGTTCTGATGATCCTTATTTGTCCATTTATACTAAGGATGGAGGGGTAGTTTGATTATTCTGAGTAAATGAAGTGGACATCTACTGTGTGTTTGTGGCACAGTTATCCCAACAGGCCTCTTTCTTGATGAGAATATTTACTGGGGCTCTCTTTGTTCATGGGCTACTTCTCCACTAGCAACTTTATTCTAGGCCATATAGAATTAGGAAAGGAGGGTTGGCAGCCCTTAGTCTGTGAGCTCTCCAAGTGGCAGAATAAGAAAGACTCTACTCTGGGCTACCACTCCCACACCAGAAGTCCCAGCTATCCCAAACTTTAGAGAAGGACATCTAGATGTTTCCCTACAGTGCAATGCCAGTTTGTTCATCACTCTGTGAGCAGGGAAGGTGAGGGGATGGTGGATGTAACTGGCATAGCTTTCCACAGATAAATCTTTTCACAATTACTCTTCCCCTTGTGCCTTCCGTACTTCAAAACCAATGCACAAGCATGTCCAGGTTCTAATTGGCAGGACAAGCTCCCCTCCACTGTAGCCTCATCCAACAAATGTTCAAACTTGAACAGCTTCCCACTCTGTTTCATCTGTTCACATGCTTCCATCCAGCTTGTCTGATGGGCTGAAATCGCATCTGATGAACTTACCTCATTTTACTTTTGCTTCTAGGTGTTCATTGTTTTGTACACTTCATTTTGATGAAGTCTCATCAGGGGAAATGTCTCAGTTTTCCATCTTAAGCAAGACTAGAAAAACACTTGTAAATGTCCTTGGGAGAACATGCACCAAGTTTTATGAGAAAGGAAGCCTATAAAAAATTAAACAGTAGAGGCTGGTAGGCTTTTAAAGCCTGTGTCAACTTTAGAGAAAATTATCTCTCAATTTATGTGACCTGGTTTCATCCATTTATTTATTCACTCATTTTTAAAAAGAAATAAATGCTGCACTGTTTATTATATACTATGTGCTGTGCCAAGTAGCAGAGCTATAATCCTGAACAACATGGTCTTCTAGTCCCTGCCCTCAAGAAACATAGAATTTATGGTCGAAGGTAGCATTTGAAACTTGAAATTAAATTTATTTCTCATGGTTAAAAACACTTCAAGATGCCATGCAAGTACATAAAAAAAAAAAAAAAAAGCAACAAAACCACTTCTTAAGTTTACATATGTGACCGATGTTCTTATGATCCAGATCTAGGAAATGGAATTGAACCTAAAAAAAAAAAAAAAAAAAAAGGCAACAAAACCACATTTGGTATAAAATGGAAGGACTACTGGATGAAGTAACCTGAGAGATGAATTTGAATAACCATGTTAAAAGATGGGGTGGGATGGGGTGTGAATACATGTTCCAGATGAGGACCCAGCATACCAGCATTTCAGAAGTAGACTTGAATCTGTGTATATGCATAAACTTCATACATGACTATTGACTTTGCTTGGAATGACTTCCTATCCACCACCCCAATCCACCGAATTTGGTGAAATATTCAGCTCAGATATTCTTCTACTCTTTGAAGAGTTAATGGGAACTTTCACCACAGATCTAAGCATTTTCTTCCATTTGTCCATTACTCCATTGCTGTATAGATTCTGACTCATAAAAACCCACGTTTCAAAGTACAACTTTACCTCACAGAGTTTTCAATGACTCTGACTGTTCAGAAGAAGATCACTGGACTTTCTTCTGCAATACTGCTCAGTGGATTTGAAATGCTAACCTTTTGGTTACTAGCTATTTGTAAACTCTTTGCATCACCCAGAAACTCCATGACAAAATGAACTCTGTAAAAATGTTTGATCTCCTCTCTGTACTTCTCATTAGTCTGAACTCCCAAGTCAAAGGCTGTGCTGTATTTTATTTGCATTGGTATGCCCTCTACTATCACAGTGACTAGCACATGTTAGGTATGCAATCAATGAATATTTTTTGAATGCTGAATGCTGAATGAAAGAATAAAATGGCATAATTGTGTAAATATACTGGTTGCTATTCGTTGTATACAAGTTTGATGTGACCTACAAAACAAGCATTGAGAGTTATAACAAGTGACTTACAGACTCATTTCTACAGTAGCTTTGTTTTATAAGCACTTCTGAAAAATAAGAGTGATAAATGCAGTGGTTAAAAGCTCTCGACTTCTAACCAAAAGGTCAGCAGTTTGAACCCATCAGCTAGCTTCTTCACAAGAGAAAGATGTGGCAGTCTACTTCTGCAAAGATGACAGTCTTGGAAACACTATGAGGCTGTTCTTCTTTTTCCTGTAAGGTCGCTGTGGGTTGGAATTAAATTGATGGCAGTAGGTTTGGGTTTTGGTTTTCTAAAAGGTAAAGGTATTGTGAGCTTCCTCAAAACTTCTGCCACGTAGCAGAATACAAGCATAACAAATATCAACTGAGTGTACAAATTTAGAGATTATGAATTAGCAGAAATCAGGAAAATCTTTATTAGCATAACTAACACATTGTGAGGGATATTGTTGTTCAGTGGTAGAATTCTCACCTTCCATGTGGGAGACCTAGCTTCATTTCCAGCCAATACACCTCATGGACAACCACTACCTGTCTGCCACTGGAGCCCTGTGTGTTGTTATGGTGCCCAAAAGCTTTCCAAAAAGCTTTCAAACTAGACAGATAGGAAGAAAGGCTTGGCAATCTACTTCCAAAACTTAGTCAATGAAAATCCTATAGATCCCTATGGTCCAATCTGTACCCTATTGACGCAGGACCAGGCAGCATGTTGTTTTTACATGAGGTTGCTGTGAGTTGGGGACTGACTCAATAGCAACTAACAGCATCATATGGCCAGATTTATCTCACTCATTTATCTTATCCTTGCAGGTTAAAGAGACATATGAGAAAGGATAACTTCCTTCTGGATGTGTATAAGGTTCCTGCCAATGATGTAAATTTGTTTTAGATGGAACTGAGGGGACAGGGGAATGAGAATTGGGGTTGCTCCAATCAAATGATTCTTAATTGCAAGTTGTTCTCATTGTGTATGAGCAAGTTATATCAATGAATAAAAATTATTTTTGCTAGAATGGTTGTACAAGCTGTTATTACCATGCATGGAGCCTTGCATTAAACATGATGTAAGATCAGCTGCAGGAGAGTAATGGGGATGAGCCATAACACACAGTCATGCAGGTACCAAAGAAAGATTACATATTTACTGGAAAGTGTGAGAACATTGTCTCATGGCTATTTAAGAGAGCAAAAGCACAGCCAGGACAGGAAACAACTCAGCTTAAAAAGTAACACAGTGCTGAAGGGCAACCAAGTGAAAAGGGCTGTAACTGTGAATGACTTAATAGACACCACTAGACTGCTCTGTTGCAGCAATCTCTGCTTCATAATTTTTGCTCACTTGTTTAGTATTCAAACCTGTATCTTGAACACAAAAAGATCAAGAATCATTAGATTAGAATATGATTCATTATTTGATATTTGCACTTTTCTGCTAATTTTTTATTTGGATAAATAAAATGAATTTTAAATTTTCTAACCCTTTATTTAGTCACCAATATTGAATAATTATTAAAACTTCAAATTAAAAATAATCCCTATTATTAAGGTGGTTATAACCCTAGTTTGCCTGGAACACTTTCAGTTTATACCTATTGTCCCAGATTCTGCACAGTTTAACATTAATCCTAGATAATTCATTTTTAAACAAAGCATTAAAATAAAATAATGAGTTTGATAAATTCTGCTTTGAACCTTCAGTTTCTGCCAGGGTCTTGACTGAGTGTGCAGTAAACACAGTTATGATTAACACATTATTACATCTGAAAGATGACAAGGGATAATCCAACTGCTTTTCTTTTATGTTTCCTGAAATTTGTTACCAACATCTTCCCTTTAAGGACAGCACAAGGGCACTCTCAACAACTCGTCTGTCAGTCTGTTGTACCTTGGTGACTTATGTATTTTTGTGATGCTGGAAGATATGTCACTGGTATTTTAAATACCAGCAGGGTCACTCGAGGTGGACAGCTTTCAGCAGAGTTTCCAGAATAAGACAGACTAGAAAGAAGGAAGTGGCAATCTACTTCTGAAAAAATTGACCACTGAAAACCTTATGAATTAATGTTGTTGTTGTTGTTTGCCGTCGAGTCGGCCCCGACTCATAGCGACCCCTCCTTGGGTTTCCGAGGCAGTATCACTACGGAAGTAGGATTGCCCAACCTTCCTTCCGAGGAGTGGCCGGTGGGTTTGAACCGCCAGCCTTCTGGTGAGCAGTCAAGTGCCTTAGGCACTATGCTACCAGAGCTCCTTATGAATTAATAGCAGTGAAATATTGTTTGATATAGTCCCAGAAGATGAGCTCCTCATGTTTGGAAATCATTCAAAATAAATTAGGAAAAGCTGCCTCCTCAAAGTGGAATCTACTTTAATGACGTGAATGGAATAAAGCTTTCAGGACTTTCATTTGTTGCTGTGGCATGACTGAAAATGAGAAGAAACAGCTGCAAACATCCATTAATAATAAGAACATGGAATGAACAAAGTATGAATCTAGAGAAATTGGAAGTCATCAAAAATGAAATGGAGCACATAAAGATGGATATCCCAGGCATTAGTGAGCTGAAATGCACTGGGATTGGCCACTTTGAATCTGACAATTATATATATGGTCTACTATGCCAGGAATGATAGATTAAAGAGGAATGGCATCACATTCATCATCAAAAAGAACATTTCAAGATCTATCCTGAAGTACAATGTTGTCAGTGATAGGATAATATCCATACGCCTACAAGGAAACCAGTTAATATGACTACGATTTAAATTCATGTGCACCAACCATTAATGCCAAAGATGAAGAAATTGAAGATTTTTCCTAACTTCTCCAGTCTGAAACTGATGAAGCATGAAATTAAGATGTGTTGATAGTTACTGGTGATTGGAATGTGAAAATTGGAAACAAAGGAGAAGCATCAGTAGTTGGAACATATGGCCTTGCTAATAGAAATAGTGCTGGAAATCTCATAATAGAATTTTGCAAGGCCAATGACCTATTAATTGCAAATACTTTTTTTTTTTAACAACATAAACAATGGCTATATATTTGGACCTCACCAGGTGGAATACACAGAAATAAAAACAATGACATCTGTGGAAAGAAATGATGGAGACACTCAAATGTACCAAATTATGGTACATTCACACAATGGAATACTATGCTACATTAAAGAACAATGAAGAATGTGTGTATCATCTCCCAACGTAGATGAACCTAGAGGATATTATGCTGAGTGAAATAAGTCAGTCACAAAAGGACAAATATTGTATGAGCCCATTACTGTAAAAAGTCAAGGAAGAGTTTGCTTTGGGAAGGGAGCTCACTTTGTAGGTTACTGTGGATGGGAGGAAAGGGAGGGGGAATTTTGGACTACTTGTGGACCACACGCTATGTTGGGTAAGGGGAGGGATAGTATGGAAAGAGTCTATGACCAGCATGATAATATTGAGGAAAGGGAGGACACCAAATTGTGCACATAAAATATAGATAACAGAGGCTAATACCAGTATATCCAAAATATTTCATTACCACTAACACCAAACACCAGGCTACAGATAAATACTTAGACAACTGAGAAGATCAGATGGGGGTCAGTGAACAGGAACATATTCTAGGCCAATGATAGATTCAGCTGAGGATAATCCTGCACAGATACTATTGATACAAAATAACTGCAATCATTATAGAAGCAACAGAAGACAGACATGGAGCAATCCCTCATAGACAGCCAGACGCCATGGGAGAGAGATCCACCAGATATGCTCACTCAGGACCATAGTACTGGGGGACACCAGGCTCAATTAGCACAACAAAATACAAAAAATCATGTTCCACAACCTACTTTGGTGAGTAGTGACTGGGGTCTTAAAAGCTTTTGAGTGGACATCTAAGATTCAGCTAATGGTCTCCTATTGTCAGAAGTGAAGAAGAGTGAAGAAAACCAAGGGTATTTAGAAACAATCAGCCCTAGGACATGATGGACCTCGAGACCAGAAGAACTAGATGGTGACTGGCTACCAATGCCAAACACTCGGGAAGGGATCTGTGGTAGTTCGGTTTGTGTGTCAACTTGGCTAGGCCTGGTTGAATGGCTGGGCAGCTGGATGTAGTATTCTCCATGATGAGACTGATAATCAACTCCATGGTGGAATCTAATGTGAGCAGCTGAGTAGCTGCCTTAGGGAAAGTGGTCTGCTTCCTGTATATAAGCAGAAGCCTTGGGGAATGGTCTCTAGTTTATGGCACACTTGAATCCTGCTTGTAGCCATGTTGTTGTACAATAGCCTGCCATGCTCTGCTGACCTTGGGACTTACAATGGACTTGAGTTAATGGCCTGCCATGTGGTTTGGTAACATCAGGACTGTTTCACTTTATTTGTCAACCTTAGGCCTGTTAGCCTCAGCAGCTAGTAGCTGCCTGAGTGAAGAGATGCCTCTAGCTTCAGTGGCATGAGAGATGGCAGGAGCAGGAGGCAGAGCTGGACCCCAAGGTTGAAGGGCTTTCACCCAGCCCCTAGAGGCTGGTGCTTTGAACTCAGACTTAAAGCCTCCAAATTACAAGAGAATAAACTCCTGTTTGTTAAGGCCATCCCATTTTTGGTATATTCCTGTCAGAGTGGCACTAGGTAACCATAACAGGATCAAAACTGGAGATCCTGGATAGAGGGGGAAGAAAAACATGGAACAAAATCCAAAAACACAATAGTGACCAGAATTACTGGTTGGATGGAGTCTGGGGGCACCCTTAAGACTATGGTCCTTGGATACACTTCAGACCTGGGATAAAACTCACTCCCAAGAGCTGGCTCTCAGCCCAACGGTAATAAGACTTACATGCAGAACACTCAACCCAGGGTGATGCACCCACCTACTCTAAGGAGATATACCCATTGGAGCAATTGGCCATGGGGCACTAGAGGGACAGCATTCACATGGAAGGAAAGCTGGACAGACAGGAGTGCATGACTAAGAAGGGTGCAGGGAGGGGAGGTCACAGGAAAGGGAAAGGAGGACAGTGAGTTAGGGTTGGGAGTGGTAATTGGGGAGTGAAAGCAAATGTACATGAACTGTTGAATGTAAAACAAATTCTGCTCTGTAAATTTCCACCTAAAGCACAATAAAAAATAAATAAATAAAACGTCCAAACTCACTGCCGTTGAGTCGGATCTGACTCCAAGTAGATTTCCAACAAGTGGTTGTTGGGTTTGAACCACCAGCTTTCTGGTTAGTAGTCAAATGCCTTGGGCACTACACTAAAGAGCCAAAATATGACCTTGAGTATGTTACACCTGAATTTAGAGATCATCTGAAGAATAGATTTGACATACTGTGCATCAATAACTGAAGACCAGATGAGTTGTGGGAAGACATCAAGGATATCATATGTGAAGAAAGCAAAAGGTAATTTTAAAAAGGTTGTAGACAGGAATGAAAAAAAAAAAAAAAAGACCAAAAATGAAGAGACTCTGAAACTTGGCCTTGAACTTAGAGTAGCTAAAGCAAATGGAAGAAATGATAAAGTAAAAGAGCTGAACAGAAGATTCCAAAGGACAGCTTGAGAAAACAAAGTAAAGTATGATAATGAAATGTTCAAAGGCCTAGAGTAAGAAAACCAAAATAGAAGACCATGCTTGGTATTTCTCAAGCTGAAAGGCCTGAAGAAAAAACTTAAGCCTCAAGTTGAAATATTGAAGGATTCTATCATAGTTAAGATGTGTGTTAACTTAGCTGGACCACAATTCTAAGTGGTTTAACCAGTTGTGGTGTAGTCTCTGCATAATGAGATCTGATGTGATGTAATCACTTTCATGATGACATATGCTATGAGGAGCCAATCAGTTGAAAGTGAGTTTTTTCAGGAGTGTGGACTGCCTCAAATATATATATGGATGTCTTGGGAAAATTCTCTGGCTTTCTGTTGGATCTTGGCCTTGCATCTAGCTCATCATCTCTGGAGCTGACCAGTGTCCTGCCATGTTGCCTGCTGAAACTAGGATTGCCGCATTCCAGCCCTTGAGCCAACAATCACCCATTTTACTTGTCAATCTTGGATTCATTATCTGCCAAAGCCAGTAGCTTGCTACACTACCTGCTGGTCTTGGGTTCCTCAGACCCTGCCACAGTGGGAGACAGGAAAAGCCTCAAGTTTGACATTTAACCCAAGAAATTAGGACTTGTTAGCCTCTACAACTGTGAGTCAATTCCCTGAGACAAATCTCTCTCTCTCTCTCTCTCTCTCT
>NW_006921600.1:16857916-16860964 GCF_000298275.1 Orycteropus afer afer | reverse complement strand
CAAAGTTTCACTTCCCAGGCCCCTTCCTTCTTTCTTTTACAAAGTCTGGTGCTTCTATGAGTCTGGAGCCACTGCAACAAATCCCACCGCTTCTGACAACAACTGCAATTGGTCCAGGAGTCACAGTAGCAGTTGTAATTTTATGGAGATACTAGGTTTTCACTCAGGTGCAAGTGGCCTCTTCAGAAAACGTACATTCTGTGACCGTGATTTTTGCAAGAATGAGTGTGAGTTTCTTTGTTTGGTTTAGGAAAAAATATAGTGATTTTTAGACTATAAAGATGTTTTTAAGTATCCCTACATATGATTTCTGAATCAAATATTTTGATTATAAAAATAGGATTCCATCAGCACGTTAAACTCATGAACATCCAGCTTCTCTGTAGATAAACAAGGCAATAGGTAAAATGACAGGTGGGGCCTGCTCAAGAGGAGAGAATCCTAACGGAAGCTATCATTATCTAGTGCTGCTGTAAGAGAAATGCTACAAGTAGATGGCTTTAACAAACAGAAATTTATTTTCTCATAGTTTAAGAGGTTAGAAGTCTGAATTTAGAGCACTGGCTTTCTCTGTTGGCTCTGGAGGAAAATCCTTATCTGTTCAGCTTCTACTGCATGGTTTCTTGGAGATCTCCATGTGTCTTGGCATTAATCTTCCCTTGGGTCTAGGATGTTCTCTGTGCAGGGACCCTGGGTCCAAAGGGCATGCTCTGCTCCCAGCTCTTCTTTCTTGGTAATAGTTAGGTCCCTCCTCTCTGTACCCTTCTTTCTCCTTTTATTTCTTATAAGATAAAAAATGTGACTTAAGCAAGGGTGTGACTTGAGTAAGAGTGGACAGTAAAGTAAGAGGGGAACTTGAGTCACATCCTCTTGTAATCTTGTGACTTGAGATACATCCACCCTAATCCTGCCTTAAGGACACATAAAGGTGAGGATTTGACTGCTAACCAGAAGGCTGGTGGTTTAAACCCACCAGCCACTCCTTGGAAAGAAGATTGGGCAATCTACTTCAGTAGTGATATCACTTCAGAAACCCAAGGAGGGGTCACTCTGAGTAGGATTTGACTCGATGGCAGTGAATTTGGTTTTTGGTTTTCACAAAATGGAGAATAATTACATCAGATCACAAAATGGAGGGCAACCACATAATGTTGGGAATCATGCCCTAAGCAAGTTGACACATATCTTTGGCGGACACAATTCAATCCATGACAAAAACAAAAAAAAACACCTCATTACCATCAAGTCAATTCTGACTCATAGCAACCCGCTTTGGGTTTCCGAGTTGGTAAATCTTTACGGAAGTAGATTGCCCAGTCTTCCTTCCATGGAGTGGCTGGTGGGTTTGAACTGCCAACCTTCTGGTTAGCAATCAAGTGCCTTAAACACTATGCCACCAGAGCTCCACAATCCATGACAGGAGCTTAAAAGCAATACCAAAAATGATACATTTAAAATTTCTATTAAACCCAGAAATAATAGCTTTTAAAACCTGTTCATAGAATTTAACAGAGTATTAAAAAAGAAGAAGAAATTAACATTTTCAGCTCCTTTTTATTTGATATTTTAAATAGTCAGATTGTCGTATTAAATAGTGAACTGATTTTAAACATGTTGTTTTTAGATTGTTCTCTTTATTGGTGCATAGACTGTCAGTTTTTAAGAGGACCATACCATCTACAAATATGTAGGTTCCTGAATCTGTGCTTGATGGCACATTAATAAACCACCAGAAAGGATGAACATTTTCAAGAGCTTATTAAACCAAAATTAGAACCCACTGCAATCATGTTGATTCCAACTCATAGTGACCCTATAATGACAAAGTAGAACTGCTCCATAGCCTTTCCAAGGCTATAAATCTTTTGGAAGCAGACTGCCTCATCTTTCTCCAGTGGACAAGAGGATGGGTTCAAACAGCCAGCCTCTTTGTTACCAGCTGAATGCCTCAACCACTGTGCTATAAGAACTCCTCAGGAGCTTATCAGAGGGTACAAAAATAGATTATTCTTCTTTCTGAATAGTGTTGAATTAGTTGACTGTCTTCTCTGACATATTGTGGAGACAGGAGGAGCAACCTGTGGATAGCTAAGCTATCCTTCAAAAGTACTTAGAAAAACAATTATATTCCTATAGCTATTAATCTTGTCTACAAGGAGATCCATTAATAAGGGGAAAAAAATACTAAAAGCCTACTATGCACCAAAGATGGGCATCTAGCTCCAAAAGTTAGCCAATGAAAACATCATGGCTCACAACAGAACATTGTCCAACTCATTTGCTTTGGATACTTTATATGAGGGATCAGTAACTAGAGGAAAACATCATGTTTAGTGAATTAAGAGCCAATGAGGGCACAGTTTACATTCGTTGAGATGGATTGTCAAAATAGCTGTGAGGAAGGATTCAAATCATAATACAGAACAGGGAAACATTTCATTCTGTCATACATAAGGTCGTCATGAATCCATCAACTCAAAAGCAGCTATCTATCTACTATGTATGCACCAAATTATTTGCATAGCTAAAATTTCTAATTCCTACTGAAAATACTCACCTTTAAAGATGAGGAAATTTTAGCTTAGATGAGGCCAAGTAACTATCCCAAAATCAAATCTAGGTAGTGATGGACTCAGGGAAAAATTAAATGTATGTGACACCAACCATATCCTCTTTCAGTTCATTACTCCACCTTCTATCTAGTGTCTTTGCACACTTATCCATCATTCAAATCATAATTGGAATGATTGTTGGGTGTGAGGGCAAGGGGGGGAATGGAGTACACATTTGATAGTCTTTGTGAGACTACTGCCCACATTCAGTAAGTAGACTGCAAGCTCAGGGCAGGGCCATGCCTTTGTTATTCACCATTGTATATTAAGAATCCTATTCCCTGTGTAGAAGCTCTGGTAGTGTAGCAAAGTACCTAAAGCACTTTACTGCTAACCAGAAGGCTGGGAGTCCAAACCTACCAGCCACTCCTCGGAAGGAAGGTTGGGCAATCTACTTCTGTAGTGATACTGCCTCAGAAACCCAAGGAGGGGTCGC
>NW_006921600.1:16852330-16857816 GCF_000298275.1 Orycteropus afer afer | reverse complement strand
TTTTTGCTTCTCTAGAAAACCCAGCCTAAGATATTTGGTACTGAGAAAGTGGGGTGCTTCTCTAACAATACTGAAAATGTGGAAGCAGGAGTGGAATTCATTCTTGGACCCAAGATCCCTGTGCTGAAATCACAGCAGAGAGACAGGCAGAAATACTGGCATGAAACAGAGTAATGGCCTTGCCAGCGCTTATAGCAAGACAGCTGAATGCCTTTGGGCAGGAGGCTCCCCAGTGGAGTGGGTTACCTTCAGGCATTAATTGACAGAAGCTGAAGAGACCAGGGAAATGGGAAGGAGAGCTGCCTCAGCCTTAAAGTGTAGAACTATGGCCTCTGCAGTTTCAAAGGGTGGAACCACCACAGCCTCCTTGGTTTCAAAAAGTCAGATCTTCCACAACTTGGTTCTTCACCAACTCTTTTCATGCTGTCCATGAATGCCAGTGGGATGGAGTCATATTTGCTGCCCAAAATTGAGGAGATGGGTTTGCCATGACCAAGTGGCAGAAGAATGGGGCTTGCCAGGCCAAAGTGGTAAGGTGGTCACTTAGATTGACTAGGAGAATCAGGGCACCCAAGGAAGGAGATCTGTATAAGTGCCAAATTGACAAATGGGTAGAATGTGGTACTTAAGGTTGTGTATTAACTTGGCTGGGCTGTGACTTTGAGTTGTTTGGCAGCTGGATTCAATTATTCCCTGTAATGAGATTGATATAGTAGTCAACTCCATGGCAGAGTCTGCTGTGAGAAGCTAATTCGTTGTCTTTGGGGTGTGGCCTGCTTCAGTATATATGGAAAAGCTTTGAGGAAGGTCTCTAGCTTCTTGGTACATTTGCATCTTGTCTTGAATCTGGACTTGAAACAGTGTCCTGCAATGTTGCCTGCCAATCCTGGGATTGTGCCATTTTGCCTGTTGGCTTTGGGTTTGTCAGCCTCAGCAGCCAGCAGCTGTGTGAGTTAAGAGATGGCTCTAGATCTAGTGGGCCTGGAACAGGAGGCAAGCAGAAGCCCAAGGTTGATGGGCCTTCACCCAGCCCATAGAGCCAGCACACTGAATTAGGACTTCTAGCCTCCGAAACCATAAGAGAACATATTCCTGTATATTAAGCCATCTATTTATGGTGTGTCTATTATAACAGCATTAGAAAACCAAGACAGATTCCATGGGCAAAATATTGAAAAATGTAGAAATCATCAAATGAAGATGGAAGGAATACACAGAGTCATTGTACCAAAAATAATTCATCAATGTTAAACCATTTCAAGAGGTGGCACATGATCAAGAACAGATGGTACTGAAGGAAGATTTTCAAGGTGCACTGAAAGCATTGACAAAAAACAATCTCCAGGAATTGACACAATACTAATTCAGAAGTTCCAACAAACAGATGCAATGCTGGAAGCCCTCACTTTTTTATGCCAAAGAAATTTGAAAGACAGTTACCTGGCCAACCAACTGGTAGAAATCTATATTTCTGCCCATTTCAAAGAAAGATGATCCAATAGAATGTGGAAATTATTGAACACTATCATTAATATCACACACAAGTAAAATTTTTCTGAAAATAATAAAAAAATGATTGCAGCAGTATATCCAGAGGAAACTGTCAAAAATTCAAGCCAGATTCAGAAGAGTATGTAGTATAAGGGATATGATTACTGATATCAGATGGATCTTGGCTGAAAACAAAGGATACCATAAAGATGTTTACCTGTGTTTTATTGACTTTGCAAAAACATTTGACTGTGTGGATCATAACAAATTGTGGATAACATTGTGAATAATGGGAATTCCAGAACACTTCACTTTACCTGTAACCTGTATATAGACCAAAGGCAGTCATTCAAACAGAATAAGGGAACACTGTATGTTTAAAATCCAGAAATGTGTGTGTCGGGGTAAGATCCTCTCATTATGCTTATTCAATCTGTATGTTGAG
Organism: Orycteropus afer afer; assembly: GCF_000298275.1. Taxonomy (NCBI): domain Eukaryota; kingdom Metazoa; phylum Chordata; class Mammalia; order Tubulidentata; family Orycteropodidae; genus Orycteropus; species Orycteropus afer. The sequence goes on along the minus strand of NW_006921600.1, from coordinate 16,855,880 downwards.
CAAATAATCTGAGAAGCTGGACTGTATGAAGAATGGGGAATCAAGGTTGCAGAAAGACCCATTAACATCCTTTGATATACGGATAGACACAACCTTTCTTGCTGAAAGTGAAAAGAAGTTAAGGACTTATCAATGAAGATCAAGGACTACAGCTTTCAGTATGGATTACTGCCCAACATAAAGATAACAAAAATTCTCACAACTGGATGAATAAACAACATTAAGATAAATGGAGAAAAGACTGAAGTTGTCAAGGATTTCATTTTATTAGATCCACAACCCATGACCATGGAAGCAGTAGTCAAGAAATCAAATGAAATATTGCATTGCGCAAGTCTGCTACCAAAGACCTCTTTAAAGTGTTGAAGAGCAAAGATGTCACTTTAAAGACTGAGGTGTGCCTGACCCAAGCCATGCCATTTTCAATCACCTCATATGATGTGAAAGCTGGACAATGAATAAGGAAGACCAAAGAATTGATGCATTTGAATTATGATGTTGACAAAGAATGTTGAATATATCATGGACTGCTAGAAGAATGAACAAATCTCTCTGGAAAAAGTATAGCCGAATGATCCTTAGAAGCAAGGATGGTGATACTTCACCTTGGACTCTGGTCATGGTATCAGAAGGTACCAATACCTGGAGAAGAACCTCATGGTGGGTAAAGTAGAGGGTCAGCAAAAAAGAGGAAGACCCTCAATGAGATGGATTGATAGAGTGGCTGCAACAATGAGCTCAAGCATAGCATTGGTTGTGAGGATAGTGCAGGATCAGGCAGCATTTCATCCTGTTGTACACAGAGTCACTATGAGTCAGAATCAACACAAAGGCATCTAACAACAACAACATGAGGATACTCACTGATAAAAATATTAGCTCAAATTAGGTGGCTAGGGACAGCTAACTTTTCCAGTCTCTGGCACTTATGGGAGAACTATTCATTGTTACTGCCCATGCTGCCTCTCAGTGTACCAGCAGCTAGGTTTGCTGTGACCAGGTCAATGATCAATACCACAGTCTGTGAGTTGTATGATGCTAACAGATGACCAGTCAGTGAGACAATGAGAAACATCAGAAATTATAATATGTGAGATATGTGTAGGCTGGACTGTCCTGTGATAGATTTGAGAGAGAGTAGTGGGCACTTTCTCATTCAGTGGTTATTACTATGTATTAAAACTCAAAAAAATCCAAACTCACTGTCATCGAGTAGATTCAAATCATAGTGACCCCTATGATAAGAGATAAATCTATAACTATGTATTTACTCTTGGATCCCTGTTGGCACAGCACTTAAATGCTTAGCTGCTAACTAAAAAGTTGGTGATTCAAACCCAACAGCCCCTTCTGGGGACAAAGATGTGGCAATCTGCTTTCATTTAGAAAGATTTGGAAACCCAATGAAGCAGTTGTACTCTGTCCTACAGGGTTGCTATGAGTCAGAATTGATTCGATGGCATTAGGTTTGGTTTGGTGTTTTTTAAATTTGTTTTCTTCATGTGTCTGCATTATTACTAAGTTATGATGCTTAGCTTTATTTTGACCTTTTCAAAACAATGAGTTCAAAAAATACATGTTTAATGAAATATTAAATAATGGATTTCCATTTTCTAAGAAATATGGCAATTAAGATATAAATTGCACAAATTGTTGGTTTACATTTAGCCTCTACCTGATATCACCAAAAGACACACATATTCTGAAGACACAACCACATCTACTTCAAAAACTTAGTAGTTATTTTAAGAAGACTACTGCCAAAGATGGCAACAAGTACAGCTGTAAAAGCTTCTTTTACAACTCTGGGAAGCATGACTTTTCATTTGGGTCAAATGACTGTTTTTAGAAGTTAATATCACTACTTTTGATTCCAAGTTTTCTGTGTATGTGTGAAACATGAGTAATAGCTAAGAAGAGTGTTGGCTCCATTAGCTACACAATTTCACCAAGAGTTAGATGGTGTCAGTTTTATACCAGTGTCATGAGATGTCTCAAACAGAAAATCAACAGTGTTTTTAAAATCCAATTAATGGAATCAAAGTAAAACTTTCTGAAGTTCATTTTCTTTGGGTAAAATATTTAACATCACTAAATTCTACTGTAAATCTGGATAAAATATTCAACCTTGAAGATAAAGTTACTCGTTTTTACAATGATGATATGATACAGATTTGAGTAGAGCATACTATTGTAATAAAAATAATGTTCTAATTAAATCAAGAAACGTATGGAGTACTATGGAGTACTCTACTTGGGATTGGTTATGGTGCACATATTGTTCATATTTATATCTAAAGAAGTTTTAAAAATCTGGAAGTCAACATAGAAGCTACATTAAAAGCAGCTAAATTATAAAACTTTTTCTGATAAATTTCATGTGAAATTTAAAAAAAAACACTTTATTATAGCAGTGTGTGCTTTCTCTCTTTGCTTTGCATCACCATCAGATTTTAGAAATGTTTGTATTTATAATGAACTAATTTGTACCTCAATCTCAGCTTCCTACAACGGTACTGAACTTTTTGATAAAGCAGTCCTTTAAATTAGGAATGTATTTTATTTGAAATAATTGCAAATATTTAATCAAAATATTCAATCAACAGAATACCAAACAACTTCAGCTTTTGAAATATATCACATATTGTAAGTATTGAAAGAAAACGTAAAAACAGAAAGACATAAAAGTTTAATTTCATAAAAAGCAGGAAGTGGAAAAAAGCATAAAATACATATTTATTTTTAATTCTGCAATTATATTCAGAATATCTTGACCTCTGAGGAGAATCTTTTGATAGAACTCCCCTTTTTAGTTGAATAAATGTGTATTCTGTACACTGCATAGAACTATATTTATATAATCTTCATTTTCTTCTGATAATTTAGGGACAAGTTATGCTTTCTAAAAATACCTTTGAAGAAATGGTAGTAAAAAAATCATATATTGAAATATTTGTCCAAAATATTTATACATGTAAGCATTTTTTAAATGGAATGACAAATATCCTCCTTTCAGCAGATTTTGTTTTGAATTTTCTTACCAGGTACTTTAGCACCTGAGGTAATATCTCAATTAAAAGTACTACTATCTACACAGAAAAATCAGTGGATGTTATCAATAATTCCAAATTTATTGACCATAAAATGCACCTTTCCAGGAGATTACAATAAGTTTTATGAATAAATATTGAGTAATAAGCCATATTAAAATATGAATAAATCATAGTCATTCTTAAGAAAAGAACCCATGTTATAATACTAGAGATGAATATAAATGAGAAATGTAATATGTGAAAGGATATCAAGAAGAATTATTCTACTTCAGTTATTTTTAATGTTTATATAATGAGCATAATAATTTTTTTTATTCCTGGAGCTATACAGGGTGTCAGAAAAATATTACTCAATTTGTTTTTCCAAACTACATCTTGGATAGTAGCAGGCAAGTACTTTCCTAATCCAGGAGTCACAGTTGTTGTTGTTGTTAAGTGCCGTCGAGTCGTTTCCGACTCATAGCGACCCCATGCACAGCAGAACGAAACACTGCCCG
>NW_006921600.1:16833557-16846880 GCF_000298275.1 Orycteropus afer afer | reverse complement strand
CCTACCAGCCACTCCTCGGAAGGAAGGTTGGGCAATCTACTTCTGTAGTGATACTGCCTCAGAAACCCAAGGAGGGGTCGCTATGAGTCAGGTCCTACTCAACGGCACATAACAACAACAACAGCATTGCCTGTGTATGACGTATTTGGAAAAGAAAAAAGAAAAAAAACTCACTGCCATCAAGTTAATTCTCACTCATAGTGACCCTCATTGGGTTTCCGAGGCTGTAAATCTGTACAGAAGTAGATTGCCCCACCTTCCTGCTGTGGAGTGGCTGGTGGATTTGAACTGCTGACCTTCTGGTTAGCAGCCAAATGCCTTATCCACTATGCCACCAGAGCTCCTTGTGCATGACATATAGAAGCCAAATATATTTAAAGAGACTCAAGTTTTGGGAAAATGTTGAATTGATGAGTGAAGTTTCAGTTGGTGAGAGAATGGAGAAAAAAGATGGATATTTTGAACCTATTGACTAGTAATCAAATGAATGGGTCCGTTGTCTCTTTTAGTCATTAACTCAATAAATGTTGATGGTGCTGAGTTGTTGACAGGAGTAATAGTGAACATGATCCTATCCCCTTGGAGCTGAATCACAAAAACTCACAATCAATTTTGAGTCCTCAAACCTGCCCTGTGAGATGGGTGAAGTAGGTATTATGTGTAATCACCTGGCTCTATTATTATATGCTGCAAAAATTTCTAACCTAAGCAATTTTATTCAACAAAGTAAATCAATGACAGAAATACTATTTCCATCTGAATATAGATTTTTAGCCTATCCTTCCTACTGAGCCCAATATAACAGGATATTTTAGTATCATTTTAGACATCAATTTTCCTAATAGTGAAATATATGCACACACCACTAGCACCACTGTCACAATCCATTCCCTTCTATACTACCAAAGCAGAGTTTAGTGAGAATGATCACTGGCATGTGCACTATGCACTTGTCATATGCTAGGCACCTGGGCCTCATTCTGTATTATTTCTAATCTTTCTAATAATCTTGTCATTGTTGTTAGTTACCATCAAATCAGTTCTGACTCATGGTGACTTCATATATAACAGAACAAAACATCACCCAGTCCTGCATCATCATAATCTTGGTATGTTGTTGTGGCTGTCATATGGCTCACTGAGGGTTTCCTTTGTTTTTGCTGACCCTATATTTTACCAATCAGGAGCTCTGGTGGTGTAGTGCCTAACACATTTGACTGCTAACCAGAAGCCTGGATGTTCAAACCCACGAGTCACTCCTTGGAAGGAAGATTGGGCAATCTACTTCCATAGGGATACCGCTTCGGAAACCCAAGAACGGGTCTCTATGAGTCTAATCGACTCGACAGCAGTGAGTTTGGTTTTTCATTTTTTTATTTTACCAAACATGATGTCCTTTTCTAACAATTATTTGATTCAGAGATGACATGTACAGTTACTTAAAAACATCTCTGTAGTCTACAAATGACTGTATTTTTTCCCCCTAAAAACAAACAGAAACCACATACATCCTTGGAAAAATCTGCATTGTCACAGAATGCATATTTTATAAAGAGGCCACTTACTCCTGGAGTGAAAACCTAGTCTCCTCATAAAATTACATGTGCTACTGTGACTCCTGGGAGCTCTGGTAGCATAGTGGCTAAGGTACTTGACTGCTAACCAGAAGGCTGAAGGTTCAAACCCACCAGCCACACCTCTGAAGGAAGATGAAGCAATCTAATTCCATAGTGATACTGCCCCGGAAACCCAAGGAGGGGTCGCTATGAGTCAGGTCTGACTCCACAGCACATAACAACAATAACAACTGTGACTCCTTGAGTAAGAAAAGTACTCTTCCTCTACACTCTAAGAGGTACCGTTTGGAAAAAATACTGAGGATGATTTTTCTGGCACACTGTGTAGCTCCATGCATGAGAGTCACAGTGATATGACCTGATGATGTGTCCAAAGCAAGCGAACAACCTTAGGAGTTAGATGATGCTATCCTCGTTTGCCGGTAAGAAAATTGGAGCTCAAGAGATTTGACTAGTTAGTGGGTAAGTTTATGTACAAACTCAAATCTGTCTGAGTTTTTCTCACTATATCCTGACTCTGCTCTGACTTTCCTGAGTCATCTCCCTTCTGATCTGACCCATTATCCACAGCTCCAATAAGTTATATTTTTAAAATATAGGTTTGAACATGTAGCTACCCCAACCAAGTGTTAATGGACCACCTTGCATTAAGTATAAAATGTGAAAGCCTTAGTCTGGAATACAGAGTTTTTCTTGACTGCCTCCAGACGCTCTTGCCAGGTCTCCCAGGCAGCCTTTCCCCACCAACATTGCTTCCTACAGTACCACAAGTTTACATGGCTGTTTATGCACACAGTTTATCTCTACCCTATCCTTTTTCTCTCTCTAACAAAACTCCACTCTTCCAATAATACGTACCTCAAAGGGCTCCTCCTTTGAGAGACCTTCCCTAGCTTCTCCAGAAATGCCACTCGGTCCTCCAGGCACCCACAATGCCATGCAATAATTGTGCTACAACTTATCACATAGGCTGTCACTTCTGTGGGCTTGTCTTACTCTCCCACTCTATTGTGGTCTCTTTGAGGGCAGAGCCAAGTTCTTATTAATTTTTTATCTATAGAACATAGCATTGGGCTTATCACATTGCTCCAAAACCAAAACCAAATCAGTTGTTGTCGACTGGATTCTGACTCATGGCAACCCCATGCATGTTATAGTAGAACAATGCTCCATAGAGTTTTCAATGGCTGATTTTTCAGAAAAAGGTTTCCAGGCCTTTCTTCTGTGATGCATCTTGATGGAGTTGAACCTCCAACCTCAAGATTAGAAGCCTAAAGCTTAACTGTTTGCACGTCCTAGGGATTCGTTGTGATTAATAAGCCAAACTCACTGGCATCAAGTTGATTATGACCCTAAGTAACCCCCATGGGGTTTCTAAGGCTGCAAATCTTTATGTAATCAGACTACCTCACCTTTCTTCTGTGGAGAGGCTGGTGGATTCGAAGCACTGACATTTTGGTTAGCAGCCAAATTCCTTAACCACTACACAACAGAGCTCCTTTTGTCACTTAATAAGTTTTGATAAATTCAATATGAATAATAAACAAAAGCCCTCTCCTTCATGCTCCTTTCCCCATGAACCCAGACCCAAGGAAACAGGAAGATAAATCCAGATACAAAATGGCCAGAAGGCCTCCCTGCAACTCAGAATATAGTCAGACACTCAGAAGGCAGTAGCCTCAGCCAAGTCCCATGATATTACCCAGTAGAAATGTAGTTTTCTGATTGTCTTGATGTGACTTGATAATGCAATAATTGACTAACTGATTGTGTAATGTAAAACAGTCTGGCTATGAATAGGCCACTATCAGAGATGAAACGTAAATGAGAGAGTGTCTGCATAATCAGTGTGCAAATGCACGTAGGGTATTAAACATTCCTTTTTATTCTTAAAGAGCTATAATGAGAAGAGCGCTCCCCCCAAAGCAATCTCTTTTTTTCCCTCACTAACAAGCTTTAAGAAATTTGGAGGAAAGGTGTGATATTGTTCTCACAGATAAATGATAACTAAAATATCATAGTGTTGATGTGATTACACCTCACTGACTACAGGGAATTAAAGGTAGATTCTTTTTATTAGTTCACTGATCCTGTGCATAGAACTCCTCATAACTGTACAATATATCACCCTAGTTAATCATTCTTGTCATTATCTTTAATGTCTTATTAGTGTAGTTTATTAATCTGGTTTTTATCTGTTTCATTGTAAGTTTTAATATTATTTCGGTGGGGCTGATAAGCCTGTTAGTTTGCACAAACTGGTTTTGGTGACAAAGTGTAGATAGCAATAATGTGCGATTTCCAAATGGAAAAGAGAAATCCATACAGGTCCCAAAAGGCAAATGGAGAGTGAAGGAGTGGAGGCAGTTGTCTCAGGTGTCTAAAGGAAAAATGGAGATGGAAGAAAGGATGGTGGAAGAGAGAAAGAAAATGAAACAGGAAACTTGGGGAAACTGTTACAGCTTCCTTCCCTCTCCCCTCACCTGTCAACCAACAGCACAACTCTTGAATTCAGCAATGATGGTGGAGTGAGGCTAACAGGTGGCCTAATTAAGTCGACAGCTTCCCAATGCAATGGTGGTTAAGGTAGTCTACTCAGTTCTAGAGAACTTAGATTGTGTCATTTGCTCCTGAATGTGGGCCACTTGATTCTCAGATTCCACTCTGAATCTGTTCTCAATATAAGAAACTGCTTGCAGCCTTTAGCAGGGTTTCCCTCATACTCTAGGGTACTTAATATCACCCTGTCTTTGTGCAATCCATCATTGATCACTTCACTGGCAATAGATTGGCCTGACTCTCGGCTTCTTAGAATAAAGGAGACAATAAACCCATCAGGCTCAGTGACTCAAAATTGCATTAAGTGCAGATATAAAGTAAATATAGTTTCCTTGGGTTCTCAGATCACAAGTCATATTCTGAAAGAAGAAAAAGAAAATCAATAACCTACACATCTGAGTAGCAAAGCCAGGAATAAATATCTGATTTAAGAAGATACCCTCCCTTGAATTTCCTGATTCTTATGCTTCTTGGGGGAGCTCTGGTGGCATAGTGCCTAAGGCATTTGACTGCTAACTAGAGGCTGGCAGTTCAAACCCACCAGCCACTCCTCAGAAGGAAGATTGGACAATGTACTTCTGTAGAGGTACCACCTCGCAAACCCAAGGAGGAATTGCTATGAGTTGAATTGAGTCTTGGAGCCCTGGTACCAAGGCCAGGAAATGAAGCTTGTGTCTATTACAGCAATGGTCCCTTCCTTGGGAGCTTTGATCTGGGGAGTGCATCTGAAAAGATTTTAAATGAAAATCACTCTCCAAATGGACTGAATTCTCTATCTGATTTACCTAAAGGAAGGAAGGGAGGAAGGAAATAAAGAAGAGTGGGGGAAGAGGGAGGGAGGGAAAAAGGGAGAGAAAAAGAAGGAAGGAAGGAAGGAGGAAAGAAGGAAGGAAGGGAATGGAAGGGAAGGAAGAGGGAGGAAGGGAGGAAAGGGAATGAAAAGAAGTATTTCAAGGGAAAACATGTCTCATAATAGACTTCAAAATCACTTGTCTCAGAGGCAGAAAAATATCAGCCCAATACAGACAGTCAATTATCTGGTAGTGTCTGGGGCCGGAGAGTGCTAATAATATTCCAAAATCCCAAACTGCCAAAACACTTTGCAGTTCCGTTTTCAGCCCTTCTGCTTTTCAAGGAACGTTTGGTTTGTGTTTGTCTGATTCATTCTCACAATTCCAAATGTTGATATCAACTCTGCTTGTGAGATTCTGAGACATTTTTGTTTTAAGAAAACTAGGAGGCTCCACTTCCCCAAAACCTAAGCAAAACTCCGACTTTCTTCTACCTTAGCATCTAAACTCTTCACTAGGTGTTTCAGGTAGTCTACGCTAAGGTCTCCCAATCCCTGTTTATCCCAAATTCTGATTTTCTTGGTTCAAAAGCTTATCCATCTCTGTGAGCAAAGAGTCAGGGATGAAGTTTAATGCCTCAGTTCTGAGTTGAGCCTCCAGGGTTGAAGTGGAATCCCAAGACCACAGCACAAAGAAACTGATTTCCTGAAATGGCCTTTACATCACAGAGAGCTGAGCCCTCCCTCTGGAATAAGTCGTAGGACAATTATTGCAGGCAAAACCATCAAGGACCTACTAAACCTGCTAGTTTACATTTCTGCTCAACTGTATGATGTTCCTTCATATGGAATGGTAGTTCAGAGCCATTTGGCACTTGCCTAGGGCCATATGAATACAGTCACCTAATTACCAAGCCCAAATAGGGACATATGGATTGTACACATGGTCTGACAAGAGGATAGCCTTTTGAAGCCAGGTTTACCTTGGCCAATCTAAGCCCTAATACTGCCATAAGGTAACCAAAGAGCATAGAGCCTTCTGTCAGTGTTGTCTGTCCTAGAAATTTCTGCAGAGATATAACTTGTACATATGTGTCTTTGTCCCCTCTAAACCATGCCTCTAACTCTTTGGAACAAAATGCATTTCCAATCAATGAGGTCCCCTTAGGAGCCAGTGTGCACTGTCTGGATTTGGATTTGTTGCCTTGTGGCTTTGGAGATGAAGTCCTTTCTGTGGCCACTCCCCCATCTCCCACCTTTCCCAAAATTTCCCTCTCTGAAAGGTCAAGTTATGGATCTTTGATTTTATGGCTCCCCAGCCACAGAACACACTGGTAAGTGCTCATACAGCATTGACTTCATGAAGAATCATTTCCAACAGCTCCAATGCAGAGCAAAACCTGCGTCAGTGGGAAGAGGGGGTACCATACTAGCCAGAGAGTGCAGACCTCATTCTGCTACTCTTTCATATCTTTACAATGATAACCCAAAAACTAAGTGTGTGAGTATGTGTGTGTGTATAGTGCCACATGCATAGGAATCAGTTCTGTTAATAGCCTGATCCAAGTTAGCAAGGGCTTTTGGAAAACAGGAGCCAGGAAAAGCAGACACGTGGTAAATGGTCCATCTGCCTAAGACTGGAATCCAAATATTACAGACCTGATGTCAGGAGCGCAGATGTAACTGCTGACTGGGGTTGCTGCCAAACTTCTTCTAAACTTTTGGCTGCACAGCTGACACCTATTTGAAAATTTCTGCCTTCTTCTACCCAGTGAGATAATTTCAGGTTTCTCTGACCTATGTGGAGAGAGAGAATAAAAATAAATGTAAGCTGTGTTTCCTAGACTCCATGAGTATGTGCTATGACAGTCACTTGGAGACCCACGTGTGCAGAGTAGAAATGTGCTCCATATTACTTTCAGGGGCTGATTTTTTGGAAGTAGATCACCAGGCTTGTCTTCTGAGGTAACGTAGGGTGGATTTGAACCAACAGCTTTTTGATTAGCAGTCGAGTGCGTTAACCATTTGCACCACCCATGTAGTCACCATAACACAGAATCCACTCAATGGCAACTGATACTGGTTATGACAGTCACAGATTCTGTCCCCAAATGATCACAACCACAGTCCTCCTGGCCTCTAGGTGGTGTCTGCTAGTTATTTCAGCCTATCTAGTGATACATTCTGCTGAGCCACAGATATCTGAGACGAAGAAGAGGATACCTCAGAAGATACCTTGAACCTCCCATCACTGCTGCTGTCAAAGCTTACCCCAGTGCTCAGGAATTCCCTGATGCCACATGGTGCAAATGGCATCCAGTGAAATAATTTTGTTGTGTCCTCATTTTAATTCCAACTTCCTCCCCTAATAATCTGGTTTACTATAGGGCCTGGGCTCTGAAGGAAAGGCATCAGAATTGTCCCTTCCCTCTTCTGTGGGGCTTTGTCTTTGACCAAGCTTATAATTTTCAAGCCTTCTTCTTTTAGGACATGCTCTTTCCCAACATATCCTCAGTATCTTAAACAAGGAGACACCAGGGGAACAGTAAGGAGGTCTCCCCAGGTATGCCCAATTTTAGTATAAAACACATAGGTTCTATTGAAGATACCCTTCAGCCCCTGAACACATACAAAGACAGATACCAGCTCCTATGCATCCTATAGTTTAAGATACCTGGGAGCCCAAAAGAATTAGATGGTGTCCAGCTACCAATGCCAACCACTCAGAAAGGAATCAAAATTGGAGATCCTAGATGGAGTGGGAGGAAAAACATAGAAAAATTCAAAAGCACAAAAATGACAAGAATTACTGGTTGTATACAGACTGGTGAAACCCCCAAGACTATGGCCCCTGGTTACCCTTGGGCATGGAATTGGACTCACTCTCATGGAAGTGGATTAGCTCTCAGCCAAACAGTAGAAAGGCCTCTGAGCAGACCTGCTACCCCAGGGAGATGCACCTCTTAGAACAGTCATCTGTGAGAGATCAGAAGGGCAACATTTGCACAGGGGGACATCTAGATAGACAGGAATGCATCGATAAGAAGGACACAAGGAAGGGGTAGTCAAAGGCAGGAGATAGGAGAGCTGTTTATTGCGGGGATTGTAATCAGATGCCAGGCAAAAAACAAACCGTATGATCTGTTGAGTATAAAACGAATCTGCTTTGTAAATTTGGACCCAAATCACAATTTAAAAAAAAAATTAAGGGAAAAAAAAGATACTTAGGGACATTCATTCCATTTCCATGCTATCATATCTATTGAGTCAGACTTAATATTTGGAAAGACATATGTAACTCCAGTACAACTGATGCCAAGTCATCGCCCACTCTACAAACAAAGCCAGTTCAAAGAAACCCAAACTCTTCACACTTTTAGAGAATTTTCTTTCAAAAATATATAAAAAGGAACCCAATTCATAGCCTTGAGCAAAACTTCTTAAAATTACCTTTCCCATTCCTTCTAGGCTCAGTGTTTATCACATCCAGCTGACATGAATTTCTTCTGACTATGTTGTGTGAGCTGCTGGCTTTCCTCCTTCTCCCCCTGTTCTTGTATCTCTGTCCTTTCATTTCTTCCATGAACAAATCTCAACCCTTTTAGTATCCTTCTGAACCTTTAGAGATGAGTATCATTTTTAACTGAATAGAGTCAGTTGCAAAGGCATCTTGTTACTGTTGGTTGCCATTGAGTTGTTTTCTACTCATGGTGGCCCTCTATGTGCAGAGTAGAACTGTTCCATAGGGTTTTCAAGGCTTTGACCTTTTGGAAGCAGATCTCTAGGTCTGTCTTCCTAGGCACTTAATTTTTGTGCTACCCAAGGACTCTTTAATCTCAAGTCTTTTATGTGGAACTCCCTCATCCTTACATTTCCTTGGGTCTTTCACTAATTCATTGCTTGAATTCTTCATCACAGAAGTCCAGTAATTGATCTGGCAACTGTCTGAATTTGGGTAGAGACTAGGAAAGGAAGAGAAGCCAGACAAGCCAAGACTGGCTTCCCTTAAATGCTTGGTGGGATGGGGATCATGACTCTCACATTAGTATTTTCTGCCTCCAATGCACAATGATCAAGACGAAGTTTAAAGCAGACTTTTAAAACATATCTCTCCCTGTGGCTTCCAAACCAATGGGAAAAATACATACTAGAGGCACAGGGAGGTCAATATAGAAATTTATTTATTGGTAAAACTGGATTGATGAGTCTTAGACCTGTAGGCAAAATCAAGCTTCTTACTATTTTCTACCACACTTAGTCCTAAGGGCTTAGATGAGATAATTGTGAAAATCTGACTTTAGTCTGCCAACCTCTTGAGGGAGACCTTTGCTTCACACTTTACTGTGCACGAGGGCCCAAGAGTCCAAGAGACAGATGGACCTCTAGACCTTCCCACAGGGGAATAGGAGCAGAGAGAAGAGGGCATACCTAGTTGTGAGCATGTGAACTCAAGAGAAGGCCTGGAATGGGCATAGCCACACCTGACCCTTGTTCTTTGTCCAGTCTCCACAAACGGATAAGTAATTCTCCTCCCATATTTCCATATGAAGAGAAGGTGTAAACTCTCTTCTCAACACTTAAAGAACTCAAAAATGTTAAAAAAAAAAAGTCCAAAAGTCCAACACTTACAAAGCCAGGGCATATAGAGAGAGTTGTTGTTGTTACGTACCGTCGAGTTGGACCAACTCATAGTGACCCCTCCTTGGGTTTCCGAGGCAGTATCACTACAGAAGTAGATTGCCCAACCTTCCTTCCGAGGAGTGGCAGGTGGGTTTGAACCACCAGCCTTCTGGTTAGCAGTCAAGTGCCTTAGGCACTATGCTACCAGAGCTCCTATACACAGAGAGAAGGAGAAAATAGCCCACAATTTATAAGCCATAGCTTCTGCTATAACACTAAACGAATTTCAGCAGAGCTTCCAGACTAAGACAGACTAGGAAGAAAGACCTAGGGATATTCTACCAAAAATCAGCCAATGAAAACCCTATGGATAACAATAGTCCAGTGTTCAAGTGTTCATGGGTATGCCAGACAGCATTTTGTTCATTTTCCATGAGGTACCAGGAGTTGGGCTCCACTTGACAATCGCTGACAACAACAATCCTGACTCTGCTGCCAATTGTCTGGCTTTCATTTTGGGTTTGCTCCAGAATTCTGTCTTTCATCTGCCCAAAAAGCCAGTGGCCAAGCAGCCATACCTTCCCTGCACCCAGCTTGACTTCCAAGAACCACCTGGATTTACTGCCCCAAGCTCTTACCTGTAGAGTGAAAAAGGATACCTACTTCATAGCTGTGTTATTTTAAAAAGAAGAAGGAGAAGGAGAAGAAAGAAAAAGAAAAAGCTGCAATTTGAGGCCCTACAGTAGAAGAGAGCCTAAAGGGTGCAGGGGAGCTGTGAATACAGTTCAAACATTGGCCCCTCACTTTGTAGCTGAATGACTTCAGGCAAGTTGCTTAACCTCTCAATTTCTTCATTTGTAAAGTGAGGGTATGAACAGTGTAAACTCTACAGTAGGGTTCAGTGAATCAGTGATAGAATTCTTGCTTTCCAGGCCACAGACCCTGCTGGATTTCCAGTCAATGAATCTCAAGTACAGCCCCAACCACCTGTCTGGGGAGGCTTGCCTGTTGCAATGATGTCGGACAGATTTTAGCAAAGCTTGCAGACTAAGACAGACTAGGAAGAAGAGGTCTAAAAGTTAGCCAATGGATAATTTCCCATAAGAAAATCCTATGGATCACAACGGTCTAATTCCTTTGTGCTTCGGGTCTCCATGGGTTGGGGGCCAATTAGATGGCAGCTAACAACAAACCTTAGAGTGCTATTTTGGGAATGAAATTCTTTAGTGTATGTAAAACACTTAAAGCCGTACCTGGCACATTGTAAGTGATATGAAGTATTTGCAAACATTACTCTGCTTTAATAAATTCAAGTATAAAATAAAAACAGACTCTTATAACACTGTCACAATGATTTTATGAACATTTCTCATAGCATGGGAATGATTATACTTAATTGTGAAATTTAAAAATTTTATCTATAATTTTGAATTCTGTTGAAAAAAAATAGAAAAAGCCAAAATAATTACCACAAAATGTCAATTAGTTATTTTTGATCATGAAATTATGAAAGATTTTAACTTTTCTTTATGTCTCTCTGAGTGAATTTTCTGCAATAACATGAATTCAGGCAAAGCATCTCTAACAAAATACTACTCTTCCAATTTAAATGTAACACACATTATACAGGCAATAAATTCTACTTTGATGAAGGAAAAACATTCCTTTGCTAGCAATAAATTACTGTATCCCTACCTCCACCCTCCTTCACTCTACCAAAGTTATAAATGCCATTCTCCTGTGTCCGTGTTTCTCCTGGGGCTACATTCCACAACTCCTCAGTAGGTAACAAATTCTGATATTCCTCTGAGGGTACATCCATCTCGGAGACAGTTGCTGCTTGAAGCAAGAAGCTTTGTCACCCCCTCACTCCCACCCCTCAATCTCTCAGAATTATATTTACCAAAGTATTCAGTGTTTGATGACAGAATATGCTAAAGGCCAAAAAGTCCAGCTAAGCCCAAGCTTCTATTGCTTGAGCTTGTAAAAGTCTCTGGAATGACAGAATATGAGTAATTCTAGACACAGTGGATGCCTCAGCCTCTTGGCCTACAACTCTAAGGTATAGCTTAGGACAGCACTCCCACCCTGACTTTCATCACAGAAGTGTATTGCCAGTTTCAGGGAAACTTTTCTGGGATTTATGAGTTTGCATCTCCGTAAACCAGAAGAACTTATCTGCTAAGTGTACCACAATACTCCATCTTTGAGCTTCAGCACCCAACCCAAAAGAAGAGTGACTATCTGGACTAGCATTATCAGCAAAGATTTACATCTTGGGTGATGGCACCATTATGAACCCATTTATACCCTATTCAGAGCCCAGCACCAGAGAACATACGATCTCCATCAGAGCACTCGCACACAAGTTCTGCCTTGCTTTCTTTTCTGGGTCCTCCATTTTATTTCTTCTGAACTCATCAGTGTCATAGAATATTATAGCCAAAAGAGAATTTAGCCCTGCCCCAAATCACACAGCTAGTTTAAAAATGATAGTAATAGTAACAGTACTAGAGCAGCAACAGGAGTAGTGGCAGTAGTATCACTTAGGTGTTGTAACGTCAGTAGTAGTAGTAGCAGTAGTAGTAACAGCAATAAAACACATAGATAGCACTCACTATGAGCCAGCCACTAGTCTAAGGTTTCAATTATAATAACTAATTTAATCTACATAACAACCCTATAAGGCAGATATTATCGTAATCCCCATTTTATGGATGGAGCCAGGCACAGAGCAGTTAAGGTACTTTCCCAAATTCACTCAGAGCCAGAACTCAAAAACCATCAGATCATGCTAAGACCCTGGTCTCTTGATTCACAGTTTAGTGTTGTTCTTACTGAAAAAAAAAAAAAAATGGAGGAGAAAAAAAAAAAAAAAGCAAGCTGTTGCCTGGAACCTTAAGCTAGTACCAGCAGCAAACTCCTTCTGAACCTTCTTGCTCCTGAGTCCACTGGGCCAGACAAAAACTAAACAAAATACAAAAAAAACATGGTCAAAAAAGAGCCCACTTCACTTTATTTTAAAAGCATTTTCTGACCACCTGTACTCTATGCTAGGTTCTGTGGGAAGACTGGAAATAAATAAAACAGGGTTGTTGCTTTCATGCAACTTAAATCTAATAGGGAAAGACAGAAGAAAGAAATTAGCACTATACATATGTTCAAGTTGTTGTTGTTACTGTTGTTCTTAGGTGCCATCAAGTCATGTCTGACTCATAGTGACTGTGTGCACAGCAGAAATAAACACTGTCCAGTCCTGTGCCAGCCTCACGATCCTTGATATACCTGAGCCCATTGTTGCAGCCACTATATCAATCCATCTCATTGAGGGCCTTCCCCTTCTCCATTGACCCTTCACTATACCAAGCATGACATTCTTCTCCAGGGAATGGTTCCTCCTGACAGCATGACCAAAGTGGGTGAGACGAAGTTTGGCCATTCTCGCTTCCAAGAGGCATTCTGGCTGCACTTCTTCCAGGACAGAACTGTTAGTCCTTTTTAGCAGTCTGTGGTACTCTTAGCATTCTTCTCCAACACCACAAAAGCATCAACTCTTCTTTGGTCTTCCTTAGTCATTGTCCAGCTCTCACACACATAAGTTGTTGTTGTTGTTGTTAAGTGCCGTCGAGTCGTTTCCGACTCATAGCAACCCCATGCACAGCAGAACGAAACACTGCCCGATCCCGTGCCAGCCCCACAATCCCTGCTATACTTGAGCCCAACATCACAGCCACCGTATCAATCCATCTCCTTGAAGGCCTCCCCCTCGTTCGTCGA
>NW_006921600.1:16824415-16831822 GCF_000298275.1 Orycteropus afer afer | reverse complement strand
TCTTGTCTTTTTAGTGATCTCTTGCTTTCTTCATGGATAATGTTCTTGATATCTTCCCATAATTCATCTGGCTTTCGGTCATTGGTGATCAAAAATACCATGGCTTGGGTTAGGCACACCTTAGTCTTCAGGAGACATCTTTGCTCTTCATCATTTGAAAGAGGTCTTTTGCAGCAGATTTGCCCAACGCATTATGTCATCTGATGTCTCGACTGCTGTTTCAATTGGTCTTGATCATAGAACATGCAAGTTGTGGGAAAGACTTTATTTTTAAAGCATAATACAAATGTAACCCTGAAATGAAACAAAGACTTCTGGCCCTCCCACCAAGTTCCCTTTTTACCAACACCAATCCTTTTACCATCACCATTTTCAGGTGCTCTAGAAATCTGTCTTTCACATGCCCATCAGCCTAATGACCAGGTGGCCCTGCCATCCTTCCATCCAGCCTGACCACCAAAAGCATGCCTGGGGTCAGTGTCCCAAGTCCTCACTTTTAAGGTAAAGAAGATACCTACTTCATAGCAGTTTAAGATTAAGACCTCAATCCTCAAGGTTAAAGTTATCAGTTGAGGCTTTAATTGGCAAAGGACAAATCCCAAACCCACTGCCATCTTATCGATTCCAACCCATAACGACCTTCTGGTTAGCAGTCAAATGCCTTAGGCACTGCACCACCAGAGCTCCTTAGGAAAGGGCAGAGGAAGGGAATTCCAGTTAATGGATATGGCACTAGAACTAGGCACTGACTCAACACATTTATACATATCGTCTCTCTTAATACTTACACGCATCCCATGAGACTCTAGTATTAACCCCATTTTAAAGATAAGATATCTGAAGTCAGAGAGTTTCAGTAATTTGCCACTGAAGTCACCAAACTAGTACGTTGCAAAGACAGGATTTGAAATCCTGTGTGTGTGTCCCCAAATGAAATGTTCTTCCCACTGCACTGCATTCTCTCCCTCCACCTCTTTATTCCCCAGACTCATCATCTAACAATGCCTTTACCCATGGGTCCTGTTTGGTGAGTGATTGATGAGGATTTCTGAGCAATGCCAGCCTCTCCTCTAGGCCTGGCCTGGCTGCTTTGCCATTCCAGAACAAACACACGTTTGATCTACAAGGCTACTTTCTTACCGTGAAAGGATGTGTCTCCCAAGTGACCTCTTCCTTGGTAGTTGGAGAGAAAGTGTGATAAAAAGCAAAAGCCGTGTCCTTTGAAGATAATTCATACATTGGCCAATAGATGTGATAAAGTAGCTAGAAATCCAGGGCAGGCTACAAACAACTCCACATTAAAGGTATCTGTGTTTAATAAAACTAATAAATCAAAAGCTGTTAGGTGGCACCTCCTGGCTATGTTTTAGGCCTATAATTGGTACACATGGAAAATACGAGAATAAGAGGTATTGAGTCAGCAAAGAGGCCACTAATCTCTGATGAGCCCCACAAGTATTCTTTCCATGATTTGTTTGGGGAAGTTTATCAAAAGTAGAGTCCTTTTCTTAGAACTCTACCTGACTACCTATGTCCATAAAGGGGGAGTAGGCCCTCTCTCCAAAGATCTGTAAGGACAATGAAAAAGCCAGAGAAGAAGTGAAAGCAAGTAGGAAAAGGGGGGTGAAAACCAGGGTACATTGATTTGCTGTGCATTTGATATATGCTGGACACTTTACATATATTTCCAGATTTGATCCTCCCAATAAACTGTCATATAGGTGACATTATCCCCTTATTGTAAGTGAGAAAACTTAGGTCAGTTAATGACCAGTCCAACTGCATATCTGGTTGACTTCAAAGTTAGTGAAAAAATGTTACAGAAGTTTGAATTATTCAGCCTTGAAAAGAGAGGGCTAAAACAATGTATGATGATATATAATATTTTATAATATAATATTATACAATATATATAATACAAGTTTTTAAGTATAAAAGGAGATACAGTCAGACATCATTGAGGTCTATTGGACCTAAAAGGAGGTGATAGAAATTCCTTGCCTGGTGAAAACCTAAACCCACCAGATAGCTTGGCGCAGGAATGCTGTAGACAGGATGTTTGATAGAGTTTGTTCTCAGGCTGTAGCTTTTACAAACAGCATGACTTTCATAAAGTAGCAACCTCTCTGACCTTCAATTTGCTTTGTAAAATGGAGATAGTAATAAAATAGCGATAGTAATTTGAAGTATTTGGGAAAAGCAGTAAATGAAATGATGTATGTAAAATATTTGGTAAACACTAAAGTGTTGTCAAGCATAAACCAAACCAAATGCAATACAGTCAAGTATATTATGACTCATAGTGACTCTATGGGACAGAGTAAAATTACAGTTTCCAAGGTTGTAATCTTTATTGAAGCAGAATGCTACATCTTCCTTCCATGGAGCAGCTGGTGAATTTGAACTACTCACCTCTTGGTTAACAACAAAGTGCTCAACTACTGCTCCACAAGGGTTCCTTCTTATAAAGCATATTGTGGTTGTTAGGTGCTGTCAAGTCAGTTGTGACTCATAGAGACCCCACATACAACAAAATGAAACACTGCTTACATCATTTCCTCAATTATTGCTATGCATTGAGCCCATTGTTGCAGCCACATTGTCAGTCTATCTTGTTAAGGATCTTCCTCTTTTTTGCTGTCTCTCTACTTTACCGGGAGCTCTGGTAGCATAGGGGCTAAGACACTTGCCTGCTAACCAGACGGCTGGCGGTTCAAACCCACCAGCCACTCCTTGGAAGGAAGGTTGGGCAATCCTACTTCCATAGTGATACTGCCTCGGAAACCCAAGGAGGGGTCGCTATGAGTCGGGGCCGACTCGACGGCACATAACAACAACAACAACAACTCTACTTTACCAACTATATACTGTCCTTTCCCAGAGACTGGTCTCTCCTGATAACATGACCAAAGTACAGGAGAGGAAGTCTCATTATCCTTGCTTCTTAGGAGAATTCCAGCTGTACCAAGCATACCAAATTCACTGCCATCACTGACTCATAGCAACCCCCACTGGGTTTCCAAGGCTATAAATATTTATAGAGTAGATTGCCTCATATTCCTCCCATGGGTCAGCTGGTGTGTTTGAACCACTGTCCTTCTGGTTAGCAGCCAAATATCTTACCCATTATGCCACAAGCATGTTGTTTTTGTTTGCTTTTGTTATGTGCCGTCAAGTCGGCCCCAACTCATAGCGACCCCTCCTTGGGTTTCCAAGGCAATATCACTACGGAAGTAGATTGCCCCATCTTCCTTCTGAAGAGTGGCTGGTGGGTTTGAACCTCCAGTCTTCTGGTTAGCAGTCAAGTGCCTTAGGCACTACTCTTATTAGTCCACCTTCCTGGAAATTTTTATATATGACTCAGCCCATGGACAGGGGCATGAACTAGATGACTATTCTATGGCTCCCTTTGAACACTAGAAAGCAGATGATTCAAAGGTTGGTACTGAAGCCAAGCTGTTTCTAGGGATCATTAGCTTTATAAAAAACCTCAGCCTAAAATAGAGATCATATCTCTCCCTTTCTGGAGAAAAGAAGAGTGAAGAAAATCAAAGACACACTGAAACATTTATTCCAAAGGACTAATGGACCACATGAACCTCAGCCTCCATGACCCTGAGACCACAAGAACTAGAAGATGCCCAGCTACCCCTCTTTACTGCTCTGAAATGGATCACAGTAGGAGGTCCTGGGCAGACTGGGAGAAAAATGTGGAATAAAACTCAAAATTAAAAAAAAAAAAGAAAAAAACAGGCTTACTTCTCTCATAAAGACTGGTGGAACCCCCAAGACTATGGCCCACAGACATCCTTCAATCCTGGAATGGAACTCACCCTTGTGGCTCAACTTTCAGCCAAGCCCTATAAAGTGAACAATAACACCAGGGAGATATGCACTCTTTAGAACAACCAATCATATGAGATCAAAAGGCAACATTTGCCCAGAGATATAAGTCAGAAGCAGGAAAGGATAGGAAAGAAGGATGAATGGAATCGGTAAACACAGAGAAGAAGTGGGAAGAGTGTTGTTACGTTGTGGAGACAGCAATCAGTGTCATGAATCAAAATGTCTATGAATTGTTGAATGGAAAACCAACTTTTCCTGTAAACTTTCACCCAAATCAAAACCAAAAGTTCAAGGGAAAAAAAAAAAAAGAGTGAGAGAGAGAGAGAAAGAGATTCTATTTCTTCTCCTACCCAGTGAAACGTTTCAATGACACATGCAGCTCCATCTCTATAGCAGAATTTGAGAGCTGTGGAACTTGTCAAGGAGAGCCTCCTCCTTCCAGGAAGGAAGACAATAAGGATGAGGACTTCGGAGGTTATAGTGATAAAGCGGTTCATGATATCAACTAGGAGAACTCAGTCTTTTGCCTCAGATACCATTTAATGCCATGTGATGCCAGGCACAGGTTTCAAAGGCCTTTCTTATAGCACGTTGATTAAAAAGTGATAGACAGTTTGAGGTTCAGATTCTATTCCCCACTTTTCCTACAACTTAGTAGGCAGACACACAGTTTCTTAACTTTCCATCTCTTAATCAATATTGTAAATACCTATTTCCTCTCATTAAATGAGGAGCTCTGCTGGCATAGTGGTTAAAGCATTTGGCTGATAACCACAGGTTAGTGGTTTGAAACCACCAGCCATTTTGCAGGAGAAAGATGAAGCAGTCTGCTTCCATATAGATTTACAGCTTTGGAAACCCTGTGGGGCAGTTCTACTCTGTCCTATAGGGTCACTATGAGTCAGAATCAAC
The DNA here is from genome assembly GCF_000298275.1 of Orycteropus afer afer. Classification (NCBI taxonomy): domain Eukaryota; kingdom Metazoa; phylum Chordata; class Mammalia; order Tubulidentata; family Orycteropodidae; genus Orycteropus; species Orycteropus afer. The sequence continues at coordinate 16,827,064 of NW_006921600.1, read as the reverse complement.
TCAGTGGCAGTGGGTTTGTTTTTTTGTTTCATTAAATGAAAGATAGTATTACTCTTTGATGATCAATAATAGGCAATGTCTGTTTCATTTCTTGTAGGATGTCAATAGGAAGGTCTGTGCAAGGTTGTGGGGTGGGGTTAAAAATCTTTAAGAACATAGAGTACAAGAATGTAGAAATAGGTGTAGATAAAGATATACTTAGCATTATGAATTACAATAACAAAGCAATAGGACATTTATCTGTACTTTGGTTTTCTAATGAGAAGCTCCAGGTACATTATAATTATGTCTTTATAATTTCCTCTGTACTCTTATCCAAAGTCCTTCCAATTTCTAATAAGATAATAGCACTCTGTCTTTTTTGAAAGAACTTGGCTATTATTTTGATAAACTTTCCCACATAAATCACCAAAATTCCTTCATAAGATTAATTAAATCACTAGAAGTGACTGTATTTATTAAGGAGTGCTGCAAATTAAAGGTCAAATTAGCATCAGAAAAGACATTCCTGGGCTTCCTCTGCATGAGAGATTTTAGCTCAGACCACATGGAGCTACTACTAGAGGGTTTTCTTCTAACACAATTCCCCAGGACATCTTGTTGAGCCTGCAAAGATGCTAGTGGCAGACTAACTCAGCCAACCTCTTTAGCATTGACAGTCGTTATCAAGTGCCAACTGGTACAAAGCACTGTATTCGGTATGCAGTAATGAATAACTACTTTACCCCATCCTTTCCCTCAAGGAGTTTAACGTCAAGATGAGAAGGTAGGAGAATATTTCAAGTAACAAGTAATAAACCAAGTATGCCTGACATCAGTGCCTCATGAGTGTGACAGGTAGAAAAAGCTATAAAAGTTAACAGGAAATAAATATCACTCTGCTATAAGAGAAAACACCACAGAAAGATTTGAATTTGTGCTAGGTTTTGAAAAGCAACATGTGATCTACAATAATGGAGGAGGCAGAGCTACTAGTCCAGGAAAGATCCAGAAAAGTGTGTAGAGGCAGGAATACAGCAAGCTTCTTGATCTGTGAGTGGGTCTTTTGGGCTAGTGTGGGCTATTTGTAGAGAAGAGAGAAATGTCATGGCCACAAATTGCCATGCCACAGACAGGTGCAAATAGTACATAATGATGTCTTCCTTGAGTAGCCCTTGGGCAAAAGAAGATGAGCGACATGTGGAACAGACATGGACTCAACCCACTGTGTGGAGTGAACCCCAGTGGAGTTCAGCCTAGATCAGGGGCTTCCAAACAGCTCCCAGAAGAGTGAGAAACAAATGCTATATTTTCCTATAGCCTAAACTTAATTTCTTCTCCAACCATTCATTTTGTTTGCTGTAGAAAAGGTAATCTAATTAATTCTAGGGAATATTCCTCACTTCAGTGTTTCTTCCCAATAATTACTGGTTAACCTAAGTTAGTGTTCTTACATAACTCCATTGGAAGCCACAGGGACTTTTTGGATGTCTCTCTGAAGTTGTAGGAGATAAGTGTTGGACTGTGGAAGGCTGTTGGTAACTGCCTGAGTGCTTCATTTGAGCACAATATTACTTTTTTTCCTATGTAATTCTAGTATCATAGTTGTACTGGGTTGAATTCAAGGGTTAAGGTCATCTGTCCATGAGGCTTCACCTGGGAATCAAAGCCCCAGGGTCTCTGCTCTCAGATCTCCAAACCTAACTGTGTATTCTATCATCTGCCCTTCTTCCCTCTCCCTAGAAACAGGGTACTAGACCCATTATAGACACACCTCTGGGGCTACACTCTCTTTTTCATCTGAAACAACATCATTCCCAGCCTGGGCAACATTAATCCTGAAGTGGAGTCAGTCATCTGACTCTTTATTCTCTTATTGACCCACTCTTTGGCTTAAATTTTGTACATCTTTCTTCAGAGTTTAGTACTTATTCTCAAATCCTTGGCCCTTGCAAAGCCTTTCATTCTAACAATCATGTCTCCCTTAACAGATCTGTGGATAAAGAAAATGTAATACATATATACAATGGAATATTATTCATCCATAAAGAGAAATGAAGTACTAATACATGCTATAACATGGAGGAACCTTGAAAACATCATGAAGAGTGAAATAACCAACCAGTTTCCATCAGGTTGACTCGAGCTCATGGCAATTCCATGTGGGTCAGAGTAGAATTTTTAGAATTGTGCTCCATAGAGTTTTCAATGGCTGATTTTTTAGAAGGAGATCAACAGGCTTTTCTTCCAAGGTACTTTTGGGTGCCATTGAACCTCCAACCTTTTGGTTAGCTGTCAAACATGTTAACTGTTTCCACCACCCAGAGACTCTAATAAGTCAGTGACAAAAAGACAAATATTGTATGATGCCACTTATATGAAATATCTAGAACAGGAAATTATAAACAAAGTGTAATGGTAGTCACCCCAGGGTTACAGGTGAGGAGAGACAATGCAAGGACGCCCAGAGTAGCAGGCCAGAAGAGCAGGAGAAAGGGGATTAAAAGCCAGGTATCCAGACAGAGGAACAGTCAGCCACAGGGACCCAGGTGGGGGTGATATGAGAAGTCTCCAACTTGTCTGTCGGTTTGTCCTACTGTGGTGACATGTAGACGTGAGTTTTGAGGCTGAGCCTCTGGTGTTTAAAACCCAGCGAGATGCACCTGGTGC
>NW_006921600.1:16819034-16821825 GCF_000298275.1 Orycteropus afer afer | reverse complement strand
GTGAGAGCTGGACAATGAATAAGGAAGACCAAAGAAGAGTTGATGCTTTTGAGTTGTGGTGCTGGCAAAGAATGCTGAAAGTACCATGGACTGCTAAAAGGACTAACAAATCTGTCCTGGAGGAAGTGCATTGTTGAAGAGCAAAGATGTCACTTTGCTAAGATGCACCTGACCCAAGCCATGAAATTTTTAATCATCTCATATGCATGTAAGGAGCTCTGGTGTCATAATGGATAAGTCATTTGGCTGCTAACCAGAAGGTTGGAGTTTCAAACCCACCAGCTGCTGTGTGGGAGGAAGACAAATCTACTTCCATAAAGATTTATTCATTGAGTCTCTAGGATCTGCTCAGTATTTTGTTAGCTACGGGCAGATAGATTTTGTAGAGCATTGGAAACCCAATGGGGGTCACCATGAGTCGGAATCAACTTCATGGCAGTAGGTTTGATTCATATGCATGTGAAAGCTTGAAAATCAATACAGACAGAAAAAGAATTGATGCTTTTGAATTATGGTGTTGGGGAAGAATATTAAACATACTGTGGACTGCTAGAAGAATGAACAAATCTGTCTTGGAAAAAGTACAGCCAGAATGCTGTGTGGAGGAAAGGAAGGCAAGACTTTGTTTTGCATATATTGGTCATGTTATCAGGAGGGAGTAATGCTTGGAGAAGGATATCATTTTTGGTAAAGTAGAGAGTCAGAGAAAAAGAAGAGACCTTCTGTGAGGTGAAGCGACACAGTGCCTACAACAATGGACTCAAACATAGATTGTAAAGATGATGCAAGACTGAGCAATGTTTCCCTCTGTTTTACATAGGGTCACTATGTGTCGAAATCAACTTGAAGGCACCTACCAACAACAACAATCTTTACAGAATCAAACTACCAGGTCTTTGTCCCACTGAGCCACTGAATTCAAATCACCAACCTTTCAGTTAGCAGCCAAACACTTAACCAGTGTACCACCAGGGCACCTTGTATATTTAATAGTCACAACTAAATAGTCACTAGACTAAAATACTGAATACAAGAATGGAAAGGAAGAAGTTAATGTTAGTGACATTTAATTACAATGGAAGACCTGACATTGTATGACATTGACCCGTAAGATGTGAAAGATGATGAAGGGGATAGAAATTTGGAGTAAGAAAGTCATGAAGTGTTTACCTATTAAAATTTCTTTGAGTTTTCAAACTACAAGTATAAATTCTAGATTGACTGCTGAGCATTCAGAAGGGTAACTTTAGAGAGATTATGAGGCTGGAGCCATCTCTATAGGGATGACTGTGAAAGTTCTGGAAAGATCCAGTAAGAATTCATTGAGTCTCTAGGATCTGCTCAGTATTTTGTTAGCTACAGGCAAATAGATTTTTGTAGAGCATTGTTTTAGAACATATTTTAAAGCCAATTATCATCTCAGTGTCTGAGGGAATTTTCTATCTACCTCTTAGACATGCAGCCTCAGTCTTAGCAACAGGAAATTTCAATGCCTATAAAAATATATTATTATGCATAGTTCTAATTTTTAAACTTCAACTTAACTGTCAAAATGTAATACAGAATTGCAGTACCTTGCATTGTGAAATTATTTCTGCTTTTGAAAGAGCATTTCCATTTTTGGCTATTTCATCCTCATAGGATTTCTGAGGTCATACAGAAGTTATTAACCTTAATTTGCACATGAATTCCAGAAAAGTTGTTCAGGACCACACAAAAGTCCTGAGCAGAGGCCGATCTAGGACCAGGGCCTCCAACTTCCCCATGCAGGAGGGGAGAGAAATGTGTCAACTACAATCACTGACATCTGGCAGGAGGGCAGGATTAATGGTTGTTTGCCAAATGTCCACAGCTTCTTGGAGAAAAAGGCAATATGAAAGTGCAACATATTAAGCTAATCAGAACAAAAGGAAATTCCTTGAAGATGACACTTCAATCAGAAGCTCTCTTTAGAGGCTCCCCCAAACAGTAGGTGGCTATGTAAAGCTGGCTTTTCCTGTGGTGCAGAAATGATAACCACAGTGTGGCCATGCATCTCATGCTCACAACAAAGACCTGAACAGAATGAGAAACTGGCTTCAGCTCACAGGGAGTTGGGTTGTAGGTTGAACACTAGCCCCATTTCCTCCTCCATCAAAAATGAAGCCAAGTTTTAACTCCACCCAGACTAAGCTACTCTGGGCAGGGAAGAGCATGTGGAAAGAATTGATGCTGATTGCCAGGAATGATGAGAACAATGAAGGCAACCAATGTTTACTGGAAGTGTGCAAAGCATCAGGCTATTTTATATACATAATAAAATTCAGTACTCACCACACCCTAAGAAGTAAGGATACTTATACCATTCTAACAGACAAAGAGGGGGTAGTGTTGGTATTCGATGGTAGAATTCTCACCTTCCATATGGGAATTCCCAGCCAATGCACCTTCGGCATAGCCACTGCTCATCTGTCAGCGGTGGCTTATGTGTTGCTGTGATATTGATCGGGTTTCATAGGGGCTTCCAGACTAAGATAGATTAGGAAGAAAGGCCTGATGATCTATTTCTGAATATCACCCAATGAAAACCCTAGAGATCACAATGGTCTGATTCACGATCAGTCACGGGGATGGTGCAGGACTCAGCAGCGTTTGTTCCATTGTGCAAGGGATTATCATTAGTTGGGGATGGCTTGATGGCTGCTAGCAACAAAAATAATGGACAAGGAGGCTTTACAAAAGTTAACAAATGGAGTTCCGGCAAGATGGCGGACTAGGCAGAAAGACTGCACAGACCCTCTTCAACAAAGAA
>NW_006921600.1:16799209-16815179 GCF_000298275.1 Orycteropus afer afer | reverse complement strand
TGGAAGTAGATCACCCTCTCTTCCTTCCATGGAGCAGCTGGTAGGTTTGAACCAATGACCTTCTGGTTAGCAGTCAAGTGCTTTATCACTAGGCCACCAGAAAACCCCATGTTTTTTTCATTCTTAATTCTAATCCAAGTCAATCACTAAAATTGGTCTAAGAGAGAATGGAGTCAAGTCCTGGAGAGAAATTTACCTCTGGCATAACACCGCATAACATGGTTCCCTAACAGGACTAACTACATAATCTAGGTAGGGGTAGGGGGGCAATGCAGTGTGAAAATGTGGGACCCCTTGTTAAAAAATTAAGAATTTTAAGGCAGTGACGGCAAATAATTAAACCAAAGATGGGGCCCTTCTGATGATGAGCCCTGAGCAACTGCATAGGTCATATGCTCACGAATCTAGCCCTGTCCACGGAATCCAAGGGCATGAACAAAGCAGAGAAAGGAAGAGTCTTGGAGTTAGGAGTGAATCTGAAAATACAGCCCCAATGGCAAAAAAAAGGAGGAACATGTGGTCTAAGGAGCCTTACATCCCACCATGGCCTGCTCATTACACACACACAAGCACACCCACTGCCTGGGGAAACTCAGAGATCGAGACTGATAAAAATTACACAGCAAGGCTTTGGGGGCAATTGTAATCCTTTTTCTAATCTCAGGAAGATTCGAAATAGCATCCCGGTGACACAGCGAATAAGAGAACATCACCCCTATTGCAGCTGTCACTTGTATCTGCAATCGGGTGAATTATAGAGATTAGCCACGTCCAAGAATTACTGCACTTTTTGCATGGTTCTGTGCATGTCCCTTCTTAAGGTGGAATTGCTCAGGTTTTCCTCCTGACACTGGGGAAGGCTTAGGAAGTTCCGTGCTGCCACCCAGTGTTCAGAATGCAGGCCTGGGGAAGTGGCTGAAAGCCTGGCAAACGTCCTGTGCTGTCAGGGGAGGAGCTTTCTGGAAGCTACAGAAAACGATGCTTTAAAACTCTCTTAGGCCCCAGGCAAGCTTATTTGTACAGAGCGCATCCTATATCACATCAAAGATACTAAAAATCACCCACATCCCGCACTAAATTTCCATGTAACTACCTAGGAGTTGAAATGCTTTTGAGTTGGTTGACATGATATGTGTTGTAGAGATTTAGTTAAATATTTATTCATTTTGATTTTGTACTTTTCTTTTTGAATTATGAATCCAGTGGCTTTGGGTTTTTTTTGTTTTTGTTTTTGTTTTTGTTTTAGTGTGTGTACTTTTTTCCAGCTATTAAATATTTCCCTAAGTCAGATATATTTGGAAAATTCCTAGACCTTGCACTTAGTGTCCTGAGTACCTAATAGCTCTGCTATTACAGGTAGGCGGAAAAGCAGAGAAATGCCATAGAAAGAAAGAATACAGAGGGATCTTTGGACCTACTATCTCTGACAACCAGTGCACTTTAAGTATTAGTCTTTTGTTTATTTCCATGTCTAGTAGCAGCCTCAACCAGTTGAATTTATCCAGAAGAGTCACAGGAGAATCTTGGCCAGGATGTTTTACATGTTAGTACTCAGAGTTCATTTGGAAAAACAAAAACAACTTCTAGTCAGTTATACTATTCAGAGCAATTCCCAACAAAGACCCCTGCCTTCCCACAGGGAGAACCAATTCGCTAGGGGAGAATCAGTGGGTTCTTACTGGAAAAAAGCAAGCAGCAAACACAGAATTTCATTCCGTTGGTTCCCTAATTTCCTTCGGATGAAAAGAGGGTGTGGAGAACGACATCTAAAGATGTGAGATAATGAATGGCACAGACTCTCACACAGCTTCTAGAACAGAGACACAACATGCTAAGATTAATTCCCCTGCTCCTCCCACCTGGATAGGAGGAGAGTTTGTGTCTTTGTTTAAGAGGATCAGCCAATTCCTTGGTGTAGGTACCAAGGAGGAAAACCAGAGGATGCAGAGATAAACAGCTCTGTGGAAATGACAAATTGGACTGGGAATTTGTTGTTGGTCTGATTCCGACCCATGGCATCACTGTATGTGCAGAGTAGAACTGCTCCATAGCATTTTCAAAGGTGTAACACGTCTGAAGCAGTTAGCCAAGCCTGCCTTCCAAAATATCTGTGGGTGGATTTGAACTACCAACCTTTTGGCTAGTAGTTGATTAAGCACTTAACGGTTTGAGCCACTAAAGAAGCTACAGAGGTCATTTAACCTATTCCTCTGCTCTTAGAACTGAAGTGAATCTAGTTTTGTCACTTTGTTACTTATGGACAGAATTTTGTCCTCCTATCTTTGTGGTTTCTAAAAAACAACAACAACAAAAAAAAAATGCTGTGAAGTCAGTCACTTCTAACTCATAGTGACCCTATAGGAGAGAGTAGAACTTCCCCATAGGGTTTCCAAGGCTGTAATCTTTACAGAAGCAGACTGATGCATCTTTCTCCCATGGAGTTCAAACTGCAGACCACAGAGTGCTTAACCACTGTGCTACCAAGGCTTCTTGGGTTTAGAGCACAGGAGGTTTTATTCTACCTACTAGTCTCTCTTTCCTCCCTTCCTTTATCTATTCTTCAAGCTCTTTATTTTCATCTTAAAACACAGTAGTCACAATCAGATTTCCTCCATTAGCTATATGTGACTGTTTTTTACTACAGGCTTGTGTGACCCAGATCATATATAAGGATTATGGGATCACACGATTCAGAATTGGCAGAACCATCAGGAATAGATTCTAGCTCTGCCCAGAGCTTCAATCTTCTTTATAGGAGTCCCAATAAGTGCTCTTGAGTCTCTGTTTCAATACTTACTTTTTTAAAAAAATAATTATATTCTGGTAAAATACATATAACAAAACATTTGCCATTTCAACCACTTTTACATGTACAATCCAGCTGCATTTATTATGTTCAACATGCTGTGCAATCGTCACCACTATGTTTCTAAATTTTTTCATCACCCTCAACCAGAAACTCACTAAACCTTGAGCAGTACTCCCTCAGTTCCCCCTCCCACCAGCCCTTGTTGTTGTTGTTGTCAGGTGCCATTGAGTCAGCTCTGACTCATAGCGACCCTACGCAAAACAGAATGAAACACTGCCTGGTCCTGCACCAGCCTCAAAATCCTTGCTATACCTGAGCCCATTGTTGCAGCCATTGTGTCAATCCATCTCTGAGGGCCTTCCCCACCCTTGATAACCACTAATAAACTTTGGTCTCTATGCATTTGCCTGTTTTAGATATTTCGTATGAGTGGAATCATATAATAGTTACCATTTTGTGTCTGATTTATTTCATTTAGCATAATGTCTTCAAGCTTTATTCAAGTTGTAGCATGTATCAGAACTTCACTTCTCATTATGGCTGAATAACATTCCATTGCATGTGTATACTCACTGCCGTCAAGTCAATTACTCATAGCAACCCCTCCTTGGGTTTCCCAGGCAGTATCTTTATGGAAGTAGATTGCCCCATCTTCCTTCTGAGGGGTGGCTGCTGGGTTTGAACTGCCAGCCTTCTGGTTAGTAATCAAATGCCTTAGTTGGATGTGTATACCACATTTTATTTATCCATTTTTCTGTTGATGAACACTTGGATTGTTGCCACAATTTGGCTATTGTGCACAATATTGCAAGGAGCATTGGCATACAAGTTTCTATTTTGAGTCCCTCCTTTCAGTTCTTTGGAATTGCTAATACTTACTTTATAATGCAAGAAACTTGAAAGTTTTTGAAGCAGTCTGTGTCCTGTGAGTGAAGGAGTATCACTTGCAAGAAAGTTCATCCTTCTATTGTTCCTTTAACATTTAAAGCTAGGGTGGTAAATGATGCTGTGCCTGGAAGTAAGCATTAGCCCCACGTCTGCAGTGAGACCCCAGTGAACTTCCTGCATGGCCTGGAGGACTCTCTAGAGAGCTGAGAACATTCTCTGGAGGGATAACAGAAACAATCAGCCCCACCCATTCCCACCAAACACCTCCAAGGATTCCAGACTTTTATAAAAGGAGTTATCTAGGACTGTAGGGACAATTGAGCCTAGAAGATTGTGGACAAACCTCTCTATGAAACCTGAGACTCTTCTTTGTAGATGAGATCCAATAGCATTCTTAAAATTAATGAAACCAGAAAACTACAGAGGGCAAAATTTATACATGCCATTACTCACCGAGTATAAAATTATGACTTCAGTGCCTTGATTTTTATTTGTGGTTTTAAATGTAGGTGAGTGTGTGTCCAGATGCTGAGACTTAGGTTCTGGCCTTCTGAAATATAGAAAGAAACCATCCATTTGTGAAGGAAAGCCCACAGTCACTTTAAACACTATACCATTTGTATAAGAAAGAGAGTAGAAAATCAGCCCTGAACTCCTGTATTAGATGGGATGTGTCTCCCAGGCAATAGTGTTTAGACTTTCATTCATTCATTCAAGAGCAGCTATTGTGGAATGACTAGCTGCAGGGCCTGGTGCTAAGTACTAAGAATACAGGGATAAACAAAGCAAACTGGAATCCTGGCACTTTAGAATTGAAAGGAAAGGTAAGCCGTTTGGAGCCCACTCAATGGCAACTAACAACAGCAACAATTAAACAACTACTTAAAATATTCTTGAAGCCAAGTTTGGAGAAGGGAGATTCTTCGTTTGAAAGATATCTCAATCTACGTTTAATTATATGTTTTCCCCAACTTTAACTTAACTATGACCTGAAGATTGTCTCTAAATTGGAAACTTCTCCATACCCCTTGCCTTCTACCCAACAAGGCTTGATTGTGGCAGTGGTTTTATGAGTCTGGGGAATATATTGTATTAGTTTTCTATGGCACTCTAACAAATTAATGGCTTACAGCAACACAAAGGTATTATAGTTGTGGAGGTCAGAAGTCTCACTAGGGTAAAATCAAGGTTTTGGCTGGGCTGGTTCCAGAGACTAGGGGAAAATCTGTTTCTTTGTTTTGTTTTATTTTTCTGGAGACCATCTGCATCCCTTGGCTCATGGGCTCTTCCTCCGCTTTCAAAACCAGCCACATAGCATCTTCATATCTCTCAGATTCTGATACTCTTGCTCCTTTCATAAAGACCAGTGTGACTACATCAGGCCCACCAAGGTAATCCAGGGACTATTCCTAGCTCAAGAACCTTAACTTAATCCTATCTACAAAGTCCCTTTTGCCATGTGAGGTAATATACTCAAAGGTTCTGGGGATTAGGAGATGAATATGTTTGGAAGAGTGAACCTTATTCTGCCTACCATGTGTATCATTTCCATGTTTATTATAGAAAAGCTAGAAAAATACAGAAAAGGTTAAGGTTAGAAATTACAAAGAATAAATATTTTTTAAATGCCTCCTTTTCTTTCTTTCTTTCTTTTCTTTTTTTTTTTTAATAAAACCCTATGAAATATTCCCTAGCCCACATTTCTCAATTTAAAAAATTATGTGATCATTCTCCGAAGTGGACATCTATAATTCTATATATCAGCATTTTAATGACTGCACAATGGTTTATTATTGTTGTTGTTATGTGCCGACAAGTCAGACCTGACTCATAGCAACCCCTCCTTGGGTTTCCAAGGCGGTATCACTACCGAAGTAGATTGCCCAAGGAGTCACTGGTGGATTTGAACCACCAGCCTTCTGGTTAGCAGTCAAGTACCTTAGGCACTATAATTTTTGAACGCATATAGTGTTTCCAGTTTTCTGCACATATAAATAATGTTGCTCTCAACATTTTAGACCACGCACATTTGAATATTTGTCTGATAGTTTCTGTGGGTAAGTTCTCAAAAAGGTAATTGCGGGCCATTGGTTATGGCTGCTTTTAAGGCTTTAAATACATATGGCCAAAGGACCCTCCAGCAAATCACAGACCCCCACTGCAGGGCACCAGGCTGTCAGCCCACATGCTCACAATGCTCACTGGTATCTATCATTCAGTACATTACCAAACTGAAAGACTAACTGAAATCTCATTGTTGTTTTAATTCATAATTCTTGGATAATCAGTAGAGAGCATCTTTCATGTATTTATTTTTTATGTACAGTTCTTTTGTTACTTGCCACTTTACATCCTTTGTCCAAATTAAAACCAAACCAGTTGCTATCAAGACAATTCCAACTCAGGGCAATCCCATAGGTATCAGAGTGGAATTGTGCTCGTTGGGTTTTCAGTGGCTGATTTTTCAGAAATAGAGCCCCAGGACTTCTTTTCCTCATGGATTCAAACCTCCAGCCTTTTGGTTTGCAGCCAAGTGGGTTAACAATTCATACCACCCAGGGACTTTGTCCATATTCAGGTGCTTATATTTTTCTTAATGAGTCTTAATAAATCTGTATGTCAAAACTTCATCATATTTACTGCAAATAATTTGCCCTGTTTCATGCTCATTTTTTAAGAAAATAATTGGTTGAGTTTTTGTTGCACAGAGTTTTAAATTTGTGTGTATTTAAATATATCAATCTTTTTCTTTATAGTGTCTTCCTTTTGTTTCATGCTTACTGGTATTGTATCATGGTACTATGGGCTTTACCCACCCTGATATTATATAAATATTCTCTGGAGGGGTCATTAATCCATCCTGATTATTTTCCCTAAACATACATTAGTGTCATTACTAAAAAAAAAAAAAAAAAAAAAAAATCTATTAAGGCAGAAATATGTAGCTACCTACAGTTGGCAAACTCATAAAAACCAGTTGCCCTCAAGTCAATTCCAGTGCATGGCAGCTCCATGTGTGATCAAATAGAGCAGAGGGTTTTCAATGGCTAATTTTTCAGAAGTAGAATGTCAGGCATTTCTTCCTAGGCACCTGTGGTAGTTCAGTTTGTGTGTCAACTTGGCTGGCCTGGTTGAGTGGCTGGGCAGCTGGATGTAGTATTCCCCATGATGAAACTGGTAATCAATTCCATGGTGGAATCTACTGTGAGCAGCTGAGTAGCTGCATTAGAGAATGTGGTCTGCTTCCTGTATATAAGCAGAAGCTTTGGGGAATGATCTCTAGCATATGGCACACTTGGACCCTGCATGTAGCTGTGTCATTGCTCAGCAACCTGCCATGCTCTGCCAACCTTCAGACTTTCAATGGACTTAAATTGATTGCCTGCCATGTGGTTTGGTAACATTGGAACTGTGCCATTTTATTTGTCAACCTTGGGCTTGTTAGCCTCAGCAGCCACTAGCTGCCTGAGTGAAGAGATGCCTCTAGCTCAGTGGGCAGGAAGCAGGAGGCAGAGCTGAATCCCAAGGTTGAGGGACTTTCATCCAGTCCCTAGACCCTAGCACGTTGAACTTGGACTTAAAGCCTCCAAACTGTGAGTAAATAAACTCCTGTTTGTTAAGGCCATCCCATTTGTGGCATGTTCTTGTCAGAGTGGCACTAGGTAACCAGAACAGCACCTCTGGGTAAGCTCGAAACTCTAACCTTTTGGACAGTAGCTGCACATATTAACTGTACTACCTAATGACTACAGTATTAGACTGTGAGCATTGAGTTGTGTGGCGTGTTGTACAATAGGCATATTCTGTGGCTGGGTTCAGTTGATTCTGACTCAGCAACCCCATGTGGCACAATAGAACTGCCTCATAGAGTTCCCTTGGTTGTACTCTCTACCAGAGTAAATCACCAGATCTTTCTCTGAGTCACCTCTGAGTGAACTTGAAACTCCAAACTTTCAGTGAACAGCTGAGCAAGTTAACTTTTTGCACCACCCAAGGACTCCAGCAGAGTTCACATCAGAATCTAAATAATAGGCATATCATGTGGTTGTGTCCAAAGCCTTGGCAGAAGCACTTTTAATTGGAATTAAGTGTGCAGTCCTAACTCACTGTGATGTTTAAACAGAGTAAGGAGCCTTCAGAGAGACAGTACCTACCACTTCTTTCTATTCAATTGAGATAAATATGACCTGGCTCCTGCTTTTCTTGATGGATCAATTTAATTTAACTTTCCGTGTCATTTACTTCCTTTGCTCTTTGGATCACTGAGGTGTGGGGCAGAGATATTATGAGATGGAGCCTAGCTCATACAGTTCTTGGCTCTGGCTGTGCTGCTCCAGGCAAAGGCCAAGGGCATTGGGGAAATGAAGGGCTTAGGAAAGATGTTTCTGCAAAAGACCCATAGGTTGCCACCCAGCACTGTAGGAGAGTCACTTCTTTATTTACCTCACCTGGAGGGGTAGCTGTGGATTCACCCAACAAGTGTTTCCTGCTGAGTTTGGGTTGGTGCTAGATTGGGAAACCCAGGTTGGCATGGAGGGAGCTCTGCTTACCAAACAGGTTTTGCTGCATTCTGCCAACCTTAAAATTTAGAAGAAATAACCTCTATTTTCCTAAAAATCTGACTCCTAGAACTTTCTACTGAATAGAGGAACTACATGCCGAACAGCAGCCCTCCTCCTTAGGTATTGAAAAGTGTATGGGAGAAGAGAACCCAGTAAGGACAAATCCTATGATTAAGGACCGCTCTCTTTAAAATAGGAAAGTGGACACCAACTTCATTCATTCAATAATCGGTTATTGAGACCCGACTTCCACACCTTTGTTTATGTTCTTCCCTCTGCCAAGCATTTTTTTTTCTGTACCCACTCACTGAGATCACAATTGTCAAGGCCCAATTCAAAAGCTGTCACTAATTTCAGGACTTCCTCAACTTCTTCCCAACCCTCTTATTTCCATTTCCTCTTCCTCCTTTCAACCCTTTCTACCCAGAGGTATTGTGTAGTGGCTTTGGAAGCAAACTGACTTGTGTTTCAATTGTTTGTTCCACTTGGTACATTTGGAAGTTTTGAGATGTTATTTAACAATCTTCTCAGCTTCTTCACCTATAAGATGAATAGGTACAGAGAGATAAATAGATGGATAGATAGATAGATAGATACATAGATAGATACATAGATAGATAGATAGATGGTAGCTGCCATCAAGTCAACTCCGACTAGGGCAACCTATATATAATAGAACAAAATGTTGCCTGGTCCTGCATCATCCTTATGATTACCAGTATGTTTGAGTCTATTGTTTCACATATGAGTGTTGTTTTTCAGATTGAATAAGATAATGCACATGATGAGTAAGACCAAATATCTCTAGTAAGTGCCCATATTAATTGCTTCTAACCACATATGTGCTTACAACACAATATAACTATTACAAAAGGGATTTTAAAAAATGTTTCACCGTTATGGAGAAAGAAGAGATCTCTTCAGCCTAGAACGTTCAGGAAAAGTTAATTGAAGAGCGGGCATAAGGCCTCATGGAGAATGAGTAAAAATCCACCAGGGGAACACTTGTGGGAAGGACAGGTCTGAATGAGGGAAGTCTGTGAGCCAAGGATGAAGGGAGGAAAGTCAGACAGTGTCTAGATAACAGAAAATAATATACCCCAAAAGAGCTGTTTAAAAAATATAAATTAAAAATAATAAACTTCAGAAGCCAAGATTTCTGAGTGTGAATTGATATGATTAGAGTTATCCTTAGAAAGATCAACTTGGTGATTGTATACAGGACAGTTTTGAGGGGATTCACTAATCTCTTAGGAAGTTAATTCAACTTCCATTTTGAAAAGGTCAGCCCCTTAATTCTGGAGCCAATAAAATGGACCAAAATTTCAACTTGATTGTATGTGAGAAAGGAGAAGGAGATTTCAAAGAGGACATATGTCTTGGTGATTTGGAGTATGGTGGGTCTATTAAGGTAAGAAGAAACCCCTAGAGGGCCACTTTTTTTTTTTTTTCCTTTTAATATTTTTTTGAGTTTTTGGTGAAAGTTTATATAGGAAGTTAGGTTCCCTTTTGACAATTTCCACACATATTATTCAGTGAAGAATTACATTTATCACAATGTGTCAACATTCACTTTAATTGTGTTCTCTTTGTTTCCTTTCCAGTACTCTAGTTCCTTGCTCCCTTATTTTCTTGTCTTTGCTTGTGAGTGATGTTGACCTTTTGGCCTCTTACTAATATTTTTTAAACAGGGCACTGCTCTTATGGGTAATATTTCATATTTGGTGTGCTACTCTGCTATTTAGAAGCTCTGGTAGCAGAGTGCCTAAGGCACTTGACTGCTAACCAGAAGGCTGGCGGTTCAAACCCACCAGCCACTCCTCGGAAGGAAGGTTGGGCAATCCTGCTTCCGTAGTGATACTGCCTCTGAAACCCAAGGAGGGGTCGCTATGAGTTGGGGCCAACTAGATGGCACATAACAACAACAACAACAACAACTCTGCTATTTTACAAAAAGATGATCTCAGGAGATAGGCTCAGTTCTAGGTTTAAAGAGTGTCTCAAGGCAACAGTCTCAGTAGTTCTCTAATATTCCAGTTTCTTTCCTTTTTTGATAAGAATTTGAGTTGTGCTCCATATTTTTCAACCATTCTATCCAAGACCATCTATTGTTACACTCATTAGAATGGTCAGTGATGGTAGCTGGGTACTATCTAGTTCTTCTGGACTCAAGGTAGATGAGGTGTAGCTTGTGTAGATGTTTCCTCTCTGAGCTTTTGGTTACTTTCTCACTGTTTTGTTCCTGGTGAGTAGAGATCCATAGTTCTGTCTTAGATGGCAGCTCTCAAGCTATTAAAACCCCAGACACTACTCACTTCACTAGGCTATGGATCATGATACTAGTGACTTACGTTATGTCAACTGACTGAGAGTATGGTACTAAGTGTGCAAGCCCAGAAAACCAATCTTGGAAGGTGTTTGGTAAGGTCTGAGGCATAGCTGTATTTATGCCTTCAATGATTATATGTGCCTGCATCCACATATTTGTATTTACACGTACCTATAGACACTTCAATGATTTATTCATTGCAAATATATTTTTTCAACAACACAAATGGCAGCTATACACATGGCCTTTGCCAGACAGGGTATGCAGGAATTAGATTGACTAAATCAGTGGCAAGAGATGATAGAGACGCTCAATATCTTCAGCCAAAACAAGGCCAGGAGCTGACTGTGGAACAGACCATCAACTGCTCATATGCAAGGTCAAGTTGAAATTGAAGACAATTAAAATAAGTCCACAAGAGACAAAATATAACCTTGAGTATATCCCTCCTGAATTTAGAGAATATCTAAAGAATAGATTTGATGCATTGAACACCAAAGACAGAAAACTAGAGGAATTGTGGGATGACATCAAGAACATCATCCATGAAAAAAGCAAAAGGTCATTAAAAAGACAGGAAAAGAAGAAAAGACCAAAATGGATGTCAGAAGAGACTCTGAAACTTGCCCTTGAATAGAGAGTAGCTAAAGTGGATGGAAGAATCAACAGGATAAAAAAGCTGAACAAAAGATTTCAACGAGCAGCTCAAGAAGACAAAGTCAATTATTACAATGAAATGTCCAAAGACCTGGAGTTAGAAAACCAAAAGACATGAACTCACTCAGCATTTCTCAAGCTGAAAGAACTGAGGAAAAAAAAATGTAAGCTTTGAATTGATTCCACAGGCAATATGTTGAATGATGCAGGGAACATCAAAAGAAAATGAAGGAATACACACAGTCACTGTACCGAAAAGAATTGGTCAGTGTTCATCAATTTTAGGAGGTGGCATATGATCAAGAACCAATAGTATTGAAGGAAGAAGTCAAAGTTGCACTGAAGGCATTGGCAAAACACAAGGCTCCTGGAATTGAGATGTTTCAACAAATGGATGCTGTGCTGGAGATAGTCACTTGGCTACGTAAAGAGATTGGGAAGATAGCTACCTGGCCAACTGACTGGAAGAGATCCATGTTTGTACCCATTCCAAAGAAAGGTGATCCCACAGAATGTGAAAATTATCGAACAATAGCACTGATATCACACGCAAGTAAAATCTTACTGAAGATAATTCAAAAAGAGTTGTAGTCGCATGTTGACAGAGAACTTCCAGAAATGCAAGCTGGATTCAGAAGAGTACATGGAGTGAGAGATATCATAGCTGATGTCACATGGATCTGGGCTGAAAACAAAGAATACCAGAAAGATGTTTGCTTGTGTTTTATTGACTATGCAAAGGCATTCAATTTTGTGGATCATAACAAATTGTGGAGAACATTGAGAAGAATGGGAATTGCAGAATACTTAATTGTACTCATGAGGAAACTGTAACTAGATCAGGAGGTTGTTGTTCAAACAGAACAAGGGGATACTGAATAGTTTAAAATTAGGAAGAGAGTGTGTCAGGGTTGTATCCTTTCACCATACTTATTCAATCTGTATGCTGAGCAAATAATCGAAGAAGCTGGACTACATGAAGAAGAACATAACATCAGGATTGGAGGAAGGAGCATTAGCAACCTGAGATATGCAGATGACACAATTTTGCTGAAAGCGAGGATAACTTGAAGCATCTACTGATAAAGATTAAAGACTACAGTCTGAAGTACGGATTACACCTCGATATAAAGAAAGCAAAAATCCTCACAATTGGACCAATAAGCAACATCACAATTGATGGAGAAAAGATTGAAGTTGTCAAGGACTTCATATTACTAGGTTCTACAATCAATGCCAATGGAAGCAGCAGTCAAGACATCAAAAGACGTATTGTCTTGAGCAAAACTGTCACAAAAGACCTCTTTCAGATGCTAGAGAGCAAAGTTATCTTCTTGAAGACTAAGATATGCCTAACCCAAGCCATGGTATTTTCAATCACCTCATATGCATGTGAGAGTTGAACAATGAATAAGGAAGACTGAAGAAGAGTTAATGCTTTTGAGTTGTGTTGTTGGCGAAGAATGCTGAAAGTACTGTGGACTGCTAAAAGAACAAGTCTGACCTGGAAGAAGTGCAGCTGGAATACTCTTTGGGAACAAAAATGGCCAGACTTCGTATCACCTACTTTGGTCATGTTGTCAGAAGATGTCATGCTTGGTAAAGTGGAGGGTCAACCAAAGAGGGAAAGGCCCTCAACAAGATAGATTGACACAGTGGCTGTAGCCATGAGCTCAGGTATAGTAGGGATCGTGAGGCTGGCACAGGACTGGGCAGCGTTTTGTTCTTTTGTATATAGGGTTATTATGAGTCAGAGGTGACTCAACAGCACATAACAACAACAACAATAGATACTTCAAGGAACCCTACTGGCTCAGTGGTTAGGTGCTTCGCTGCTAACTGAAAGATTTGTAGTTCAAATCCACGAACCATGTGAAGATGTGGCAGTCTGCTTCCATAAAGATTTACAACCTTGGAAACCCTATGGGGCAGTTCTACTTGTCCTATAGGATCTCTATGAGTTGCAATCTACTTGCTGACAGTAGGTTTATAGATACTTCTATCTGTTCTATCCTACACAATCTGTACCTATCTGTATGCCAGTTCGCCTATACCCATCCATATGTGCTTAAACACTTGATTTAGTTTGGTTGTGCTGTGTTCACTGCATTTATATTCAGTTCTCCCTTCACCAAAAGTAACAAATCCCTATGTGGTAAAGTGTACTTTCCACTCCCTCTTCCTCTCCTTGGTAACCACAAACGAGCATTGGTTTCTCTACATTTATCTGTTCTTATCTTTTTATAAAATAGGAATCAAACAATCTTTGTCCTTATGTGCTTGACTTATTTAACTTAGCATTGTGCCTTCCAGGTCCATTCATGTCATAATATGTTTCACAGACTAGTCATTGTCCTTTACAGTTGGGTAGTATTGCATTGTATGTATGTACTACAATTTTCTTATCCACTCATCTGTTGATGGGCACTTCAGTTTCCATTTATTTTCTATTGTGAATAAAGCAGCAATGAACATAGATGTTCGTATGTCTGTTCATATTATTTTTAGGTCTCTAGGGTATGTGCCTAAGGTACTTGACTGCTAACCAGAAGGCTGGCAGTTCAAACCCACCAGCCACTCCTTGGAAGGAAGGTTGGGCAATCTACTTCCGTAGTGATACTGCCTTGGAAACCCAAGGAGGGGTCTCTATGAGTCGGGTCCAACTCAACAGCACATAACAACAACAACAACAGGGTATACAGAAAGGAGCTCTGGTGGTGCAGTGCCTATGGCATTTGAATACTAAACAGAAAATGCGTGGGTCAAACCTATCAGTTGCTCCATGGAAGGAAGATGGGGCACTCTACTTCCTTATAGATTTACGACCTTGGAAACCCAGTGGGTGTTGCTATGAGTTGGAATCTACTTGAGATGTCAGTGAGTTTAAGGGTATATAGAATTATAGTATTGGTGAAGATTTTGTAATTTATCATGGACTTCCAGAAAAACACACAAATCTGTCATGAAAGAAGTGCAACCAGAATGCTCTTTAGAAGTGAGGATGGCAAGACTTCTTCTTAAGTATACCTTACTCCACACTTCTTTACTATCTCATTATCTGATATTTTGTGTTTGTGTTAATATTAAAAAATCTACTCTCTGACTTTTTGCACATTAACTGTGCAACAAACCCAAAGTGTGAGGTAAGGGTAACACTGGCTGTGATGGTTAAGGCTATGTGTTATCTTGGCTGGAGCATGACTCTCAATTTGGCAGTTATGTAATGAACATAATTTGGTAGTCATTCTTTATTTTCTGATCTGATGTAGTCATCCTATATTTTCACAGAATGCTGATTTTCTCATAACAGCTTGAGCTTTGAAACCTAACCATGTCAGTAATTGAGAAAAGGGTGTATTTTAGGCATGTAGAGACCAGTTCCTGGAGAAGGACGTCATGCTTGGTAAAGAAGAGGGTCAGCAAAAAGAAGACTCTCAATGAGATGGATTGACACAGTGGCTGCAACAATGGGATCAAACATGGCAATGACTGTGAGGATGGTACAGAACTTGGACAGTGTTTCATTCTATTGCATATATGGTCACAGTTATTCAGAACTGACTCAATGGCACCTAACAACAAAAGGGTATATATCCTAGAGGGGGACTTTTGGATCATAGAGTGGTTCTATTTCTAGTTTTTTGAGAATGTATATATTATTTTCCATAGAGTGTTGTACCATTTTACAGTACCACCAGCAATGGATTAGCGTTCCAATCTCTCCACATCCTCGCCAACAATTATTGTTATCTTTTTTTTTTTATCAGTAACATTTTACTCAGGGTGAGATGGTATCTCCTTGTAGTTTTGATTTTCATCTCTCTAATGACTAAAGAAAGACGCTGTGGTGGCATGGTGCCTAAGGTACTTGACTGGTTAGCAGTTGACAGTTGACAGTTCAGACCCACCAGCCACTCCGGAGAAGGAATATGGGGCAATCCACTTCCTAAAAGATGTACCTCCTCAGAAACCCAATGGGAGTCACTGTGAGTTGGAATTGACGTGATGGTAGTGAGGTTGGTTTTGGTTCAGAATGGCTGAAGATAGTGAATGTATTTTCATGTGTTTGTTGACAGCTTGGATTTTGCCCATTTTGTGATTGGGTTCTTTGTCTATCTGTTGTTGAGTTATTGCAGTTATCTATAGATTTTAGAAATTAGATCATTTTTAATAAGTCATTTCCAAAGATTTTTCCCATCTGTATGTTGTCTATATACTCTTAATAAAGTGTTTTGATGATTATTAATTTTAAATTTTCATGAGGACACATTTATCTATTTTCTTTTCTTCTATTTGTGCATTTGTTGTAGTATTTGTTATACTATGTTTGTAATCCTAAAAGATTAGGTCCCATAGTTTTCTCCCTATGTTTTCTTCCAGGAATTTTATGGTTTTAGGTTTAACATTTAAGTCTTTGATTCATTTTGACTTATGAATGGGCCCTGTTTCATTTTTCTGCAAGTGGATATTCAGTTGGGTTTGTTTTTTTGCCCCTGTTGACTTTTTATTGTGATGAAAAGAAAAGAAAAGAAAAAAAAAACTCACTGCTGTCAAGTTGATTCCAACTCATGGTGACCCACCTTGGGTTTCCAAGGCAGTAAATCTTTACAGAAGTAGATTGCTCAGTCTTCTTTCTGTGGAGTGGCTGGTGGGTTTGAACCACCAACCTTCTGGTTAGAAGTCAAATGCCTTAGGCACTATGCCACCAAAGCCCCCTTTTTATTG
>NW_006921600.1:16797280-16798386 GCF_000298275.1 Orycteropus afer afer | reverse complement strand
TGATACCGCCTCGGAAACCCAAGGAGGGGTCGCTATGAGTCGGGTCCTACTCGAGGGCCAATAACAACAACAACAGCAAGTCTTTTATGCCCCTAGTTAGGTTAATTCCTAAGTATTTGGGCTATTATAAACAGTATTGTTCACATTGTCAGAGGGAAGGCTCTCACCATTTCTACAAGTATATTCTTGGCTCTTAGTTTTTCATATATGTTCTTAATTATGTTGAGAAATTTCTATTTCCGTTTTGCTGAGAGTTTTTAACAGGAAACAGTGTTGAATTTTATCAAATACTTTCCATGGATCAATTGATATGATCATATGGTTCTTTTTTGTGTATGGTGGATTACATTGATTTTTCTAATGTTAAGCACCCTTGTAATCTTGGTATGAATCCCACTTGATCATGGTGTATGATTTCTTTATGTTTTGTTTTTTATGTTTCTGAAGTCTGTTAGTTGGAATTTTGTTGAAACACTGCAACACTGCATCTATGCTCATAAGAGATATTGGTCTGTAATTTTCTTTTTTTGCAATGTCTTTGCCTGATTAGGTTGGGCAATCTACTTCTGTACTGACACCATCTCGAAAACCCAAGGAGGGGTCACTATGAGTTGGATCCAACTCCATGGCAGTGTGTTTAGTTTTTTGGTTTGCCTGATTTAGGTACCAGGGTTATGCTGGCATAATAGAAAGAGTGCAGCAGTGTTCCTTCCTCTTCTATGTTTTTGAAGGGATTAAGTAGGATTGGTGACAACTCTTCTGGTAGAATTCTCCATTGTAGCCATCTGGTCCTGGGCTTTTTTGTACTGGTAGTTTTTTGATGACATCTTCTATCTCTTCTTTTTTAATGACTCTGTTTATATTTTCTATTCCTGTTTGAGTTAGTTTGGGTAGATAGTGTGTTTTAGGAATTTTTCCATTTCATCCAGGTTTTCAAACTTGTAGTACATTTTTTCATAGTAATCAGTTACAATCTTCTCTGTTGTTGTTGTTGTTGTTATGTGCCGTCGAGTCAAACCCAACTCATAGTGACCCCTCCTTGGGTTTCCGAGGCAGTATCACTACAGAAGTAGGATTGCCCAACCTTCCTTCCGAGGAGTGGCTGG
>NW_006921600.1:16766097-16797180 GCF_000298275.1 Orycteropus afer afer | reverse complement strand
AGGCAAGTGTCTTAGCCACTATGCTACCAGAACAATCTTCTCTAGCTCTGTTGAAGTGGTTATTATGTTACCAGTTCCATTTCTTAATTTGGTTATTTGCTTCTTCTGGTTTTTTTTGTTTTGTCAATCTAGTCAGTGGTTTGTCTTTTTTATTGATCTTTTCAAAGAACCTACTTCTGTTTTCTGTGATTCTTTTTCAATTTTATTTATTTATGCTCTGACCATTATTATTTCCTTTTTTTCTGGTGACTTTTGGCTTCCTTTGCACTTCCTTTGTCAGTTTAATAATTTGTGATCTTTCTTCTTTTTTAAGGTAGGAATTTATTGCTGTATATTTCCTTCTTGGTACAGTTTTTTCTGTGTCCCAAATGTTTTAATATGTTGTGTTTTCATTTTTGTTTGATTCTAGGAATTTTTTAATTTCATTTTTTTTATGAGTTAATAGTTTTTCTTGTAATGTATTATTTTGTTTCCATGTATTTTTTTGTTTTTGTTTTTTTCTGTTGATTTCTAGTTTCATGCCATTTTGCACAGGAAACATGCTTTGCATGACTTCAATCTTTTTTAATTTTTTGAGACTTGATTTGTGTCCTAGCATATGGTCTGTTCTAGATAACGATCCATGTGCACTGTGGAAGAATGTGTATGTTCTGATGCTGTGTGAAGTATTCTATATGTGTCTATTAGGTTCAACTGGCCTGTGGTTATATTTAAGTTTTCAGTGTTCGTAGTGATCTTCTTTTTAGATGTTCTATCTATAATTGAAGTGTGTGTTGAAGCCAGCTACTATTATTGTGCAGTTGTCTGTGCTTTTATATTAGTCAATATTTGTTTCATGTATTATGATACATTGCTGTTAGGTGCATATTTATTTATAATTTTTTATTTTCTTTGTGGATTGACCCTTTTATTTTATTATATTATGTCCTTCTATATCTCTTATAATAGATTTTGATTTAAAATCTGCTTATGTGATATCAATATGTCCACTTATGCTCTTTTTTATTTACTGTGGGTTTTTTTTTTTTTTCTTTTGCTGCTTTCAGAATTCTCTCCTTGACTTTGGTTTTCAAGAATTTTATTAGGATATGGACCAGAGTTGTTCTTTTTGTGTCTCTTCTAATTGAGGTTTGTGTATCTCCCTGTATTTGCTGGCTTAGTTCTCTGTTCAGGTTTGGAAAATTCTCTCTGATTATCTCTTGGAAATCATTTCTATGCTTTTATTGTTGTCATGGTGCTCTCAGATTCCAGTAAGTCTAATGTCAGATTTATTAATTGAATCCCATATTTCCTTTTTTTTTTTTTTTAACTTTTCCTTGTTCTTTTCTGTTGTTTCTCTTCAGACTTGATAAATTATTTTGTCTTCTAGTTCATTTATTCTATCTTCTGTCTGTTCAACTCTCATTGAGTGTTTCTCTTGTCTTTTCTAAGTCCATTGCTTTATTCTTCAGTTCCAGTAGTTTTGTTTTGTTTGTTATATTTTCAATTTCCTTGTTGAGTGTCTCATTTTGTTCCTCCATTTGTTTCCTAACTTTTACCAGTTTTCTTTTTCTGTGTGTTTTTTGCTTTTTAAAAACATACTTAAGACCATAGTCTGAAAATTATCAATTATTCACATTAGTCTAGCCTCTCTATTTATATTTTCCCTTTGATTGGGCCTTCTTCTCTTGTGATTTTGTGTGTTTTACCATATTTTTGTTGAACTTGAGCCATTTTGTTACCTTTTTTTAAAATTTAAATTTTGTATTTTGGTTTTTGTGTGAAAATTTACTGATTGGGTATCTTGGTGGCACAGTGACCAAGCACCTGGTTGCCAGCCAAAAGACTGAAACTCATACCTACCAGCCATTCTGTGAGAGAAAGATGTGACAGCCTACCTCTGCAAAGACTCACAGCCCTGAGAACCTTACTGGGCAGCTCCATTCCACCCCACTAAGAGTCAGGATTGACCCAGTGGCAATAAACTTGGTTCTCTTTTCCTGAGTACCACTAGAGGGCACTCTTATCTTTAGTTTAGGTTTTTTTTTTTATTATTTTTTTAAGTTCTGATTCATTTCTGGGTGTTTGATCTCTGGAATTCAATACACAAGTGCAGGAAGTGGGGTTGGTTAGATGATCATAGACTCTGACTTAAGCAATTGAACTCTACATGACATAATTGGAAGCTCTTTTTGTGTTTCTTTCATGGGTGCCCCTTCACAGGGTCTATTGCAGTGTCTCACTATGGGCAGGCAGTTGGCTGTTTCCCTCTGTCTTGTTCTCTCTCCAATGTATTCCCCTAGTTCTGCTCCCCTCCCAGTTCCTCTCAGTCCTAGTGTCTATCTGTCTCATGTGTCAGCAAGATTCAACAACATTCCCTCACAGCATCATGGTCTCCCTTCATCCTCTCCTAGTTGCATGGCTCTTCTAATTTCCATGGCCAATCTGTGATGCCTTAAAAAGTCAAGCTACAGCTTCCTCAGATTTGCTCCCTTTCTGTGTTTCCTGCTTAGATTTTTACCCAGTGCTGTACCAAAATGAATGTGGGATGTCAGTGGGTAAATTCTCCCACTTCTGTGCCATCCCCACTCTTACTCTGCCCTACTTCTGTACTCACTTGACTCTCCAACACCTCAGCTGCTGTTTGAAGTTCTATGATCTCAATCTGTGGTTGTTTTTATTCATGGTTCAGGGGATTATTTTCTGGGGGAGTAAATGGGAGTGTTCACTTAATTCATCATCTTGCCCTACCTCCTAGAAGACTGCTTTTTGACATGTTGGGATAGAGATCTCATGAGGAAGAACTATCCAGCAGGAATCAGAAAATGGTTATGAAAATGGTTAGCACCTAAGATAAAATTTTGGATGTTGTCCCTATAAATGAGATTATGGAAATTGTAAGAATGAATGAGATGGCCAAAGATAGAGAAAGAGAGAGGACTAAGGACAGAACTTCAAGTATATCTACAATTCTTTGTTACTGTTGAGTCAATTTTGACTCATGGTGACCCCATACATTATAGTGTAGAACTGCTGCTACCTAGGATTTTCTTGGCTGTAATCTTTATGGAAGCAGATTACCAGGTCTTGCTTCCATGGTATTGCTGAGTAGGTTCAAACTGCTGACCTTTAAGTTAGTAGTTAAGTTCAAACTAGTTGAGCCACCCAGGGACCTGCCTATTATTTAAGGAACAGAGTAAAGTAATATCACAGCACAAGAAGGAGAAGAGGGAATAAGCGTTCTCTTCTCTTTTTCCTTCTTCTGCTTCATTCTCCTAGGGTCTCTTATTTATTTAAATTGCCATCAGGCTTCAAGGTTTAACACAATTCTTGAATGAACAACAATTAACAGCTTGAATTTGTTGAGTTTGTTGAGTATTTGTTGTGTATTGAGTGCTCAGCACTGTGCTCAGCATGTTTTGTGTATTTTTTTCTTTCTCATGACCATACAATGAAGGTACATTAATTATACCTGCTTTACAGGGGAGATAATTAAGATTCAATGAGGTTCAATTATTTGCCAAGGTTTAACAGAGAATAAACAAACTCAAGTTGTCTGCCTCCAAAAATCAAACTAACTTCTTTGTATTATTGCCTTTAACTAGCCCCCAGTATATTTGAAGCTCTATGGTGATTCTGGGGAGCTCTGTTAGCATGGTGCCTAAGGCACTTGACTGCTAACCAGAAGGCTTGTGGTTCAAACCCACCAGCCACTCCTCAGAAGAAAGGTTGGGAAAGCAACTTCCAAAGTGATATCGCCTTGGAAACCCAAGGAGGGGTCACTATGAGTCCTGTCCAACTCGATGGCACATAACAACAACGTGGTGATTCTGAGAACTCTGGTGATATGATGCCTAAGGCATTTTGACTGCTAACAAGAAGGCTGGCAGTTCAAACCCACTAGCCACACCTCAGAAGGAAGATTGGGCAATCAACTTCTGTAGACATACTACCTCAGAAACCCAAGGAGGGATCACTGTGAGTTGGATTCTACTCAACGGCACTGAGTTTGGTTTGGTATGGTGATTCTGAGAGCACTCTATTTGAGAAACCTACTGTGTACTACAGGGATTAGTGGCAAAACTGGCACTCATGTTGACAACGTGGGTGCCATTGGAGTAGTTTCCTATCCACTTGGGTTCTTAGTTATGTCTTCTTCAGAAAGGAGATAACACTTGCATTCTCAATTGTTTTGTTGTTTGTGGTGTGTTGTTAGCTGCCAACTTATTGGCCCCTGACCCCATGCACAACAGAACAAATTGCTGCCCTGTTCTGTGCCTTCCCCGGGGTCAGGTGTGGATCAGACCATTGTGTTCCCTAGGGTTTTCATCAACTGGTTTTTCAGAAGTAGATCACCAGGCCTTTCTTCTCAGTCTATCTCAGTCTAGAAGCTTGGCTAAAATCATTTCAGCATTATAACAACTTACTAGCCTTCACTGACTGATAGGTGGGGGCTGCACATGAAGCACAGTTGGCCAGGAATTTAACTCAGTTCAGTATAAAGGTTAAATAGGGAAAGCATGGGTATTGCCTAGGTACTATTACAATTACTGTTGCTATTTCTGATTGGCACTCTACCATTTCTCCTTATAGCTCCCTCTTTTCCCTGTACTATTCCATATTTCTCTGTATAAGTCTAAGTTCCTGGACATGGCTCATCACATGGTGATGTTCTATATTCAACATGCTGCCCACATCCAAGCAAGCACTATTTTACAGGGGACTCACTGGTGAGGAGGTTGGGTACTTGGGGAGAGATGGCCCTAGTCCAATTCAGACCTAGTGAAATATGCCATGCAACTGACCTACAAGAGTGGTCTGAACTCTCATTTCCCTCTTCCTTATGATCTGCCCTCCTAACATGCCAATGCTCTGATATCTGCTCCCAGTGGGGACTGAGTGAGGGGCAGTGTGCTTACGTCTCAGCTCCAACACAATATGACATCTAAACAGACATTTTTTCACACACTGGCCAGCTCCTCCTCTTCTCAGTCCAGAGCTGACGAATCTCCTTTGTTCACATTTGGGGCCAGTCCCATAGAAGGAGCTAAATTCCCTCAAGCACATACTCTCCCAAGACCTTCTGCTTGGATGTTACAGTCCTCTACTCGTGCCAAACCTTACTCCCATGTTCCACTTCCAGGAGGGAGAACATATGGACTGCTATTTTTTGCCAAAACTGATCAGAGAACAGAACTTGGTTCTCATAAAAATTGCACAGTACCTGCTTCCCTTTCCTGCTGACAATAAAAATGAAGCTTGAGCTCAGGGAGCCATCTTTCTTGAAAGAAATTTTCTTTTTCTTTTTTTTAATTCAGACCCGACTCCTAACTCTGTCATTTCTCACCTTCTAAAACACCATGATCACCAGGGGAAAAGACTATAAATATAACTGAACTTATAATTTTGTTAAAATTGCATTTTATACACAATAATTTCCAGATCTTTTCATTGGAATCCATTGATAATTTTAGAACTTTTCTTACAGAGATGGAAAAGAATCCACAGTGGTTTCTTTTTATATTATAATTGCTCACTGAAAGAAATATGAAAGTGTTTAATTATTAGATTTATGCCTCCAGATAAGTTCAATGATAATTATAGGATGTCTTCTTTTTTTATTCTAATTCCGAATAATTAAATCCCAAACACATTGGATCATTATGATTATAATTAGAGTAAAGGTGTCTTATATTTGAAACAAAAGTTTGGCTTTTTGTTTAACATTTTTGCACCTCATCAACAGACAATGCTTTGGAAAGAAATATATTTCAATCTCTCTAATGCTGCTTTAAAACAAAGCAAAGAATAATTGTCTGCAGGAATGCTCTTCCACTGCAATATTGGCAGGGAAAAGTGAGCAAGGCTTTTTGGTTTGCTTGAGGTTCCAAGGTGTGCTGACTTCCATTTGCCATTCTCAGACACAGGGAGAACTCAGAACCAGGTAAAAAGATGCAGCAAAAGATCAAGGAAATCAGGAGACATGATCTGTAAAGTGATCAATCTTTTCTGACTCCCAGTCTGTCAATCAGTTTCAGAGTAACATTTCTGAGCCTCCCTTTGATTAAGGATGAGTGGATGGTGGTGCGGGGGTTAGGATTGGGTGGTGGTCTGAAAGGGAGCCACACACAGACTAGAAAGTCTGAAACAGTGGCTATAAAATAAGACCTCTAACTAAGGCTCAGAGGGTGTTTAACGCTCGGAGCATGGCAACAATGATTAATTGAGAGAAAATGTGTCTATGCTTCTCCTGTGTTCATGAGGTTGTTGAAAAACACTTGCTTGTGTGGTTCCAACAGCAGATTAATTTAATTCTCTCCCAGCAGACATCTGCACACCACACTTTGGGATTTGAGAAGTGGCAAGGGTAATGGTTTGTGGTTTCAGGGAGAGTTAGAGGGTGGAGGTTCAGGAAGGAGGAAACACGCATTTTTAAAGAAATAAATAAACCAAACCCACATGTCTTCCCTTGCCTAATAGGAGAGAGAAGGCCACTTGGTTATTGGGAAGTATTTGAAAGTTGGGGATGGAGGGTATAAGAGTATGGGAGGAGGGAAGCAAACAAGCTATAAAGAGAAGGGCAGAGAGCAAGCAAATGCTTAGAAAAATGTCACATTAAAACCTCCAGCTGCCAGCGGCTGGAGGGAAAAGAGTTCCAGACAATAGCTGAGGGAACAAGTTGAATCTTGTGTTCATTCCTGTGGTTAAAACAAGTCTGTACGACCACAAGGAAAATTCCATTCTCCTCAGACCTTAACTCCCTGCTTACCTGAGCTTTCAACACTTTTTACTGAAAGGCCCCTTAAAGTTAGAAACAATGACACACAAAGTTCTGGCAGCCATCCTACCCCAAACTTTCTCCCATGTTTGCATTTTCCCATCTTGAAAATGACACTCTTTCCTTTGATGGCCTTGGTGACCACTTTGACTGAAATGTAAGAAATAAGGGTTCAGGAAAAGGGCAAAACCCCTCTGTAATTCTATCCCTAAACACAAGCTGCATTTTCCAATCTTGATCACCATTAATATCAGGTAAAACTATTCACTAATTCAATAAATTCTTACTATATGCTTACTAGTTCCAGGCACCTGACTAGATGTTTTATGAATAACAAGTAAGGTCAAGTTATCATAAAGTACTTCCAAGTCAGAAAGCACAAGAAATATGAGATTCCTATGTGTTGCTAGTTTTATGGCAGGCAATAGTGAACATTGCATACTTGGTCCTTTTCCTCTCCTTCTTTGAGGTTTTCATGAGTTCAGCTGACATGGGGCTAACTCATGTCATTCTGCCCGGTATCCTTCCTCCTCACAAAAATCTCAACACTGGCTCCCATTCTTCCATCGCCGATAAGGCTTGAATCACCTTGCTCTGGTAACTCTTCTATTGCAAGAGGGAAATTGTCAATAATTCTCTTGGAGCTACAAGAAGATGGAAAACAATTTTCTTTGATTCTTCATTTGGGGAAGTGTGCTTAGAGCATCCAGGAAAGGGAGAATCCATTCAAGGAGTCATGTGTGGTGATGGTGTCAAGCATATCTCATATCATAACACATGAATAATAATATAGGATAGAAGCAGGTTTGGAAGACTGTGTCCCTTAGCAGAGATTATAAAGCATTAACAGTTAAATGGAAAAGATATAAATTGACATATCTTCAGTCTCATTGTTAAAGACTTTAGTAATCCCCATTATGTGTTTGGTTATATAAAGAGAGCTATAGGAATTAATCACTGTTCTTGGGAAACCTAACAACCAGTTCACCAGTGTGAGGGGGTGGGTTGGGTGGAGTTCTACTTTCTACCTTTTGATGATTTCTATGGTGTAAATACTCCCATAATAATTTGAAGCTGTCAACATGGTATCACTGAAGAAATAATTGGGAGGGAATGAACATAATCAGCTCTTGCTAGTTGGTATAACCCAGCTCCAGCACATTGTTGGCATATATTATTTTTTTTAAAAAAAGGATGTAAATAAACATAGGACACATAGGCAAAACCTCCTAATTAATTGACTGATTGGTATCATATGGTAAATTTTTAAGCAAGAATAAAGGGGAATGTGTTATAGGGGTAACAGGGAAAATGATTGCATAGACAAATGGAGACTAGAAGAGTATCTGTCTTTATTTCCCCTTCTGGCCCCCAGGAGGCACAGAGAACCATGGGAGGTCAGAGCCTACAAAGGCCTTGAGGATAACCAAGACTAATCCTCAAATCCCACCCCTTACAAAAGGAAAATCTGGTGTATGTAGGAATAGAGAGATCTAAATATTGTTTTCTTCCAAATATACCACTTTTGTTGATGGGTACAGCTTGCTTGTCATTGAGCTGGAGTACTGAGCAGGAACCTTGCAAAAAACTCTATTATTAATACCAAAAATCAATCAGAATTTGCTGGGGCTCTACAACCACCCAGGGAGTATAAATAACTATCTATGTAACTGATGGAGAGTAAGCAAAGGTGCCACCAGCATGAAGGCACATACTGTCTGAATTTGTTATTCACCAATATGCTCCACACACGAGCTTTTTTGCAGAAGAGCAACAAAGCTACAAGACTACCAGGATCTGGTTGCCTTAGCTTCTGAGTTATTTGTAAAGAATAAGCTCTGTCTAGGAGAGAGGGGGAAGGGAAACATTCCCATGTGCAGAATCCAAGCAATAATTTTCTGGGCAGAAGAACTACTGCTTCATCTCTTGGGCAAATGTAATAGGATGGCAAAGTCTTCAGTGCTGAGGGAGCTCCATCTCCTTTCTGCCTGTAATTCATGATCCCTGAGACAATTATGAGCAATGAAAAGGCATAAGTCAAAGGAACATCGAGTAAAGCTAGATTTAGGAAAATAACACATTACATTTAAATATCCATATATATTTAATCTGTGTTTAATAATGCAAGGAATGCATTAGTCAAGGCTTAGGCAGATTACACATTTATGTTAGTTACAGAACAGCCTGGTCCTCTAAAATTTTCCAGCCTTGTCGCCAAAGGAATGAAAACTTCTAAAGGAATGGAGCGTGACGTTGCAAACCCATGGCACTGCAGAAATGTAAATGGAGGGATTATAGAGGTCACCACAAAGTCAAACTTGCTGCAGAAGACAGAACTTGGGGTGAGCAAGAGAAATCCAAGCTCCAGTCTGCCATTTGCCAACTCTGCAAGGCAAGGCAGGGGTAAGAGGTAAAGTCAGACCAGCAGAGGGACCAGAATTGCTATGCCAGACTTTAATTTATCTTAGATCTCTTCTCCTGTCCTTGGGCTTTAATTCTAGAGTACCAGATGGAAAATGGCTGCCTAATCCTCAGGGGGCAGTTGGGATTGTCCCAGGGGTCAATATCTAGGCTCCAAGACATTTTCTGCCATTTGGAGTGATAAACCAGGTAAGCGTACTCAAGGATGAAGACCTGGAAAGGAAGCCAGTGGGGGACACACTACAGTACAGACCAAATGACACCTAGCACCTGGAAAGAGGAACTAAAAGGTTGGGCTACCCAAGACATAGACAGAATTTCCTTGCTTCGATTTGACCATGACACAATATAACAGCCATAAAGCCCTGAGCACTTTGAGTGTTGACTCTTAGTCCACTTGGAAACTCATTCCCTAGATTCTAGATTTCCACTCTATGCTCTAAGCCACTGTACCAGTTTTGGTGGTCTGGAGTAAGAGGAAGACAAACATGCATTAAATGCTGGGCATGTGTTAAGAACTTTGATATATATTATTTCCAAAAGACTAAATACTAACCCATCTCAAAAACTATACAGTCAAAAAGGGAACTTGACTCTAATGTTCACTGTGCCACCTTCCAGCTCTAAGATATTGGATTGATTATTGCACTTACCAGGTGTCCTTGTGTCCCTGTCACCTGTAGAGCCTTCATAGTACTTCCACTGAATCACACAACAGGTGCTAATCTAGTCCAAAACACAAACAAATAGATGAGGAAAAGGAAACCCATATCAGAGAAATTAATGTGCCCCTCACAAATGCCCAGAGAGAGCAGAACAGTGATGAGGCCCCAAAGACAACCCAATCTACATTCTACAGGAAGTAATGAAACAAGTCCCCATTTAGACTTTGGAACTACACATCTTAACCCTATTTCTCAAAACCTTTCAATCTGTTGAAAAGGAAATTATTGTGGGAGAAGCAAGGACCATATCCCTAGTTTGTTTCATCCTTCCTTCCAAGAATGAATCCCTAAAATTCAAATGATTTGAAATTTCTTAATCCCAGACAGGGCTCCTCCCTCAGAGGGAAAGTCAAATTACTTCTTAGTGTCTCTCTTTGTTGTTGTTGTTGTTATGTGCTGTCGGGTCGGACCCGACTCATAGCGACCCTTCCTTGGGTTTCCGAGGCAGTATCACTACGGAAGTAGATTGCCCCATCTTCCTTCCAAGGAGTGGCTGGTGGGTTTGAACCACCAGCCTTCTGGTTAGCAGTCAAGTGCCTTAGGCACTATGCTACCAGAGCTCCCTAGTGTCTCTCTAGTTTAAGCAAAATTTTGAGGAACGTGATCATTCTAACAGTTGGCATTTGGAAAAAAAAAACATGAGCTGTGACTCACCAGTCATTTTAAGCCAAGTATTTTAAATTTGCTCAGGGCAGGAAAATGGCCAGGGGGATGGGACAGGGAGGGGAAGGGAGGACCCAAATAGATGATCGCTAAGAACTATCAGACTCTGTTCCAAAAAAGCAAATACAGGGGAGACTCTCAGAGCATATGCTCTTGTTCTTGTTGTTTCCCTGCCAGAAGCCTCCTAAATCATTGTGAAATGGCTGCTTTATGCCTGCCTCGATCATGTATTATGGGACATTAATAAATAATGGGAGGTTGTAGCACCACAAGGCGGGAAAACCCAAAGGGAAGGTGACGGAGAGGCATAATTTAACAAGTAAATGAAAGAAGCTATTAAATCATAGTTAAATTATGCTAGCACCAGCCAAAATAAAAAAAAAAAAAAAGAGAAGAGAAGAAAGAAAGATTTCTCACTGCAAAAAGCTTTCAATAAAATACTGAAATTTCTCTCCTGGCTGGCAGAGACATCTTCCCATCACAAGGGTAGGAGTTTGTGGCTTAGAGCTCCCATTAAACACTATGCTCAGGCAGGCCCTCTGAGGCTGAAAGTTTCAAGGTGCTTCTCAGCACACAGCCTTATTAACATGGGTCTACATGGGTCTGATGGCCTCAGTAGCCAGTTCACTAATGCCACGCTGATTTCTCTATTGATTCCCTGTGGCACAATGGTGTTCTTGTGCCCAATGGGACTCCTTTCGGTTCCTGCCTTAAAGAACGGAAATTGAGATTTCCAAAGTTGTGACTTAAAACAAACCCTTTGTATGATCAAC
Organism: Orycteropus afer afer; assembly: GCF_000298275.1. NCBI lineage: Eukaryota > Metazoa > Chordata > Mammalia > Tubulidentata > Orycteropodidae > Orycteropus > Orycteropus afer. Next base: position 16,785,841 of record NW_006921600.1, on the reverse strand, counting down.
ATTATACATTTGCATATACCAACACATCCATTAACATTCTGGCATTTATTATAACTCTGTCAAGTAAGAGGTGCATTGCTTCAGGGGAGGGGCCATATATTGTCTATCTCGGTGCTCAGAATCCAAAAAAGTGCACGTAGCTAACTATTGGACTGGATGAATGGATGGGTGGATGGGTGGATGGGTGGATGGATGGATTGATGAATGGATGGAAGGACGGATGGATAGATAGATGGATGAATAAATGAATCCTCAATCATATAGTTCATGGGCTCAGAGAGGTTAAGTGACTTACGCAAGATTGAACTACATAGTATCTCAGTTGTAACCAGTAGCCAAGGTTTCAGAACCTCAGCCCTATGTTCTTTCAACACAGCATGTTCTCTTTTCAAGGTCATGCAATAAACTAAGATCAGAGGTAATATATGGAACACCTGTAAATCCACACAAGTAAAAAGGCAGGCAGATTTTTCTCTGCTGAGACTGTGTTTTTTGATGGTGGAACAAACAATTTCTCAAGATTTGAGTGACTCTGTGTCTGAATGAAATTTCTGGAGTCACCTGGCAGACCTTCCACACAGAAGCCAGGACACCACACTGAGTCTCTCCTTTTCTTTTTTACCAGGGATGTTTGCTTTGGTCTTGGCAGAAAAACTTGCTGCCATTCAATTACTCAGACAAGTTTGGGCCCCAAGCCCCAGTGGGAGAAGCATGTGAATCAACACATCAGGGGAATAAAGTCACAACAGAGTAGATTTGTTTGGACAGGCAGGCTTAGTGGTCTGACAGGGTGAGCGAGACATTCACCCTGCCCTGCATTTTAAGAAGGAGCTACATGGCAAATATGTTGGGTAGCCAGCAGATAAATTAATTTGGGCTCCTTGAATGGTCAGGGATGCAGAGGCTGGTTGATACATCTTTCAAAACAATGACAGGCCACCCTCCAGGTAGTAAGAAATCAACCAAAGTACATGAGATGGAGTAGCACCATCCTCTCTGATAAAGAGAATTCTGGCTGTACTTCTTTTCTCGTAGATTGAATTCTTTCTCCAAAAAATATGTGTCAATTTGACTAGGCCAGGATTCTCCAAGGTTTGCCAGTTATGTTATGATGTAATCAGACCCCCATTATGGGATCAGCTGATCAATTGTCAGATGATTAGGATGGGATGCAGCACCCTTATTCAGGTCACAGCCCTGGTCCAATGTAAGAGGATTTTCTTTGGGCTGTGGCCTGTATCAGCTTTTATCTTACAAGAGATAAAAGGAGAGAGAAGCAAACAGGGAAGGAGAGACCTCAGTACCACCAAGAAGAAAGAGCCAGGAACAGAGCAGATCCTTTGGATCCACGGTTCCTGGGCTGAAAATCTTCTAGACCCAGGGGAAGACTGACGCCAAGACACATGGAGATCTCCAAGAAATGCTAGGCTCACAGATGTTAAAAGTAGACAAGGACTTTCCCTCAAAACTGACAGAGAGAGAAAGCCTTCCCTTAGAGTTGGCACCCCGAATTCACACTTCTAGGCCCTGGTGGCTTAGTGCCTAAGGCACTTGACTGCTCACCAGAAGGCTGGCAGTTCAAACCCACCAGCCACTCCTCAGAAGGAAGGTTGGACAACCTACTTCCATCTTAATACTGCCTCAGAAACCCAAGGAGGGGTTGCTATGAGTCAGGTACAACTCAATGGCACATAACAACAACAACCGGCTCCTAAACTGTGAAAGGATAAATTTCAGTTTGTTAAAGCCAGCCACTTGTATTTCTGTTATAGCAGCACTAAAGAACTAAGACATCTTCCAAGATAGATTTGTTCATTCTTCTGGCAGTCCATGGTATTTTTAATATTTTTTGCCCACACCATACTTTAAATGCATTAATTATTCTCCAGTCTTCCTTATTTGTTGTCCAGCTGTTGCATGCATATGAAGCAATTGAAAATACAATGGCTTGGGTCAGGTACACCTTAGTCCTCAAAGTGACAGAAACATTATAACCCCAAGTCAATTAAACAAGACAGACAAAATAAGAATAATCTGGGTATGAGTCATTCTGGACAAAAGACTGGGCAATCTACTTCCATAAAGATTTACCACCTCAGAAACCCAAAGGATGTCACTATGAGTCAGAATCAACTCACCAGCGGTGAGTTTTTATTTTTTTTTATTATTATTTGTTTTTGCAAATCATCAAGGCACATTTTATTCTTGTTGCTCCAACTTACTCCACATGGTTCAAGATGACTTTTCAAGCTCAGCCACATTGTCCACACTCCAACCAGCAGGACAGAGGAGAATGTACCGACCTCCTATGAGGATATTTCACAGAAGTTATGCCTAACCCTTCCTTTCATGTTCCAGAATTTAGTAACATGGCTGAAAATGTATTCTTTATTCTTAGTGGCTGTGTGTCCAGCTCAAATCCAGACATTTCATTTCTTTAAAAAATAAGGAGAGAGACATCCACATGAAATTTAAAAAAAAAAAAAAAAAGGAAAAGAAAAAATAACCTAGACACAGAACACAGAAAAAAACATGAAGGAACTTTAAATGCATGTTGCTAAGTGAAATAAGTCAGTCTGAAAAAGCTACATACTGTATGATTCCAATTATATGATGTTCTGGAAAAGGCAAAACTATGTTGTTGTTGTTGCTGCTGCTGCTGCTGTTGTTGTTGTTGTTGTTTGCTGTTGAGTTGCACCTGACTCATAGCATCCCCTCCTTGGGTTTCTGAGGCAGTATCACTGACAATAGATTGCCCAACCTCCCTTCCGAGGAGTAGCTGGTGGGTTTGAACCAACAGCCTTCTGGTTAGCAGTCAGGTGCTTTAGACACTATAGTAACAGAGCTCCCAGGCACTATGGAGACACTGAAAAGTTAAGTGGTTTCCAGGGGACTGGTAGCATAGTACCTAACGCACCTGACTGCTAACCAGAAGGCTGATGGTTCAAACCCACCACTCACTTCTCGGAAGGAAGGTTGGGCAATCTACTTCCATTTGGATACTGCCTTGGAAATCCAAGAAAGAGTCGCTATGAGTCGGGTTTGACTCTACGGCACAAAACAACAACAACAGGGAGAAGTATGAACAATCATAAAATTAACTCAAAATGAATCATAGACCTAACTGTAAGATGTACAACATTGCAACTTATAGAAGATAGCAGAGACAAAAACCTAGGGGAACTCAAGTTGGCAATGACTTTTAAATACAACTTCAGGAGCATGATGCATAGATGAAAAATTTGATAAGTTAAACTTCTGTTCTGTGAAAAACACTGTTAAGAGAAAGAAAAGACAAGCCACAGACTGGGAGAAAATATTTACAACACAATTATCTGATAAAGGTTTTGTATCCAAGATATGCAAAGAACTCTTAAAACTCCACAAAAGAACACAAAGAAGAGACCTCGGATAAGCAGAGCACTCCTGAAGAAGAAGAACAAAGTGAGAAGTCTCACACTCCCGGATCTTAAAACCTACTATACAGACACAGTAGTGAAAACAGTGTGGTAATGGTACAATGATAGACAGATAGACCAATGGAACAGAACTGAAAACCCAGAAATAGACCTATTCATCTATGGACAGCTGATCTTTGACAAAGGGCCAGAACTCATTAAATAGGGAAGAGATAACCACTTTAACAAATTGTTGTTGTTGTTGTTGTTATGTGCCATCGAGTCAGCCCCGACTCATAGCGACCCCATAGTGCTGGAAAAATTGGATATCCACTTGCAGAAAAATGAAACAAGACCCATATCTCACCCTATACACAAAAACGTACTCAAGTTGGATCAAAGACAAATGTAAAACCCAAAACTATAACGATCATCAAAGATAAAATAGGGGCAAATCTCAGAGCCCTAATTTATGGCATAAATAGACCATCAAACATAACCCAGAATGCACAAGAGGTAGAAGAGAAGCTAGATGAGTGGGACTTTTTGAAAATTAAATTTTTATGCACATCAAAAGACTTCGTCAAAAGGATGAAAAGAGAACCTACAGTTGGGAGAAAATATTTGCCTATGACATATCTGACAAAGGACTTATTTCCAAATCTATAGAAAACTTCAAAACCTCAACACCAAAAAGACAAACAATCCAATTCAAAGATGCGCAAGGGACAAGGACAGACACTTCACTAAAGACAATATGCTGGCGACCAACAAACACATGAGGAATTGCTTGCAATCTTTAATCATTAGAGAGATGCAAATGAAAACAATGATGAGATATCATCTCACCCCAGCAATAATAGCAAAGTTCAACAGGACAGAAAATAACAAATGCTGGTGAGGTTGCAGAGAGGTTGGAACTGCTGGTTGGATTATAAAATGGTACAACCATTGTGACAAATGGACAGCGTTTCCTTAAAAAACTGAAAATTGAAATACCATTTGACCCAGCAATTCCATTACCAAGAATATATCCTAAAGAGGTGAAAGGCAGGACACGAACAGACATATGCACACCTATGTTCATCACAGTACAATTCATTACATCGAAGAGATGGAAACAACCTAAATGCCCATGAACAGATGAATGGATAACCAAATTATGGTACACTTACACAAAAGAATATTCTGCTACATTAAAGAACAATGAAGGTTACATGAATCACCTCACAACATGGATGAGTGTGAAGGACATTATGCTGAGTGAAATAAGTCCGTCATAGAAGAACAAATATTGTATGAGCCCATTACTATAAAAAGACAAGGAATGGTTTGCTTAAGGAAGGGAACTCACTTTGTAGATTACCAGGGTCAGAAGGGAAGGGGAGAGAATAACTTCAGGTTAGTTGGGGGCCACATGTTGAGGTGGACTAGGGGGGGATGATATGGAATGAGTTTGTGACCACCATGATAACAATGGGGAAAGGGAGGACATCAAATTGTACACATAAGATATAAATGACAGAGGCTAATACCAGTATATCTACAATACTCCATTACCATTAACACCAAACACCAGGCTACAGATAAAAACATAAACATCTGAGAAGATCAGATGGGGGTCAGTGAACAGGATTACACCCTAGATCAAGGATAGATTCAGCTGAGGCTAATCTTTCACAGGTACTAGTGATACAAAATACCCACGATTCTTACAGAAACAACAGAAGATAGACATAGAGCAATCACAGACAGGCAGACACTGTAGGGGAGAGATCCAATGGACCTACTGACTCAGGACCATAGTACTGGGGGACACTAGACTCAATTGGCACAACAAAATACATAAAAATCTTATTCCACAACCTACATCAGTGAGTAGCAACTAAGGTCTTAAAAGCTTTCAAGCGGCCATCTAAGATGCAGCTAATGGTTTCCTATGGTCGGACACAAAGAAGGGTGCAAAAAACCAAGGGCATTTGGAAACTATCAGCCTTAGGACATGATGGACCTTGAGACCAGAAGAACTAGATGGTGCTTGTCTACCAATGCCAACCACTCGGGAAAGAATCAAAACTGGAGATCCTGGATAGAGTGGGAGGAGAAACATGGAACAAAATCCAAAAACACAATAATGACCAGGATTACTGGTTGGATGGAGTCTGGCAGAACTCCCAATACTATGGTCCTGGGATAGATTCTGGGCCCAGAATAAAACTTACTCCCAGGGGCTGGCTCTCAGACCAATAGTAAACAAGACATACACACGGAACATTCAACCCAGGGTGATGCACCCACTAACTCTATAGAAATTCATCCCTTGGAACAATTGACCATGGGGCACCAGAGGGACAACATTCACATGGATGAAGTGCAGGACACACAGGAGTGCATAACTATGAGGGGCACTGGGGGAAGGGGTACTGGGAAGGGCGGGGAGGAGAGTGGGTTAGGGTTGGGGATGGTAACTGGGCAGTAAACACACACACACACCCACAAGCAACCCAATTACAAAATAAGCAAAAGATCTGAACAGAAACATGCCTAAGGAAGATGTACAGAGAGCAAATGTGCATATGAAAAAAATGTTCAACGTATTTTGTCCTTAATGAATTGCCAATCAAAACAACAATGGGATATCACTACACACCTATTAAACATGCTAAAATCTAAAACACTGAAAATACCAAATGCTGGTAAGGATTAGGAGCAACAGGAACTCTCCTTCATTGCTGGTGAGAATGCACAATGGTCAGCCACTTGGAAGACAGTCTGCATTTTCTTACAAACCTAAACATAGTCATACCATTAGATCCAGCAATCATGTTCCTAGGTATCCACCCAAATGGGATGAAAACATACGTCCACATAAAAACATGCACATGAATGTTTGTAGCAGCTTTATCCCTAATTGCCAAAAGTCAGAAACAACTAAGATGTCCTGCAATAAATAAATGTATAAACAAACTGTGGTACATCCATATGTTGTTGCTGTTAGGTGCCGTCCAGTCATTTCCGATTCATAGCAACCCTACGTACAACAGAACGAAACACTACCCAATCCTGCACCATCCTCACAATCACTGCCATACTTGAGCCCATAGTCACAGTCACTGTGTCAATACATATTGTTGAGGATCTTCCCCATTTTTGCTGATCCTCTACTTTACCAAGCATGATATCCTTTTCCAGGTACTGGTCCCTTTGATGACCAAAGTATGAGAGATGATGTCTGGTTATTCTCATTTGTAAGGAGCATTCCAGCTGTAACTAAAAAAATAGAACTCACTGCCATCCAGTCATTTCTGACTCATAGCAACCCCATTAGGGTTTCCAAGGCTGTAAATGTTTACGGAAGTATATCATCATGTGTTCCTTCCACAGAGCAGCTGGTGGGTTTGAACCACTGCCCTTCCAGTTAGCAGTCAAGTGCCTTATCACTACACCACCAGAGCTCCTACTTCTATTCCTATTCCAGCTGTGTTGTTGTTGTTATGTGCCGTTGAGTCAGACCCGACCCATAGCGATCCCTCCTTGGGTTTCCAGGGCAGTATCACTATGGAAGTAGATTGCCCCATCTTCCTTCCGGGGAGTGGCTGGTGGGTTTGAACCACCAGCCTTCTGGTTAGCAGTCAAGTGCCTTAGCCACGATGCTACCAGAGCTCCCCTATTCCAGCTGTACTTCCTCCAAAACAGATTTGTTTGTTCTAGCAGTCCATGGTATGTTCAATATTCTTCTTCAACACCACAATTCAAATGCATTACTTTTTCTGCAGTCTTCCTTTTAATTGTCCAGCTTTCACATGCATATGAAGCCATTGAAAATACAATGGCTTGGGTCAGGCACAACTTAGTTTTCAAAGTGACTTTTTTGCTCTTTTAACGCTTTGAGAGGTCTTTTGCAGCAGATTTATAAAGAAAACAAAAATCCTCACAATGAGACCAATTAGCAACAACATGATAAATGGCAAAAAGAGTGAAGTTGTCAAGGATTTCATTTTACTCACATCCATAATCACTGCCCATGGAAGTAGCAGTCAAGAAATCAAATGATGCATTGCACTGGGCAATCTGTTGCAAAAGACCTCCATACAATGGATAAAAAGAAATGAGCTATCAAATCACAAAAAGACAAGTAAGGACCATAAGTGCATATTGCTAACTGAAAGAAGCCAATCTGAAAAAGCTACATATTGTATGACTTCAATATGACATTATAGAGACAGTGAACCATTCAGTGGTTGCTAGGGGAATAGAGAGAAATATGAATATTTCTGGAACACAGGGACTTTTTAGGGCAATGAAGCTATATGATATGTTAATGATAGACGCATGTTGTTAAGCATTTGTCAATGAACCATAATGTAAGCTATGAACTATAGTTAATAATGTATCAATATTGACTCATCAATTGTAACAATTATACCACAAGAATGTGATGTATTAATAGGGAAAAAAATGTGAAAGAGGAAGGGATATATGGAAACTCTACTTTCTGCACAATTTTTCTGTAAACCTAAAAATTACTCTAAGAAATAAGGTCTGTTTAAAAAGAAAAAAAATAAAGAAGGGTAGATGCCAAGGAACAATTAATAGAGTCTGGACATATTTAATTTATAAGATAAAATATAATAATGGGTTAAATCATCTTCATAAGTATATACTACCACTTGTCTGTCAGTTTGTTGTATTGTGGTGGCTTATTACATGTTGTGATGGTAGGAGCTATGCCACTGGTATTTCAAATACCAGCAGGGTCATCCAAAGTGGATATGTTTCAGCGAAGCTTCCAGACTAAGCTTGACTACTAAGAGGGACATGCCAACCTACTTCTGAAAAAAAATTGGTCACTGAACCTTTTGATTAGCAGCAGAACATTGTCTGATATGGTGCCAGAAGATGAGCCCCTCTGATTGGAAGGCACTAAAATTATGACTAGAGAAGAGCTGCCTCCTCAAAGGACAGTGAACTTCACTGATGTGAAAGCAGTAAAGCTTTCAGGACCTTAATTTGCTGATGTGATACCACTCAAAATGAGAAGAAACAGCTGCGAGCATCCATTAATAATCAGAAAATGCAATGTTCAAAGCAAGAATCTAGGAGAATTGGAAGTTGTTAAAAATGAAAGAGAGTGTGTAAAGATTGATATCCTAAGCACTAGTGAATTTAAGTAGTCTGGTATTGGTCAATTTGAATGAAATGATCATATGGTCTACTATGCCAGAAATTATAAATTGAAGATGAATGGCATCATCTTCATCAGAAAGAACATTTCAAGACCTATCCTAAAGTATATCCACATGCTTACAACGAAGATCAACTAATATGACTATTACACAAATTATGCACCAACACTAATGCCAAAGATGAAGAAATTTAAGATTTTTGCCAACTTCTGCAGTCTGAAATTGATCAATCATGCAATAAAAATGCATTGATAATTGCCGATGATTGGAATGGGAAAGTTGAAAACAAAGAAGAATGATCAATAGTTGGGAAATATGGATGGCCTTGTAGATAGAAAGAATGTCAGCGATCACATGATAGAATCTTGTAAGACCAATGATTTATTCACTGAAAATACTTTTTTTTCAACAACATAAACAGCAACTCTACAGTGGACCTCACTGGATGGAATACACAAGAATAAAGTTGACTATATCTGTGGAAAGAGACGATGGAGAAGCTCAGTATCATCAGTCAGAACAAGGAGAGGTGCTGACTGTGGAAAGACCATCACTCTGTCAAATGTGAGTTCAAGTTGAAGCTAAAGAAAATTAAAACGAGTACGTGGGAGCCACAATATGACCTTGAGTGTATCCCATCTGAATTTAGAGATCATTTCAAGAGTGCATTTGATGCATTGAATACTAGTGACTGAAGACTAGATGAGTTACAAGATAACATCAAGGATATTGTACGTGAAGAAAACAAAAGTTATTAAAAACACAGGAAAGAAAGAAAATACCAAAATGGATGTCAGAAGAGAATCTAAAACTTGCTCTTAAACAGAGAGTAGCTAAACTGAATGGAAGAAATGATGGCATAAAAGAGCTGAACAGAAGATTTCAAAGGGTGGCTTGAGAAGCCAAAGTAAAGTATTATAATGAAATGTGCAAAGACCTGGAGTTAGCAAACCAAAGGGGAAGAACATACTCAGCATTTCTCAAGTGGAAAGGACTGAAGAAAAAAAAAAAAAAAAAGCCTTGAATTGCAATATTGAAGGTCTCTGTGGGAAAGATAATGAACAATGCAAGAAGAATCAAGGGAACATGGAAGGAATACACAGAGTACAAAAAGAAATGATCGACATTAACCATTACAGGAGGTAGCATACAATCAAGAACTGATGGTTTTGAAGAAGTCTCAGCTGCATTGAAGGTATTAGCAACAACAACAACAAAAAAAAAGACTCCAGAAATTGAAACAATACAAATTGAGATGTTTCAACAAATGGATGCAGTGCTGGAAGCACTCACTTGTGTATGCAAAGAAATCTGGAAGACAGATTTCTAGCTAATCCCCTTACAGAGATCCATATTTGTGTGTATTCCAAAGCAAAGTGGTCCACGGAAATTATTGATCAATATCATTAATATCACACACAAGTAAAATTTTGCTGAAAATAATTCAAAAATAGTTGTAGTATATAGACAGAGAACTTTCAGAAATTCAAGCTGAATTCAGAAAAGGATGTGGAATGAAGGATATCATTGCTGATGTCAGATGGATCTTGGCTGAAAGCAAAGAATACCTGAAAGATATTTACCTGAGTTTTTTGACTATGCAAAGGCAATAAGATGAATTGACAAAGTGGCTACAACAATGGGCTGAAACACAGCATCAGTTGTGAGGAGGATGCAACACCATGTAATGTTTTGTTCTGTTGCACACACAGTCACTTGTGAATCAGAACCAACTCAGTGGCACCTAACAACAACATACATAGCGTACAGTTGTTGCTGTTGTGTGCCATGGACTAGGTTTTGACATACAGTGATCCTGTGTGACAGAGTACAACTGCTGTACAGGGTTCCTTGGCTGTAATCTTTACAGAAGCAGATCACCCAGTCTTTCTCCCACAGAGCCTATGGGCGGGTTTAAATTACCAACCTTTCAGTTAGCAGTCGAGCATGTAATAATTTACTCTGCCAGGGCTCCTTAACATATATTTGTTGTTCTTGTTGTTAGGTGTTGTCGAGTTGGCTCCAACTCATATCAACCCTATGTACAACAGAAAGAAATGCTGCCTGGTCCTGCACCAGCCTCACAATCCCCACTATACCTGAGCCCATTGTTGCAGCCACTGTGTCAATCTATTTCCTTGAGGGTATTCCCCTTTTTCACTGACCCTCCCATTTACCAAGCATAATATTCTTCTCCAGGAAATGGTCCCTTCCAACAACATGACCAAAGTGGATGAGATGAAATCTGGCCATTCTTGCTCCCAAGGAACATTCCAGCTACACTTCTGCCAGGACAGATTTGTTAGTTGTTGTGGTAGTCCATGGTACCTACAGTATTTTTCACTAATACTCCAACTCAAAAGCATCAAGTATTCTTCGGTCTTCCTTATTCATTGTCCAGCTTTCACATGCATATAAGGTGATTAAAAATATCATGGCTTGCATTAGGGACACCTTAGTCTTGTAGCTTAATGCCTAAGACACTTGAGTGCTAATCAGAAGGCTACAGAAGTTCACACCCACCAGCCACTCCTTGGAAGGAAGGTTGGGCAATCCTACTTCCGTAGTGATACTGCCTCGGAAACCCAAGGAGGGGTCGCTATGAGTCGGGTACGACTCGACGGCAAACAACAACTGTCTTCAAAGAGATCTCTTTGCTCTTCAGCACTTTAAAGAGATCTTTTGCAGCAGATTTGCCCAATGCAATATAATGTCTGATTTATTGACTACTGCTTCCATGTTGATTTTGGAACCAAGTAATATGAAATTTTTGACAATTTCAACCTTTTCTCCATTTATCGTGATGTTGCTTATTGGCTTATTGGTCTAGTTGTGAGGGTTTTCTTTTTTTTTTTTGAATGTTGAAGTGTAATCCATACTGCAGACTGCAGCCTTTAATCTTCATCAGTAAGTGCTTCAAGTCATCTTTACTTTTAACAAGCAAGATTGTGTTGTCTGCATATCACAGATTGTTAATGATTCTTCCTCTAATACTGATGCCATATTCGTCATACACTCCAGTTTCTCAGATTTTTTGCTCAGCATACAGATTGAATAAGTATGGTGAAAGGATACAACCCTGACACACTCCCAACCTGATTTTAAACCAGGCAGTATTCTCCTTTTCTATTCGAATGACAGCCTCCTGGTCCATGCACAGGTTCCTCATGAGCACAATTAAGTGTTCTGAAATTCCCATTCTTCTCAATGTTATCCATAATTTATTATGATCCACACAATTGAATGCCGTTGCATAGTCAATAAAACACAAGTGAACATCTTTCTGGTATTCTTTGCTTTCAGCCAAGATCCATCTGACATCAGCAATGATTTCCCTTATTCCATGTCCTCTTTTGATTCCAGCTTGCATTTCTGGATGTTCTGCTGCAATATTCTGCTGTGACTGTTTTTGAATTATCTTGAGCAAGATTTTACTTGCATGTGATATTAATGATATTGTTCGATAATTTCCACATTCTGTGGGATCACCTTTCTTTGGAATTGATAGAAATATGGATCTCTTCCAGTCAGTTGGCCAGATAGCTGTCCTCCAAATTTCTTGGCATAGATGAGTAACTATGTCCTGTGCAGCATCCGTTTGTTGAAACATCTCAGTGGTATCCCATCAATTAATGGAGACTTGTTTTTTGCCAGTTCCTTCAGTGCAGCTTCAAATCCTTCCTTCAATACCATTGGTTCTTGATCATATGACACCTCCTGAAGTGGGTGAACATCTAATCATTTTTTTTTTTTTGGTAGAGTGATTCTGTATATTCCTCCCATCTTCTTTTCATGTTTCCTGTGTCATTCAATATTTGTCCATAGAATCTTTGAAAATTGCAACACAAGGCTTGAATTTTTTCATGAGTTCTTTCAGCTTGAGAAATGTCATGCTTATTCTTCCCTTTTGGTTTTCTCACTCCAGCTCTTTGCACATTTCATTATAATAGACTTTGTCCTCTTGAGCTGCTCTTTGAAATCTTCTGTTCATCTCTTTTATCTTGACATTTCTTCCACTTGCTTTAGCTACTCTCCATTCAAGAGCAAGTTTCAGAGTCTCTTTTGATGTCTATTTTGGTCTTTTCTTCTTTCCTGTCTTATTATTTAATGACCTTTTGCTTTCTTCATGGATGTTCTTGATGTCATCCCACAATTCATCTAGTTTTCAGTCATTCATGTTCAATGCATCAAATCTGTTCTTTAGATGATCAGGCAGGATATATTCAAAGTCATATTTTGGCTCTCATGGACATGTTTTAATTGTCTTCAGCTTCAACTTGAACTTGCATATGAGCAGTCTGTTCCATAGTCATCTCCTAGCCTTGTTTCACCTCTTTCCACAGATGTAGTTGATCTGTTTCCTGTATTTTTTATCTGATGAAGTCCTCATGCATATCCACTGTTTGTGTTGTTGAAAAAATGTATTTGTAATGCATAATCCATTGACCTTGCAAAATTCTATCATGTGATCTCCAGCATCATTTCTATCACTAAGGCTATATTTTCCAACTATTGGTGATTCTTCTTTGTTTCCAAGTTTTGCATTCCAATCACCAGTAATAATCAACACATTTTGATTGCATGTTTCGTCAATTTCAGACTGCTGAAGTTGGTATAAATCTTCAATTTCCTCATCTTTAGCTTTGGTGGTTGATGAGTAAATAGGAATAATAGTAGTATTAACTGGTTCTTCTTGTAGGCATATGGATATTATCCTATCACTGACAGCATTGTACTTCAGGATAGTTCTTTGTGATAATGAATGCCACACCATTCCTCTTCAATTTGTCATTCCTGGCATAGTAGACTATATGATTGTCTGATTCAAAATGGCCCGAAACAGTCCATTTCAGCTCGTTAATGCCTAAGATATTTATCTTTATGTGTTCTATTTCATTTTTGACAACTTCCAGTTTTCCCAGGTTCATACTTCATACATTCCATCTTCTGATTATTAATGGATGTTTGCAGCTCTTTTTTCCCATTTTGTGCCACAATAGCAAAATGAGGTCCTGAAAACTTTACTCCATACATGTCATTAAGTTTGACTCTACTTTGAGGAGGCAGCTCTTCCCCAGTCATATTTTGAGTGACTTCCAGCCTGAGAGACTCATCTTCTGGCACTCTATCAGACATTATTTCAGGGCTATTCATGAAGTTTTCCAGTAATATATCAGACAATGTTTCATTGCTATTCATAAGGTTTTCACTGGCCAATTCTTTGAGAAGTGTGTGGCCCTTTCCTTCTTCCAACTCTGTCTTAGTCTGGAAGCTCCTCTTCAGTAAGATTATAACTGATATTGTTAAGATTGATGTACTACCCACCCCAACCCCCCAGTAATACAATGCTGTGAGAAATCTTGGCAGTGCCCAACACTTCATCCCAAGGGCACAATGTAAATCCATCAAATTCATCATTAAGATCAAAGTGAAGGTCCCAATGAAATCAAATAGTGACTTTGGAGAGGGCTTGGAGGAGGGGAATGAAGATGCACTACTAAATAGAGCCTATGAAGAAGAAAGTAAGGAAACCAGGAATATTTCAATAGGAAACAGGAGTCTTCAAAGCTGTGAAAGTCTGTTTTATGTGGGATTCCAGCCAAGCTGTACTAGCCTTTCACGGAGGACAAACAGAAAAAGATACTAAACATGGTGAGAATTAGTTATACCTGGGATTACCATGTATATAGTTTTTCACACAGGACAATGAATGGAAATGGTGTTGGTTGTGAACCTTAAAAAGAGCTGCTTTGTTGGTAACTAGTCTATACTCAATAAGTACTTCTTGAATGGAAGAAGAAATCATAATCTTGCTAAAGAAACAGTCTTACCCAGCAACACAATCATATTCACTTAAGAATCTTTTCTTGCTATGAGGTTTTCTTTGCTTGAAAAATCTTTAGAAGACCAAACAACCAGATCACTCAGAAATACTTGGAAATACAAAAGATGAACATCAATGCAAGAGTTATGTTCTGGAACAGCTAATGGATTTTCATTTCAAAGTAAAAAAAATTAAAAAAACAAAAGTAATGGGAGGGGGAGTTGGGCATTCAAAATGGATATGAGATGAAATGATCAAAGCTACAGGAAGGGGCCGATTGATTACTCTGACAGATGAGAAGTCTGTTATTGAATAAAACAGTAGCTGGATATTTCTTAGAAATTAATTGAGTTTTTGCTGTCATTACTCCCAATGAAACCATGATAGCAGGAGGAGAGGGGATAGCAAATGAGTGAGTAGGCTAGAGGTGTGTGCACATAGATGTGTGTTCATATTTGAGACATACTTAAACTGAAAAGAGAGGAATAGGGAGGAGAGGAACAAGAATACAAATTTTTCAGAAAGATTTCTTTTCTGAAAGCAGATGAAACTTAGGAAATCTCAATGTCCACTTTGACTTACCATGACTAGCAGGAGAGAAGGAAATATATGGGTGCTTTGAGGGGTGCTGTGAGGACACTCATCATCTCCCTTCTCTTCTAGTCATATTTTTGGAAGTTTCACCATTAGCACACCCTTGAGGTACAGCCCTGGATGGGCTGTTACATGGAGTAGAAATCAGCTCTTAGCATTTAGAAGCTCTGAGTCCTGAAGAAATCCTCCAGCACTTACTCAAGTCCTGAGCAGAGGCAGGATGATTTCTGCAGAGCTCAGCTCTGGTCATGCCTTTCTCCGCTGGGAAGATTTGAAAGGCTCCCACGGTCAAATGAATTCAATGATGGCACTTTTGTCTCTTACAACTCGCACCTAACTTTTCCTTCTGACCTTAATCTGTGCCAAGGTTCATGTCCAGGCTTCCAACCAAACTTTCCTAGTTCTGGGTCCCTGAACCTCTTCCATATTTGCCTGCCTCTGCTTTTCCTTATGCTGTGTCCTCAGTCCAGAATTATTCTTCCCACCTCATGGCCGATCCACAGAGCTCTCAAACCAAGTCAGATGTTACCTTTACCAAGATGTCTGTTCTTTTAATTTTAATTACAAAAAGAATGAATTCATTATAAAAATTGTTTATTCAAAATGGCAAGTATAAAGCAAAAACTTTTTCCACACCTTACCTCCCATAACCACTTCTAAGAACAAAACTCTGGCATCTCCCAGGTGCCCAGGATTAAGGGCTGTGATCAGTTTGTGAGAGTCTAAAGTCCTCTGATGCCCCATTTAGATAATTGGATAAGAGCCCTGAAAACTCTGACATGCCCTAAGATATCCATCTTAGGATATTTTATCTTGTTCTGCCTAGTTATAGGTACACTTATCTTAATTGATCTCCATACTCATGTCTTCATTCACTAAGATTTAAATTACTTGAGGGTCATTTTTAATTTCTTCATCATAGTGACAATAGACCACACCTTCAGTTTAGCCCATAAAACTTTTATTGAGCCTCTGTCATGAGACATACTCAGCTAGGGGCCAAAGATGTACAGAAAAAACAAAAACAAAAACTGCCCAGCTTTCAAGGAACCGGCAGTTGACGTAGCCCTTCTCCTCTATCAAAAACACAAACAAATATGTTTAGTAAATTGTTGGAAACTAAATATATAGTCAGGGCCGACTCAACGGCACATAACAACAACAACAAATATATAGAACAGCTAGATCCTGGCCCTCTGGAGATAACACTCATTTGAGCTTATGATTGCTTAGCAAAAATATGGAAGCACATGTACAAAGCACCGAATATGGACAAAGGACACTAAGTTTAAAGAGGAGGGCAGGAATGAGAAGGAATGTTGATTGAGAAAGGGTTGATTTAGAAGGTTTTTGCACAGCTCCCCAGAGCAATGTGACTAGGTGGGTAGTTGTAGCACCTGGGACATTATTTATGATGCACTGAAGGCTGTCAACAGCACTCTTCCGGAGAATTCCGCCTGCAAGGGAAAGTCATTAAGAGGAGGTGTTGTCATGCCGGAAAGGATAAAGCCTTCTAGTTACTAGTTTAATCCCTCTGACCTTGAAAATGGATTTTTTTTCTGCATTGATCTTTCCTTTCCCTTAGTTATGTTAAAACAGAAATCATATTAAACCAATAATAGAAATTGACTGAAGTTTATTGAATATACAATTTGCAAATCGGTGTAACATTTCGAGTAGAGAATTAAAAATGTTCCTAAAATGAGAGAACCTCAGAACAGTCCTATACCGATTTTTTTCAGCATTATCATAGAAAAAAAGGTCAGAAGAGAACTGATCTACAGATTTGTGGTCAGGAAAAATCTTCATACTGCGTTGTCTTGAAGAACAGTTAAAAAAATTACCAGTTTATCCTAAACATAGCTCCTAGTCTGGTCCTTGGAGTCTGTTTCCTGAAACTGACTGAGTTCTTCAAAAGTGCACACTGCTAAAGGCAAAACGGTCTTACTAATTTATCTAGACCATTATTTGACTCAAAGGTGACTGAAGAAATAAGTTTCACTAAGGCTGAAGGTTCAAAAGGATGCTCAGAGGCAAATGGTCTGGGTGGGTCACTCCAACACCATGGACCCAGGAATCTGGATTCCCAGAGAATTACAATGGTTACTCAGAGATAATCTAATAGTTATATTTTCAGTCAGTGTAGCATATGGTGAAGAGGCTTTGAGAAAGACTTGGGCTCAGATTTCAGCTCTGACACCTATTCCCTGGGGGCTAGGCAACTTGGAGCCTGAATTTCCTCATCTGAAAATAGGGAGTAATAGCACCTAACTCATAGGGCTGTTGCGAAGATGAAAATAAATTTCATTTGGGAAACAACTTAGTTCAGTAAGTGGTATTCAGCAAGTGCTCAATGAGCAGGACCTACTTGTATTGTTAGGATCCCTGGTGGCACAATGGTTAAGGGCACAACTGCTAACTGAAAGGTTGGTGGTTTGAACCCTATGCACCAGCAGCTCATGGAAGAAAAGACCTGGTGATCTCCTGCAGTAAAAATAACAGTATGAGTCAGATTCAACTCTACAGCATACAACAATAACAATTTGCATTGTTAGGCCCATTGTCTCTAAATAGAAAATCATTTTAAAGAGAGAGAGCCCATTGTTTGCTTCTCAGTGCTTCCAAGCCCTGCCCAGTTCTCACACACCCAGAGCATTCAATAATAGCCAACCACTTCCTGTCTCTGCTTCAAATACTGTGCGGCACAAGGAGATGTGAATGCACAAGTGCCTACAGCAGCTCACCAAGGATAGAGCCAGCCAGTGGGAGATGTAGAGGTAAAGTACTCCACAAAGGTCCATAAGACAGTTTAAGAGCCAACTAGGATGAAAAGAGCATATCCATATGAGCAGGAATAGGAATGACTAAAGGACTTTTCCCATTCGACTGTGGAGGCATTGAAACACAATGTCCAAAATGCAGGAACTTGAGTTTTCTCATGACAAGTTTAAATAAAAAGAGAGATCATTTACATTATTTTTTTCCCTTGGAAAGAAGACATTCTTGTGCCATAAAATATTTTATCTTAATGTGAATGGGGAAAGAGCCACCCCTTGTGAGAAAACTGGCTGTGAGACAATGACCTGAAGTCTTGATAGAACTCAGCTCAGGTTTTTACACCGATCACAAATAGTTGAAAGTTGTGGGAAGAAATATTCCTACCAAGAGATAGAGGAATGTGGATAATTTGTTCCAGTCCCTTTGGGCCTTACCAATGCATATTTTCATACCAAATCTCACTCTATGTACTATACACAAGAATAAACTTAGAGGAAATGGGATCAATATTGAAGCACTGCCTGACATCTCATCTCTTTAATACCTTTCTCATTTCCTTTAGTGGAAGAAAAAGAGCTAATCTCTGTCTTTCAAATAGTTGTTTTGCATCTTTTGAGCAGGGAGCATTAAGTTGAATTAGATGGATGTGGAGTGGTTATTAGAACCATTACATTTGGCATAATAGACATACCTAGAGAAAACATTTACGTAAGGAAATCAAAGCTGGACTCATTCCTTATCCAGTCCTCTGACCTCTATGGGAGTTTTGACAAGCAGAATTTATCTGAATATTTCTTAAGATGGTATATATAACAGTAAAATGCATGCCCTAAGATACCTATATAAATCAACATTTCCTTTGGCTAAAAGGGAAAACTGCCAAAAAAAAAAAAAAATCTTTTCAAATATTTATAGGCATATTTTCCATTTGAATCCTTATTTGAATTTTACTCTCATTTAGAATACAATTCTTATATCGCTATCATCAATGCCAGCTCTGGCAATGTTCCATGAAAAAAAAAAAAAAAACACCAGTGTAAAACAAAAATCTACACATGAAGAGGATTAAGATGTCATATTAAAAGAAGGAAAAGGAGAATTAAAATAAGAGACCTATCTGAAACAATCAGAAATGAAATTCTCTTTGGGATAAAATGGGGTCTTCCAGAAATGCAGCCATTTAAAATAAGATTAAAGTCATATTTTATAAGAACTAAAGCAGAATACAAACCATCTTTCCCCGAATGAGCTCAAATTTGCATACGATAAAGGATAAATGAAAAAGAGGGCACTTTTAGGCTATTAGACTGAAGCTTCTCCAATTTACTTGGCAATTTCTCACCATGAGCTTCTGCATCGAGAACATTAGGGGTCCTCATCAAGGTGCAGATTCTAGCGCTTACCTCTCTAGAGTGTATATGGGGGAGGGTGATTCTGCATTTTGAAAAAAGCCCCCAGGTAATGCTAAAACCCACTAGTGTTTGAGAACTCTTTCAGACGTTCTCACAGAATCCAGAGCATTTCTCAGATCCTGAGAACCACCAAATCTATTCAATAGTCCCAAATTTGAGCCCTGCCTATCAGTTACTAAGGATCTCTGGTGGCATAGTGCCTAAGGCATTTGATACATGGAGACCCCATGTGTGTCAGAGTAGAACTGTGCTTTCATAGTGTTTTCAATGTCTGTGGCCTTTCAGAAGGAGATCCCCAGGCATAGTGCTTAAGGCATTTGACTACTAACCAGAAGATTGGTGGTTCACATGTGCCAGCCACTTGGCAGAAGGAAGATGGGACAATCTACTTCCCTAAAGATTTACTGCCTCAGAAACCCAATGGCAGTCTTTATGAGTCAGAATCCACTGGATGGCAATGAGATCAGTTTTGCTTTATCAGTTGCTACCAGAGTGATCCCAAACAAGTCACTTAATCTCACTAGGCATCAGATTCCTCACTTGCAAAATGGA
>NW_006921600.1:16761667-16763506 GCF_000298275.1 Orycteropus afer afer | reverse complement strand
TATGTATCTGTCATTGAACCAATACCAGGCAGTTTTGACTACTGTGGCTGTATAGTAGGTTTTGAGATCCGGCAATGTGAGACCTCCTACTTTGTTTTTGGATGATAATCTTTTATAAAAGCATTGCATAACAAAAGTTATTCCTTATTACCATTGTTGTTACTATATGGCTAGAAATATAATAGAAGATAACTTTGTTTAACAAGCCACACTGTCACTGTCAACAGAAGGAATGCAGCGTTCACAGACTAAAACTAAATAAACCAAAAGATAGCTAGCTAGTGAAATTCTGTGTGTTCATCAAATATATGTCAAAAGTAAATATGAATCATTGGTTGGCATATAACTAAGTTTAGAGGAATATTGATGGGAATGACAAGGTAGAATTAAGTTGATACCAAACTGTTGTGATGTTTGAATAATCAGACCGCATGGCAACTGGGACACTTGTGATTTTGCTGCCTCAGAGGCATCTGAATGATGAGGATGATTGGTGAGTGGAATGCAGTCATATGGCCCATCTTTGTAGAAGGACTGGGGACAGAATCACAGAGGAAAAAATGAAGTTTCCAAAGAGTATTGTCTGTGATAGAGAAGAGTGTCTGGATGGAAGAAGGTGAGGCAGAAATGACATTTACAAATCACAGCAGTGGATAGAATGTGGAATGTAGTGACTAAGGTTGATTTCCAACTCTGACGCAAATTACCAGAAGAACTTCAGCAAAATGGATGGAGAGAATTTTCAAATTTTTCCCTGATGACAAATAATGCACATTTAGTTACTGAAGCCCCTCTTGGGTTTAAACTAAAACTTCTGATGATCCTTCTCCTTGGATAAAGTGATGTTATTCTTGGAAGTTCTGTATTTTGCACCATTTTTACTTATTCTGTTTCCTTGACTAGGAATGTCTTCCCTTGCCTGTGTTCATGACCTTTGAAGTTCTAATAAACCCTGAGGACTCATTCCAAGTGTCAGCTCATCCATCATCATCTCTTCATTATATCCATCATTCCTTTCCCTCTGTCATTCTTTTAGTGTTAGATATCTATGTATGA
Source organism: Orycteropus afer afer (assembly GCF_000298275.1). Classification (NCBI taxonomy): domain Eukaryota; kingdom Metazoa; phylum Chordata; class Mammalia; order Tubulidentata; family Orycteropodidae; genus Orycteropus; species Orycteropus afer. The sequence continues at coordinate 16,762,450 of NW_006921600.1, read as the reverse complement.
GTTTAGGTTAGAGGCTTCTTTAAGGTGAGGGACTATATATTATTGTTGTTGTTAGCTGTTGTCAAGTCATCTCCAACTCATAGCGACCCCAAGTACAACAGAAAGAAACACTCCCAGGTCCTGCACCAGCCTCATGGTACTTACTATACCTGAGCCCGTGGCTGCAACCACCATGTTAATCCATCCTGTTGAGGGCCTTCCCCTCTTTTGTTGACCCTCCACTTTACCAAGCATGACATCCTTCTCCAGAGAACGGTCCCTTCTGACAACCTGACCAAAGTAGATGAGACAAAGTCTGGCCATTCCAGCTTCCAAGGAACATTCCAGCTGCACTTCTGCCAGGAGAGATTTGTTAGTTCTTTTAGCAGTCCACTGTACTTTCAGCATTCTTTGCCAACACAACTCAAAAGCACCAATTCTTCTTCAGTCTTCCCTATTTATTGTCCAACTCTCACACGCACATGAGATGATTCAAAATACCATGGCTTGGCTTAAGCACACCTTAGTCTTTAAGGAGACATCTTTGCTCTTCAGCAAGATCTTTAAAGAGGTCTTTTGCAGCAGATTTGCCCAGTGCAAAATGTCATCTAATTTCTTGACTGCTGCTTCCATTGATGTTGATTGTAGAACCAACGAAGTCTTTGACAGCTTTAATCTTTTCTCCATTTATTGTGATGTTGCTTATTGATCCAGTTGTGAGGATTTTTCTTTTCTTTATTTTGAAGTGGAATCCATACTGAAGACTCTAGTCTTTATTTATTTTTTTAATTTTATTTTATTTAT
>NW_006921600.1:16759157-16760408 GCF_000298275.1 Orycteropus afer afer | reverse complement strand
TGCATTTCTGGAAGTTCTCTGTCAATATACTGCTGCAACCATTTTTGAAGTATCTTCAATAAGATTTTACTTGTGGGTGATATTAATGATATTGTTTGATAAATTCCACATTCTGGGGGATCATGTTTCTTTGAAATGGGTACAGATATGGATCTCTTTCAGTCAATTGTCCAGGTAGTTGTCTTCCAAATTTCTTGGCATAGCCAAGTGAGTGCCTCTAGTGCTGCATCCATTTGTTGAAACATTCTTAATGGGTATTCTGTCAATTCCTGGAGCCTTTTTTTTGCCACTTCCTTCAGTGCAGCTTCAACTTCTTCCTTCGATAGCATTGGTTCTTCATCATATGGCACCTCCTGAAATGGATGAACATCAACCAGTTCTTTTTGGTACAGTGACTATGTATTCCTTTCATCTTCTTTTGATGTCTCCTGCATCATTCAACATTTTGCCCAAAGAATCTTTCAGTATTGCAACTCAAGGCTTAAATTTTTTCTTCAGTTCTTTTGACTTGAGAAATGCCAAGTGTGTCCTTTCCTTTTGGTTTTTGGACTCCCAGTCTTTGCACATTTCATTATAGTAATAGACTTTGTCTTCTCAAGCTGCTCTTTGAAATCTTCTGTTCAGCTCTTTTATCTTGTCATTTCTTCATTTACTTTAGCTATTCTCCATTCAAGGGCAAGTTTCAGAGTTTTTTTCTGACATTCATTTTGGTCTTTTTTTCCTTTCCTGTGTTTTTAATGACCTTTTGCTTTCTGTATGGATGATGTTCTTAATATCATTCCACAAGTCCTCTAGTTTTAGGTCATTGGTGTTCAATGCATGAAATCTATTCTTTAGTTGGTCTCTAAATTCAGGAGGGATAAAATCAAGGTCATATTTTGGCTCTCATGGACTTGTTTTAATTGTCTTAAGTTTCAACTTGAAGTTGCATATGAGCAGTTGATGGTCTATTCCACAGTCAGCTCCTCCTGGCCTTGTTTTGGCTGAAGATACTGAGCTTCTTCATCACCTCTTGCCACAGATGTAGTCAATCTGATTCCTGTGCACTCCATCTGGTGAAGTCCACATGCATAGTCACCATTTGTGTTGTTGAAGAAAGGTATTTGCAATGAATAAGTCATTGGTCCTGCAAAATTCTATCATGTGATCTCCAGTGTTATTTCTATCACCAAGACCATATTTTCCAACAACCAGTGATCCCTCTTTGTTTCCAACTTTTGCATTCCAATCACCAGTGATAAGGAACACATC
>NW_006921600.1:16751376-16757942 GCF_000298275.1 Orycteropus afer afer | reverse complement strand
ATATATATATATATGAATGACACCCCCTTATCCTATTCTTTTACTGGACGTTGGAGTATCTCTCACCCTGAAATTGAGAGACCACCAAGCAAGAGACCCAACAGAGGAGGAAATAGCTATGGGATTTTCTTCTAATTACAGCAGGATTCAAAGAATTCTGCTTCCATGCCAGCAAGCCACAGTATCTCAGCAAAGGGCTCACTTTAACCCAAATTCTTTGTTAGGAAGGATCATCTGTTATTGAAGGCTGAGACCCTGAGACCTTTGTCTGGCATTTTTTTGCTGTCTGACCTAACCCTTCTCAGTTTTTGGATCTGAATAGGATACCTCATTTTGATGTACATTGGGAGATATGACCTATCCATGGAACTCTTTCCACTGGCTGCCTGTTATCAATGCTCCCTAAAATCATGAGACAGATGAAATCAAGGAGATTGAAAGTGTCTGACTGTGGCCCCTTTGGACTCTGGGAGGGAAGTGGTTCATTTCATATGCTTGTTTTTACCCAGAGCTTTGGCTTTGAACATTCTAACAAGTTAGTCCATGTTAGTGGGGTGCCCTCAATCAGGAAAATGCAGTTCTAGCTTCTATTCTTAAATAGCTCAGAGATTTTTCTGAGCTGGATGGGAATTTTAAGGTCACTCAATCCAACATCTTTATTTCAAGAAGAAACAGAAGTCAGAGAGGAGAAAGGACTTCCCCAAAGTAGCATAGTCATTTACTGGCAAAGACGGGTCCATAGTCCTGAAGTATCACAACTTCACTAGCACAATTTCCAGGTCTAAAGAGAACAATGTTTCATTTTTCCTTAAAGTACCCCAGCACCACACATCCATCCCTTCCAGAGTTCTACTTTCCAGTTAGTTTTCAAATGGGTTGAGAAAATCCCTCTGTAGAGATGTAGTTTTGGGACTACTTACTCAGACAAGCTAAAGGGGGGTCCAGAAGAAGCCCTATACCCTCACTGTTTCCCCTGCAATCAATACTCTTCCCTCTGCACTCAACAGTGTTCCCTGCACTGTGCAGTCCCCACCCTTACCACCTGTCAGTCTTCATGTAGCACCTTCTCAGATAGCAGTTCTCCAATATCCCTACCTAAATAGACCCCATTGTACATACATCCAGTGACTATCACATCTCTCTTCTTTTTTCAATCTCTATAGTAATTGTCATGACCTGAGATTGTCCTTATTTGTTTATTGTCCATCTTCATCTCCATCATGTAAGCCCCATGAGGTCAGGACCTTCACTTCTTATTCCCTGTCATGTGTCCAATACCTGGAAGACTGCCTGGGTACAGATTGGGGCTCTCTGTTATTCTCTGTTGTACAAATCAGTGAATGAATGAGCTGAAGAGAAAATGAACTCTGATTGTGCCTCATAGTTATAGCAGAATCTGGACACAGTAGGATGGAGGAGATTATCTCTGATATGGACATTGTCAGCCAGTGAAGTCTAGAATAAAACACTCAATGGCCACATTCTCCACTTAAACAAATATCAAAGGGGAAAAGGAGATAATGTTGGACCAACCATTTTGAGCAAATTGACTGATTTATTCAAAAGGCCAGTGTGGAATTTTCATCCAGTAGTGACATGTCATCTTTAGTACCACACTTATACACATAAGGAAGTGTGCATGCATGCATGCACACACACACACACACACATACACACTCTCACTCACTCAAACCTTTCTATTGGTTCCTATCTGCTAGGTAGTAAAAGAAAGCTTGCAACTAAAAATGACACAATGTGGGTAATTTTCTCAGGAAATCCTACATATTAATGGAACCAAAAGAGCAGAGAAACTGGTATGTTGGGGAAAAAATTAAAGGGAGACTAAAGATAACGTATTTGTGATCTTTATTTGATTCAAGGTATTTGGCCCAAGAACTAGCAAAGAAGTGTTGAAAACATATTCTGACATTTATTTTCATACAAACATGTCATTTCTGCATTAGAGATTCATCTATCAGCAAGAGGTGAACATCTTCCAACTCTAATAATAAAAGGTAGCTATTTTTTTCTCAATAAAGAAAAGCAAGGTTTTTTCTTTTTTTTCTTCCTCATTAAGCACTGCACACATCCAAGTATGGCTAAGAATTTAGAAGGAAACAAATTAAACTCCAGTTTAATTTCCTTTATCCTATTTGGCTGTAAGCTCAGTAGGTGATCTTATAAGTTGGCAGGGGCAACATTGCACCTATTAGCACTAGTCAGCCAAAAGTAGATTGTTCTTGTTTCAATAAATGTTTGTCTAAATTGGATTTATGTTGGTGAGAAAATAAATTAAGTCAGAAATTCTTTGAGGCAAATTACAGGTTGAATGATCAGTTTGATGTACAGCCCCTCCCAACACCACAACCCACCCACTCACCCACCCCCCAATAAATAAAAGGAATGGAAAAAAGCAAAAGTCTAGCTTTTCCAGGCTGTGAGAATTCTGCTACTACATCTGTGAGTACTTACGAGGAGATGTCTGCAGTTTGGATTTTACAGCCCATAAGTGAGCATGTTTAACTGGAGTTTGCATGACATCTGGGGCTATATTTTTGGAGAAATTTCAAAGCTAGTGGTTTCCAGTTTTTAATCACCAGAGTGTTTTTTCCCTCTCATGGCATAATTGTTCATGACTTCACATTTATTTTTTATAGGAGCAATGCAAAATGAAAATCAGGGTGAATTCACTTGATCTTGTATTTGTCAGGGTTTGATGGCGCTTACCTGCTCTAGAGGCTAAAAGGTAGCATGCTGACCTCACTGTTGGAAAAATTGAAGACATTGCTGTTGTCAAGGACAAGACACTCAGTCACAAGAACAAAAGGAGCAGAAAAGGCTAATGAGGGAAGAAGCAGCACCCTTGACAAGTATGCAGCCTCCTGCCCCCTCTGCTCAGAACAAAGGGTCATGTTTGTAGCTACAGATGCCACATGCAGAAGGATAGGTTGCACAGAAATTCTTTTCACCTCTTTTGAATGATAAAGGAAAGCATCACCGTTGAGCAGGCTGCTCCTCAGTAACTAAACAAATTATTGTTGTGAGCCCAGACTCATGGTCACCCCATGCAAAATGAAATGAAAAGTTCCCCGGCCCTGTGTCAGCCCCATAATATACTATAGATTGGACCATGGGGTTTTCATTGGCTGATTTTTGAAAGTAGATTGCCAGGCCTTTTTTCCTAGCCTGTCTTAGTCTAGAAACTCTGCTGAAACCTGTTCAGCATCATAGCAACACACGAACCTCCTTTGACAGATATGGATGGTGATTGTACATGAGGTGTGTTGGCCAGGAATCAAATCCAAGTCTCCCAAATGAAAGGTGAGAAATGTACCACTGAACCACCGGTGTCCCCTTAGTGAACGAATTAGCCTTTGATTTTCGTTGTGGCTTAGTCTAACAGCCTAGTGGGCATGCATGTAAGGACTAGAACCTTCAAACTCTTGAAGCTTCTTCTGTCCACATTATGGGATTTCTTTGGAGAGTTGCTGTTTTTGTCAGCATCCTTGCATGTGCTATGGATAAGCTACTAAAACTCAAGAGAGAGCAGCCACTAGAACTGTAGGCATGAAGGTAAGTGATTTGCCCAGGGTCACACAGCTAGTTAATGGCAGAGCTAGTCTTTAAAGATACTTTTAAATAAAACAAAGCAGGGAAAAGGGTCAATGAAAAAGAGGATGACGTGAGGGACTTCATTTTATAAAAGCTCCATGAAATAAAGGGAGTTTGCAAGAAAATTGATGGTGTTTTCAGAGGGCCAGCCCCTCTTCCTGCTCTGAATTCTGTGATCATTTTCCTCCAAGTGCTCCTTGACTCTGAGTTCTGTTTGGGCAGGTCCCAGGGTGCCTGGAATGCATCTTTGCCTTTCTTATCTGGGGAGCTAATCGCTAAATAGCAGGTGGCAGAGATTCTGCTTTTCATCTAGCTTGCTCTCTCCTCTCCTTCATTCATTTCCTCAGGGCTATGGATTTCTGAATCTTAAGCAGGAAACTTCTCTGGTTTGTTCACACCTGGAGTATCACCCGCTCTTTGTTTGGGGAGCACAGAAAAGAGCAGGGAGAATCAAGAGAAGGAGGAGTTGTCTAAAGAGAGAAGAGAGATGTCAGCATTTAAATATTAATACATACACTCTAAGAGGCCTCGCATATACACACATTTTAAACCAGGCATTCTGTCTTTCAACTCTTATATTTCCCTGCTCATCTCCACTCACAGCAAATGTCTTACAAGACAGAATACTTACTGTGTGTCAGTTCAGTTATCAACACTCCACATAAATAGGTTGACAGAGGAAACAGGCAAAGTACCTTTTCAGGCCTGCTTGGGACTAAAATAACAACTCCACTGCCCAGGGGCTCCCAGGGATTAGTTAACTTGTTGCTCCTACAAATGTTAGAAACTGGCTCTTGACGGAAGCTGTCATCAGCCTCCCTATCTCTGTGCGTGTTGGGAAGTTTGGACCTTCTTTAAGCAGTGCACTCTATTCTTCTTCATGAACCTTTTTTCCATTTTGGAAAAGACTTTGAGAGGTCAACTGCTCTAGGGTTCTACTGTTAGCCAGGATTTTTTTTTTTTTTCTAAACCCAGATATAGATGTTTGTGATGCACTGAGCATTATGGTATCTGTGGAAAAATGGAACAGAATATTGGACACTAGGCTGTTGTTAGGTGCCATCAAGTTGTCTCTGACTCATAGCGACCCTGTGTACGGAACGAAATACTGCCCGGTCTTGTGCCAGCCTCACGATCTTTGGTATACCTGAGCCCATCATTGCAGACACTGTGTCAATCCACCTTGTTGAAGGCCTTCCCCTTTTTCGTTGATCCTCCACTTTACCAAGCATGATATCCTTCTCCAGAGAATGAACACAAGGACACAACATATTTGCATGAATCTGTGCCTATGTTGTTGTTGTTATGTGCCATCGAGTCGGCCCCGACTCATAGCGACCCCTCCTTGGGTTTCCGAGGCAGTATCACTACGGAAGTAGGATTGCCCAACCTTCCTTCCAAGGAGTGGCTGGTGGGTTTGAACCGCCAGCCTTCTGGTTAGCAGTCAAGTGTTTTAGCCACTATGCTACCAGAGCTCCCTCTGTGCCTATAGATGGACCAAATAGCATGACTCAGACACGTATATTCTAACACTGCTAATATATTTATTCATTATTCTAAAAATATGTATGAAGTACCAGCTTTGTTCCAGGAATTGTACTGAGTGCTGCATATATAATAAATAGTGACCAATTCAAAGTCCAGTAGTGAAGACGGGCACAGAAAGTTACAGAAACAGAATGAGAACACTAACTGAGATTTGAAATATTACATAGATAAGATTGTAATGAATAGAATTCAGATTTCTTTAAAGGTGGTGGTCTCTGCTATTAAACACTTGCTGTACCAATGCATTCTCAAATATAAGTATTTATATCTGCACGTCTGTGAATTTTTGGAAATTAAAATGTGTTATACATATTAAAAAAAGGTTGGATTCCACTGACCTCAGTCATCCCCAAGAGATGCCTTTCCTATCTCAGAGGAATGAATTAAAAAGCAAGAAGTTACATTTCACCAATATTCCAGCAACATTCGAGTGGGCAATTTTCCCTAGATCTGAGCTTGCTCTCTGCACCTCATAACTCAGGAATGCTGCCACTACAGAGCACCTTGGAGAAAGGAAAAAGTAACATACCCGTTTGGTCATAGGTTCCACCTTCCCAGGGAGCAGAGAGCAGCCCCACCTTTGCTGCTGACTTGAGTGAGGTTGGAGGCAAAGGCTTGTGGTTGATTTGGGTTTGGTATGGAATAGCAGGCCTTCAGGCACAGGACATGACTTGTTGCCCTATTAGACATGCTAGCTAATCTCCTGAACCAAAGAAATCAAGCAAAGATTAGATGGGAGGATTTTCCTGTCAAGAATTATGAATGTAAACATAACCAAGAAAATATAGCTTTATTTGAACAGGGGCCAGGCAAGATCACAAACAGGAAGGAGTGTTAAAAGTGAAGTTCCATTGAGATGAAAATGGTCAAAAGAATCTCTATTTCCAAGAAAGTTTCTGTGTGCATTTTTGAGGGTGGAAATTAGGGACATTTTTAGTATCAATTCTGTGTTAGACAATGTAATGGACAGCCTACAAATAGCAACAAGATGGTCTTTCATGAGGCTTCCAATATAGAAAAGGTGATTGGAAATATTCATTAAAAAGATAATTATGTGGCATATTAGACTTTGTGACAATTGGCAGAGTAGCAGAATGTGAGGCAGGTCAGTGTATGGAAAGAGCATTGGGTTTGGGGTCGAGACAATGGGTTCCAGTTCTGTTTCTATACCTAACTTGAGTCTTACCTGTTATTTTGTCAGGTTACTTTCCTCTTCCTTCTGGAAGCTACCCTTGTTGTTGTCAAGTCAATTCTGACTCATGGCGACCCCATGTGCTTCAGAGTAAAACTAAGCTCCATAGGTTTTTTAAAGGCTGTAATCTTTTCTTTTCTTTTCTTTTTTTTTTAATTTTTATTGTGATTTGGGTGAAAGCTTACAGAGCAAATTCACTTTCCATACAGCAGGT
>NW_006921600.1:16750184-16750821 GCF_000298275.1 Orycteropus afer afer | reverse complement strand
TCACTTGGATCAATTGTTTCCATGTGTCTTTGCTTTTCTTCATTCTTCTTTGCTCTGGATGAGGAGAGACCTGTCGTTGCATCTAGATGGTTACTTGCAAACTTTTAAGATCCCAGTCGCTACTCTAAAGGCTGTAATCTTAAGGAAGTAGATCACCAGGCCTTTCTTCCGTGGTGCTACAGTGTGGATTCAAACCTCCAACCTTTCAGATAGTAGCTGAAGGCAAACAGTTTGTGCCATCCAGTGATCTTTATTCTACCCACATCTTCAATTCACTTTCCTGGCCTATAAAATGACCCATGGAGGGGTCGCTATGAGTCGGGTCTGACCCAATGGCACATAACAACAACAACAAAATGACAAAGATTATTTCTAGTTCCTAGTTCTGTGATTCTAAGTCTGATACCAGAAAGATTTTTTGTAAAGGTCCTTAGTCCCCTTAACTTATCTAGTCACAATTATCCTTCCCAGGGATCTTTTCACTGGAGAATAGATATTTCACTTATTTGCATTTGGCCTGGGTTGTGTGATATTTCCTTGTAGATCTCAAGAATTTCCATCCACAGATCCTCTCTAAGTGAACCCTGTGAGAAGATCTACCAAAGAAAGGAGATCAAAAAGGTAAATGCTGGGAGGC
>NW_006921600.1:16732018-16742689 GCF_000298275.1 Orycteropus afer afer | reverse complement strand
GGCTGCTTATGCACAGGGAGACAGCTCAGGGCGCAGAAGAGTATGGAGGGATGGACACTGGGAAGAGGTAACTATGGGGAGGAAGTGGGAGGGGAGGTGTTGCATTGTAAATTTTGGTCAATGACATGAGACAAAGTATATGTGAACTGCTATATGAAAAGTGAATTTACTCTGTAAATCTTCACTCAAATCAAAAAAAAAAAAAAAAAAAGAAAATTTGATAAATCCATCATCTCTAACACAGAAATGTATTCCAGATAATATATATTCATAGAGCAATCATTATTAAGATTATATATGTGTATATATATTATATAGGAGCTCTGGTAGCATAGTGCCTAAGGCACTTGACTGCTAACCAGAAGGCTGGCAGTTCAAATCCTAATTAAAAAAAAAAAAAAAAAAAAGGTAAATGCTGATACTATTTCTAGGGACAGCCAGTAGGAAAGGATCTATCTGCTTAGTGTCTAAGAACTTAAATGTATGTATTATTGGTCTCCCCACTCTTCCTTTCCACTACTGTCACCACCACCATTACTTAAAAAAAGAAAGAACATAGCAGATTTTTGGCACAGTTAGACCTCACCCATTTTCAAGCCTGGTCTTTGACTGAGAGAATGTCTTCATCCTTTGCCAACTAGGCCTGTCGGTGTTTGTAACTGTTGCTTCACTCTGACTCATCATACCTTGCTTTGTGGCAGTAAAGCCAGGGGCCATTGTTTCCTGGTGATCTATGACCTATTTCTTCCAAAATGCTGGGAGGCAGTCATGAAGCTTTGTGGGGATGGACTGACTTTCCCTCAATTAGCCAACGGTCTTTGGCATAGCAACCCCTGATTACCTTTTTGCCCAGAGGGCTTCCAGAAGGGTGGACCTTGAGAAGCCACACTGTAGAATTTACAGTAAAAGCCTCTCAGGTTCTCGTAATAACAAGGGAATCACAAAGAGTGAACTCTGGGAGCCCCAAATGAGCTAGTTGAAGAGTAAGATTACTTGCATTTTGAAGTCAGATAAGTCCAGACAGACCAAGCCAGTACAACATAGAACTAACTGCTCATAGTGCTATATCCTTGCTGTATTTCAGCTCCATGCCTTGTTTGCTCATGCTGCCTACCCTTTCTGGAGTACCCTCACCCACCTCACAGTCTTTCTTCACTAAGCTGTTACTTATCCTTACCACTCAGCTCAAACATCTCCTCCAAGAAGTCTTTACTGACCTTCCCCATATCCATTAGATGTCCCTTCTTGATGTTCACCTTAGTATTCTATGTGTAGCTCTGTCATTGAAATGATCACTTTAGTTCCTCTCCTAGACAGTGAAATTCTTGTGGACCAGAATCAACTTAGCGTGTTCATCTTTTTTCTCCCCATAACTTAGTACAGAATCTAGTAGGTTGAATGAATAAATGATCTGGTTGACTCACATATTTGCAGTGTGTTCTGGGCAATTTACATCACATCTCTGAGCTTCAGTTTTCCCATCTAGAGATTGGAAGTAACAGTCTATTTTAGGTATGTTCTTCAGATTAAAAGGTAAGGCATGTGAAGGTCCGCTAAAATGCTGACACATGGGCACAGAGGGCTAATTCACTGAGGATAAGACTGTGGATCGCGGAAAGCTGCAAAACAAAGCAGCAGTAAGCTCTTTTTAAAGCAAGGAAGATTCCTGCAGTTATTTTGTAGTCCCTTTACTCCAAGACTATTTCAACCTAGAGAAACCTGGGAGGTTATTGTTGTTTCTTTTTCTCCTTCAATGAGAAACACTTAAGTAAGTCATTCTTGATATTTTTCTTAGGAATCAAATATCTCTAGCTTTATCATTGATTAGCATAATCCTCCTGTCATTTTCCCCCCACAAGCCTAGTACATTCTATTGTAAATAGATCCTTTCAGGTGAAGTCTGGCTCACCCAGAGAGCTATTGGTGACTTATCCACCTACTTTGGGGAGAATAAGAGGAAGCAGCAATAGTCAAGCCTCCTGGAAACTTAACAAGTAGCCTGGCATTTGGAGGATTTCATCACTGTATTCAGTGAAGTCTCCAAATATTGAGAATAAGGAAGCAGGGCCAGATTACAGCTGGCCAGGTACTTGCCACAGTGGCCAGTGCTGCTGCCTCTTGCCCACAGCATCATCTTACCAGGCCATCCCCACCAACCAATTTCCCAACAGCACGCATGTACATGAGCATGCGCACGTGCACACACATACACTGCCTCCCCTTTGAGAGCTTCAAATCCCCACAAATCCTCTTGTAAATCAGATTGAATCGGAGTTTATGAATTGTATGGAGTACATCTAGCACAAGGTTAATTTATTCAACAACCATTTTTTTGAGAATGTTCTAAGTGCCAGATTCTGTGCTAGGCATTGCAGGCTAAGGCATTCTAAAATATGATTGAGATCCTTTCTCCCCAAGCCACCCCTTGGAGGTGAAACCAATTTGGACAGAAAATGTGGTGAGGTGAGGGCTTGGCATGGGACCCAGAGATATACGAAGGAAGAGATCTGGCCTGAGCCCTGGTATAGATCATTAGTATTCAATTCATTCTGCAAGGGCATACCAAAGGGTGCAAAACCACTCCCAGGAACCCACAAAACAGCCATCAAAGCAGAGGCTGAAGGTGGTAGTAAGTGGGGGAGAGGGGATTTTGGATGAGGGTAGAGCAAAGGTAAAGAGGGCTCCCCCAGCGGTCTGCCACTTTTAAACGCAGCAATGACTAAGGAACCAATAAGTTCTTTCACAACTTCCTCGTGGTTACTTCCAGAGTATCCTAGGATTGAGAGGTGGAGGGGAGAGAGGGCCTTATCTAAACTAATACAGAGTGATGACAGGCTTAATTTGGATTTGGCAACATGGGCTACTGTGGAGGTCTTAAAACATTTCTTCAAATTCTTTGACACTCCTCTCAAAGAGAGGTAGGGTCTATGTCCCCTCATCTTGCTTGTAATCAGTTGGAAGGAGGAGAAATAATGCTATGTGGGTTCCAAAGCTAGGTGGAAAACAGCCATGCAGCTTCCATCTTGCTCAGTAAAACACTTGCACTTGGAGCCTTGAACCATAAGCCACTGTGTAAAAGATCTGACTACCCAGAGGCTGCCATGTTGTGAGGAAGCTTAGGCATATGTCACAGCCATGTGTGGGAATTCTGTCAGCCAGGTACAGCTAAGGTTCCATCCATAGCTAACATCACCCGGCAGATTTGTGAGTGGATGACCATCCTGATGACTCCAGCCCCTGACAGTCCTGAATTCCCCTCAGCCTTTGAGTCTTCCCAGCTAAGGCTCCAGACATTTGGTGCAGAGGTAAGCTGTCCCTATCTGTCCTGTTTGAATCCCTGCCCCACAGAATCCATGAAATGGTTTTCTCATGTTGCTAAGTTTGGGTGATTTCCAGAAAGCACAAACAAGAGAATGACACAACAGAAGAAGAACAATAACCTGAACAGTGCTGTTTATGTTCTGTTTTCTTTTTTGAGATGAAAAAGGAAACACACAAGCGATCCCCTCAGCATCACTTCTGGAAGTGCAGCCTCATTGTGGTCATTGGGCTCTCACAACAGGCAGTCCACTGCCTCCAGTCACTCAGCCCCAGCCCTTACCACCACCCTACTCCAGGAAGACAGGAGTTGCCTGCCCCCCACTCCATCCACCTACCTGCTGTGAGGTCCCCTGTGGTTGGAGGCCAAATGAGTTCACAGTAGGACATCAGTCTATTGGCTCCAGAGAAAAGCAGCAGGGCAGCAGAGCTGATTTGAATGCTTGCCCTCATGGATTTGTTCCTCACAGCAGGAGAGAGAGGTCACCTGCTGGAGACTAGGACTAAGCTACTGCTGCTCCTTCCCTCATCACTCCAAGGGGTGCTTCAGGAGATAACAAATATTGTATCTCAAAGATGTCCTCAAAATTGTCCAGTTGTCCTGAGTTCATTGATAGCTATCATTCTAAAAGTGACAGTAACCAACACTGGGAGTATGGAACTAATCCCAGCTCCAGGCAAAGAGCTTCCTTTATTTTTGGAGTTTCTTTTAGTTCTAAAAAAAAAAAAAAGTCCTCACTGCCATTGAGTCGATTCTGACACATAGAAACCCCCTTTGGGTTTCTGAGGCAGTAAATCTTTACAGAAGTAGATTGCCCAGTCTTCTTTCCACAGAATTAGAAAAAAAAAGATCACCTTCTCACCCTCATGCCCTACCAGAAATACAGATGGTTATTCTTGCTTATCAGTTTCAAATCACTGAGTGACACAAATGGCTAAATGCCTGGCTATTACCAAAAGAATGGTGGTTCAAATGCACCCAGAAATGTCTGGGAAAAAAAGACCTGACTTTTTAATTTAAAAAAAAATCAGCCATTGAAAACCCCATAGACTATCTTTCTACTCACACAGGATCACCATCAGTTAATTGACTTGACTTCAACCGGTCTGTTATTTGGTTTGTTTATTTGTTTGTTTTTCAAATTGTGGTGAACATTTACAGAGCAAATTGGTTTTACATGCATCAATATGTACACATTTTGGTTTGTAACATTCACAATCCCACAATGTAATAGCACTCTCCCCACTTCCTCTCTATGCTTACCATTTTCCTTCTTCTTTCTTTACTATACCTTCTTGTCTTCTTAGCTTTATTCCTGGGCCAATGCTGCCCATTTGATCTCATGTGTTGGATTGTTCTAATATGTGTTTACCTCGCTGGTGTTATTGTTCACCTTATAGGCTTGTCTATCATTTGGTTGAAAGTTGAGCCATGGTGATGCATTCAGTTCCAGGCTTGAAGGGTGACTAAAGGCTACAGTCTCAAGGGTTTCACCAGTATGCCTGTTTTTTTTCTTTTTTTTCTTTTTTTAATTATTTTAAGTTTTGTTACCCGTTTTTCTCCCATTCTATCAGGGACTTCCTATTGTGATCCACTTTAGAGTGGTCATCTGTGGTAGCTGTGCACCATCAAGTTATTTTCATCTCAGGGTCATAGAGGCTGGGGTTCATATGGTCCATTAAACCATTTGACTAATTGTTTCCCTGCATCTTCAATTTTCTTTCTTCTTTTTTGCTCCAAACAGAGAGACCAATAGGTGCACTTTAGATGGCTGCTCCCAAGTTTTTAAAACCCCGGTCCCTACTCACCAAAGTAGGATATAGAACACTGTCTCTGTGGACTTTGTTATGCCAATTGACCTTAGTGTCTCCAAAATGATGACCCTGAGCCCCCTTCCCAGCAACACAATTCCCTCAAGGTGTTTGGTTATGACTAAGAAGTTTTCATGACTTTGCCCCCTATATGTTGTGCTATATTCATGGACATATTTGTAGCACACATAAATACATATGGAGAAATATCCTTTGCCAAACATATATATATATTCACGGCAGTAGACCCATTTGTCTTCCCACCTCTGTTCAACTTGAGTGTTCATCTATGTATCCACTTGTAGATTATTGCTTTTACTGTTATTGCTGGATTGTGTATGTAATTTTAATCACTTTAATTTTTGTGTTCCTCTCAGTGTCTTCCTCTGTGTTGATCATTTCGTGCTGATCTCTCCCTTTTTTGTATATTCCCTTTCCCTTCACCCAAGTTAAGATGTATCTACCCTTTAGTTAGTGACATACCTCCTTTGCCCTCCTGGTAACCTCCAAAGAATGATTCTTTCTGTATAAAACCTTCTCTTGATTTTTTACAGTACTGGTCTTATTTGAGCAATATTTGTCCTTTTGTGATTGACTAATTTCAGTCACTCATGAAGTCCTCTAGATTTATCCATGTTGTGAGATGTTTCACAGATTCATCATTATTAACATTGCATAGTACTCCACTATGTGTATATACCATAGTATTTGCAATGACCTGGAGTTAGAGAACCAAAAGGAAAGGACACACTTATCATTTACCAAGCTGAAAGAACTGAAGAATAAAGTTAAGCCTCAAGTTGCAATATTGAAGAATTCTACAGGCAAGATATTGAGTGACATAGCATCAAAGGAAGATGGGAAGTCACTGTACCAAAAAGATTTGGTCAATATTCAAGCATTTTAGGAGGTAGCATATGATCAACAACAAATAGTATTGAAGGAATAAGTTTACATTTCACTGAAGGCATTGGCAAAAAACAAAGCTCCAGGAATTGAAAGAATACCAGTTGAGATGTTTCAACTAATGATGCAACACTGTAAGCATGCACTCCTCTATGCCAAGAAATTTGGGAGACAGCTACTTGGTCAACAACTAGAAAAGATCCATATCTATGTCCGTGACAAGGAGAGGTGATCCAACAGAAGTGGAAATTATCAAATGATTTTATTAATATCACATGCAAGTAAAATTTTGCTGGAGGTAATTCAAAAATTGTTGCAGCAATACATTGACAGAGGACTGCCAGAAATTCAAGTCAGATTCAGAAGAGGACATAGAATGAGGGATATTTTTGCTGATATCAGATGGATCTTGATTGAAAGCAGAGAATACCATAAAGATATTTACCTGTGTTTTATTGATTATGTAAAGGTATTTTACTGTGTGGATCATAACAAATTATGGGTAATATTGCACTTACTTGTGCTTATGGGAAACCTGTACATAGACCAGGAGGCAGCCATTCAAATAGAACAAAGGGATACTGCACTGTTTAAAATCAGGAAAGGTGTGTGTTCAGGTTTTATCCTTTCCCCATAGTTATTCTATCTGTATGCTGAGCAAATAATCTGAGCAACTGGGCTATATGAAGAAGAACACAGGATCAGGTTTGGAAGAGGACTCAGGAACACCCTGCGATATGCAGATGACACAACCTTGATTGCCTAAAGCAAAGAGGACTTGAAGTACTTACTGATGAAGATCCAAGGCTACAGCCTGCAGTATGGATTACACTTCAACACAAAGAAAACAAAAATCCTCACAACTGGACCAATCAGTAACATCATGATAAATGGAGAAAAGCTTGAATTGTCAAAGATTTCATTTTACTTGGATCCACAATCAACGTCCACAGAAGCAAGAATCAAGAAATGAAAGAACGTGTTGTATTGAGTAAATCTGCTGTAAAAGACTTTTTCACAGTATTAAAAAGCAAAGAGAGATATCAACTTGAGGATTAAGGTGTACCTGACCCAAGCAGTGGTCTTTTGAATTGTTTCGTATGTATGAGAAAGCCTAACAATGAATAAGGGAGACCAGAGGAGAATTGATGTCTTCCAATCATGGTGTAGGAGCTCGGGTAGTGTAGTGCCTAAGGCACTTGACTGCTAACCAGAAGGCTGGCGGTTCAAACCCACCAGCCACTCCTTGGAAGGAAGGTTGGGCAATCTACTTCCATAGTGATACTGCCTCAGAAGCCAAAGGAGGTGTCACTATGAGTCAGGCAAATAACAACAATGCTAAATAATGGCAATGGCAAATGACAACAACAACAACAACAGTCATGGTTGGTGAATTATACTGACTAAAGCATGTACTGCCAGATGAACAAACAAATCTGTCTTGGAAGAAGTATAGCTAAAATGCTCTTAAAAGCAAGGTCGGTGAGACTTCATCTTCTATACTTTGCATGTGTTATTAGGATGGACCAGTCCCTGAAGAAGGATACTATACTTGGTAAAGTAGAGGGTCCATGAAAAATAGGAAGGCCTTCAAGAAGATGGATTGATACAGTGTCTACAACAATGGGGTAAAACATGGTAACAGTTATGAGGATGGCACAGGACCAGGCAGTGTTTCATTCTGTTACACCTAAGATCACTATGAATTGGAAGAAATGCACCGGCACCTAACAATAACAACTTCAATTTGGTTGGTGAATTTGACCTGAAGTTATAGAATTTTTGAACTAGAAGACATTAGAAATAAGTCAACGTTAGGGGACCTTAGAAACTCAGTCAACTCCAGGAAGGGAAAATGAGTTGCTCTTGTTCAAACAGCAAGGAATCTACAGTGTCAGAGCTAGGAGTAGAATTAGAACGTATGGCTCCCAATCCAGGGCTTTTTCTACATTGCTATTGGATTCCCCAGGAGCTCTGGTAGCATCCAGAGCCTAAGGCACTTGACTGCTAACCAGAAGGCTGGAGGTTCAAACCCACCAGCCACTCCTCGGAAGAAAGATGGGGCAATCTACTTCCATAGTGATACTGCCTTGGAAACCTAAGGAGGGGTCTCTTTGAGTTGGGTCCAACTTGATGGCACATAACAACAACAACATTGGATTCCTCAGGTGGCCTGCTTCCTGAAGAAGATGAATTGAGAGAACCTGCTTGAGGTCAACCAACTATAAAACTTCTGGGTGCCAGAGATCCTATTTGCCAAACCCCCACTCTTGCCTCTTTGCCTCCCAACCCCAACGCCATCCTCTGGAATGTTTTTATCTGTTGCCATCAAATCAAGTGAAAGGCAATCCCATGTGTTTTAGTAAAATTGCACTCTATAGGGTTTTCAGTGACTGAAATTTTAACTCTTATGGAAGTAGATCATCAGGCCTTTCTTTTGCAGTGCCACTGGGTGGATTAATGATAAATAATATTTCAGTCAGTAGTTAAGTGCAAACTATGTTACCCAGGAACCAAAAACTATCTGCTAATGCAGTGCACTGCCTTTCAGGAATCCTTGGAATTAAAGCTGCAGATCATTTTAGAAATTAATGAATTTCCCACCCACCTCTCTCCACTTTTTATTCTCCTCCCTACCCTGGTTCTGATTTCACGTCTGCAATTCTGTTCTCTTGGCTACATGAAACACTTCACATGGCCAAGCTGCCATATGGACTATTTCCTGTAAATGCAGACACTTTACTTGGACATACCAATAAAACTTAATTTTGGTCAATGTGTTCTTTCGAGGTCTTTTCAGTAAACCATATTCTTGAATGCATCTTGGAACAAACTGAAATACCAAGAAAAGAAGAACATAGCTATTTGCAGATAGTGGAGGGAACACTTCAACATAGATGTTATAATAACCAAACTCACTGCCATTTAGTCAATTCCAACTCATAGTGACCCTCATTGGGTTTCCAAGGCTGCAATTCTTTACAGAAGTAGATTGCCTCATCTTCCTTCTATGGAGCAACTGGTTGGTTTGAACCGCTCACCTTCTGGTTAGCAGCCAAATGTCTTACCCACTATGCCACCAGAGCTCCATAAATGTTATGAAAGGAGGGTCAGAACACCACGCTCACTGTCATTGAGTTGATTCCAACTCATAGCGACCGCCTTAGGGTTTCTAAGGCTGTAAATCTTTACAGAGGTAGACTGCCACATCTTTCTCTCATAGAGCAGCTGGTGGGTGGTGGTTGTTAGGTGTCGACGAGTCAATTCCAATTCATAGCAACACTATGTCCAACAGAATGAAACACTGCCCTGCCTGTGCCACCCTCATAATCTTTGCTGTGCTTGAGTCCATCTTTGCAGCCACCGTGTCACTCTATTTCATTGAGGGTCTTCCTCTTTTTCTCTGACCCTTCACTTTACCAAGGATGATATTCTTCTCCAGGGACTGGTCCCTTCTGACAATATGACTAAAGTAGGTGACATGAAGCCTGGCTATTCTAGGTTCTAAGGAGCATTCTGACTGCACAGCTGGTGGGTAGGATGTCCCAAATTATAGCTGTTTGTGTAATGATCTCTTTTTCCCACTGGGCCTGACTCCTTAAGGGTTTATATCATGTCTTTTACAATTCTGTACCCCTCAAAACCCCAAAATAGTGCTTTCACATATAAGACCTCCATAATGATTATTAAATTATTTTTTTAAAAATTCAGTGAGTACCTACTTCTGGTAAAGTGCTAGATATTTTTACACTTTGATTTTTAATTGAGCCTCATGACCACTGTGTTAGTTTTCTAGGGCTGCCACACAAAAGTATCACAAACTGGGTGGTTTTAAACATCAAAAATTTGTTTTCTCACCATTCTGGAGTCTAGAAGTCTGAAATCAAGGTAACTTCAGGGCCATATTCTCTGTGATGATTCTAAGGGAAGATCCTCCCTTGCTTCTTTCTTGTAGTTTTGAGCAAAAAGGGCAGTGTGGCAAAACAGAACAAAGCAGATCAAAAGCAAAAGAGAGACAGGGAAAGGAAAGCTCACACACAGTGCTGAGGAACAGCCTCTCCTGGCAGGAGGAGGACATGCTGCTCTGCCTGTCCCAAGAATATGGAGTCTGGTAGGCACTTTTATTGAATATTAGCCAGAACAGTTCTGTTTTCTTGTCTCAGTAAGAAGGGGTGGTGTGGAGAGCAAAGAACAAACAAGCACTCCAATCTTCTTCCTTCCCAGCTCCCTGAATGATATTTTCTCCATTATGAAGGGCTACTTGATCATCCTGGATGGCTTCTTTCAGGCTCGGAAAATCAGAGGCAGCATAGCCATTAGAAGCCCAGCCCGATGTCCACCTAAGCCCTCGCTGGAGTGATTACTCCTTTTATTACAACAAAGCACAGGCAGTAATGTATCAGTTTAAGCTATAAATCTGCCTTCTTCATAGATCAAGTTCGATTTACCAACTAATTGGAAGGAAACAAATCCACTCTTGGGTCACACTGAGCAAATTTTCCTTCTCTGTAAAGTGCCTGGATCTGTCTTTTTATTTATTTATTTATTTATTTATTTTAGGATTTGGGTGAAGATTTACAGAGTAAATTCACTTTTCATACAGCAGTTCACATATACTTTGTCTCATGTCATTGA
>NW_006921600.1:16684142-16724358 GCF_000298275.1 Orycteropus afer afer | reverse complement strand
TGCATCCTTTCCTTCAAGGCTCAGGGGTCCAAGATTATCTTCTGTGTCTGTGTTAATTGGTTTCCCTTTTCTTTGTTGAAGAGGGTCTGTGCAATCCTTTTGCCTAGTCCACCATCTTGCCCCGCCTCTGGATCTGTCTTAATCAAGAGGTAAAGGCCTGGGTGCTGGATGCTGCCATGCTGTACTTTGGGGAGCAAGGGGGTCAGTGGGAGGACACCAGGCATAGGAAAGGGGACCCAATGTAGCATGGGGGAAAATATGAGGAAAGAGATACAGAGGAGCTTTCTCCATAGGAAACAGCCCATTTTACATTTTTGCTCTTTAAAGAAATATCTTTCTGGTATTCTCTATCAGAAAGATGTTTCCCTGTGTTTTATTGACTATACAATAATCTACTGTGTAGATTGTAACAAATTTTGGTTAGCTTTATGATGAATGAGAATTCCAGAACACTTAATTATGTTCATGTGGAACTTATACATGGAATAAGATGCAGTGGTTTAAACAGAACAAGGGAATGTTGTGTGGTTAAAAATTGGCAAGGTGTTGTATCCTTTCACCATGCCTATTCTATTTGTACATTGAGCAAATAATCTGAGAGGCTGGACTATGTGAAGAAGAACATGGCATCAGGATTTGAGGAAGACTGATTAACAATAGCGATGTGCAGATTACAAAACCTTGCTTGCTGAAAGCAAAGAGGACTTGAAGAACTTACTGATGAAGATCAAAGATCACAGTCTCCAGTGTAGATTACACCTCAGAGAGAACAAAATTCCCTACAACTAGACCAATAGGCAACAACATGATCAATGGAGAAAGCTTGTGAAGGATTTCATTTTACTTGAATTTGCAATAAACATCCATGGAAGCAGCAGTCAAGAAATCAAACAATATTTGCATTGGGCAAATTGGCTGCAAAAGACTTCTTCACAGTGTTAAAAAACAAAGATGTCACCTTGAGGACTAAGGTTTCCTCATATGCAACCAAAAGCTGGAAAATGAACTAGGAAGATTGAAGAGGAATTGATGCTTTTGAATTATGGTATTGGAGAAGAATATTGACTATACTATGGACTGCCAAATGAAAAAAACATATGTCTTGGAGAAGTACAGCTAGAATACTCCTTATAAGCAAAGATGGCAAGATTTTGTCTTACTTCCTTTGTTCATGTTGTCAGGAAGGATCAGTCCCTGGAGAAGGATGTCATGCTTAGTAAAGTAGAGTGTCTGTGAAACAAAAAAAAAAAGGAGACCTTCAACAAGAGGAATTGACACAGTGGTTGCAACAATGGTGTCAACATGGCAACAATTATGAGGATGGTGCACGACCTAGCAGTGTTTTGTTCTGTTGTACATTGGATTGTTATGAGTTGGAACTGACTCAACAGCACTTAACAGCATAAGAACCAAAGAAATATACTATCATAGGACATTGGAAATAACACCTTAAAAGACATTATCTTAGAGACAGTCCACTTCTTGCCCTTCCCTGTACTAGATACTAGGAGTACTTTGATAATGGCACCAGATACTTAACTGAAAGTTTTAGATATAAGCTGAGACAATCACACTGGTAGCTAAAATTTAGTGAGCTAATCATTCCCCACACATTACTGTATTTAATCCTCATGACAACCCTATATTGCTGCTGTTGTTGTTGGTGGTGTTGGTGGTGGTGTTGTTAGGTGCCGTCCAGTAAGCTCTGACTCATAGAGACCTTACATACAGCAGAACGAAACACTGCCCAGTCCTGTGCCAGCCTCACTATCCTTGCTATACTTGAGCCCATCTTTGCAGCCACTGTGTCAATCCACCTTGTTGAGGGCCTTCCCCTTTTTCGTTGACCCTCCACTTTACCAAGCATGATGCCCTTCTCCAGAGAATGGTCCCTTCTGACAACGTGACCAAAGTAAGTGAGACAGGCCATTCTTGCTTCCCAGGAGCAGTCCAGATGCACTTCCTCCAGGATAGATTTGTTAGTTCTTTTAGCAGTCCGTGGTACTTTCAGAATTCTTCACCAGCACCACAACTCAAAAGCACCAACACTTCTTCGGTCTTCCTTATTCATTGTCCAGCTTTCACGTGCATATGAGGTGATTGAAAATACCATGGCTTAGGTTAGGCACAATTTAGTGTTCAAAGAGACATCTTTGCTCTTCAGCATTTGAAAGAGGTCTTTTCCACCAGATTTGCCCCATGAAATACATCATCTGATGTCTTGACTGCTACTTCCATTGGTATTGATTGTAGAACCAAGTAACATGAAGTCTTTGCCAATTTCAATCTTTTCTCCATTTATCATGATGCTTGTTATTGGTCCAGTTGTGAGGATTTTTGTTTACTTTATACTGAGGTATAATCCATACTGCAGACTGTATTCTTGTAAGTGCTTCAAGTCATCCTCACTTTCAGCAAGCAAAGTTTTGTCATCTGCATATCGCAGGTTGTTAATGAGTCTTCCTCCAATCCTGATGCCATGCTCTTCTTCATATTGTCCAGCTTCTCAGATTATTTGCTCAGCATACAGATTGAATAAGTATGATAAAAGGATACAGTCCTGATGCAGTATTCCCTTGTTCTATTTGAACAAGAGCCTGCTGGTCTATGCACTGGTTCTTCATGAGTACAATTAAGTGTTCTGTAATTACCATTCTTCTCAATGTTGTCCATAATTTGTTATGGTCCACACAAGCAAATGCTTTTGCATAGTCAATAAAACACAAGTAAACATCTTTCTGGTATTCTTTGCTTTCAGCCAAGATCCGTCTGACATCAGCAATGATATCCCTCATCCCATGTTCTCTTTTGAATCCAGCTTGTATTTCTTGAAGTTCTCTGTCAATATACTGCTGCAACCATTTTTGAATTGTCTTCAGTAAGATTTTACTTGTGTGTGATATTAATGATATTGTTTGATAATTTCCACAATCTTTGGGATCACCATTTTTTCTAATGGGTACAAATATGGATCTCTTCCAGTCAGTTGATCAGGTAGCTGTCTTCCAAATCTCTTGGCATAGCCGAGTGGGTGCCTCCAGTGCAGCATCCATTTGTTGAAACATCTCGATGAGTATCCCATCAATTCTTGGAGCCTTGTTTTCCACCAATTCCTTCAGTGCAGCTTCAACTTCTTCCTTCAATACCATTCGTTCTTGATCATATGCCACCTCCATCAAATGGACAACATCGACAAATCCTTTTTGGAACAGTGACTGTGTATTTCTTCCATCTTCTTTTGATGTTTCCTGCAAAATTCAATATTTTGCCCATAGCTTCTTTCAATATTGCAACTCAAGGCTTATATTTCCTCTTCAGTTCTTTCAGCTTAAGAAATGCCTAGCATGGTCTTCTCTTTTGGTTTTCTAACTTCAGATCTCTGCACATTTCATGATAACAATTGACTTTGTCTTCTTGAGCTGCTCTTTGAAATCTTGTGTTCAGCTCTTTTACCTTGTCATTTCTTCTATTTGCTTTAGCTACTCTCCCCCCAAGGGCAAGTTTCAGAGTCTCTGCTGACATGCATTCTGGTCTTTTCTTCCTTTCCTGTCTTTCCAATGACCTTTTGCTTTCTTCATGGATGATGTTCTTGATGTCATGCCACAATTCCTCTGGTTTTTGGTCATTGGTGTTCAATGCATCAAATCTATTCATTAGATAATCTCAAATTCAAGAGGTATATAATCAAAGCCATATTCTGACCCTCATGGACTTGTTTTAAATGTCTTCAGCTTCAACTTGAACTTGCATTAAGCAGTTGATGGTCTGTTCCACAGTCAGCTCCTGGCCTTATTTTGGCTGAAGATATTGCGCTTCTCCATCACATCTTGTCACAGATGTAGCCAATGTGATTCCTGTGTATTCCATCTGGAGAAGTCCACAAGTAGAGGTGCTGTTTTTGTCATTGAAAAAGGGTATTTGCAATGAATAAGTCATTTATCTTGCAAAATTCTATCATGAGATCTCCAGTGTCATTTCTATCACCAAGGCCTTATTTTCTAACTAATGGTAATTCTTCTCTTTATTTTCAGCTTTTGCATTCCAATCACCAGTGATAATCAACACATCTTGATTGCACATTTGGTCAATTTCAGACTGAGAAATTGGTAAAAATCTTCAATTTCCTCATCTTTGGCTTTGGTGGTTGGTGCGTAAATTTGAGTAACAGTAGTATTAACTGGTCTTCCTTGTAGGTGCATGGATATTATCCTATCACTGACAGCATTGTACTTGATACATTCTTTGTGATGCTGAATGCCATGCCATTCCTCTTCAATTTTTCATTCCTGGCATAGTAGATCATATGATTGTCTGATTCAAAATGGCCCAAACCAGTCCATTTCAGCTCACTAATGACTAGAATATTGATCTTCATTGTTCCATTTCATTTTTGACAACTTCCAATTTTCTAAGATTCATACTTCATACATTCCATATTCTGATTATTAATGAATATTTGCAGCCGTTTCTTCTCATCTTGAGTCATACCACATCAACAATGGAAGTCCCAAAAGCTTTACTCTATCCAGATCACTTAGGTTGGCTCTATTGTGAGGAGGCAGCTCCTCCTCAGTTGTATTTTGAGTGCCTTCTGACCTGAGGGGCTCATTTTCCAGTACTATACTGGACAATGTTTCAGGGCTATTCATAAAGTTTTTCAGTAGTATATCAGACAGTGTTTCACTGCTATTCATAAGGTTTTCATTGGCCAATTCTTTGAGAAGTGGATGCGCTCTTCCTTCTTCTGAGTCTGTCTTAGCAACCACCACAGTACGACAAACTGACAGACAAGTTTGTCTCTCTTAGTTGTTCCAAACCAATCTACTCACTTCCTGACCTCCCTCAGGCCATTCCAAACCTTCAGTGCCATCTTGCCTCCTTCCTGGCCCTCCTCAAGATGCCTGAAACCTGCCACATGTTGTTGTTAGCTGCAGTAAAGTCAGCTCTGACTCATAGCATCCCTGTGTACAATAGAATGAAACACTTTCCTGTATACACCAGCCTCACAATCTTGCTCTACCTGACCCCATCATTGCAGCCACTATGCCAATCCATCTCATTGAGAGTCTTCCCCTTTTTCAATGACCCTCCACTTTACCAAGCATGATATCCTTCTCCAGGGAATGGTCCCTTTGACAACATGACCAAAGTAGGTATGATGAAGTCAAGCCATTCTTGCTTCCAAGGAACATTCTGGCTGCACTTCTTCCATGACAGATTTGTTCAATCTTCTGGCAGTCCATGGTACTTTCAGTATTCTTTGCCAACACCACAACTCAAAAGCATCAACTCCTCTTTGGCCTTCCTTATTCGTTGTCCAGCTTTCACATGCATAATATGAGATTGAAAATACCATAGCTTGGGTTATGTGCACCTTAGTCTTCAAAGAGATATCTTTGCTCCTCAACACTTTAAAGAGGTCTTTTGCAGCTGATTTGTCCAGTGCAATACATCATCTGATTTATTGGAGCAAGATGGTATCTCATTGTTTTGATTTGCATCTCTCTAATAGCTAATGATCTTGAGCATTTCTTCACATTATCTGATTTCTTGATTGATGCTTCCATTGGTGTTGATTGTAGATCTAAGTAATATGAAATCTTTGACAACTTCAATCTTTCCTCCATTTATTGATGCTACTTATTGGTCTAGTTGTGAGGATTTTCATTTTCTTTATGTTGAGGTATAATCCATATGGCAGATTGTAGTCTTTAATCTTCATCAGTAAGTGCTTCAAGTCATCTTCACTTTCAGCAAGTAAGGTGGTGTCATCTGCATATTGCAGGCTGTTAATGAGTCTTCCTCCAATCCTGATGCCACACTCTTCTTTATATAGTCTAGCTTCTCTGATTATTTGCTCAATACACAGATTGAATAAGTATGGTGAAACAATACAACCCTGACAAACACCGTTCCTGATTTTAAACCATGCAGTATATCTTATTCTTTTCAAACAACTGCCTCTTGGTCTATGTACAGGTTCCTCATGAGCACCATTAAGTGTTCTGGAATTCCTATTCTTCTCAATGTTATCTGTAATTTGTTATGATCCACACAGTTTAATTCTTTTGCATAGTCAATAAAACATAAGTAAACTTCTTTCTGGTATTCTTTGTTTCAGTCACAATCCATCTGACATCAGCAATGATATCTGTCATTCCACATCCTCTTCTGAATTCACCTTGCATTTCTGGGTAAACATTATTCTAAATATTATTCTAATTTTATTGATGAGGAAACTGAGGCTCAGAGAGGTTAAATTACTTCCTAAAGTCACAAAGCAAGCAAGTGGTGGAGCTGAAACTAGAGCAAACTGCTCTCAGGGCTGATCATATGTAGGATGTGGCTGGTATTGCTCAAGTAAAGGCTGATGTGAAGGAAGATCACTTTGGCCATTTTGCTTGGGACCAGCATGCAAGATGGAGAGGAAGGGGACAACGCTAGAAGCAGAGGACTGGCTTACAGACTCAGTCCATTTGGGAAGGAATAAAGGTTTTGAGTAAAATAGTAGCAGCCCACACAATAAAAAAGAGGCCAACTTACAATATGAAGGATTCCCAGGGTAGTGTAAAAGGTTAAAGTGCCCAGCTGCTACTGAAATTTGGAAGTTGAAGTCCACCCATAGTTGCCTTGGAAGAAAGTCTTGGTGGTCTATTTTCAAAAAATCAGCCATTGTGAACATTTACATTAGGTGGATACACTCCTTGGAGAGATCGATCATGGGAGAATAGAAGGCTTGTGTATGCACAGGGAGACAGCTTGAGGGGCAGGAGTGCATGGAGGGAAGGACATTGGGAAGAGGTAACTATGGGAAGGATGTGGGAGGGGAGCTGTTGCATTGTGGGAAATTGTAGTCAATGTCATGAGACATAGTGTATGTGAGCTGCTGTATGGAAAGTGAATTTTCTCTGTAACTTTCACCAAAATCACAATAAAAATTTTATATATATATAAATTATGTGCCAGGTTCTGCTCTTGGTACTGAAGCCGTATCACCAAAAACAAAACAAAACAAAACAAAACAAAAAACAGCCATTGAAAACCAGCAGCATTGTTATATTTTGACACACATGGAGTCTCCATGAGTTAGCATCAACTCCACAGCAACTGGTTTTACAATATGAATATTCTTTGAGCTTTGGGGAAAATGGTACAGTCATATGCCAAGGAGGTAGGGGTATTATGAGAAGTAACAAGTTTAGAGAGTTCTATACACTTTCTATTTCTCCTTTTGAAAGCAAAAGACCAGAAAATTGTCCATAATTACTGAGTCATTGGCACTTAATTATATCTTTTGCATGGGAGATGTCAGTTCCTACTCTGTAGCATTAATGAGTGTCCTGGGGTCCTCCTCCCTTCCCCAGTTACACCTTGGAATAACTGACAAAAGCAGCCTTCCCAAGGCTCTACATAGAGACAGGGGTGAAGATCACAGGCTGTGTGGTCAAACAGATCTGTGTTCCAATATTTTCTCCACCACTTACTGCCTGGATACTTTTAGACATGTTGTTTGGCTTCTCTAAACCATGGTTCCCTCATCTATAAAATGAGGGTTCTAAAAATACCTTGGCAACAGGTCTTGTTAGAATAAAATAAAAAAGATACATGCCAAACATTTAGAACGATGCCTAGCATATAATAAGAACTAATATATATATATATATATATATATATATATATGTATATATTATATTTTTTCCACTCCTTCTGATTTGAAGCTAAAGCTAAAAGAGGAGGAGACAAGCCAAGTGAAATTGCTTACATAAAAGCCAGATAGAACCTGGCTATTGCACTGAAGGCAATAATTATAAAGCTGTTTCAGAGCACAGAGTGTTCCAAGGATGGAAAACACATTTGGAACAAGTTCATTAAAAAATTGCTTACTCATAAAAACTACTATCGTTATAGCCTGACAAATGGAAGACACGGCACCAATAAATAAGAAGCTGGTGGTGAACAAGCAGACTACACCAAGAGGTTGCTTGACTTTTTGCTTCCCAGGCTTCAACTGTTTCTTAAACCTTTATGGAGTTAGAATGACAAGTTGAGGTAAGTTTTATGATGTGCCTGTTTACTTTGAGTTTTCCCAAACTCCAACTAGAGAGAAAATGCCCCCAGGCTCCTATGCTATACCTTGGTGAACCGACAGACACACAGTATGGAGGGAGGCATCCATGGCAGCCAGCATGTTTGGCTTCCTCTTCTTTGCCAAATGGCATCAGCTCAAGGCTTTTGCATCCCTGCAGATTCTCTCCCACCAGTGCCACCCCCTGTTGCATCCAGTTGATGTGGACTCAGCAATCCCATATGTGTCAGAGTAGAACACTCTCCATAGTTGTTTTCAGTGGCTGCTATTTCCGAAGTAGATAGCCAGACATTTCCTCTGGGTGGACTGGAACCTCCAACCTTTCAGTTAGAAATCAAGCACATTAATGGTTTGCACCACCTGGCGTCTCTACAGCCTAACTAGAGACTGAAATCCTCAGCAGTTTGCTCCAAAGTTTTCCCCCATAGGTCATGGGTGCATTCCAAGAGGCATTATTTCCTGGCCAGTCTGTGTCTCACTGCCTTGCCCCAACCAAAATAGGTCAACTTCATGGTTGTAGAATAAACCTCAGCTGGAAAATCAGGTGACCTGGGTTGATAACTTGGTCCAGCCACTTATTAATTGGACATTGATATGTAACTTCTCAGAGCCTCAAGTTTGTTGTTTATAAAATTAGAATAAAAATATTTTCCCCACTGTATTCCTGTGAAGTTTAAATAAGTTGATTGTCATGAAATTGCCCTGTAGAGTGCCTGGCTTTTGTGGTAGATGCTATCATTAGCAATAATGATTGCTATTGTTGTTAACTGCCATGTAGTTGGCCTTCAATTCATGGTGACCTCATGCAAAATGAAACAAAATAGTGCCCAGTCTAGTGCATGATTGCTTGTAAAATAGACTGATGTGATCCATAGAGTTTTCATTGCCTGATTTTTTTTCTCAAATAGATTGCCAGGCCTTTCCTTCTTATCTTAGTCTGGAAACTGCTGAAGCCTATGTAACACCACTGCAACACACAAACTTCCACTGACAGATGGTGGTTGCATGTAAGGTTCATTGACTGAGAATCAAACCAAGATCTCCTGCATGAAAGGTGAGAATTCTACCATCCTAAGTACCCAACATACAAGCTCTGTTTTATGAACATGGGGTGGCAATGGAAAGATGGGGAGACCCGCAAGTATCTGCCCTCAGAGATTTTTGAGTCATAATGAAATAGAGATAAGTGAGACTTCAAAATGCTTTCAAAGAAAGAGTTTCTAAGTACAAATATGACCTAAGGAAATGGAATAAAGAGAGTTTCATACAGTCACCCCTGCCCTCCACTTACCCTGCCCTCATTCTACCCCCAACTGCAAACCTATGCAGACTTGGCTATGTCTTGTTCCCTTGCCAAAGAAAGGCCAGCAACATCAGAAGGGAAGCAACTTAGTGCTTTTACAGGCCCTGGGGCCAAACGAATTTTGCCAGCATTTACCAGAAACCAACATAAATTCTTACATAATGACAGTGTATAATCTCTGAGTCCACATACTCCTTTCTCATCCTACCTGACTACTGTTTTTCAGGAGGTTAAAACAAAAACTGTGTGTTACCTAGTTACACAAATCAACCACCAGTTTGGGCATCAGAAGCTTTACTTATTTTGTAAAACCAAAACCAAACCAAACTCATTGCTGTTGAGTCAGATGGAACTCATAGCGACCCCTCCTTGGGTTTCTGAGGCAGTATCACTACGGAAGTAGATTGCTCAGTCTTCCTTCTGAGGAGTGGCCGGTGGGTTTGAACTGCCAGCGTTCTGGTTAGCAGTCAAATGGTAGGAGTGAGAATCAACTCAATGGCACATAACAACTAACACAAATTAACATAATTTGGCAGCCTTCTGGGGCAAAAAATAGTCTTCTGGGGAAAAACTTCCAAAGAATCAAGCTTTCTATATGTGGATACACATTGTGCTCAGAAACAGAACCAACTGGTTTGAATAGGCAAAGCTAGACTTTCATTCATCTTCCTTTTATTCTAGAAATATTTAGAATATGAGTGCAGAGCATTGTTCTCAGACCTGAGATCAAAAGACATGTCCTGCACATGATTATTTCCATTGGGCAGTGATTCTCAGCTCTCAGTGTTCATCAGAATTACCCAGGAGTTTTTAAAAAATGCAGAGTCTTGGACCCCACCACTAGATGATTTAATTCAATTGAAATGGGATAGGGCTCCGGCCTGTGATTTCTTTTTCTCCAGGTAAATCTCATATGCAATCATGACAGATAGTAGGACCTCTAGTGAATAGTGCAGATAGAAGAAGGAAGTATCCCAGGCTGGAAAGAGGCAGGCATCAATCATAAGCTTGATTCATTATGCCACAAAGAGCTGAATATAAGGACTAAGATCAATGCTGGGGAAACAAAGGGGTCTAAAGCCTGATCCTTGCCATCAAGGACTGAGCAAAATAATGAGGAATGGAGTCAATAAATGATAAGTGCAATTCTGTGTGTAGGTTCTGCAATGGACTTAAGCACAGACACAGGCTCCAACCTCACTTGGGAGAGTCAGATAAGAGTTTCCAGAGGAGAAGATGCCTGAGCCACAACCTGTCAAATGAGAAAGTGCTAAGCAAACCAAAGGACAGATCCAAAGGACACACGTAAAGCAGGGAGCTATCCCAGCAAAAGCCAGGGTAGCTCACTGAGTTCAGAGAGCTATGAGGACTCATGCAAGACCCAAGGCATGGGAAAAGATGGGGCTGGACACTCAGCAGGACAGATCACCACAGGTTTCTCCCATTTCAGACAGCTAGGTCACTGCTTATTCATCTCTGATCCCTGGTGCCCAGAACAGAGCATCATCATGATAAACATGTAATAAATGTTGGTTACACAAATGAACACAAACAGAGGGTTGAAGACCCAACCCTAAAGGAACACAGACTCTTAAAGGCTAAAGTAGAGAATCCTGAGAAGAGGTAGATGGAGCAGTCAGAGAGATAGGAGAAAATGAGATTGGCAATCCAGAAACCAAGGGATAACAGTTTTCAGAAATAGGGAACTTGAGTCAAATGTTGCAAAGAAACATAAACAAAAAAATCAGTCATTGGATTTAGCAATAAGGCAGTTTGACAAGTATCTTTTCAGTGGAGAACTAAAGGTGAAATATGGGTGGCAGCAAGCTTGCGGGGGAGGGGAGTACAGCAAAACAAGGGGATATAGCAAGGAGATTTCCTTTGTCAAGAGACTTGACTGTGAAAAGGGGGTAAGAGACAGGATGGTAGTGAGGACCCTATTGGGCTAAGGGAGACTCAGGTTTTTTGTTCTTGTTTTTGTTTTTCCTTTTTGAAATAAGTTATACCTAAATGCCAACTGGAAAGATCTGATAGAAGAAATTGAAATTATGTGCTGGAATGGAAAGAGTAGCCCTGCCACTTATTGTGTGACTCTGGGCCCGTTACTTAACTTCTCTGAGCCTCATCTGTCATCTGTAAAATGAGGATGATCCCCCTCATCTTGAACTGTTATTGTAATAAGTAAATGAAAAATGCTGAGACCAGAGACTGGCCCCTGAAGGCCTGCAGATTCTTTTTTGCTTTCATTTTTAATTTAAAGAGTATCCACTTAAAAGTTAAAGGGGTAAAATGATTTGTGTTCTCCTTCTATCTCTCCTCTTATGAGTTTAGTGGCCTCTGGCAAGTCACTAATCATTGTATGCTTCAGTTCCTCAATTCTGAAATGGATCCACTGGCCCCTACCTCCCAAAGCTGGGCTTTCACATTTACTGGGAACCTAACAGTAAAAGACACCTGCAAACATTAAAAGTGCCATAGATATGAAATGATTAATATCTGATAAAGACAAAAAAGAAGAATCCTGAAGTGAATGGTCAACATTTCCTTAAAGTCCAGGTTTGAGTCCTGGGGTCACTCTTAAAACTCTAAAACCTGAACTGATACCTTCTGCATCTTCATCTCTAAAATGACTAAATTAATAATAATAATAATAATGTGGTAGTTAAATTTGTATGTCAACTTCGCTGGGCCTGGATTGAGAGGCTGGGCAGCTGGTGGTAGTTAATCCCCATGAGGAGACTGGCAATCAATTCCATGGTGGGATCTACCACAAGCAGCTGAGTAGCTGCCTTTGAGATGTGGTCTGCTTCCTATATATAAGGAGAAGCCTTGGGGATAGTGTCTAGCTTATGGCACGCTTGGATCCTGCATGTAGCCATGTTGTTTTTCAGTAGCCTGCCATGTTCTGCCGACCTTGAGACTTACAATGGACTTAAATTAATGACCTGCCATGTTGTTTGGTAACATCAGGACTGTGCTTTTTTACTTGTCAACCTTGGGCTTGTCAGCCTCAGCAGCCAGCAGTTGTCTGAGTAAAGAAACTCCTCTAGCTCTAGTGGGCTGGGAGCAGGAGGCAGAACTGGACCCCAAGTTTGAGGGGTTTCACCCAGCCCCTAGAGTCTGGCACTTTGAACATGGACTTAAAGTCTCCATACTGTAAAAGAACAAACTTCTGTTTGTTAAGGCCATCCCATTCATGATATATTCTTGTCAGAACAGTATGAGGTGACCAGAACACATACTCATAAGGCTGTGAGCATCTGGAGGCACTCACTCAGCCATGCCAAGAAATTTAGAAGATAGCTACCTAGCCAACTGACTGGAAAAGATCCATATTTATACCCATTCCAAAGAAAGGTGATCCCATAGAATGTGGAAATTATCAAACAATATCATTAATATCGCACACAAGCAAAATCTCACTGAAGATAATTCAAAAATGGTTACAGCAGTATATTGACAGAGAACTTCTGGAAATGCAAGCTGGATTCAGAAGAGGACAAGGAACAAGGGATATCATTGCTGATATCACATGGATCTTGGCTGAAAGCAAAGAATACCAGAAAGGTGTTTACTTGTGTTTTATTGACTATGCAATAAATACTTTTATTCACTTGTGTGGATCATAACAAATTATGGATAACAATGAGAAGAATGGGAATTCCCGAACACTTAATTGTGTTCATGGCGAACCTGCACATAGCCCAGGAGGCTGCCATTTGAACAGAAGAAGGGGATACTGCATGATTTAAAATCAGCTGCAGTTTCCTGGTCTGTAAAGTGAGGGCCCTTCTCCTACCTTGCAAAGATTATAAGGCAGAACAGAGTGAGGTCTGTAAAGAGCTAGCACAGTGACCAGTCACGAAGTAGGAGATGAACACATCAGGGAAGATCATATGATGGTTAAAAACAGAACCAGTCAGTGTCCCATGTGAGATAGTCCAGTGAGATCAGGGTAAAGACAGAGACGGTAGAATATTGGCAGAGTGTACAGCAAAGGAAAGAAAGAGAGAGAAGGAAGGAGAAAGGGAGGAAGGAAGGAAGGAAAGAAGGAAAAGGCTCAAGTGAATTTTCTCCCCATTTCACTAAAACAATATGCTCCAAGTCTGAGACCTTTTCCCTCCTGTCTGCTGCCCAAAACTCATTTCTCCAACCAAGATCTAAGCCACTATAAATCTCATCAGGGGTCAGAATGGCTGACACAATTTTAACTACAAGAGAGCACAGCATAAATAGAGTCATTATTATCCCTAAGAACTGTTCTCTGCCTTTTCTAGGGAACAAAAAATAAAAAGTACAGTATATTTTTCAACCTGGAAATATAAAGTACTCTAGAAATTTTTGAGGGACAAATCCCAGAACTCAGAATCATAAAAGTTGGTAAAGGAAAATATGACCAGACTTATGATAAACAATCTTTCTGCCCTTTTTTTTATTTTTAAATATCTTTACTACTACCCTATCCCAAAATGTAAAAAAACTGTTCCTAAATAAAGTCAGGTCTGCCTCCAATCTTCTGTGACTTAGTCCTCTGTATTTGATAACAAGAGGTCTTCTTTTGATTGGGAACTCAGTCCCTCACTGAGTCCACACATTTTTTCCTAGGTCAGGAAGATTCTAGCTTCTAATATCTGTGGTGCTATCTAGAGCCAATGCTGTTCACCTGTGAACAACTGCAGCAAGCTAAAAGTCTCCCTTGCTAAGTCTGTCTCTTCATTTTCTGGCACCATTACCCCTGGCCACACTCATTTCCACCATTTTCCATCACAAAATCTTGCTCTATCTCAGTCTCCCCAGACATGCTGAGCATTAAAGAATAAGACTGAAAGAGGGCTTAGGGCAGAAATCACTCTAATGTGTAAAGATGAGAGAAGGACATGAAATCTACAAAGGAGCCTGAGAGGGTAGGTAGGGGGAATCTAACTACTGCATGTTGTCATGGAGGCCCAGGAAAAGAGCTTTCAGTACACAAAGAAGGACCCACAATGTCAACTGCTGCAGAGAGGTCAGGGAAGATAATGACTTAAAAGTTTTCATTGGATTCAGCAATAAAACAGTCATTGGTGATCTTGCTGAGAGCAATTCCAATAGAATGATAAGGGCAGAAACCAGATTGCGGTGGGTAGAATAGAGACTGGGAAGTAAAGAAGCAGAAAAACAGATAGATATAGATGATATAGATATATAGGTATAGATACAGATATAGATATAGACATAGACACAGACATACAGACACACAGACACAGATTCAGATACAGATATAGATATAGATATCGAGAAAGCAATGGTTGGATGGTATGATGAGAGCCAGAAAGAAACTGGATATTCAGGATGCTAGACTTGAGGATGTTTAGATGCTGATAAGAGATCAGAAGATGGAGGGACAGGGTGAATATCAAGAAAGATAGAAGGGAAAATGATCAAAAAGGGCCACAAAGGAGCAGGGATGAGCAAGGTTTAAGAGGATAAATGGAAGGAATCAGTCCAGACAGGGAAAGTTCCTCTTCCATAATAACAGAAGAGAAGTAGAAAACATGGACATGGATATCACTAATTATGTAGGGAAGGTAATTTTAAAGGCAAGGGAGGGTTGATTCCTTCTTTGGCTTCTACAGCTCTAGGAAGTAGGATGCAATGTCATATGCCCAATTTGTGAAGGTCAGACATTTGAGGAGAATGAAGAGATGAGGAAGCCATTCTAGAATGCTAGGGAAAGAACTGACTCAGGAAACATGGAATGCTTACAGGGAAATAGTAAAGAGCCTGGAGGGTCTAAAAACAATGAGGCTGCAGTGAAATCAATCTGCAGATCTCTGTGGATTTCTCTGTGACACTGACCAGCCCAAGTGGAGAGGGTTGATTGTTGACTAGATCCAAAGTTGGAGTTTTCCCAGTCATATATGAAAGCAAGCCAGTGGAGCAAAGGAGTAGAAGATATTGGCAAGACAGAGGTTGAAGTAAATTGAAGCAATAGAAGAAATGAGGAGAGCACTTATAGAGAGGAAGACTGCAGAGGGACAACAATGATCTGGGAAACTTCTGCTGAAAAACAGAAATATTGTGAATTATTGACTAAAAGAAGTATAAGAATCAGAGCTTATGGTCATAGATTAGAAGGTAAAAATTTAAGATTTTCTTAAAGCAGTTCTGGGAGATGACAAAGTCCAGAGTGGGGCTATGCAAGTGGGTGGCTCAAATGGAGTGGAAGGGAAGCCCACTGCAAGTGAGAAGATCCAAAAATGGGGAAGTCAGGCTCTTGCTGGGACAGCCTCATGAACACTGATGTACCTAGATGAGGAGAAGGGTTACAATGACAGGAAAGGCATGGCAATATCTTTAATAAACGGGGGAGAATAACTATGAGATCGTTAGATGATAATGAGTAAATATAGCATAAAAATTATAAAGCAGAGGCCTGTGGGCCAAATCAGACCAACTATGTTTTGTTTCCCTGGCACAATGTTTTTCCCTGTTTTATGATGAATTCTTTCCCAACATTTAAAAATCAGAAGAATTGACATAAAAATCTGGGGTCTGTTGAAAGTCTTTTAAAAACCATAAAGATCTGGCAACACTGGCATCTCCTCCCCCCACTGTGACATCAGGAGCTGAGGAGTAACTGTGCCCTTCTGGAGTATGGTGAACAACTGTGCTCTGTTAGGGTATCATTCAGTCTCCAGTTCACCCCAGCCCTTCTAGGACTTGCTTTACTTGCCTGATTTGTAGACAATGCTAAAAAGCATGACCATTAAAGAAACAGAGACTTTTACAAGAATACCTTTTTGGGAGTTGTAATGGGAAGCACAGATCATGCCACTGCCACCTGATGACCCTGACTTGGGGGGGAATGACCAGGCACCCCTTGAGAACAGCTAAAAGACAACAAGAATACACGAAGGAGAGCCAGGCTCAGATAAGAAAGTAGAGGAAGCAGTCAATGAAAAGTCTGAGGTTATGGATGAGTTTGTGGGTGGTAGAAGTTCCAGGTTATAGATGAAAGTTTAGATAGGAACTGAGCCAGGTGAAGGGAAGCACAGAGCAGTAGTACAAGACAGGAAATAATAGATGAGCTGGGAAAACAGATATTTGAGACATGAAAGGTACATATTTTTAGGTGTTGTTGAGTCAGTTTTGACTCACAGTGACCCTATGTACAACAGAACTAAAACACTGTCCAGTCCTGCATCATCCTCACAATCATTGGTATGTTTGAGTTCATTGTTGTAGCCACTCTGTCAATCCATCTCATTGAGGGTCTTCTTCTTTTTCATTGACCCCTTACTTTACCAAGCATGATGTCTTTCTTCAGGGTCTGGTCCCTCCTTATAACTTGTCCAAAGTTAGTAAGATGAAGTTTCACCATCCTTGCTTTGAAGAAGCATTCTGGCTGGACTTCATCCAAGACAGATTTGTTCATTCTTCTGGCAGTCCCTGGTATATTCAGTGTTCATTACCAACACCATTATTCAAAGGCATCAATTCTTTTCCAGTTTTCTTTATTCATTGTCTAGCTTTCACATTCATATGAGGCAATTGAAAATACCATGTCTTGGGCCAGGCACATCTTAGGACTTAAAGTGACATCTTTTTAACACTGAAGTGGTCTTTTGCAGCAGATTTGCCCAATGCTTAGCCACTGTGCCACCAGGGAGGGCTTCTTGAAAGGTGTACAGTCTTCAAAAATTTTAGACTAATAACTCTTGAGAGCACTCAGGTGCCTGGACCCTAGGCATCCAAGTCACCTTGGCAGAGGCCAGCATGGGAATACCTAAGAATAACCCTGATCCTGAATCAGATTCTTTCTAATCATATTCTTCCTCAGCTCTCCCCATGAAACAGAATCTCAGGAGGTAGAATCTCAGAAGATACACTCATTATCCAAAGAAAAAAATCCTCTTTATATCATCCCTGACAACAATGCAATTTAGTCACTTTGTGAGCAACATGACATCTTCACAATCAGGAGAATAGCAGAAAGGGAAGATGCCAAAAACGTGTTCGGTCTATTTCAAAATGGCTTAATATGCAGAAGGGAATGGAAACCTGTCTACCTTCTCTTCCCACATCACATGAATTCCTGTCCCCATTACACTAAAACTCTTAGCAGTAAATGTCAGCCAAAGTATTATGTATTAATGGACTTTTGTGGGCAGGCCAAAAAACCTGACTACCCTATTTAATGACCGTTTTCAAATAAATGTGTTCCACATTTCAAACAACCAACTTGTAAACTTGAGGCACACAGCTCATCAGTAGTATGAAGACTATTTACAAAATAAGACTGGAGAAAATGCATAAAAATTTCAGCTTGTTTAGTTCATGAATGTTATCAATGCAGCATCATGACTCACATCTGGCAATTTGTATTGTCATAAGTTGCCACTGAGCAGACTCCAACTAATGTCAACTTTTTGTGTAACAGAACAAAACATTGTCCAGTTCTATGACACCTTCATGACCATTGGTATGTTCGAATCTATTTTTGTGGCCACTGTGTAATTGGAATGCCTTGCAACCTAGAGGGCCCATCTTCCAGCACTATATTGGGCAATCTTGTTATGACCCATGTGGGCTTTCATTTGTTGACTTTTGGCAGGAGGTACTGGACTTTCTTCCTAGCCTGTTAGTCTGGAAGCTCCACTGAAATCTGTCCATTATAGGTGGCTTTAAAATATCAGTGGCATAGCTTCCAGCATTATAGCAACATGCAAGTCACCACAGGACAACAAACAGGTATTGCCTTCTGACAATAACTAACTAGTACTCATCGGTGGCGTAGTGCCTAAGGCATTTGACTGATAACCAGAAGGCTGGCAGTCCAAACCCACCAGCCACTCCTCGGAAGGAAGGTTGGGCAATCTGCTTCTGTAGTGATACCACCTTGGGAACCCAAGGAGGGGTAGCTATGAGTCAGATCCAACTGGATGGCAGTGAGTTTTTTTTCTTTTCTTATCCAAGACTCCCTTTTATAAGCTGCAAAGCCTCTTGCCCTGATGTCTGTTCATCTTACAAAGAATTTTTGCCCATCTCCTTCTGAACTCAGCTTACTCAGCTCCTTCTAAGTGTCTTGGGAATTGTCAAGATCCCATGTGCACTGTGGCCCTGTGGGCTTCACTACAGGCTATGGAACCCTAACAGCAAGACTATTGGGGTGAATGGATTGAACTCAAGAAAAAGGATGGAGATAATGCTGATCAGTTGGTCTCCCACAACAACACTGTAAAACATTCCATACACCATCTATACCCTTCCTCTTGTGATATCTTGCTATCCAATCTTAAAAGAATTCAGAGAGCTGCGGTCTTGGGATGACTCTCCATTTCAGACATACAATTGTGGGCTTTTTCCTTTCTTACATTTTGCTGCTTTCTCTTGTCAAAAAAAAAAAAAAAGGAGGAATAAATGAAATCAGAGAAAAACTCAGTTTCTCATCTTGTCTTGCTTCAGTCTAAACAAGAAAATGTTTTATTAAAAAAGGATGGGGGGTGGGAGAAAGGTGATATTTAATTTTATTGGGGAAAAGGAATCATTGCTAGAGAATGCCTGTGGCTAAATGAGACCATCAAACCAAGAGAAAAGTGGCAAACCGCGTGCACAAATATGAAATAATATCTTTCTACTCTGAGGAAAGCTGACACTCAATTTCAGAAGCTTCAGGCAGGCAGCTCAGAGTTTAGAGAAATCACAGCCACATTCTTGGAACCATTTACAACTATCCCTACTCTCTGCAGCGAAAGCTTAAAAATGCAAATGAAATGGGGCCATTTAAAGAAAAATATCCCTGCTAACTGTGCTCTGGGAAAGTAAAAAAAAAAAAAAAGCCTATAGCTCAGAGGGCAATCTTAAAGTCAATGAAACTCAGCAGCTTTGGATGATGCTTCATTCTGATGGATAATGTGTGTTGTGCTTCTCTCTCATGAGTTTAGAAGTATTTAAAGAAAAAGGTAAAATCACCCTATTTAGGAGATTAATTTCTTTCTGAAAAAAATATGTCTGGTTCGCTGTCACTTCTGGTTTGATGAAGAGAAAAACCTGAACTTATTCAAAATGTTTCCTCCTGAAAATTGCAATGGGGGGATGGGACAAAACCTAAAGTAGTCAAGGCCTACCCTGTCTCCCCAGGGAAAGAAATCCATGCTTATAATATCCAGGAAGCCACTGTCAAAATATTTCTTCAGGGACAGAGATTCTAACATGTACAACATTTATTGAACGCTAAATGCCAGAGGCTGAGCTTAGCAGTTATGTGATTTATCGTCACACCCATTTTTCCCACAAACACACACAGCACGTCCTTTCCCCATTTTACAGATAGGGCAACTGAGTTTAGGGAGATCAACCAACTTGTTCAAGGTTTGTTGTTCTTAGCTGCTGTCGAGTCAGTCCTCAGTTCATGGCAACCCCATGCACAATGAAAAGAAATGTTGCCCAATTTTGTGCTATACCCATGATGGGTTATGGATTGGACCATTGTGATCCACATGATTTCACGGGCTAATTTTCAGAAATAGATCACTAGGCCTTTCTTCCTAGTCTATCTTAGTCCAGAAGCTCCACTGTTCAGTGTCGTAGCAATACACACCCCTCTACTTTGTGTGATAAGTGCACATGAAGTGCGTTGGCCAGGAATCAAACTCAGGTCTCCTGCATAGAAGATGAGAGAAGTCTACCGCTGCGCCACCCACCACCACCCTGTCCCTTAAGGGTATGTAGCTGGAAAGTGGCCAGGCTGGGATTCAAGTTCAGGCTGTCAGCTCCAGTGCCTAAACCTACATACACATTGTTGTGTGGCTCACAGTATCCTCTGAAGACCGATTTATTTCAATTAAATTTAGTAAGTTTTACCAACTTAAAATATTGATAATTTGGCAAATTATGTCTTGTTTTGAGATGTCTGTCTTTGAAATGGTAGAACTCTTTAGAAAATGACTGCATGTTTATACAAGGTAGTCAGTATTTGATGGTCAGCGATGTGAGGACAGGGGTTGTTAACCATAGGACACATGGTACTTCCTATGAGCTCTGGTAGCATAGTGCCTAAGGCACTTGACTGCTAACCAGAAGGCTGGCGGTTCAAACCCACTGGCCACTCCTCGGAAGGAAGATGGGGCAATCTACTTCCGTAGTGATACTGCCTCGGAAACCCGGCACATAACAACAACAACAACATTTGCTTTGAATATAATTGGAAGTGTGTCTCTATTAAGCCACTCAATTCAAAAGAAGAGCCTAAACTGATTTGGAAGCTAAATCTGTTTTGGTGCAATTTAAGTACCTTTTCCCACCTTATGATGAAGTATTAGAGCCAGACTGCCAACTGCACTATCTTCTTGGATCCTTAGGCA
Organism: Orycteropus afer afer; assembly: GCF_000298275.1. Taxonomy (NCBI): domain Eukaryota; kingdom Metazoa; phylum Chordata; class Mammalia; order Tubulidentata; family Orycteropodidae; genus Orycteropus; species Orycteropus afer. The sequence goes on along the minus strand of NW_006921600.1, from coordinate 16,703,624 downwards.
AAGGTACAGCCTGAATTGGTCAAGGATGCAGAGCCATGAGAGCTTTCGTGCACTGTTGGTGGCAGTGTAAACTGGCACAACTACTTTGGGAAATGGTTTGGCATTATCTCATATATTTGGAGCTGTATACACCGTTCAGCCTGGGATTTCCACTCCCAGGTTTATTTCCTAGAGAAACTTCTGCACACAAGGACCAGAGGTCATATACATGAATGGTCCTTGCAGCAGCGTCAATAAAAACTAAAAGCTGAAAACAGCTCAAAGGCTCATCAACAGTCAAAACAATAAACTGTGACACCTACACACCAGGGAACACTCTGATCCATTGAAAATGGAAGAACTACAGCTGCATATATGTATCAACAGGGATGAGTCTCATAAGCTTATATAAAGAACTAAAGAAGGAAGTAGCAAACTGAAACATCGTATGTGAGTTACATAACACCAGATACAGCCAAACTCAACTGTGTGTTTAAGGATGCATAATAAATGGTAAAACTATTTTTGCAAAAGTGAGGAGCAGATCATCACAAAAGTCTGAAGAGTGGTCTTCTCTGGAAAGAAGGGAAGAATGTGACTAAGAAAGGGTGTCAAGGGGCAGGCTTTCTATACTGGCAGTACTCTAATATTTAACTTGAGTGGGTGTTAAGTGGGTATCAATATTTTAAATATTCTTTAAACAGCATATATTGGAATGCATATTTGTTATAAAATAAGATCTCATGTATGTATGATATACTATATATGCATGCACTTTTGTGAATATATTATAATATGAAGACAGGATATAGTTAGGTTAATCTGTGACATGAAATGTCTTGGTTTTCATGTTGCTATGTTGTTGTTGCTGTTAGTTGCTGATGAGTCGGCTCTAAGTAATATTGACCCTATTATGTACAACAAAATTAAACACTGCCTGGTCCTATGCTATCTTCATGGTCATGAAAAGTCACAAACATTCCGAAAGCATTTGGATAAACCCCTGGTAATTCTGAAATCCCCTCTACAGCATGCTGTCATGAGACTATCCAGTCCTTGCTTGGATATGTACAGTTACAAGACTCAATACCTCTCATTCTAGCCAATCTCTTCTTGACTGCTAATGTTTCCTTATACTCAACTAAAGTTTGGCATCTTATAACTTCTGTTGGTTAGTCTTCATTCTACTACCTTAAGTCCTTGTAAGACAAAGGCTCTCCCTTTCCCTCATGAGGACCCCTCAAATAATGGCAGACAACTTTTTGATTTTCTAAATTGTGGTAAATTGGTATGTAACATGGCATTTGCCATCTCAACGTTCTTCACATGTACAATTCAGTGACATTAATTGTATTATCATTTTGTGCAACCATCACCCTTCTTTAGCCCAAATATTACAGTCTTTTTTGTTCTTTCAACTGTTCCTCAAACAATATGTTTATTCAGGCTTCTCATCAGCCTAACATGCTCCTCTGGATAAACCTCAGATTACATTAACTTTTCTGAAAACAACATCCCACTATTCTTTCATCTTCTTTTTATGGTTCAATAAAAAGCCTTTCACCCTGAAAGTCCTTTCCATTTCAATATTAGCATCTGAAAACAGGTTTCCCTATTCTGTACAATTGTACAATGACTTATTTTTTAGCTTGAATATTATAGATTAACATTTATATGTGTTAAATCTCCTCTTCCTAGACTTGATCTAGACTTCCAGTCTATAGCAATCACTTGTTATCCCACTCAATTCTGTGTCATACAAAAAAGTGCAAATCATATTTGTTGATGTATTCCTTCAAATTATTAATATATATTGTGGTTGAGCTGGACATGGTTACAGCAAACATAAATTTCACCTATTTTCCTTCCAGATTATCATTCATTATGACTCCTTAAATATATAAATTAAAGTTATTGGAGATCCACTTAATGGCAATATTGCCTAGTACACCTATCATTGTCTTATCCACTAGGATAATATAGACCACCTCTCATTTCCACTGACTCAATTCATAGTGATTCCCATAGGGTTTTCAAGGTTGTAAATCTTTATAGAAGCAGACTGCCTCATCTTTCTCTCCTGAAGGGGTTGGTGGGTTCAAACCATCAACCCTTTGGTTAGCAGCCTAATGCCTTAACCACAGCATCACCAGAGGTCCTATGGGATAATATGGAAGACCTCACCAAATATGTCGCTGAAATCAAGATATGCTAGGTTTATAGACATTCACAGACTTGCCAATGCAATCTGTCCATAATGGATTAGTTTATGGCAGCAGTATTCATACTGGTACCATTTGGGAATGGGTTGTCATTTTATGTTAATGAGGCAGAATTAGTGTAGAGTGTATCTTGAGTCAGTCTCTTTTAAGATACAAAAAAAGATTTAACAAGGGAGCAGAGGCAGAGTTGGGGTAAGAAGGATGCCAAGACACATGGAGATATACAAGAAACCAGGAAGCAGAAGCTGAAGAAACAAGGACCTTCCTTCAGAGCAAAGAAAGAAAGAATGCCTTCCTCTCAAACTCTCTCTGAATTCAGACTTAGAAGTTGGAATTCCAAAACTGTGAGAAAATAAATTTCTGTTTGTCAAAGTCATATACTTACAGTATTTATAACAGCACTAGATAACTAAGACAGAATTTGATATAAGCATTTTTAGAATTGAGTAAATGGTAGAGGCTGAAAGAGTTTAAAGGTACCTAATAAATAGTAAAAGCCTAGATTTCCTTGAAGAGACTATTGATAAAATTATGGACTTCAAAGGTGATTCTGATGAGGACTCAGAAGGCAGTGAGGAGAGTTGTAGAGAAAGTCTCTACAGTCTTACAGAATACATATGGCACTGTCAACAGAACATTGCTGGGAATGTGGATGTTAAATTTGCTTCTGGTGAAGCTCTGTAAGAAAATGATGAACATGTGATTAGACAATGGAGGAAGGGCTATATTTTTTATGTAATGGCAAAGAACTTGTCTGAATTAAGTTCATGTTTGCTGGAAGGTCAAACTAGTGATGAACTTGGATATCTGGCTGATGATCTATTTAAACACAATCTTAAGGGGTCATGTGGTTTCTCCTTGCTCCTCATAGTAAAATGTGAGAGGAAAGAGATAGACTTAGAAATGAACTGTGCAAAATGAAAACAGAACTTAAAGATTTGAAAAATTCTTTTGTACAAACTAAGAACACGTGTCCTAGAATGTTCACCAAGGATGTGGCTACAGAATTATTTGTTACAGAGATAAAGCCTTTGACTGATGGATCTAACCAACTACCACAGCAGAAAACTTATCAACTTAGACTGAAAGGGACAGAGAAAGAACGAAAGGAAAGAACACTGTCTGTATATTTGAATTCTGTAGGCAGGAAACAGGCCAAAGGAGTTGCATCTATTGTCCTCCAATAAAAGAAAAGGAGCAGCTCAATCAAAGAACCATTGGAAGGAGCATGGGAATTAGGGCCTTCTCAGTTTCAAAGGATGGGGCTATGGTCTCCTGGTTCTCAACAAGTCAAATCTTAGCCAAGTCAGTTTCAGAGTGTGGGGCTACCATTAAGGTGTGCCAGAGGCATAGGACTGCCATCCAAAGCTGAGGGGGTGGTGCTGCCATACCCAAGGGGCAGAAGAACAGGGCCTGCTAGGGCTAACAAGGTGGGGGTTACCATTCAGATAGACTAGGTGAATGGGGCTGCCCAAAGCTGTGGGAGTAGAGTTGCTGTCTCAGTGGATTTGGAAGGTAGAGCTGAAGACCGAGGCTAAGGGTCTCCATTCAGAATCCAGAAAGCCTGGCCAATACTTAGATTCTGCAGGGCAGGGCCGTTGTCCAGATGGTCTCAGCTAACAGGATTATTTTTAAATCTTCCAAGCTAATGTAAATTTTTCTGCTGGGTTTTGGACTTACTTGGTGCCTGTTATCTCTTCTTTCCCTCCAATTTCTTCCATCTGTAATGGAAATATCTACCTTGTGCCTGTTTCACCATGTGCTTTGGAAACAGATAACTATATTCTAGATTTCACAGGTTCATAGATGAAGAGGAATTTTGCCCTAGGATGGAATATGACTAAAGTCTCACCATATTTGATTTAGATGACAGAAAAGATGATATTTTTGACTTGGAGCTGATTTAAGACTTTGGGAGTGATGTGATGGGGTAAATGTGCTTTGCAGGTGGCAAGGACATGCATTTTTGGGGGAGGCTGAAGGGTGGAATGTTATGGATTGAATTATGTCCCCCAAAATATGTGATGTCAATCTTAACCTCTATGCCTGTGGTTATAATCCCATGTGGGAATGTGTTATCTTTTTTATGTTAATGAGGTTGAATTAATTAGTTGGTTAGAGATCTCCAAGGAACCAGAATGCAGAAACTGAAAAGACAAGGACACTCCTCCAGAGCCAACAGAGAGACAAAGCTTTCCCCTAGAGTTGGTGCTCTGATTTTGGACTTCTAGATTCCTAAACCTATGGTATTTCTGTTACAGCAGCACTAAAAATTCATGACACCTTCCCTATTCTTGATGAAGACTGAAAATTCTACTGAGTTTCCATCTTCTCTCATTCATCTGTTAACATTATAATTTCCTTAAGCAGATGGCCTATCTATTCTTTTAATTTTCATTGTTCTTCTGTACTTTTAGCCCATTTTGGGGGGGTTGGAGAAGGTTTGTGGTCCTCGGTAAGGAGAAGGAAATAATAGACATCCAAGTACCAAGACACACTGGGCTTTGGTTGGTTCTCCAACTACGTAAAGGAGAAGTTCATAGAAGTTATAGAATAGCTGTGCAATGATTTTTAAAATGAGCAGAAGGGAACAAAAGAAAGTGGAACATATCAGAGATAGACAAAGTAAAACAGCCCCAACCACTGCCATTTTATTGACCTGGGGATATTATATCCCTTCCCTGGTGTCTCAGTATTTTCATATCTCAAATGAGGAGCTAGACTCAGACTTCCAAACGTGGACACAGATTGGATCACACTCTGTAGAAGGTTTAGAATATGTGATTTCAGGGCATTCAATACAGTTGTGCCCCTTAGCCATTATGATTGTGGCAACCCAAACACCATCATATTTACAAATGCTTCCTGTTTGAGACCCACTGGTAGATCATTTTTAAAGTTTCTCTCAATTCTGAATTTCTGCTTCTGTAATTTTTTGCAGACAGCTGCTTTGAAGTTTTAAATCATCAATAACTTTATGTTTGAGCTTTAGTCAATAAAGATTTACATTATAGAAAGTCATTTTCTGGATGGAATCGAGATAGTCTGTTAGATTTCAGCAGAGACATTTTTATGCAATTTAAAAAAAAAATTAGCAGGACTAACTAATAAAGAAAACCCAGACATTAAGAAAAACTCGGGAGCTCTGGTAGCATAGTGCCTAAGGCACTTGACTGCTAGGTTGGCGGTTCAAACCCACGAGCCACTCCTCAGAAGGAAGGTTGGGCAATCTACTTCTGTAGTGATACCACCTCGGAGACCCAAGGAGGAGTAACTATGAATCGGGTCCAACTCAACAGCACATAACAACAAGAACAACAGTACACAATTAATCATTTACAGCAATTGGATGAAAGGCCTAGATGAATGAAAAATTATGACAAATTTTTACCACAATATCACAATTAAAAAAAAAAAAAAAAAGGCAAGCTACTAAATCTATACATCTTTTTCCTTTGTTTTAAAGGAGTGAAAGCCTGACAAATTTCTTATTCTTTACTGTACCTTGAAATTCTCCTGCGAATCAAAAGACTTTCCCTCAAATCCAGGAGAATTATTTTCCTGCTCAGAACTGTATGTTTGCCTTCTCTCAGAGCAAATAACTTAGTCCATCAACACTGTGCCTTCCATTAAGGCTTATTTTTTTATCTTTCCTCCTTACAATATCTTCCTGTCTCCATCCCACACCCAAACACACACACACACCATCTCCTTCTCTTTATCCCACCACTGCACCACCATCATCACCAACCAAGGAGAGCTAGAGCCACGGTCTGCTTGCCTCCCCTCAGCAGGAAATGGCAGAACTAGTCCATGAGATACTAGGGTCTCTGCAACCAATATATTCAGAAAATGTTTTCTTCTCAAACCAGAAGGCCACACTCCCTCAAAAATATCTGGCCTCTTCCCAGGTTTCAGAACAAGTCCAGACTGGGAGAGAAGGACTTGCGTGACTGTGAAATTGATGCAAGCTTTTTTTTTTCCCCCCCTCTTAGTAGGGGAGTATGAAGTGGAGAAGGAGTACTTTAAAAACAATGGATTCTGTCAGGCTTTCTTCTCCTTCCCAGCAATTCTAGGACCTAGCCTCAGCAGCAAAACACGTTATATCTTGTCCTGGTGTGGAGACAAGGAAAGAAAATAATTTAAACTGATTTGCAATGGGTGGGACTTTAAAATTTTTGGCCTCTTCAATTGCAGCCTCATTTCTTACAGGCCCTTGGGAAAGAGGAAAAGATTGCAAAGGATCTGTGGCTGCACCGAAAAGGAGTGAAGAAGAAGGGTATGTGAGGAGCTGAGGTCTATGTAGCTACCTCAGAGAAAATGGAAGTTGAGTCCAAACATCAAATTCATTTTGTTTCTTGGCTAATTGGCTAGCATAAAGTGCCAGCCCAGTGCAGCTGAGCTCTGAATCTAGCACGTGGATCCAGGTCTCCACCTCAAATGGGACCAGGCTTTGGAGAGAAGTTGGATAATCCCATAATTTCTTCTGACATAGAGAGAGAGAGAGAGAGAAATGTGACTAGCTCTTTCTCTTTAAGAACACAGTCAGATGAAACGGGTTTACATCACAGTGACCAGGATGGATCTACCTTAGATAATGAAGTTACTGACAATGAGTCCTGCAACAAAGCCATGTAGTAAAATGTCTTCATCCAGAGGTCTTAAGATCTCAAGAGCTTCTCATCTGTCTCCTGTGTCTAGTTTAGTCTTTTCCGGAGGCAGCCAAATTGTTAATGGCTCCATCCTTTTCTCTTTTGTTTCTCTGTTTCTTAATTTAGCAAACATTCATTCAGAGTCTCTGAGTTTGGAACTGGCAGTGAAAAAAGGAAAACCAGTAAGAGCCTTTTGATTCTAATCCAAGTGAGAGGTAACTGTGGTCTGCACCAATGTAGCAGCCACAGAAATATGCATAAATGGTTGAGCTCAAAGCATATTAAAGTGGTAGAAATGATTGTTTTTAATGGCAGAAAGATATGGAGAGCAATGGTGAGAAAGGAATCAGGGTGACTCCCAAAGTTCTGGCTTGAACAACTGGGTAAAAGTGATTCCATTTATGGAAAAGAGGATACATGCGTCTTCAGCAGGAGCCAGTTTGGGTAAAATATGAGGTGTTCCATTTTGAACAGGTCAATTTTGAATTTCATATGGGATATCCAAATGGAGATGTCCAATAGGCATTGGACACAGAGACAAAAATGGCCAAATGAAAATCTCATGGTTTAAAAAAATGATCATCAGGAGGGATTCCAAATGAAGATGCAAAACTACTGGGAGAAAACCCAAATAAGTCACCAAAGGCAGCATTGGCTGTCCCAGAGGACCAACAGCAATGAGCGAAGTGAGCCCTGAGTAGATTTAGCTGCACAAAGCCTCCCTTTCTACATTCCCAAGCCTAGCCAATGATGGAATAACTTACAAATTAAATGAGAGCATGGTAAAGAAGGTTTTACAAGGAAAGCCCTTTGGGCTTAGCTGAATAGTTCCTCCAAACATAGCTTCCAGAGTAATTTCACAGGGTGGGAATATTGCAGTAGATTCAATACTTTTTTAAATTATGACTCTATATTTAACATTTTCTCAATTCTTTAGATATTCTTCTATCTGAATGGAGAGTCTGTGTGTCAGCTCCACAATAAACAAAGAACCAACACCCCCATCCTCCTTAGCCCAGTACAGTGTCCCAAGGGGACATTTTTTTCTTAGGACACAGAACTTCTGTGAATGTCATTTGAAAGAAAGCTATTAGCAGGTGAGGTGGAGAGAAAAGGTAGGGGCTGGGCTGAGGAAGGAGAAGGGAGAAGGGTGGGGAGCCACAGTGTACAATCAAAGGAAGGGTGGGGCCAAGGCTGCCAGCCAAGTTATGAATCAACTCATTCTCAGATGCTTACATGTCAAACCAAGCCTGCCCCTTTGGTGCTAAAATTTGCTTATTCTTGGCAGAGGAAGATTTCAGGTTTTCAAAAAAGAGAGAGGAAATGAGAAAATCCTAAAACTCTTATTACTAAAAGACAAAAATTATTCTCTCTATAAAAGCCTCAGAAACATATAAATTCCCCCAACTCTCCTTAGAGTTGCACAAATATGCTTTTTTAGGTTACAGGGAAGAGTTTTCACAGAAGTGGCCCTTAGAACTTTCACTAATGGAACAGAAAAATAACAAAGTCCATCTCATCCCAACTTCTGGCCAAATTTAAAGGGGGAAAAAAAAAAAACACAACTTGAAGGGACACCCAGCATGTTCTATGTACAGGAAATGCTTTTCTTTTCTTTCCTCTTTTAAAAATTTTTCATAAACTTTTTAAATTTTTTAGATTTTTTAGGATAGGCTTAGACTTGTTGTTAGGTACTGCCACGTGGGTTATGATTGATAGTGACCCTATGTACAACAGAACGTAAGACTGCTTGGTCTTGTGTGTCCTCACAATCATTGCTATGTTTGTGCCCATTGGTGCAGCCACTGCTGTCAATCCATCTCCTCAGGGTCTTCCTTTTTCTCACTGACCCTCTCCTTTACCAAGCATGATGTCCTTCTTCAGGGACTGGGCCTTCCTGATAACATGTCCAAATAACGTGAGACAGAGTTGTGCCATCCTCACTTCTAAGGAGCATTCATTCTGGCTGTATGTCTTCCAAGACAGATTTATTCATTCATCTGGTAGTACATCATATGTTCAATATTTTTGATCAATACCATAGTTCAAAGCAGTAATTCTTCTTCAGTTCTCCTTACTTATTATCTAGCTTTCACGTGCATATGAGGTGATTGAAAATACTATGGTTTAAGTCATTCACATCTTAGTCCTCAAAATGACATCTTTGTTCTTTAGCACTGTAAAGAGGTCTTTTATAGCAAATTTACTTGATGCAATATGTCATTTGATTTCCTGACTTCTGCTTCCATGGGCATTGACTATGGATCCAAGTAAAATGAAATCCTTGACAACTTCAATCTTTTCTCCATTTATCATGATATTGCTTATTGGTCCATTTGTGATGATTTTTGTTTTCTTTACTACATTTATCTTTCCTTTATTTTTAATTTCCCACAAAACAATACTTTAAAAAATTCAAGCATTTGATTAATCAAGTCCTGATGAAGCGTTAACTTTAAAGAAACCTTCCAGAAACAAGTTTAGACTAAAGTGAGAAGCCAACTGTTAGTTTCACAAGAGTGTTTAAAGTCCCAGACAGGTCAGTAGCATTAGTAAGCATGGTTGAAGTTAAATTCTGGTTGGTTTACAGATCAAGATTGATTTAAAGTATCCCTTATCCCTTAGTTTTTCATACTTTGTAGCTTACAAAGAGCTTTCACAGTTTTCAGTTCACCTTTACAGAGACCTTGTGAGGTTACCATGTTGTGTTACAGACACAGAAACTGAAAGAACAGAGAGAGAGAGAGACCCAAGGTAACAACACTAGAAAAGGCCGGAGCTAGGATTAAAACACAAGTCTTCAAGTCTAAGCCCAGCTGTGCTGAAGAGAAAGTAGGGATTCTGCATGATGGGGGAGATGTTAGCAAGAACAAATACCTAGTAATTCCATATTGGAAATATGAATTACTTTTTCACACATTCTAGCATTTAATAACACATGTTCTGCAGGACTAAGTGATACCCACCCCTCTCCTCTTCTAAGCTCAAGAACAAGCAGAGCTATTCCACATGGCTGGGTTCCCATCCAGGGTACAATGAATGCATTTGGGCATTAGAAGTCACAGTAAAGACCCATGACCAACATTTCCAACTTTAGTTGATGAGGTCCACATACTGCAGTGAAAGACAACAGGCCCCTTGGTCTTTGGATGACAGAACTACAGCCTAGTTTTTCTCAAACTTAAATATCCTGTGGATCTGGATAAAATGCAGATTCTGATTGAGTAGTCTCTAGTGGGGCCTAGAATTCTACAGTCCTACTCCAGTAGTGATACTGCCTCGGAAACCCAAGGAGGGGTCGTTATGAGTCAGGTCCAACTCCAGGGCATATAACAACAACAACAACAACAACATGCTTCCAGGTGCTGGCCTCATTTTAAGTAGCCAGGGTGTGGAGAGTCTCATCACTAGAACGACCCTTGGAGATCATGTTTCTCATTGATTTTCAAACTGTGTTCCTGGGGGCTTCTGATGAGGTATTTCAAGGGATAAATTGAAAGGCAAGGAGGAAGCCTAGAGCCCCTCTGTCAGGGCAGTCAGTGGAAGAAGGAAAAAGCTTATTTGAGAAAATGTCCAGATAGCAGCACAGAGGATGGGTACAGCTAGACGGGAGAGACGTCATAGGTGGCAACCCAAGTGGTCCAAGGAACCAGAAGAACATTTTAAGGAGTGAAACATGAATTCAATCTGCAAGAAAGCTAGTAAAAGGTAAAAGGAAGGAGCATTTGTAGAGACAGGACTGGGGTTCTACTGAATCATTTCACAGATCTACAGGCATGGGCTTGTAAGACCTCAGAATTCCTTGTCTCCAGGGAGGGGCCCAAATGACTCATGGGGGCACTTACAGACAGCTTACTTGAAGCTGATTTGCAACTGGCATGCTAGGGCAGCTGCAGAGGCCAGCTGTACAGGAAAGGTTGTCTCTGGAGGAAGCAAAGCAGAAGCTAGTGGTGTTGGGAAGCTGGGGTGGGGGGAGGCTGGGGAAAGTCCCCAGTGAAGAGCATGTCTAGCACAAAGCTTGTGACCATGAAAGATCAGACCCTGATCATAAGGCTACACACACGGGCCAGGGAATTATTTAAGACAAGCAGAGGACATGGTCTCTGGCCCAAGGACTAGAGAGGTTGTGAAGAGATAATTAATATATGTGAAACAGTTAGTGAACAATATGAACAACATATAATTAAAAGCTAGGGTGAGAGGTACAGAATGTAAGAGCCACAGAAGGTCAGAGTTAAAGATCAACATGGGCCAGAGCATCTGGAGAAGAAAATGTCCAGATAGCAGCACAGAGGATGGGTAGAGCTAGATGGGAGAGATGTCATAGGTGGCAAGCCAAGTGGTCCAAGGAACCAGAAGAGCATTTGAAGGAGTGAAACATGAATTCAATCTGCAAGAAAGTTAATGAAGTCATGGCTGGCTTAGAGTCAGACGACTCCTAGCAGAACCACAATTGATCTAATCCAACCCAGACTAACTCCAATCTGCGTCGGCATTTCCATTTTTCCAATTTACTGAGCTATCAGGCAACACAAGAGCATTGCTAGGTTACAGGCAACAGAAGAACAGCTGAGCTCCACTTCATGGTGGTTCCAAGCCAAGGTCAAGGTCCCATGTCAAAAAGTCAATACTCTTCCATTGCTTCTGGCTCCAGTTAAAGTTTATCCATCTGAAGACTTGGATACACCCAGAAAAGTATACCAACCCCAGAGATTCAGGGAGAGTCAAAGCTTTGTTGGAAGTCACTCAGTCAATTATAAAGGAAAACAGCCATCCCATTTCTACACACACTTGTCTCTGGTCTGGTTTGACCCAGAGTCTTGTTAAAGTCCCATCCCTGACTCACCACAGTCCTTCCACATCTACATCTCTGAGGTAGGTAAGTTTGAGAAAAACCCAGTTCCCCAGGATATGTTGCTCAGTCTGTAAAGCTAAGATGGAGATAACAAAGCCCTTGACCTCCTGCCTCACCACCTCATCACCCATCTCCATGACACCATCTTCTGACTCCTGCATTGTGCTGGCATTCTTCAAGTTTATTGGGATTACAAAGGATTGTGAACCAGTAGAGACACTAGGGGGGTGGAGACTGCACTGGGTGACACTGTCAGAGATGATACCAAAATAATTGTCTATGAAAGTTTTATGCAGTGTTTCAGTAGAAATTTGTTAGTTTTTATAAAACTATCCCTGTAGTTATTTATAACAACAACCAAAAGAATTCTCATAAGCCCAGCTTCCATGTAAAACTCTGTGCTAATTTACTTTTTGAACCTTCTAATGTGCTCTGGTCAGAGCTGTAATTATTGCTGGATTACAATAATGTTTTGAATCATGTGAATTTGTCTATATGCACTACAACACACACTACACTGCTGTTTTCACTGCTACGATGTTTCTATAGTCTCTGATTTTGTCAAATTGTCTGGTGTTTTATTTACAACATTGTGGTAATCAGTGCTTGTGAATCTGTATCAATAACTTTTTTGAGAATGAAGTAGTGATTAAAGGAAAAGGAGAAAAATGAAAAAAGGTTTCCATTCAGTTACCAATAATGTTGTAACTAATAATGTTGTAATTGAATGTAGAAGATTTTACAAAACAATTTTTTTTTGTTAGTATGTATATAATGTCAGAAATACTATATTTGTGCAATGTGTAACTACATTTATTGCATATTATTATATGATTAAAACCGTTAATAAATATTACTAAGGATTCTTTACTGTCTGGTACAGGTGGAGATCCATGTTGGGGGTTGACACCATGAGTTACTGCATTGGTGACATCCATCCTAGTGAAGCCACTGTTGTAAACCACAAATCATGGAATCTAGTTCCTTGACCTCAGCTTCTATCTGACCCATCCTACCTCCATAAATATTCCTTCTGTCTTTCAGTAAACTGATTTGGGGCCTTCCCAAAGTCCAACTATAACCTTCTGAGGAGCAAAATTCTACATTCAGAATCATTTAAGTGTTAGCACTGGAAAAGTCCATCTTCTCTAGCCCCATTCTTGACAAATGAAAAAACTAAGATCCAGAAATGTGAAGTGACTTGTCCAGGGTTATATAGCTCCTTGGTTGTATAGGTAGGCTAGAATCCAGATCTCCTAACTCCCAGACCACAAGGAGTTTGAATCACCTCATGAGAAGATGGAATTATTGCCCAAGATGTTCTTCACTGACAGACTCTACTTGGCTACACTTCAGCCATTTTCAAGTGAAGACATGTGCCTGACCACCACATGGCACAGAAGGGATTCTAGTGATGGGAAAAAAATGAGCCTTGGTCAGCTATTTCATTTGATTTTGCTTCACTTTAAAGTACCAGTCAGAGATGATTAAGGCGCTGACCTAGATGGCACACCTTTATTGCATAGTCACCTCAAAAAGGAAGGTAAAGCATATTGAAGGGAAGGCTGCACAAACTATCTCATTAAAGAGTGAAATGGCAATGCAGAGCTTATTAACACCCTGGGTATATCTTGCAACAATTGTGTGATTAATTCAGGTCACTCCCTGATGCCTCTTTTCAGACATTCAAGCTACTCATTGTCTGCAACCTTTTTGTTAAGCCCCAAGCAACAGAAATCCCACGCTCACTCCATCTTCAATGTGGCTTCAAAGAGTTTGTGTGGGTCTGGCAGGCTGCTCTGAGTGAAATGAGCACTGGGCTGTGAGCCCAGGACACCTGGGTTTATTTGTTATTCACTGAGTGACCTTGAACAAGTGGGTTCATTTCTCTGTCTCACCTGTGTGGGAGAGAGAAGTTGGAAGCAGGGAAATATGCAAAGCAAACTCCCCAGGTCCCTTTCAGCATAAGGAGTCTGTGATATTGACAGATGCCATTGTCATTTCTCTGCTTTCATCTAGGGCAGAATGTGGCAGGGCGAAGTAAAGGTTGCTGAACATCCACTATTTGTGCAAGGGCCCACAGCAGTCCACAGTATGGTATTATATGAGCCCCAGATGTGGAAACAGTGATCAGAAATGTTAAAGCTTATCCAAATTGACACAGCTAGTAAATGATGGATTTTCAATGCTTTTTTCACACTGCTATATCACGCTACCTCGCAATAAAAGGTGAGTTCATATTACTGTGAGAAAGGAGGATGGAGGGGGTAAGAGAATTTGTATTCAAGTAAGTGAGTAATGAGAGCAAGAAGGCAAATGGTAAACTGGTTGCCTCCTCTAATTTTTGTTTTTATTAACTGCCATGGAGTCAGCCCCCAACTCTTGGTGACCTCATGCACAGCAGAACTAAACCCTGCCAGGTCCTACACCATCTCAATTGGTTGTGGCTCAGATTGTTTTGATCCATAAGGTTGTTTTCAGAAGTAAATTGCCAGACCTTTCTTCCTACTCCTTCTTAGTCTGGAAACTTCTCTGAAACCTGGTCAGCATCATATCAACAGCTTCCACTGACAGACAAGAAGTGCTACACCTGAGGTGCATGGGCTGGGAATCAAACACTGGTCTCCCTCATGAAAGGCAAGAACTCTACCATTGAACCATCACTGCCTGAACACCTCCTTTAAAGGACCATATTCAACAAAGTGAGGTCATGAAAGAATTAGGGTCCTGGACTGTCACATTTTTTTTTAAAGGAGGCTGAAATCAACATGGGCATACGGGTGGATAGATGGGTGGACAGGCTGAACTATTAGGTAGGTATATGAAGCAGGGAGTATACCCAAGACCATGTATAGGGTTGGCAGACAGTGGTCCTATAACTATATTTGTATGATCTGAATTCCCAGGTGTATAATAGGGCTGACAAGGGACAAGGTTGTAGTCACTTCTTGGTCACAGCCAGCTACCCAGATGGACCAAGTAGTTGAACCTGTGGACTCAAGACCATCGTCACAAGGGACATCAAACTCAATTGGCGTAACATACTACACAAAACATCGTTCCACCTCCTACTTTGGTGAGTAGCGACTGGGATCTTAAAAGCTTGCAAGCAGCCATCTAGATGCAATGACAGGTGTCTCCTTGTCCAGAGCAAATTAGAATGAAGAAAACCAAAGATTCATGGAAAGGCCTAGTGACTGGTGCACCATGTGATCCACAGCCTATACGACTATGAAACCAGAAGAACTAGATGGTGCCTGGCTACCACTCTCAACCACTCAGAGGGGGATCTATGTAGGAGATCCTGAATAGAGGTGGAGAACAATGTGGAACAAAACTCAAAAGCATTTGGGGGGAAAAAAAATGGACCAGGTTTGCTGATCTGATCGAGCCTGGTGGAACCACTGAGATTATGGCCCCTACCTGCCCTTGAGGTCTGGAATGGAACCCACACCTGTGGCTTCCAGCCAAACAAAAGACAGGCATATGAGAAAGAAGGGCTGTTTATACACAGAGAGACAGCTCAGGGGGCTGGAGTGCATGGAGGGATGGACACAGGGAAGAGGTAACTATCCTGAGGAAGTGGGAGGGGAGCTGTTGCATTGTGGGAAATTGTGGTCACTGTCATGAGACAAAGTGTATGTGAACTGCTGTATGGAAAGTGAATTTGCTCTGTAAATTTTCACCCAAATCACAATTAAAAAAGAAAAAAAAAAAGGACATAAACAAGAAAAAAAAAAAAAAAGGAGGCTGCAATCCAGATTTTTATGTGGAATTGCCTAATTTCATGTGCGATGCCTAAAGCACAAAGACTCTAGCATCATGCAAGCCAAAATACAATAAGCTCACGCCCAGAATCAGTGCATGAACCCCAGTTTGAAAACTCTGGGCATTTGAAATACTCTCCAAGACACAGGAGTGACAAAGACTGAAACAATTTCACTTTGATATTATGAGATGCCCTCACATCTCTGGATTTCCTTTTTAGAGAAAGTCAACTTTCTGGAATGATCAGAGTAAGGGCACTGGTGACCTAGAAGTGCCCTCAAGGCCTGCAATAGAACCAGCCTCACTGAAATGCTGGGTCTTCTATTCTCTTTTGGGAGGTAGGGGCACGTGTACTATGGCACTAAAGTCAGCAAAAGTACTCTTTTTTTTTTTTTTTTTTTTAAATAATAAGCAACAAATTATTTGAGGGGACTTGGTTGAAAACGAGTTCTACCCCTATAGTTAAATCCAATTATACCATAATTATAGGGAGTCTGCACACATCAGAGTCTAGTTAGAAAAGAATAGGAACACCAGAGTCCTTTAAAATGTTGGCCAGAGGTAAACCTATAATTTCACCTACTGCCATCCTGGCAGAACCTTCATGGGAAAGAAAGCATACAAAGCTCTTGATTTTTCCACTAGAGGACAACTCCAGTGAATGTCTCTTCATCACAGTGTGATGTTGCCTCTTTTCTAGATTTAGAAGAGAAGAATAGGACTGCATCCATTCAAACTGGCCAGAACATAAGTGTTGGCTCATATTTTCAAGCCCAAATAAAATTAGGCATTCGGTCTATTGAGAACTAGGAAATTCTCTGTTATTTTAAAATGCTTACCATTCCCCTCCATTCATTAGCTCTTTTTCTTGGAGTGAGAGGCAAAGGGGCCATATGGATTTAAAAAAAAAAAAATTGAATCAGAAATTACAAGGGAAACTTTTGAAAGTTTCATTCATTGTGAAAGAGCATATTTACCTGTCCATTTCCACTTTCAAGTGACCTTCTTGAAGTAAATAAATTGTTGGTGGTGGTAGTGGTTACAGTAGGAACAAGAGACAGAAGAGCTTCCTTAAACCTCTGAAGACATGATGCATAAGACGGCAAATTTTGTTTAATAATATTCTTTTGCTGGAACTCCGTGAATATGTCCATGCCCCTGTTGAAATCCTTTCAATTTGCCTTTGCAAAAACTCAAAAGTTTCACTTTGAAGGAAACGCCTAGCAGAGTGTGTACGGGGAGAAGATATTCTCAGGGTTTAGCTGAGGGCAGGTTGGATTTTGTAGAAGTAATATCATGTTATAATACATCCCTAATCTCCACCTCATTTTTGTTACAAAATACGTGACTGAAAGGAGGGAAGTTTAGTCCGTTTATCAAGCAGGTATTAAACCCTGACGTTCCTCAGGGCATGGTGCTAAGTTCGGTGGGGAAGAAGAAAACCACTGAAAATGTCTTGAAAAGGGTAACAACAGAAGCACCGGCCTGAGGAGTCAGACAAAGCTTTTTTCAAATCTAGAGTCTAACACATGCTAGCTATCATACCTCTCACGAGAAACTTAACCTCAGTTTCCTCATCTGTAAAATGTGGCATGAGGATTACATGAGCCAAATATGAAAACAATCCTGGCGTGATCATTATATGAATGAGATTCAGGGCAAATTAGTGGAATTCAAGTCTACCTCCGAAGGAAGTCACAGCAGGCAAAGGGCCAGTACCGCAAATCCTCCCACTCAGGGAGTGTTGTGGAGAGATTTGTGTGAAGGAATGTGGAGTGGAGAGGGGAAAGAGGGAGATGGATTTTCAGCAAAGGGCTGGCAGAAGCCTTCAAAAAGAAGATGGTGCTTCAAGACTGGGTAGAGTCTTAGAAAACTTTCTGGGTAGAGGGAAGGGTGTAAGCAATAAACCCACTTCTATGGAAGCAATTCCAACTCATAGCAATCCTGTAGGACAGAGTAGAACTGCCCCATAGGGATTCCAAGGCTATAAATCTTTACAGAAGCAGACTGCTTCATTATCCTCCTACTGAGCAGCTGGTGGGGTCAAACCACTGACCTTTTGGTTAAAACCTGAATGCTTTAACCACTGCATCACCAGAGTTCTTTAGTGTAAGCAATAGCATAGGGTGAAAAAATCTGCTGACTGCATCTTTAGGGCACAGAAAGCAACCTGTGAGTTTGGGCTATGAGAGCAGAGCCTAGAACTTCCACCCCCACCCCAGGGTCTCAGCAATCCTTGCCACAGTGTGCTGTCACTGAGGACCAGAGGGGCCAGGGAGACTGCTGTAGGGAATCTAGACATTTCATTGCAACACTGAGAACCAGTAAAGGGAAAAAGGTCCAATGGGGGGGGGTTAAGCTGCTAAAAGCTCAACAACAGGCTCTCAGGAGGCCCCTAGTTTGTAGCATGGTATAAATCCAAACTCAAACTCACTGCCATTGAGTTGATTCTAACTCATAGTGACCATTCCTTGGTTTCCAAGGCAGGATCTCTACGGAAATAGATTGCCTCATTGTCCTTCTGAGGAGTGGCTGGTTGGTTTGAAACACCAGCCTTCTGGTTAGCAAGAGTTAGTGAGCTCAACTGCTAACCAAAAGGTGAGAAGTTCAAGTCCACTTAGAGGCATCTCAGAAGAAAGGCCTGGCAATCTATTTCCAAAAATATCAGGCATTAGAAACCCTATGGAGCACAGTTCTATTCTGAGACACATGGATCGCCATGAGTCAGAATCCACTCAAAGGAAACTTTTTTAAAAAATAAGTATTCCCATGTGGCTGATTTCAAGCTACCAACCAGATGGCAAACTGTTTTCTAAAATTTTGACAATCAATTCCCTTTTTCAAGTAGATACCAGCCAGCTGACTAGTTGGACTGAAGAATATTGGGGAATCTCAATACCAAACACTGACCCCAGAAACCAGTTACATTTAGCAGCCTCTGTGTCCATAAAGCTCTGCAATTTAACATTTTGGAGTCTAGGTTGTAATAAGCATGTGTAGCAATGGGAAATTCTTCACAATTTTAAAGAATATTCCTATGCATTGTCTCATTTAATTTACTTTGATCTTCATATGAATCCTTTGAGCTTGGCAGGCATTATTACTATGCCCCTTGTAACAGAAGAAAAAAGGGTCAGAGTGGCTGTGACTTGACCAAATTGCACAATTAGCAATTAGTAGAGACAGGTCTAAGAGCTCTGGCAGCACTGAGGTTAAATCATTAGGGTGCTAAACAAAGGTTGGTGGTTCAAAGCTACCAGCAACTCCACAGGAGAAAGATGAGGCAGTCTGCTTCTGTAAAGATTTATAGCTTGGGAAACCCTATGAGGCAGTTGTACTCTGTCCTGTAGAGTCACTATGAGTTGGAATCGACTCAATGGCAGTGGATTTGGCTTTCGGTGTGGGTTCAAATCTAGATCTGTTGCCTCTAAGTCTGATGTTCCCTCTCCCCAGAGGGGCCTCTGCTACCCAACACCTTGTTCATCCAGTTCAACAAGAATGATGAAAATTCTTTCCCTAGCTCCTCCCCATTCTGAGTTTCAAATGCTGGAAAATAGAATTAGTCCATCAGTTCTCTCAGGCTCTGGAAAGCAAATTCCAGGGTGAAGCCTGCAGCCCAGGCCCTCGTCTTTCCCAGTTCCACCTCATCCCATCCCCCAACCCAGTGCCCCAAACCTCAACTCCTTCCCACATTGCTTCTATCCCAGCCCAGGAGGCAAAGGTAATCTCATCACCTACAAACAATTTGCTTCAGTCCTGCAGCACGTTCCTGCTTATTAAATTGTAGGATTATCCCATTCCACTGCAGCGACATAGCTCCTCGACTATTTTATTACTCGATTGCTCAGAACTGCTGAACTCAGCACCAGCGCTGGCTTCTCCAGGACTCAGCAAGATAGATGATCTGGCACCAGCTAGTGTGTGCTGAGAGCAGAGACCTACACTCCAACACCATCCCTCGACTGAAGGTTTTGTTTCTATTTGTTTTGTCTGAGAGTTACAGGGA
>NW_006921600.1:16678813-16683208 GCF_000298275.1 Orycteropus afer afer | reverse complement strand
TGATACTGCCTCGGAAACCCAAGGAGGGGTCGCTATGAGTCGGCGCCAACTTGAAGCCACATAACAACAACAATAATTGGAAAGAAGACAATTTTGCCAATTCTTGCTCAGTCCTACAGAGTAAGAATGTCCTTCAAGGAGTACCCATGGCTTCCAATGGGCACATTTCCACTCACACTTCAGAGTTCAGCTGGGTGGCATCTCCTCTGTGAAGTCTTCCACATCTACAAGCAGAAATAGAAACTCCTCTCTCCTGGTCCTAGAGTGCTGCTAGTGGGGCTACTATCCTTGCTCCTCCCTATTGCAGTGCACATCCAGTGTCTGGCTTGCTCACTGAATGTAAAGTCTTTGTGTCCAGTGGCTGGGTCTTAGTCATATGTCTATCTTCAGTAGAGTATCTGACACATGTAGGTGCTCAGTAAATGTTTGTTGAGTGATGATATGAATTACCAAACCTCTGTCTCTGCTTTCTCCACATCATTAAATTCTTTGAATCATGAGAGCCATTGAGTCAAGAGCTGCAGATGGAAATTCTCTGTAGCTCAGTGTTTTGGAATCTCTCATGTGGTTTTTAATAACAGATATTTCTTTGCCTTATCAAAGAGGGATTACGGCCCTTCTGCTTTCCTCAGGTAGTATTTGAGTATTAATTTAGAAAAATAAAATCCCAAACAATCCTTCTCCATGGAGATGAAAGTCCCCCAAACCCAGAAGGCCTCCAGATTACTTGGAAGGATTGTTTGTGGTACTTTATAGGAGTTGGTAAATGTAGGAAATGGCCAGAGTGTGAAAGCTAAAGACAAAATGACTAGATTTGAAGTGCTATGTTGTCCCCTGGTCTCCCTCTTCTGTCTTCAGCAGGGGAAGGAAAAGCAGCCCTGATGTTTTCCTCCTCACCTGATGGACTAGGTAAGGAGCTCTGGTGGCACAGTGGTTAATGCATTCAGCTTTTAACTACAAGGTTGGTGGTTTGAACCCACAAGCTGCTCCATGAAAGAAAGGTGAGCCAGTCTCCTTTTGCTAAGATTTACAGCTTTGGAATCCCTGTGGGGCATTCTATTCTGTCCTTTAGGTCGGTGTTAATGGAAATCAACTCACTGGCAGTGGGTGGGAAAGACTAGGTTAGACCTTGGGAGGGAGCGACCAGAGAAAGGAGATTGTAAACAGAGCAGGCTTCAGCTGCCTCACTCCCTTTACAATCTCCAGAGAATACGCTCATCTCAGGAAACAGGGGGAGGGACTCCCAGCCCCAGAAACAGAGGGAGGGACAGATTCCCCAGAATAGGAAAATATTTGATAGTACCTTCTAAAAAGCTGGGATGGGTCTGATTAATATTGGAGGGGAGGGAGCAAGGAGAGTGAAGAGAAGATCCCAAATTTCCTCAGTAATAGAAGAGCAAGCCTCCCCTTTCAGACCTCTTTTCAATTTCAACAAATGTTTATTGAGTCCCTACCCAGGTGCCAGAAACTTCTGGGTACTAGGAATATAAGGATTTTTTTTTTTTTTTTTAAAGAAACTCCAAGTCTACTGAGAGAAAAAGACAAGAAATCAATAACTACAATATGATGTATTATAGCAGATGCTGTGTGGGGGTGGGGTGGGGCAGTGCAGAGTTGAGCACTAACATTCCAAGTCAGGAAGCAATCCATTTCCTGAGGCCTGACTATATAGACAAACTTGAAACTGAACTTCTGACTGTACATCAATGGCTCTGGGCAAGTCTACTAAAAAAATACAATGAAGTGGAAGGAAAGGTGTATGAAAAGTGGACAGAGGAGCATGGATTTGATTTATTGACTAGGGTTTGAGCTATTGGTCCCACCTGTTTAGACAGGTATTCTGTACCACCTGAGTGAAGAGTGTATGGTCTGGGGGTAGGAGTTGATTATACTGTTTCCACTTAACCCTTTAAAAAGAAAATAAAAAACCAACTTATTGCCATCGAGTTGATTCCAACTCATAGCGATCCTATAGACAGAATAGAACTGCCCCATAGAGTTTCCAAGGCTGTAAATGTTTATAGAAGCAGACTACCTCATCTTTCTCCCACAGAGTGGCTGCTGAGTTAGAACTATTGACATTTTGATTAGCAGACCAATGCTTTAAACACAGTGTCACCAGAGCTCTTTCACTTAACCCTTAGTTAGAAATACTGTCTTCTCTCAAGAAATTGCATGGACTCTGGGAACATCAGGATTTTTGTTTTATTTTGTTTTTCTGCTTTTTGAGTTTTGCTCCCTGTGCTCTCTGTGTTTAACTATCATAAAATTGGCCATCACAGCATCATAACATCATAACCATCAGACCAGTGGGGTGCCCTGAAGTCTTGAAGCAGGGGATGAATGGACAGGAATTCTTTTTTTTCCCAGAAACCCGTTCTACTGCTACAGCAAGACTAGAGGTAAGATGACTAACTGTTAAAGAATATAACTATATAACTGCCCCCCCCCAAAAAAAAGTGAGAGAAAAGGAGAGTGGAAAACCTTGAGCAAAAAATAAGTGTAAGTCCCACTGGTCATATTCTTCCCCCTCCAGGAGTCATTGTTGACCCCTAAATTTGTTCAGAAAAATGATATCAAACTACAGCCAATCAGACACAGCAAGAAAAGACTTGCCTGCTCTAAGTTATTATCATTTTTATTCCTTTCATATTTATTCACTTCTGTCCAGCAGGCACTGTCTGTGGAGTGCACAACCACCCACAGCTGGTGTGTGTGGTGGGTGCTTCCACTGGTTTAATCAAACACTAGCCTAGATGTTGCTATGAAGGTATTTCAAACCCACCAGCCACTCCTCGGAAGGAAGATTAGGCAGTCTACTTCCATAGTGATACTGCCTCAAAAACCCAAGGAGGGATCACTATGAGTTGGACCCAACTCCACGGCAATGTGTTTGGTTTGGTTTGGAGTGTAGGTGGGTCTCATTTAGTCAGTTGAAGGTCTTAAGAGCAAAAACTGAGATTTTCCAAAAAGAGAAAGATTCTACCTCAAGAGCGTAACAAATGTCCTTCCTGCTACCTATCCACAAATTTTGTACTGGCTACTCCCAACAATGACATGAACCAATCCCTTAAAATAAATATGTGTGTGTGTTGGTTCTGTTTCTCTGGAGAACTCTGATTAACACTACTGCCTACAGCATGGAATCCATAGGCCTGTCATAAAATGGCTGCCACTCTTCTCTGCATTCTCATCTTCAGCTGTTCTTTCCTCTCACACTCGAAGCCAGCTCTAAACCATCATGTGTGACTTCCTTCTACAGGGCTTTTACTCCAACCAGCTCTTAATCAAACCCCTGCCCTTTCTCACTTTTTCAGAGTAGCTCAAATGTTACCTTCTCTGTGGAACCTTCGTTGAATTTAATAGACAAAAGGTGACATTTCTGTTTTGGGAGATACTCATAGTGTTTTTCTCATTGGCCTGTTTTTATGTCTACCTATGCAAGCCTATATCTACCCATGAACATATATATTTAAGTTGGGAGCACCTAAAGGGCAAGTGCAGTCTCTCAGTCATCTGGTATAGAGTTGATGCTCACAATTGTTAGTGGTGTAAGGAAGTAAGTGAGTGAGAGGATGGAATAAAGGAAGGAAGGGAGGGGGAAATGGCACAGGGACTATAACCCACAAGTAAGTATGCATCATCTTGGCCAGGGACTCTTCATTTCTCTCTCTACAGTAATAATTGGGGAATGGAATAACTGAGGCTGAGCTAAGGTGGACTGGGCCCAGCTGGCAGGGAATCCATGGGTTTTTTAAGAAATCTATCTCACGGAAGATCTCCTGGCCCTCATCCTAAGGAATATACTTGCTGGTCTTCTCCTCTTCCCCAATGGAGACTTTTCTTCTTCTAGAAATGATACATAATGCTGTAGACAAGTGTCAAGCCTGCCAGAAACAGGGAAGGCAGCATAGAGCATTTATTACAAAGAACCCTCAAATGGGGATCAATAGACCCAGGTTCTAATCTTGACCCTGCACTGGCTGTGTGAACTCAAGACAGAAATATTCATCTTGCAACCTCAGTTTCCCTTCGGTTTGGTAAGAGATTTGGGGTAGATGATTACTAAGAAAGTTTTTTCACAGATGGGTTTGGTTCTATGTAGGACCATGGGATAGGATTGTACCATGTACCTTACAGATAGGATCCTTCATCTGGAGAGTGGAGGAATCTATTTGTGCTGCACATGAGAGGATTCACAATGAAATCCCGATTTGTATTGAGAACAAATGAAAGCCAGGCTAAGATTTTCAGCAGAAACACACCACATTTGAGAAGACTTCAACTTCCCTGGTCCTCCTGGTTTTCCAAAAGCAATGAGATAAGCCAAAGATATGAATTATTCACACAGCATACACTTCCAAGTGGGAGAACTAGAAGTATGAAGTAGGAAAG
>NW_006921600.1:16643999-16678598 GCF_000298275.1 Orycteropus afer afer | reverse complement strand
CCTTCTGGTTAGCAGTCAAATTCCTTAGGCACTGCGCCACCACAGCAAAGAAAGGAAGGGTTTAAAATAATCAATAGTTTATAGACCAGTCTGTAACTTTTTCTTAAGTGTTTACTAGCTCTTCTCCCAACTCCTTTTGTCTCTTCCTAACTTCACAGTTAGGACACAGTGTTGTCTTTTCCCAACTTGCAGAAATGGAAAGGAAGCAGTTTGCAAAGCTTTGGGGTTAGAAAAACCACTTGCTTTTCACAAGGAGAGCAGCAAACTCACTCTCTAGCAAATGTCGAGATAACCCAGGGCTTGGCCTCTGCTCTGACCCTCAGGCCTCTTTTTACAAAAATTTCTCCATGGGCTGGCAATCTCTGTTGAATTCCTCGGTTCCATTGAGTAGAGAGAGGAACACAGGTCATCTCTAAACTCTTGAGAGGCCATTGATTCCTACTGCTTCAGACATACCTGCACACACACATGCACACACTCTCACAAGCACATGCACAAACCTGCTTGCACACACACATATGCACACACATAGCTTCCTTGAGCAGAGCACTCCCTTTTTCCCTCCTCCCAGGGTCTTTGGGTCTTTGGACAGCTGGCCCCTCTTGGAAGAGGCTTCAAATAACCTGCAGCATCTCTTGGGTGACAGAAACATCCTCTCCCTTTTTTGACATTATCAGGACAATAAGAAAGTAAGGTTTACACACAGAAAGGCCTCACCATTCATGGCCCCCAGGGTGTGGGTTCTGTGAGGAGGAGCCAGCAGCACAGGCCCTCTCTCCATTGGTTGGGCTCAGCAGGTAACCCGAAGCTTTGTTCAGAGGTACATAAATAAAGAGTGAAATTAGTGCCATCTCCTTGAAATGGTCTGAGTCTCCCCTCTTCACCCTTGTCTTGCAAAAACCAATTTTACTCTCTTTTATTGTCTTATCAACTTCTATTCTAAAAATTCAACTGAATCCCCACCTGCATTCCAAAGCTCCCCTTTACATCTATCTTCACTCTTTTCTATTCAAATTCCACCTCCCTCTGCTTTCCTATTCTCTTTTCAGAAGGACAAAAATGATGCATAGGTTAAAGGGAGCGATTGACTCTTTGGTACAGGTCCCCCACCTTCCCTTGGGAACGACTTCTGCTCTACACAGGCCTGCTAAAGCAGGCACTTTCATTCTTGTTTCTTATTCCCTGTCCTCAAATCTCAGGGGCAAAAGAAACTTCTGTGACTTGGAATTCCCTTTTCTCTTCTCATATGTATGAGTCTCTAGCAATCTCTTTATTCTACACTATTTTCTGAAAAAAAAAATATTTCTTATTTTGAATCAAGCTTGAAGCTGGGCTCTGATATCAGAAGGTAAAGGCACTCATACTTACAGGTGAGTCAAATTTCTGGACTTGGGGGGCTCTGGAAAGCCAAAGCCAAATGGCTAGATCAGGAGGTTAATTGGGCTAGATGAGAAGAGGATGAGCTACGGAAAAAAGCCATATTCACTGGAAGTCAATGATCACCTTCCACCTACGTTAAAATACCTGAACCTGCTGCATTTTAACTAAATCCTTAGTCAGTGCTGTGTTTTCCTGGAGATTTCCAGTCATCACAGGCAGTAAGTCTTCTAGCTGATAATGGAAATTGGTGTTGGGAGGTGGATACTGAATAGTTAAGTACCAAGATTGCAGTGTTGTGTTGTTTTGTGGAGATTTACTCAATGAGAGGAACAGTGGGTTGGCTTTTGAGTCCTGGAGTGGAAATTCAGGACCTTCATCTAGTCTTTGGCTCTCATGTTCAGGTTGGTTCTATTTTGAAAATATTTGGTACTTTGTCCTGAGACCACTTGCCAGGACAGGGGAGTAGACACAGAATAAAGTTACTCTACAGCCAAATACATGCATGGTTTGTGTATCTGTCTAAACTTCCACACTGTGAGGGGCTGAGGCAAAGGTCAGGGAGGCATCAAGTTGGCAACAGCATGGTGGGCAGAAGACTCTTGAATTCTGGGTACGGGTTCCAAAGTGGTCAAGTTTCCTGATATAGGTTCAAGTAGTCTTTTCTTCACTCTGCCTTGTAACTGCTCAGCAGGTCTGTAGGCTGCAAGTCTATAGGAGAAGGGGAGGCAATAAGCCGGATCCACCTTTTCCATGCTCTCTAGTATTGATGCTAACTTCCCTGTGCATGGCTTTTTACAGTTAACAGAGTGCTTTTACAGACACTGTCATCTCTGGAGTATCCATCCTGGAGATTAAGGACCCCCTATGAAAAGTGAGGCTCTCTGCCCACCCCAGCTTGAGGACTTGAAGAATCTGGTGGGTCATGCATGTTGGGAGGGCAAAAGTGTGGTAAAGAGGGGCTGTGGGAAGAGAATTGACTTCTTTGCTTGAACATTTGGGCTGAAATCCAAAAGAATCTAAAAAATCCTTCCATCTCAGAATTATTTCTTCCCACCATCTCCAGAGATCTTTTTTTATCAGGGCCAAACAGAATGGGTACTTCCTTCCTTTTGACTGTGAACTGGGTCACAGGCAGTGAGGGAGGACTATGCAGTCTAGATAATTCACAAGCAGGCCACATTTCTCTCTCATAATGGAGAAATGTGCTATTTATTAAGAAGACCAAGAGGAAGATGATAAACTATCTTCTTACCCACAGTAAGTCTTCTCCCCAGCTAGTGCTTTATTCACCCTGATGAAATGATTAAAGAGGTTAATTAGCACTATTGTTTATTACATCCAGACCCCCCCCCCCCCAAAAAAAATGGACTCTTCCTAAGCAATAGCTAGAAATCCATGTCCTTGTTTAAGAGCCTTTTTCAGAAGCTCCCTGCCCAGGGGGCTGGGTGTAGGGGGAGGAGCCACATTATAAGACACTAGCCCCCTGCAACAGGTCAGAACAAGCCCCAAGAAGAAAGTATTCTAAACAACAAGGTGGATCTGCCCTGACTCACTCAGTGCACGTTGGTGCTGAGAACAGCCTTTTATGGGGCCACGGACATGTCTGAACTCAGCAAGGAAGAGGAGAGGCCAGAGCAGCAGTTACACAGCACCTGGTTAATGGGGCAGTTCTTTTAAGAGAGGACAGAAAGCTCTCAGGCAGTCTGCCTCCTCCCTTAGAAGTGCAATTTCTAAAAGCTAGGTGATCTCTCCTCCCTCCCCACATCTCCCATTCCTGTGGCAAATGAAAATGCAGCTGCATCGTTCCCAAGCAGCTTGGGGAAAGACTATGGGGCCACTGGAGGCTGGCCATCCTACATCAATCTACAAAAGAGTCTCACCCTCCTCAGCCCATGCCTTTCCCCATGAATGGGCTTGGCTCCAACTCCATGTTCTCATCCTTTCTGAACTCCTCACTCACCTCCTCTTGATGTCACAATGGCAAATAGGCCCATAAAATCTGTTCATGCTCCATGAACAATCTATTTTGGAGAGGAAAGCCCCCTGTCCCTGTATTCTATCACCTTGTTAGGCAAGACCATAGTAGCTGCATTTTTCTAAAGTAATTTCACAGCATCTGCCTTTTCTACTTCAGCTATGGTCCACACAGTGGGAGAAAAAGGGAGAGAGTGGCAAGCATTCCAACTAGGTAAACCCAAACGTCCCATTTGGATGTGTCCAAGATGGTTGTTTTGAGGGTAAGCAACAACCAAGGGTCCTCAGTTCTGCAACAGCGGGCACAGGAACGTCTTGGCGAGCTAGTTCTTTGCAGCCTCCCTGAAGGCTGTGATCCTGGGAAGGAGGTGTGAGCATGCAGGTCATCTACATCTCCTAAGTTTGTGACTCAAAGATCTCGAAGGCCTTTGGCCAAGCAAGAACCCTGTGTGCAGAGGCCAAAGCTGACATATGGCCCCACGCTGTAAGGAAAACATCCCCAGAAATCCATGTGTTTCTCTTGTCCTTCATTCCACCGGAGTCTGTCTCGTACCCAACCAGATTTCAGTGGAGTGAAGTTCAGGAGGCATGGAGCTGACGCCGATCCCGCCAGTGCCACAGCAGTGGTAGCAGCAGCCCCAAGAGTAGCTCTGACTTAGAAAAGAAACACCAGTGAAAAGGAGACTGATGAAAGAGGCATCTGGAATGTACGTCCTCTGCACAGGGGACTGACGATGGGCAGATTGGAGAAAGCAGCACAGATGGGAGCCACTTGTTCTTTCTTTCTAAAAATGATGCTATGCACATGTGTCTTTTCTGTAATTTATAAAAATTAAAGGTTGTCTCCCTGCTGGAAAGCCTCTCTGCCTCTGTGGTCCGTGCTGCTCTATGCTGGCTTCTGTGCCTACAATGCCTACTAAGCCACCTCCCCTTTGTGCTAAAATTGAGACCTGAGCTTGATGAATTGGCACAGGTGCCCTCTCTTCTCCAGGGCCTCCCGCGCAGGAGGTCAGAACTCTATTTGCAATCAGCAAGGAAACCCTGCTGCCCTCAGACTCCCCACAGTGCTAGCCAGGACCTGCAGAATGGGGTAAAAAACTCTATGAAGATTTTTTAAAACCCATTTATATTGTAATAAAATAAATGTAAATAAGATTTAAGTGAAGGCAGATTGCAGATATTTCAGATGTTACATAAGATATATCTCGTATAGGACGGGTGTAAATTCTGCAAAGGTTAATGCAGTTAAACATATTTGACACATAAAAATGTCAGATCCAACATTAATCATTCACCAATTGTAATTGCCTTTATATGGGTCTCTTCTCCCTGAGACATATGCTTAAAACATCAGGCTCTGTAGAAATCTGGGAGGAAAAAAACAAATAATACTTCTCAGCTGTCAGGCTCTATGATTTGCTTTGATAGATTTTACACTGATTTCATTGGCTTTACAATCCTGCCTGATTTTTCTTTCTTTCTTTCTTTCTAATCCTGCATCTCTCCTTTAGGGAAGGAGGAAGTGATAGAATAGAAGGTCTCTATGTCCAAAGGAAGTCCCACTTAGCTACAGAGATGCTGGAGCCTTTTCACTAATTGCCCTTTCCTCAGGTAAAGAGGGGTCTTCATTAGGGAGCCAGTCTGGCTAAAGAAGCCAATTCTGAACAAAGTCTGGCTCTGAGAGGTCTTCAGAAAAACCGGTTTTCACCTCCAGAATGTGCCCCAGGCAGCAAAACTAAACAAATTCCCCTGGTTGAGCAGTGTTTTTCTTAGGAGCCCACTATAGAGGAGCTTGCACATTCACAGATGGATACCTGACATTCAGGTATCCAAGCCCCTTGGCCCCCTACCAAAGCAAGTGGCCACCACCCTTCAATCTGGCCCCCTCAAGAATTAAGTGTTCTCAGAGATACAGCCCATCCCCACCTCTAGGCAGTAGCTAGGAGGAAGAAGCATTTTTCCAAAATGCCTTCCTGCTTTAACTTAATACAAATTTAAAACCTTGCCCTGTCACCCCTGCCCCTTCATTTTGAGGCCAGCAGACAACAAGAGCATGCCAAGCAATAGGCATTTAAAAATAAAAAAAAAATCTTAATCATATAAATTATGTAGCAAGTTGGGTTGTGAGGATAGGGTGGTGGGAGTACTCAGGTTAATTAACCAGCAAATACCTTCCTTTCAAGGTTCCCAAGCAAGCCCCAAGAGCAGAACAAAAAGAGCACAAAGCAGAAGTGATGTGGCATTTCCATTTGCAGCTTGTTTGAGTCCTGGGGCCCAGGATTTTTGTAAAGGAAGACGTGTTTGTGTGTGTGTGTATGCGTTGTGTGTCTGTGAGCAAGAGAGCATGTGTGTGTTTACGTGTGTGTGGAGGTGTTTGTGTGAATGCATATATGAGTATATGTGTGAGCGTACATGTAAAAGTGAGTGAATGTGTGTGTGTCTGTGTGCATGCATGTGTGTGTTTGTGTGTGAATGTATGAATGTGTATGTACTTGTGTGAGTGTCACCTGGCTCAAGTGGGAGCAGAAATCAAAGATAGTGAAATGGATGACCAGATGACAAACTATCAAATACCGATCAGGGCAAAGTGCTACAACTACAAACCTGATGTGCTGCTGAGTCCCCACACACCAATCCCACTCACAGGCTGTCTGCACAGCACAGACACAGGGCTCTGTGTCTCTGGCACTGGTCTAAACTGCCCGCTTCCCCCACCAGTGGCGCACAGACTGCACATCCCCCTTACTGAAGGAAGAACCTAAGCTGGGCCGAGAGCCACTTGCCAGGGAAGCCACTGCATGCAGAGCTAGAGTGAACTGACCCATCCATCTTCCCCGTGCAACCCCCACTATTTTATGTCTCATGTCTTCATTGCAAAGCATGGCTTGCCAAAACGCAACACAGAGAAAATGGTTTAATCAAAATTCCCTTGCAACAACAACAACAAAAAATAATATTACCCTGCTTTCTTTATTCATGATCTCTTATTGAGGCGAAAGGCAAATGCCTTCAAGCCAAACCTGAATAGACAAATATATAGAACCACTGGTAATTTAATATTTTGTGCTAATGGTATACATTGTAGATACAACCCAAGAGGAGTAAATTACAATCCTATCAATAATACATAACATCCGGACTCCGGTTTCCCAGCACATGAGAAAATGTGTATTGGCGAAGGCTCTCCGAATATTAAAAGCTATGCATATAATGAGGCAGTGGGTACAGAAACTAGAAACTCCCACAGGATGCTGCTCTGCTTTTTGTTATCAAGGTCCTTTATGGCTGAAATAGCCCACACTGAAATTCCTAACTGCGGTGCCAAATGAACACATTCCATCCACAGCCTCTCAGCAGTGAAGCTTCAAACACAGGGTAATCAATAATCGGGGCACCGCTTTGCTAGACTGTCTAAGACACTGTACCCATTCGACCCCCAGGTCTACAGTAAATGTCCAGGGTCTATGGTGCTGACCTGAGATAATGGACAAGGCACTCCAAAGAGCCCCAGTGCAGATAACAATATCTGAGAGAAAGACCATGTGGCTTCTGAGATCCTTTTTATCCCAATCCTGTCCCCAGGCTTCCCAGTGTGAATGTGATTCTCAAAAAAAATAAATAAATAAAATAATAATAATAATAAAAAAGGAAAAAGGGCTGACCCAGCAACAGGCAAGGAGCAAAGCACTTACAAAGCAGAACAGGTGTATTTGGAAATTCAAAACTTCCCTCGTTCTTAAAAGTTAGCAAATCCAGATTATTTCACTCTAACCCTAAGAGAAGCAAACGACAATCTTTCCTGAGAGTAGGAAGGAATTATTTTTGTCATAATAATGTTAATTAAAAAAAAAAAAGTTTCCACTGAGGCGATTCCAATTCATGATGACCACATGTGCGGAGTACAACTGTGCTCCACATGGTTTTCAAGGTGTGGTGCCTAAGGCATTTGACTGCCAACCAGAAGACTGGCAGTTCAAACCCACCAGCCACTCCTCACAAGGAAGGTTGGGCAATCTACTTCCGCAGTGATACTGCCTCAGAAACCCAAGGAGGGGTAGCTATAGGTCAAAATCGACTCCACAGCAGTGGGTTTTTTAACCTTTCAGACGGAGATCACCAGGGCTGTCTTCCAAGGTGCTCCTGAGTGGACTAGAACCTCTAAACTTTGGTTAGCAGCCAAGTATATTAACATTTGTACCAACCTGGACTCACAGATGAACTAGATTGATGTTTGGATGAAGACTAGTTAGTAACACAGTCACACACTGACTCCCCTTTCCAACCTCCCCTGGTAAAGACAAGGCAGGATGGTCAGTTCCTTTCTTGTCTCTGTTTTAAACAGACCATGGAAGAAGAAAGGAGCCCAGAGACTGAAGGGAGGATGTCAGGACTTTCAGGCAAAAGACAGGAGATGCAGAAGGCAGCCCCAACCTCAAGCTTGGAGATGAAAGGGCTCTGCCAGATGCCAGTTCATTACTGGAAATAAAAGCTTTCTAAATTGTAAGGAACTGACCAGACTTTCTGGAGAGAACCACTTAAGCATCAAAGAAACACAATGCAAAAAATTCCCTTTGTGCAGAGCCAAGAAGTAGCATCTAGAAGTCTTGTCACAACCTTCCTCCCAACCTCCTTCTACCCACTTCATCCCTTTTCCCCTTTGGAGGAGTTAGAAAGCCAGTTTGTTTGTTTTTCCCTCTCTACAGGTCAGATAGCAGGGACGGGTGAGACACCTGGTGGGAAGTAGGGAAATTACACTCATATTCACCTCAAGCATAACTACTCAGGTCCAAGGAGACCTGTAGACTCTTTGAGATGGAGGGAAATGACAAGGCAAGCAGCTCACTAGACAGTTGCTGTGGAGTTGTCTCCAGCTCATGGAGACCCCATGTGTGTCAGAAAAGAACTGTGCTCCCGAGAGTTTTCAGTGGCTGAATTTTCAGAAGTAAATCGCCAGGCCTGTCTTCCAAGGTTCTTTGGGGTAGGCTTGAACCTCCAACAATTCTACTTGCAGCTGAGCACAATAACCATTTACACCATGCAGGAACTCCAAGCAGCTTCCTAGGGTTTGTGATACCAAAGTCGATTTTAAATTTAGAAGCCTTTGGGTAGGCTCAGGCCTAAATTTCTGCTATGTTCAACTGTATTTGAGAAGAGAACGGTAGCTAGAAACAGAATCTATAAACAAACACTGTGATTTGCGATGTATCTCCTTTATTATTTATACTCTACTTACAATTGTATTCAAATGATAATTCTATGGTCCTAGACTGCTCAACAGGCTGAATAGCTGAGAGAAGTTCCTCTGAAGATAATCAATAGATTAGAAACTCCCACACAGGTAACCAAACATGGCCTATTCAAGACTCATACTGAGGAGTTCCTTGTTGATCCAAGTGCATTGCCAGAAGCAACCTGAAGTTTCAGAGTCAGCCCAAGAATTGGTTAAGAGGGAACAGATCAGGTGCCAATTTGATTTGGTCATGGGACTTTGGGCCAGCCGCTTAACCTCTGTAAGACCCAATTTTCTTATCTATCAACTGGAAATAATAATAACAATGGCAAGTGTTTACTAAGGGCTAGATATCCAGTGCTTTGTGTATATTAAGCCTTTTAACCCTTCCTGTAGAGCTGATTTGATAGCAACTAACAATACCAACAAGGAGCTCTGGTAGCATAGTGCCTAAGGCACTTGACTGCTAACCAGAAGGCTGGTGGTTCAAGCCCACCAGCCACTCCTCGGAAGGAAGGTTGGGCAATCCTACTTCCGTAGTGATACTGCCTCGGAAACCCAAGGGGGGGTCGCTATGAGTCGGGGCCGACTTGAGGCCCCGACGGCAAATAACAACAACAACAACAACAATACCAACAACAACCTTATAAGAGAGCATTGGTAGTTTAGTGATAGAATTTGTGCTGTCCAACTAGGAGACCTGGGTTTGGTTCTCAGTCAATGCACTGCACGTTCAACTATCACCGACAGTCAGCAGAGACTCGTGCATTGCTATGATGGAAACCCAAGGAGGGGTCACTATGAGTCAGGTCCGACTCGACTGCACATAACAACAACAACATGATGCTGAATAGGTTTCAGCAGAGTTTCTAGACAAAGATAAACAAGGAAGAAAGGCCTGGTGATTTACTTCCAAAAATTAGCCAATGAAAACCCTATGGATCACAACAATAGGATCCACAACCAATCATGGGCATGGCACAAGATTAAACAGAGTTTTCCTCTGTTGTGTGATGATTTGGGGGCTGATCCAACAGTAGATAACCATACCTATCTGTGTTAGATTGGGTTCTCTAGAGAAACACAAAAACCAGCAAAGTGTATATATATTTATAGAGAGAAAGAGAGAGAAATTTATCTTAGGAAAATGGCTCACAAGCGTATAGAAGCCGATAAGTCCAAGCCGAGAAGTCCAAGTCTCTGGAGGAGATGGGGCTTGCGGCCGCCTTGGCTTCCGCAAGCACAGGGGGGTCGAGAGATTCAAGCTGGCATGCAGTACACTGGTTGTTGACTCCAACAAAAGATGAGATCTCCAGGCCAAGCGGTGGGCCGCTCACTCACGGAAGTCTGTAGTTCGCACACCAGGGTTCCAACCCCTCAAGGAATGCAGCTCTTCCTGGGATGTCCCTGGATATCTTGGAAGCAGGCCACATCCCTAGGGAAACTCCCCTTGGGCAGACTGGCCACTCAGAACACAGTCATCTGATCCCATCATGGGAACAACCACACAGAACTGGGGTCCAGCCAAGTTGACACACAGCTCCAACTATCACACTATCTTACAGGAGTCCTTGGATAATACAAACAGTTAGTGTGCTCAGCTTCCACCAAACAGATGGTAGTTTAAGTCCACCCAGAGATGCCTTGAAAGAAAGGCCTGGCAATCTCTCTGAAAAACAGCCACTTAAAACCCTATGAAGCACTGTGATGTGGGGTCTCCATGAGTCAGAATCAACTCAAGGGCTACTG
The DNA here is from genome assembly GCF_000298275.1 of Orycteropus afer afer. Taxonomy (NCBI): domain Eukaryota; kingdom Metazoa; phylum Chordata; class Mammalia; order Tubulidentata; family Orycteropodidae; genus Orycteropus; species Orycteropus afer. The sequence goes on along the minus strand of NW_006921600.1, from coordinate 16,668,265 downwards.
ATATTACTACCTAATAACCAAAAACAAAACCCTCTGCCTTCAAGTTGATTCCAACACACAGAGACCTTTTAGGGCAGAGTAGAACTTCCCCATAGAGTTTCCAAGGCTGTAAACTTTTATGGAAACAGAATGCTTCATCTTTCTCCCATGAAGTGGCTCGTGGTTTCAAACTTCTGATCTTTTGGTTTGCAGCATAATGCTTTAACCACTGCGCAACAGAACTCCTTTGATTATTATTACAGTTTTATGGATGATAAAATTGAAACAGAGAGAGGTTTAGGGACTTGCCCAAGGTCACACAGTCGCACAGCTCACGAATAGCAGAGCTGAGCTCCAAACCCAGACTCTATGGTTCTATAGTTCACATTTGGGACCATTATTATCTCCTATCTCTTTAACATTGATGTGAAGATTTACTAAGCTAATGCATGCAAAGGATTCAGCAAATGTTTAGCAGATTCTAAGGACTCAAAAAAAATGTTCTTTATTTTTGCAGATAGCCCTTTTATCCACAGGTTCTGCAACCGTGGATGCAACCAATCATGGATCAAAAATATTCAGTGGGGAAATAAAAAAGCAATTAAGTAGTCAAAGCAATCCCTCAAAGGCTAAGAGGAAGCATAGAGTGCTATTTATGTAGCATTCACTTGTTTTAGGTATTATAAATAAACTAGGGGTAATTTAAAGTGTACCGGAGGATGTGGAAGGAGCTTTAGTGGTGTAGTGGTTAAAGCATTTGGCTGCTAACCAAAAGGTATATGGTTTGACCCCACCAGCCTTTCCGTGGAAGAAAGATGGGACAATCTGTTTCCTTAAAGATTTACACTGTGAAAATGTTGCTATGGGGGTTGCTATGAGTCAGAGTCAACTCTATGGCAGTGAGTTTGGTTTTTTGGTTTTGGAGGATGTGGGTAGGTTATATGCAAATACTGCAGTATTCTATATGAGGAATCTGAGTATCTACAGATTTTAGTATCCGCAGAGGCTCCTGGAACCAATCCCCTGTGGATACTGAGGAACAACTGTATAGTCTTCAGTATCAGGAATAAGTTAAGTATAGTGTTTCCATTGTCCATCCACCAGGAATAAGTAATAATATGTAACTTTTGACTGCTGAAAACCCAGCTCTAAATTTACTGTGCAATTTAGTCACATCTGCGATCAACCTTTGCTTCTAGAACAATTATCTCCTCCTCCATCACCTTCATCTCAGGGGAATTTTCTTTATTTACCTTTACTTTCAGCAAATGTGCTATCCGTGGAGCCTTCAGGGTTTTTCTTTTTCTTTTCTTTCTTTTTTTATTAAATAGACATAACATAAATCACAAATAAACAACAATTTTTCCAAGATAAGTGCCAGTTTGAATTTTTATTATTTTTCCCCAGGGCAGAAAAGTACTAGCGATAAAGAAACTGATGAAGAAGATCTGGGGAAAAAAAAAAAATGGTTTGCGTTCACAAGAAAATAGAACAATCAAGATAAGTAAATAAGCAACAGATAGCAAACACATAATGGGCGAAGAGGCTGTTTGCTGGTGGGGTTGCTGTGTCAGGTCTGAGGCTGTGCCGGTACTGAGCTCAGAAGCCTAAGTTCTGTCCTTGGGCAGCAGCTGTAGGCTGAAGCCATGATATGTTGCTGTTAGCTGCCTTTGAGTCAATTCTGACTCATAGTGACCCCATATGACAGGGTAGAACTGCCCCATAGAGCTTTCTAGGCTGCAATCTTTATAGGAGCACATCCCCAGGTCTTCCTCCTACAGAGTTGCTTGTTGCTGTTGTTGTTATTTGCCGTCGAGTTGGACCCGGCTCATAGCGACCCCTCCTTGGGTTTCCGAGGCAGTATCACTACGGAAGTAGATTGCCCAACCTTCCTTCCGAGGAGTGGCTGGTGGGTTTGAACCGCCAGCCTTCTGGTTAGCAGTCAAGTGCCTTAGGCACTACGCTACCAGAGCTCCCTGAGTAAAGGTAGGAGGTTTCAAATGAAGACAGCTTACCTGGTAGTAGCTAACACCAGTGAGGTTCTGACCTGAAGCTGGATTCACTGAGAGCAGGCCAAAGGAGAAACTGAAAATATTTTGTCTCATTACCGTACCATCTGCCTTCCATAAAGAAAAGAGCCTTAAAGAGGGAAAGTGTCCCTTTTTATAACAGAACCATATCAATTACATTTCATTACTATCTCATTATGGCACATTCCATTATAATCCAACTGTTAATGGCCTCACCTCAAATGCCCACATCACTCCCCTTTGCCCTTCTGAAGACCTGGTTTTCAGCTAAGTTGTTTTACCTACTGTAATTAAATCTAGGCTCCATCTTTTCTAAGTCCAGCCCTTGCCAATAATGGCAGCAACTACCCTACACCCTTCCACGAGGGCTCTGCTAACTACTTCTTACTACTTGGAGGCTAATTATGAACATTTCTATGGATTAACAAGCCAGCACTTGCTTCTTTCACTGTCATGTGCATACAAATTACCTGAGAATCTTATAAAAATTCAGATTCTACTTCAGCAAATAGGACTGGGCTAGAGATTTTACTTTTTTAGCAAGCTCCCAGGTGATGCCGCTGTGGTCCTGACAGCACACTTTGAGTCACAAAGAATTCGAGCACTCAATACCCAAAGCCCAATTTCCTGCTCTCCTTGGGAGACAGCACAGAGCCAGGACCCCCATCTCAGCTTGGCTTTCTTCATTTTCCCATGGTTTTTCTTTTAAGCCATCAGTGTTTTCACCACTCTGGGAAGACAGGACAGGTCCAGATGGCAGGATGTTGTTGCTTGTCATGGAGTTCCAGGGTCTGACATGTGATGAAGACCTTGGCGTCTTTACTAATCATGAAAAAGGTCCCGGTAATCCCTATTCAGAGCTCCCGCTACAGTTTACAGACAGTCATAGTGCCCCCAACACCTAATCTGTGAGGTAAACTATTTAGAAATGAAATTTTTATGACCCAAGTACTAAAATGAACCAACTTCAAGTAGTTTGGTGAATCCAAAACAAGGCACCATGAGGATATTTTTAGATACCAGAAAATGTTCAACTAAACTGTGTGAGCAGTTTTAAAGATGATGGAAAAGAGAAGTTAACCAATAGTCAGTTTTCTGGGAAACAGCAGAGCCAGACTCTGAACTGACCCAGTTCTTCTGCCTCTTAGTTCAGTGCTATTTTCGGCAAGCCACTCTATTGATACGCTAAGAACTTTCTCCTCTCTCCCTTAGTTACCATACTTACCAGGTGGTTTTGCCATCAACCTGAAACTTGATGCTTCTGTTCATTTTTTTGGTAAAATAGAAACTCTAGAGTTGAAAAATGTTTTTTTAATTACATATTCAATAGAAGTATACAGATAATTATATCTCTGGGTAGTACAAAGCTACCAAACTTGTTAATTGAAAGGTTAAAGGTTCAAGTCCACCCAGAGGCACCTTGGAAGAAGGGCCTGGCAATCCACTTCAGAAAAATCAGCCATTGAAAACCCTGTGGAGTGCAGTTCTCCTCTGACTCACCTGGGGTGGCTATGAATCAGGATTGGCTCAGCGGCAACTCGTTTTCTTTATAATGTTTAGTTACTTTTTTCATTGTTTAGTGGAAAAATGAGCACATACATAAATGAATATTCTAAGCATTGACATATTGGATCAAGAAGCTGGTGACTGGGTGGAAAGAATTCAAACTGAAGCAAGACATTTTTATGTCCAAATCCAGGGTCTATGGCCTTAGGCAAAACATTTATCCTTTCTTTGCTTCAGTTTTTAAAACTTTACAAAATAAAACATTGTTTCTACCTCTCAAAGTCCTTGTAGATAAGAAAAGTGCTCAGTGAATGGTAAGTAGGAAAATAATTATTTTTTTTATGAATCTCAGTAGTAGTAGGACACAGAGGAAATGAAAATCAGCAGGACAAGAAGAATCCAGGTAAGGTTATGAGGCCATAACCATAGATTGCAAGATGCATAAGTACCAGGGCAGGCAGTAGTAGTTCAGTGATAGAAATCTCTCCTTCCCGGGGGACCTTGGTTGGAATCCCAGTCAATGCCTCCCATACACAGCCAGCAAATGTCCATTAATGGAGGCATGCATGTTGCTATGATGCTGAACAGGTTTCAGGAGAGCTTCCAGACTAAGAGGGACAAGGAAGAAAGTCCTGGTGATCTACTTCTGAAAATCAGCCAAAGAAAACCTAGTGGATCACAGTCTGATGTGCATGGGTTTACCATGAGCCATGGGCTGACTCAAGAGCAGCTGACAGCAACAACTAGAAACCTCCTCGAAGGAGTTTAAAACCAAGGGGACGGACGGGCAACTGTGGATTCAGAACCAAGAAGCAGAATAAGCCAATCACACGGGAGTCCAAATGGTTGTTGGAAGTACAGCTAGGAAGAGGAAGATACATTGTGAACAAAAGTCAGAAGAAAGTAGTGGTTCAGCAGATCAAATGCACGCAAATTAGGGGTTCAGGAAGACGCATTTATCCGAGTAAAGGTGAGGCAATGAGTCAGAAAGCTCCTCAAGAATGGCACCCACTACAAGAACCAAGTTACAGGAGGCTGGGAGTGGACTTGCGAGAGGCAAGTGTCTGTACCAGTCAAAAGTTTCTCAAACTCTATCAGGGCATGGACAACTCAAAGCCTGCAGACGAAGGCAGGAAAATTACTGCATCTAGCTGCATTGTAAGCCCAAATAATGGAGCAGCCATTGACAGCAGTTTCTGACACAACACCATTCCTGACCCATATTCATTTTGTCAAAAGATGCTTTTCAAAACTGAGTCTTCATTAAGAAGCCGTGCACCTAACTCTGATTTGAACAGGCAACATAGACACATGCAAAAATAAGAGGTTAGAGAATACCTGCTTTATACCATCATTCCGTATCTAGAAGCAAGGTGCCCTATTTTGTATTCATATTCTGTGTTCTGGATAAACTGTCAGGTCTCTCTGCCAGATTTTTATGGATAATTAGAAGGTTGCGAGAAGCAGATGTTATGAAACTATCTGTGACTAGTCCTTGATAGTGGATGACAAGAACTCAGCACCATTTCTTAATTACATGAGACATAGTGAGAGGTGTAAAAAAAAAAAAAATAGAGGGAGAGCTTGTCAAAGCCTGACAAAGTATCAAACGGTTAATCACCCTCATTGAACCTGAACATTTCATTACTATGTAATGCAGAATACACATCCCACCTCCCTTTAGCTGAATAATTTGATAAGTTTTGTATTCTCCTCTGTTGCTTCATTTCAGGTTTTAATAACTGAAATACAAATTCCTCCTAAATAGGTGGCTTTTCTGGTTAAAATTGTCCCAGTTAGAAAATTTTCATCTTATTAAATATAGAGACATTTTTGCTACATCAGATCCTATTCCATGGAGTGAAAGGAAGGCACCAGTACCAATTTCTGTTCAGCCAGTTCCAACTCATGGGGACCCCATGTGAGTCAGAGGAGAACTGTGCTCCATAGGGTTTTCTATGGCTGATTTTTCAGGAGTAGATCACCTTCTTCCAAGGCACCTCTGGGTGGACTCAAATCTTCAGTGTTTCATTAGCAGCTAAGTGCATCACCCAGGGATGCCAAGTAAGATACTTGCCCTGGAAAACTAAGTTCTTGTCCCGTGAAGATGATACCTTAACTAATATATATTTTTAGATCTTTTCTGTTCCAGACAATGTGTAAACCCTTCACAGTACACCATCTCATTACAATCCTCATAAAAACTCTAACAAGTAGATGGACATTTTAATTAGTCTGTTTTATAGTGGAGACTAATAATAATAGCAACAAAAACCACAATGGCTACTACTATTGGTATTTCTTGATTTCTTAATATATCCACTCATTTTACATTGCATACATCATCTCATTTAATAGGGCTATTATCATAATGCAGGAGTCCTGGTGGCGCAAGAGTTAAGTGCTTGGCTATTAACTGAAAGGCTAGTGATTAGAACCCACCCAGCAGTTCAGCATAAAAAAGACCTGCAAAGATTACTTTTTGCTCCTGCAAAGATTACATCCTAGAAAACCCAATGAGACAGTTCTACTCTGTCACATGGGGTCTCTATGAGTTGGATTCGACTCAACAGCACCCAGTACTACTACAGTTATTTCTATTTCCACTTAGCAGAGAAGAAAACTAAGGTTCCAAAAGATTAAATAACTTGGCCAATGTAGTTTTAAGTGGTAACGTCAAGATTCCATCTCTAGTAGGCCTGGCTATAAATATAGTGTGCTTAACCACTGGGCTATACCAGAAAGATGGTTACTTGTGTTTTATTGACTATGCAAAAGCATTTGATTGTGCATATCATAACAAATTATGGATAACATTGACAAGAATGCAAATTCCAGAACACTTAATTGTGCTCATGAGGAACCTGTACATAGATCAGGAGGCTGTTATTCAAACAGAACAAGGGGATGCTGCATGGTTTAAAATCAGGAAGGGAGTGTATTAGGACTGTATCCTTCCCCATACTTATTCAATCTGTATGCTGAGCAAATAATCCGAGAAGCTGGACTATATGAAGAAGAACAAGGCATCAGGATTGGAGGAAGACTCATTAACAACCTGCGATATGCAGACAACACAACCTTCCTTGCTAAAAGTGAAGATGACTTGAAGCACTTACTGATAAAGACTGAAGACTACAGTTTGCTGTATGGATTATGCTTCAACATAAAGAAAATGAAAATCCTTACAACTGGACCAATAAGCAGCATCACAAAAAAGGCAGAAAAGTTTGAAGTTGTCAAAGATGTCATAGTACTTGGATCCATAATCAACACCAATGGAAGCAACAGCTAAGAAATCAGATGAGCATTGCACTGACCAAATCTGTCGCAAAAGACCTCTTTAAAGTGCTGAAGAGCAAAGATGTCTCTTTGAAGACTAAGGTGCACCTAACCCAAGCCATGGTATTTTCAATCACCTCATATGCATGTGAAAGCAGGACAATGAATAAGGAAGACTGAAAAACAGTTGATGCTTTTGAGTTGGGGTACTGGTGAAGAATACTGAAGGTACCATGGACTGCCAGAAGAACTAACAAATCTGTCCTGGAAGAAGTACAGCTGGAATGCTCCTTGGAAGCAAGAATGGCCAGACTTTGTCTCATCTACTTTGGTCATGTTATCAGAAGGGACCATTCCCTAGAGAAGGATATCATGCTTGGTAAAGTGGAGGGTCAGTGAAAAAGGAGAGGGCCCTCAATGAGGTGAATTGACACAGTGGTTGCAATGATGGGCTCAGGTATAGCAAGGATTGTGAGGCTGGCACAGGACCAGGCAGTGTTTGGTTCTGTTGGCATAGGGTCTCTATGAATCAGAGATGACTTGATGGCACCTAACAACAACAGGAACAAGAACCCCTGAGCTATGCTGCCTCCATCTGACTGAGGGACCTTTTTAAAATTCCTAATTGCTATCTGTCTCAGTTTCTCCAGTTAGAAGATGTGTAAGTTGGAAAAACTATATAGCACCCCACTTCACCCTTTCTTAGTTATTCCCCATTTCCCTGGATATTTTCAATAGGAGCTTTCTTTCCATGGCCCATGGACTAATAATACTCCTCAATCTTGAGTCTGTCCTACTCTTTTTGGTCTGTTCTTGGTCCTTCCCTGAACTACTGACAAGCAGAAAGCCAGACAAGAAATAGTGGGGAGTAGTCATGAAACAGAATTGAGGGGCAAAAGCCAGAGAATGTAAGATAATTGGGAAACTACAGGGTAAAAATTCTCCTCTTATGCTTGAAACACCTTCCTAATTGTTCATTTATATGGTCAACAATTATTCATAAAGCACTCAAGTATACTAGACACTATGCTGGGTACTGACATATAATGTTAAAAATAAAAACAAAAACATCTCTACTCTCATTAAGAATACAGTCTTTGGAATACCTGGATGGTGCAAATAGTTAACACACTCAGCAGCTGACTGAAAGGTTGACAGTTTGAGTACATCCAGAGGTGCCTCAGAAGAAATGCCTGGCAATCTACTTCCCAAAAATCAGCCATTGAAAACTCTATGGACCACAGTTCTACTCTGACACACATGGGGTCACCATGTGTCATAGTCAACTCAATAGTAGCTGTTTTTCCTCCTATCCCTATGGGGAAAACAAGAAGCTCTGGTGGTGTAGTAGCTAAGGCACTTGGCTGCTAACCAAAAGGTCAGTGGTTCAAACCTACCAACCCTCTGTGGAAGAAAGCTGAGCCAGCTGGCTTCCATATAGATTTACAGCCTTGGAAACTCAATGGGGGTCACTATGAATCAGAAACAACTTCATGGCAGTGAGTTTGGTTTTTTTGCAAGGGGGAAACAGATGCTAATCAAATAATTATGGTATTGAATACATAATTTAAAAAAAAAAAGACAAATCCTGACAGGAACCAACAGGCCTCCCTGGAATTTCTGCAGAGCCTTTTGTTTCTGAATCAAAAATGAAGCAAAAGACAAAAGCAAATATTCTAGAAAGAGAAAGTATACTGACTTAAGGTCACACCAACCTATAAATGACTAAATCAGTCCCTCTCCTAGAGCTAAGTTTTATGAGGAGAATGAAATAGCAGAGATAATGGGGTGCTGGGAATAGAGAAAGAACACAGAAAAGAGAGCTAAAGGACTGAAGACAAATGTATGCTGCTTTGCAATTTTGCCCGGGGCCAAGCCCAGACGATTGCCTATACTCCCCTTTCAGTCTGTCCACCAGTTTACCAAGCTCCTACTGTGAAAACAAGAGAACACAGAGCACTAGGATCGATAGAAAGAGAGAAAAGTAAACTTTACATGAAAAAGTCCCTGCTCTGCAACTTCAGGCAGTTTTCTTTTAAATTGCATAAACAGATAAAGGCCCAATAATAATTACACAATGATGACAACTCTACTAAGATTACCTGTCCTTGCTTTCACAACAGTGAAAAACAAATGCATTTCATTCGGCAACAAGCATGGATTGAGAATCTACTAGGGCTGGAAAGGAAATGAGATGGTTCCATCATCATCCGCCAGGAGGACGCCATAGGGGAAAACATTCAGACCCATAAACAGATCACCACCGTACAAAGCAACAAATGCAGTGAGGGGGGCACACAACAGTAGAGGGAGAATTTGGTGTCCACAGTACAGAGAAGGGATCAGAGCAGAGCAGACTTAATCAGAGAAGCTTCCTGGCTGATGGCATTTTGAATACTGCCTGAGAATGTAGGGTTAGCCACACAGTAATTATAACACTGAAGAAAAATATTTGCCTATTGACTGTACAGGCAACAAGGAATGTGGATTGGTAGAGAAGAGAGAGGGAAGTTCCAGTTATGATCATAGTCATGCAATCTGCAAGATATAGATTACATTAAGGTTCCCTAGCAAGACAGAGATTAACACACAAGAATATTATTTAAGGATCCATCATGGGATCAGCATCTGTAGAAAAGAAAGGAAGAAACAGGATTGGGCAGAGGGAGCAGTTCAGGTGCAGTGCGGGTCCAACGAAAGCATCTACCATTGTGGTAAACTGTGGTCAATGACATGAGACAAAGCATATGTGAACTGCTGTATGGAAAGTGAATTTGCTCTGTAAGTCTTCACCCAAATCAAAATAAAATAATAATAATAATAAAAGCATCTGTCAACCCCACAGGAAGAACTGGAGCTGGGATGGGCTCTCCAAGTTATCCCAAGTTGGAATGAGGGGCTGAGCCTTTATACACTCATGATGATCAGTCATTGCATACAGGCTGCTTCTGGTGAAAGACATAACATTGGGTGAGGCAGTTTTTTAAACTGAGGCAATCCCAGCAGCATCCACCACAGCAGCTGAGGGAATGAGTCCATTCCCAAAAGGGGTCTGGGAAGCAGTTCATACCACAGTCTACAGTCCACCTCTTATGCTGTTTGGATCCATTTCTTCATATAAATTCTAGGAGCAACTAACTAATCCAGGATTCTGGTGGGTCTCTTGTGGGGAAAAGTGGAAGAAGATTATTAGGATGAACCACAATCCCCACCACTGTCTCTGGGTTTGGAACTACAATTGATACTACTACCTGTCTCTTCAACTATCCATTATAGATCCCCCACCTCAACGCTTCTGCAGATCTTGGTGTCCAGCTTGGTGGTATAACCTAGATCCTAATTTCTGAAGGGTCTGAGTTCCTGGTTGCCATTCCCTCCTTAGAGCAGGGTTTCTGCATTTTCCCATTCTCTACCAAAACTGGTCAATGGAGTATCTTCATACACCCAAGTCTCCCTGTTCCCATGACTAAGAGTAGCGTTACCTTGTCCTGCTGGCCTGGGTAAATTATACGAGCCAAATGGCGTTTCCTCTTTTTTTCCTGCTGATTGCTTGGCACAAAGAGCCTGAAGTGCCAAGGCAGTACTAGTTTAAAGTTCAATGGGAATCTTGCTGTGTCCCTTGCCAGCAGTATTCCCCCAACACATGCAGAGCCCAGAGTTTGGGAAATGAGAAGCACATGTCCACCAAGTGGGTTACTGGGAGTGGCTCTCTTGTCTCTACCATTTATTTGCATTAATAATTAATTCTACCTACTGTTGTTATTGTTGTTGTTAGGTGCTATTGAGTCAGTTCTGACTCACAGCCTCCCTATGTACAACAGAACAGAACATTTGCAACATCTGCAAAATCATCACTGTGCTTGAGCCCATCATTGCAGGTACCATGTCAATGCATTTTGTTAAGGGTCTTCCTCTTTTTCACTCACCCTCTACTTTGCCAAGCATGAGGTCCTTCTCTAGGGACTAAACCAAAAAACCAAACTCACTGCTGTCGAGTCTGATCTGACTCATAGTGACCCCTCCTTAGGTTTCTAAGGCAATATCACTAAAGAAGTAGATTGCCCAAACTTCCTTCCGAGGAATGGCCAGATAACATGTCCAAAGAACTTGAGATGAAGTTTTACCATTCTTGCATCTAAGGAATATTCTGGCTATACTTCTTCCAAGACAAATTTATTCATTCTTTTGGCAGCCCATAGTATGTTCAATATTCTTTGCCAGCACCATAATTCAAAAAAATCTATTTTTCTTTGGTCTTCCTTATTCACTGTTTAGCCTTTGCATGCATATGAGGCAGCTGAAAATACTATGGCTTGTGTCAGGTGCACAAAGTGACATTTTTACTTTTTAACACTTTCTCACCAAAAACCAAACTCACTGCCATCGAGTTGTTTCCAATTCATAGCAACCCCATTGGGTTTCTGAGGCTGTAAATCTTTATGGAAATAGATCGCCCAGTCTTCCTTGTGTGGAGCAGCTGGTGGGTTTGAACCACTGATTTTCTGGTTAGCAGTCAAGTCCCTGCAGATTTGTCCAATACGACATAATAATTGATTTCTTGACTGCTGCTTTCTTGGGTGTTGATTGTGGATCCAGTTTTACCTATTAGGTGTATAAAAACAAAACATAACCAGTTGCTGTCAGGTCAGTTCTGACACATGGTCTAGAGTCATTACGATGGATATCTGCAAGTGGGCCTGAAGTGTGATGATCTTCAGAGCACATGTTTATGCCTATCAAAGAGCATTTAAAAATTTAATAGACACTATAGAACCAGGTACATAAAAAGACTTGGCCAAACTCTGTCATTGGTCATTCCTGTGTTGGCACAATGTGCCCATGAATGTAAGAGTCATGGTATCCGAGTGCACCTATGCTTGATATGATTTTCAACAGCAGATTTTCCAGAACTAGATCTCCAGGCCTTTCTTCTGAGGTGCCTCTGTGTTGACTCAAATCACGAACATTTTTGTAAACAATCAAGCACTTTAACCATTTGCACTACCCAGGGACTTTAAAGTGTATATAGTTTCCTGCAGGATGGTACTCTGTCCTGGTAAAATATGACCTCTGAGACGTTGCTGTGGTTGTGCCTTTAATGGGCTATTCCATCACTCTATTCCATCAGGCCAGCAGCTTCCAGGTGGTGCAGTATGTGATGTCCCCAGTAGATCCCTTGGTCATGGGCTACTAACTTACCTCTTTTGCTATAAAGTGGGTTCCTTGGTTTGATGCCATTTTATCTGGGATCCTACACTAGTGGATTAAATACCTCATAAGCCCACCAATACTGCTACTTGTTGACACTTTGTTAGCAGAAAAGAAAAACCCATACCTGGAATATGTGTCTATTCCTATCAAAGTAAACTGCTGCTTCTTTTAAAGCGGAAAAGATCCAACATAGTCAACTTGCCACTGAGCGGCCAGTTGGGCCTCCTTGAGAGATGGTGTTGAATCATGAGCTCAGCTTTGTTATCCTTTGCTGGCAGCTTGATTGATCATCAGTGGCAGCAAGTAAATCAGTCTTGGTAAATGAGAGTTCATGCTGCTGCACCCATGTATAGCCTCCATCCCAGCCACCATGACTCTTACATTCATGGGCACATTGTGCCAACACAGGAATGACCAATGACAGAGTTTGGCCAAGTCTTTTTATGTACCTGGTTCTATAGTGTCTATTAAATTTTTAAATGCTCTTTGATAGGCATAAACATGTGCTCTGAAGATCATCACACTTCAGGCCCACTTGCAGATATCCATCGTAATGACTCTAGTCCATATCTGCCCCTGTCCCCACTCTTCCGATCTTTCTCTAGTCAGCCAATCCATTACCCATAATCTATGAATCCATACATATTCTAATTTAGGTCATTACTCTTCACATGCAAAGTGGATGACCAGGTAGAGCCCCTGATCTCTTCCTACTATGAAAAATTTCCTTCACTTCCAAGACCATCCCTTAATGAAGCTATAGTTCAGCTACAATACACACTTATATACCAAGCCAGCTCATCTTTGAACCAAGATTGGGTTTTTGCCTCCTTTGTCAGTTGGTCTTATGGATCCATCTTGCAACCATAGATATGAGCTGAGCTGAGGGAGGGGTGCTGATGTAACATGGTAGAAGTCATGGAGTCTGTGATACTTGACTGTGCTGCTTGTTTGTGGCCTCTTGCCCTATTTGTACTCTGTTCCAGATATACCACTTCCATCACAGAAAAGCTGGGCCCTCCTGAAATTACAACATGGCAGATCTGATCAAACCCAGCTCATGATGGGTAATTCCAGATACAAGGTCATTAATGTCCTATGGTCAAGTGTTCCATTTCTAGCAGGGACCAGTCCCACTCCATGAGTTGTTTTTCATAATGTGTTTAATTATCTGCTACAGATGGTGTTCTGGTTCCTAGTATGCTCTGACAAGTATATACAACAAATGGGATGGCCTTAACAAACAGGAGTTTATTCTCTCATAGTTTGGAGTCTTTAAGTTAAAGTTCAAAGTGCCAAAGTCTAGGGGCTGGGTGAAAGCCCCTTAACCTTGGGCGCAGCTCTGCCTCCTGCTCCCAGCTCACTGGAGCTAAAGGCATTTCTTCACTCAGCTGCTGGCTGCTGAGGCTGAAAAACCCAAGGTTGACAAGTAAAAAGGCACAGTCCCAATATTATAAAACCACACAGCAAGCCATTAATTTAAGTTCATTGTAAGACCCAAGGTCAGCAGAGCATGGCAAGCTGCTGAACAACAACACAGCTACATGCAGAGTCCAAGCATGCCATAAGCTAGAGACCAGTCCCAAGGCTTCTCTTTATACACAGGAAGCAGACCACATCCCAAAGGCAGCTACTCAGCTACTTGTGATAGATCCCACCATGGAGCTGATTGCCAGTCTCATCATGGACAATAACTACCACCAGCTGCCCAGCCACTCAACCAGACCTAGCCAAGTTGACACACAAACTTAACCACCACAAATATGACCTTTTCCCAGAGTCTCAGATGCCTATTTTGTGATTCTCTCACTGCAGCTTTCCAAAAAACTCCACTGTGCATCTTTTCCCACCACTGATAACTCTAATAACATAGAGTTTGTTGGATTATATGGCCCAAGCAGCAGGACACCTTGCACTCTAGCCAGGACCTGCGGCAAAGCTCGTTTCTGCTCTCAGCCCCACTGAAAGCTTACAGCCTTTCATACCAGCTGAGGCATATGGAGACCCCACCTGGTATTTGCATTGTCAGTACTCTCAAGTGTGGTATATCTACCTCCAGAACTCGAGAAGAATTATGTTTTCTTCTTTCTGCTGGAAGGTTCAAGACACAATAAACTGTTCCTTACTTTGAAGGGGATATCTAAGCAAGCTCTAATCCACTGGATCTCTAAAAATTTTAGTGATCTTAACCAAACCAAACCCACTGCCATTGAGTCGGTCCTGACTCATAGTGACCCCTTCTTGGGTTTCTGAGGCAGTATCTCTACAGAAGTAGATTGATCTTAAGGACCCCTAAATCTTCATAGGGTATACCTCCAACCTCCTGTGTCTTACTAAGACATCCAACATGCTCATCTAGCTTGATTAGCAAGATGTCATCAATATAGTAAATCTGTGTGGTAGTCTGTGTGATATTCAGAGAAGTCAGGTTTCTTTGAACAATTATATGACAAAAGATGGTAGAGGATGGGGCAAAACTATGAAATACACCACTACCCATTCCAAGTGAATATGATTTTTTTCTGATTCTCATTTTTTACAGAAATGGAAAAGAAAACATTTCCCAGTTCAGTAACTCCATATAAAATGCCCAAGGCCATGTTAATCTACTGTTGCAAAAAGCAGCTGCAATTGAGTCTACTACTTTCATCTTCAAGAATCCATCTAATTTTTGCAGAGGCCACATTGGTGAACTAAATGGAGATATTATGGGAACCATCATCCCTATATCCTTTAGTTCTTCAAAGCCAGAATTAATTGCTGCCATTCTTACTATGATGTTTGTAACTTATTATTTTGGCCTGGAGTGTGGGGATGTGGCACATTCAGAGGCTTTTACTTGGCTTTCCCCACTACAATATCTCTTATCCTTCAAGCCAAGGATCTAATGGAGGGTTTGCCAACTATCAAGTCTATATATTCCAATTATATATTTAGGCACAAGGGAAATGCCCTTTGGATGGATCTGCAGACATATTGGATCCTTGGTGAGCCAGACCTGGGTCAAATCTACATATATTACCTGGTCTCCATAAAGTCCATTATATTAAGAAGACTTAATATAATGGCATATAAGTAGTGTGATTACACTTCAGGTTTCCAGATATCAATGTCTACTCAGGCCTTGTGCTTAACAGTCTTCAATATGTTGAAGTTTTCCCCTTTTTCCAGTTTGGTAGAAGGCCACGATCCCTTCAGGTAAACACTGATGAACTCAATGTTGTGGTGTAGATGTGCTTAGGGTCTTGGTGTCAGAACTGCCCAGCAGAGTCTAGAAGATGATATCCTCTACTGCCTTAACTGCCCTCTATGGGCCTGGCACTGAGAACAGGGTGGATGACAACAGAGAAGTCTGCATCCTTTGCATCCTCCAACAACTCCTCTGACACTGCAATGTGAGTGCTTGCCCAGGCCTGCACCTTTGACCCTCTAATCTTTCTGCATCAGGAACAGATCATGGTCCATAGTGCAAGTATCCCTTTTTCACAAATGATGTTGTATTTTAAACTTTCAGTGCTTACTTTATGTGAAACTTGGTCTTTAGAGTGTCTGCATAGCCTCAGAACACCTCTAGGTGTTAGGTAGAAATACTACCACCACCACAAACACAAATTCACAGCCAAACATACATTACTCAAGCAAAGCAATTCCTTTTCTCAACTTGAGCAATTATTTTTATTCATTAAATACTTACTAGCTGTCTTAATATGTGCCTGGTACTATGTTGAGTGTCAGGAGAAGAAAACAACAACAACAACAAAAGAATAGGATCAAGTCCCTATGTTGTGATAAATGCATGTAAAATTTAGATTCAATAGTTGAAAATTAAAACAGGGGTCATGGAGTCTTGTTTTATATTTCTATACTTTATTGTTAGTACTTTGTTGTTGCTGTTGTGAGTTGCCATGGAGTTGACATTAACTCACAGCAACCTTATGTATAACAGAACAAAACCTCATGTGATCCTGTGCCATCTAGATCAGTTGGCATGTCTGAGTCCAGTCGGACAATATTCAGTTGTGATGCATAGGGTTTTTGTTGGCTGCTTTTGGAGTTGGATCTCCATTGCTTTCTTCCTAGTCTGTCTTAATCTGGAAGCTCTGCTGAAACCTGTCTACCATTGGTGACCCTACTGGAATTTGAAACACTGGTGGCATAACTTCCAGCATCAAAGCAACATGCAAGTCACCACAGTTTGACAAAGTGACAGACAGGTGGTGGATTTAGTGCTTCCTGGATACTTCACAGGCACTCTGTAAGGGCTTGGGGATAGACTAAATGAATAAAGGTGTAATCAAAGGAAGGAATTCAAAACCTAACTAACCTCATGGAGACAACAGCATCCTGTCAGTAAGGCACCTCTACCTCTGTGAACGCAGCTCTTTATAGCTCTCAAATTTTCCAGCTGACCCTCCACTCTTATCCTGGGAGATCTCACTGGTTTCATCACTTGCCCCATGTGACAAAGGGCCTCACTCTCTGTCACAGCAACCAAAGGATGATGGTAGAGTTTCATGTATGAGCCTTTCAATTCTTAATGCAAATACTCTTCCCTTTGTCTGGGTCATCCAAGGGTAACAATTGACTTTTCCTTTTTAAGTTACCAACATTCTTTGCTCACAACATCACTATCAAGCCTTGAGAGACAAAGCAGCTAAAAAACCACTCACTGCAAATGGCCAGTGATCAGTCAGAAGCCCTTAAAAGCTGTAATCAGGAGCCAGTGCTGTAATCAGGAGCCAATGCTGTGCATAACACCCCATGGTTAGGCAAGCAGAAGTCACCTCCAGGAAGGATAATGATTACTCCCGTCCTAGCTACCCGGCACCTGGCTCCTCATTAATTTACCTGTGACATGTTGCTACACTTAATTGCATTTGACAATTAGCAACATTTCAACACCTCTTTTAATGGAACAATTAAGCAAGTGCTTGTCTTAGTTGCAAGAAAATATATGAGCTGATTTTTCAAAGGAAAAGAAAAAGACCAAACATAAGCTCCCACTGGTAATTCAGCTATAGACAGCTTCAAGGCAAGCCCTTTCCCTTTTGTATTTTGCAAGAATTATGTGCAAGCACGCCTTTGCCTTTTTGTGTTTGTTTGTTGCTTGGTTTCCCTGAATGAGCATTTCTCCACCAGACAGCTCCAGGCTGTCCATGCAGCCACGTGATATTAATTACAAGGAAGAATGGATGCTAAGCAGTTGCTGTTACTCATTTCTCACTCGTGTTGTTGCATTGATTGCTTGAGAAAGCAGATGCCCAGAAGGCAGTTCTTCGCACAATCAATGCAGGCCCCAGGGAAGGCTGAGAAAGAGTCTTTGAGCCTTTGTCCAGGCTTCAGTTCCTTCCAAGTGACAGACACCTGCAAAAGTGTGGCCTCTTTAATCCCCTTAGCAGTCCCTGAAAAAACTTAAGTAATTGCAGTTTTTATTACCTACCCCTCCCCAATTAATAACGGAGAGAAAATGCTCTTCTATTGTTACGAATCTTACTTTACAATAATTGTTTACAAGTCTTCGGATTCACTAATAGTCCAGTATTATCATAAGACTGCCAGGTGTATATGCTTCCAGATTCATCTCATAAGAGCTGTGAGAGGCACTGAATTAAATATATCATTTGTGAAGGGTCGATGCATTTCACTTCCTAAAACAGTCATTTAGCAGAGCAGAGGGATGGATCATTGACCTGGTCTCTGTGTGAAAAAAATTTTCCAGACTATGACCAACACCTTGGTCAAGGCTTCTGTGGTTGCCCAATACCTCCCACATTTGGGGCAGAACCCAAGGCCCTTATGGTCTACATCAAACTGTCTTCTCAAGCCATTGGTATTCTGGTTCTAGATGAACTGGATACCTGCTACCCCCTGAACATGAGCTCTGCTGTCCCACTATCACCCGCTGCCCATGCTATACCTCTTGCCTGCAGTGACCTCCTTCTCTACCTATTCCAAACTGACCCATTCTTCAAGATGCAGCTCAAATACTATGTTCTTCATGAAGCTTCATCTGACTCCTTTCACCTTTTTCTTTCCTGATTCCTCACCATACTTGGATGCTTCTCATATAATTCTTTATATATTGCTTTGTCTTATATATAGTTGGATCCTTTACTTATACATGAGTAGATGATAAACTCCTCTGAAGGCAGGTATCATGTATTATTATTCTTTAAATAACCCACATATTTCATTTGTTGTTGCTAGCTGGCATTGAGTTAGCTCTGCTTTATGGCAACTTTATGTACAACAAAACAAAACACTGCCCAGTCCTGCACCTTCCTCAGATCAGTTGCAGATCACACCCTTGTGAAGCATAGGATTTTTATTGGCTCATTTTTGGAAGTAGATATCCAGGCCTTCCTTTCTACCCCACCTTGGTCTGGATGCCCCACTGGAACCTGGTCAGCGCCATAACAACACGCACACCTGCCTCCACTGAGGGATGGGTGGCAGGTGCACATTAAGTGCATTGGCTGGGAAATGAACTCAAGTCTCACATGGAATCGAGAATTCTATCACTGAACCACCACCACCTTCTTTCAGCACAGTATATGCTTATTTATATTATCAATAATAATTATAACTATTGGATATCCTTCAGTAGGCATTTGTTGAATTAAATTGTATTGAGTTTTCATATATCGAGTTGGACTTTTTAAAATTTAGAAATCACATTGGCTTGATGGGTCATTTAATTTTTCAGCTTAAAGGAAAAGTGTGCCTCTTCCAGTGAGAAATAGGAAGGGCAAATCAACCATTTCTGCTCCTCTAGCTTCTATTTCGGGAGCTCTGGTAGCATAGTGGCTAAGACACTTGCCTGCTAACCAGACGGCTGGCGGTTCAAGCCCACCAGCCACTCCTCGGAAGGAAGGTTGGGCAATCCTACTTCGGTAGTGATACTGCCTCGGAAACCCAAGGAGGGGTCGCTATGAGTCGGGTTTGACTCCACGGCACATAACAACAACAACAACAAAGCTTCTATTTCAAACATCCCTCAATCAGCTTAGGTCAGTGTACCATCCACCCCAGAGCGGCTGGGTGTTTGTAACCTAAGTTCCATCACAGTGCCTCCACCCAAGGGAGAAATACAATCAGAAGAGCAATAATGACTTTCTGCAAGCTGAGATGGACGACCTCATCTTCCAGGTCACCAGGGCAACCATCTTCCAAAATCTAGCACAAATTTATCACACTCTTTTCTCTTCCTTTCCACATTGACACTATTGCCTCTTCCCTTACCCCACACCCTGCAGCTTGTACTCAAGGGGTGCTGATTGGACTATCTGAGGATCTGGACAGAGTTTTCCCAGACCTTATTCCCCCCACCCCACTCCCACCAGTCACCGGGGTGGCTGGTCCTGAAAGACAAGCTTGGTTCCATTTTGCACTGAACATCCTCAACACTCCCCACCCGAATACAGAAACACACACACACATACACACATGCATGCATATACACGACTAGCTGCACACACTAAGTGTCACATCTTGCTAATTGTATTACCCTTGCTAGTTATTATTAAGGTCTTACTTTCAGGACATAGAGAGAACCAACCACATAATGATCAAGGAGACAAATGGAGCATATCACTGCAGTGACTGTGCAATGATAATGAGTTACATAAATCAAAAGTTTAGTAATTTACCTATCAGATTGAGCAGTGAATAGGGCTTTTTAGTTACTATGATTGTTTGGTGATAGATTTTTTTTTAATAACTCTTATATGTAGATAGGGAGCTCTGATAGCATAGTGGCTAAGGCACTTGACTGCTAACCAAACCCACCAGCCACTCCTCGGAAGGAAAATGGGGCAATCTACTTCCGTAGTAGTACTGCTTCGGAAACCCAAGGAGGGGTCGCTATGAGTCAGGTCCGACTCGACGGCACATAACAACAACAACAACAACATATGTAGATGTTCTGGAAATGAGAAATTTGTTCCCAAAAGGGAGGCAAGAAAATGCTGTTCAAAGAGCTTGATGTGGAGAGTTAAGTTGCTTTTGAGCAAAGTTTAGTTCTGCCACCTTGGCAAGGAAGTCAGCTCCCTTCTTTGGACTTAAGAAAGTTCTATAAAATGGAAGGGTCTTTGCACTCTTTAAAAGTCCCTTTCTTTCTAAGATTATTTATTATCCATATTCCTCAGAGAAAATGCAAAAAGGGCTCTTCATGCCTTTAATTTTGTGAAGACAAAGGTAAGCTGTTGTTTCAGTGAAAGTTAGCAGGACTCCACACACCCATCCATGAGGCTCCTGATACCCTCCTGCCCTTTACCAAAGGAAGAAACATCAGCTTTTTTCTCCCTCTGTTTATAACTCCTTCACCTCCAGACCCTAAGCTAAGTTAAAGGCTTTGTAACCCTCTTCCACTCTTTCAAGTTGGTTAAATGGTTTGTCTTTGCATTCAACTGGATGGTGTCTTACATGGTATCTTTCTTGAAGTTAGACCACAAATTTTACATTGTTGTTGATTTGTAGATAAATACTGAGGAATGAATTACTATCTTTTAGACCCAAGAGGTCAACATTTTATTTTATTACAATTTCCTTTGAGTCATCCCACATTCAGGCAGCAGAAGCCCCAATGAAAATCGTTAGGTACAGAGGGAAGCTTGGACACAGACAGGGCTCCTTTAAGGAATCGTGTGTAGGTGTGTGGGTGTATATACATATATGCGTACATGTATATGTGTCTATGAGTGTGCATATACATAGGTGTGTATATATGTGTTTATATGTATGTGTATTTGTGTATTGTTGTTGTTGTTATGTGCCATTGAGTCGGACTTGACTCATAGCGACCCCTCCTTGGGTTTCTGAGGCAGTATCACTATGGAAGTAGATGTAAATGTGGGAGCTCTGGTGTCATAGTGCCTAAGGCATTTGACTGCTAACCAGAAGACTGGTGGTTCAAATGTATGTGGATATGTGCATTCAGGTATATATATACCTGTGTGTATGTATGTATGTTTGTGTGTACTTGTGTGCATGTGTGTATGTGTTGTATGTGTTTATGTTTGTGTATGCATACATGTGTGCATGTGTATGTGGATATGTATCTGTGTGTGTATGGCTTTGTGAAATGTAGCTATGCCGTCTCCTGGTTTAAGTGCCTGAATCAATTGATGGCTACATTTACAATAAAGAGGGTGAAGGTGCCAAGCCCTCACCCCTTCCCTGAACCATGGTCCTCTGCTTCCCTCTGCAAACAAGGATCCTTTTACTTCAAAATAATAATCTTCTCTGCGTGGAAAGAGACTCAGCAAGCATGAAGCAAGTTGGCACTGGTTCCTTTAGAAATGAACAGATAAACAAACAAATGGGAGCTTGGAAGGAAGAAATGGTTTATGAATAAAACAATGTTTTATTAAGTTGCTATTAAATTTCAATTGAACAGTACTCCGGATACATAGGCACAGACATATTCCTGAAACTAATTGGTTTTCCACATCTGCCTTGCTTCCTAATTGGACTAATTACTGCACTGTAGGATCATGTTCGTCGTACTACAGAAAGCAAGAAACCTTGATTTACGGTGAGAGGAGCAGCAATTAGAGGGAATTAATTCATAAAGCAACATCTAAATAAATCATATTATGAGAAGACAGCGATGTAATTATTGTGACTGGTGGGTCCCTGGTGGGGGAACATCAAACTTAAACCTCAAACCAAGCTGCGGAATCCTCCCCACATCTGTGTAGCATCTATTTCATCATGCATGTACTATCTATTCTTTAAGACCTAATTGAGGTGCTGTGTCAAAAACAATATGGCCCAACACTTCTCTCCAGCAGTGGAGGAAAAAACACCAAGTTCTCACCATCACATATTTGTTCTTTGTCAGAATTAAATATGAGCTCAGCATGATGTGGGTAATGTGTTAGGGCTGCAGTTTCAAAATGGGAGCCTTTGTAAACTTAAGTGTCATTATGAATCTTCTCTCGGCATCCAGTGCCATTTTTGGGGCTGTAGCTAAAAGAGTTTATTAGTAAGAATAGCATGTTAAACTCTGGTGCTTCAATAATTCATATCCCTTTGCTATGAGGCAACAGGATGAGGTCCTGCTGAGAGTCAGGAGCTGAGAGGCCCCCAGTGATCACCGCAGCTCCCTCTCCTTCAGCTGTAGACCTGCCCTTCATCACAAGGCTGTTAATGTTGCCTCTGCTGAGTCCCCCCGCCTCCCAATCTAGAACTTTATCTCTTTTTTTCCTTCTTCCTATCATTCAGATTGTACCTGAGAGCTTCTTGTGAACAGCCTCCAGAGTTGTCCTTTGGGACTCAGTTTCCCTTCCCGTAAAATGCAGGGAGCTAGACTGGGTTCTTCTAAGGGCCTTTGCAATCTTTGACATTCTAGAAGTGTGTGAACCAAAAATATGTGATGTTTTAGTGTTAAGAAAGTAACTTCCAGAGAGGAATTAAAGAACTGTCTCTGCTCCAGCAAGTTTTCTTAATGGTCCCTGTATCTTGGCTTTAACCAAGGGTGATTCTGGACAGTGATTTCCTCCTGACTTTGGGTCCCAATGCAAGATAGTCTGGATAGGCCTTCCCCTCTTTTTCACATCACTGCACAGGTAGAAAATCATATTCTGGAGATAATCAGAAGGGGCTGTTTGTGGCCAAAGGCCATGCAGGTTTCTGGATCCAGAGTCTGGCCATCCCGGCCCCACCATGCTGATTTGGCACTAAGGAAATCAGTAGTTTGGTCCACCTACAACCCAGTAGTGCTATGGATACCACTTGATAAATTCTTCTCCAAAGAAACTGCACTTCCTCCAAGGGAGCTTCTGACCTCTCAGTGGCCTGGAACAGTCCTCTTCTTCATGGTATAATAATAGGTTGTTACTCCCAACAGCAGGTCCTGGGCTGACTACCATCATTCATTTTTATCTGCCAGTAGAAAGGCAGGACAAGTCCTTGGGTGACACAAATGGTTAAAAATTTCATCTGCTGAAAGGTTGGAATCTACCCAAAGGTGCCTCAGAAGAAAGGCCTGGAAATTTACTTTGGAAATCAGTCTTTGAAACTCTATGGAGCACATTCTACTCTGACACACATGGGGTTGCCATGAGTCAGAGCCTAATCAAAGGCAACTGGTTAGAGAGGTGAGACCACTAGGAGGAAAATATTGACCTAACTTATAAAGTAACCACAAAGAGGAGTGAGAAGGACTTTGACTTTCTTCTGAAGGGAGACCTATTCCAGGTCAAAAGTTTAGCAAAGTTCAGAGCATGGCTTTAGAAGAATGTCAGTGACTCCAAGGATGAGAAAAGACTAATTGCCATGACCAAGTGCTTTTATACATTGCTCTTTCTGCAATGTATAAGTTTGAACACATGATATAACTTTTCCACTTCCATGTCCTCATCTGCAAAATGTGTTTCCTGGGGTTATTATAAGAATTATATAATACAGTGTATGTAAGTTTTAGCAACATGCTGGGCACAAAGTAAGATCTCAAATAATAAATATTATTATTATTATTATTATCATCATCATCATCATCATTATTATTCCCACCCCTATAGAATTTTCAAAAATGAATTTAAAAAAAAAATTCAAAAATGAAATGGAACTCATAAAGATTGATATCTTAGGCATTAGTGAGCTGAAATGGACTGGTTTAGACCATTTTGAATCACACAACCATATGATCTACTGTGCTGTGAATGACAATTTAAAGAAGAATGGCATGGCATTCATCATCACAAAGGATGTTTCAAGATCTGTCCTGAAGTACAATGCTGTCAGTGATAGGATAATACTCATACAACTACAAGGAAGACCAGTTAATACAACTATTATTATAAAATTTATGCACCAACCACCAAAACCAAAGATGAGGAAATTGAAGATTTTCATCAACTTCTGCAGTCTGAAATTGACTGAACATGCAATCAAGATGTGTTAATTATCACTAGTGACCAGAATGCAAAATTTGAAAACAAAGAAGAATCACCGGTAGCTGGAAAATTTGGCCTTGGTGACAAATAATGTTGGAGGTTACATGATAAAATTTTGCAAGACCAATGATTTATTCATGGCAAATACCTTTTCCAACAACACAAACGGTGGCTATACAATGGTGTGTTGGATTGGGTTCTCTAGAGAAACACAAAAACCAGCAAAGTATATATATATATATTTATAGAGAGAGAAAGAGAGAGAGAGAAATTTATCTTAGATAAATGGCTCACAAGCGTGTAGAAGCCGACAAGTTCAAGCTGAAAAGTTCGTCTCTGGAGGGGGGTGGGGCCCAGG
>NW_006921600.1:16637634-16643734 GCF_000298275.1 Orycteropus afer afer | reverse complement strand
GATAGTATTACAGGTAGGCCACACCCCTGGGGAAACTCCCCCTAGACTGACCGGCCGCTTAGGATGCAGTCATGTGATCCATCATGGGAACCACCACTCACAAGTGGAGTCCAGCCAAGTTGACACATCTTCAACTATCACAAATGGACTTGCCAGGTAGAGTATATAGGAATCAGATTGACTACATCTGTGGCAAGAGGTGATAGAAAAGCTCAATATCTTCAGCCAAAACAAGGCAAGGAACTGATTGTGGAACAGACCATCAACTGCTCATATGCAAGTTCAGCTTGAAGTTGAAGACAATTAAAATAAGCCCACAAGAGCCAAAATATGACCTTGAATATATCCCTCCTGAATTTAGAGACCATCTAAAGAGCAGATTTGATGCATTGAACACCAATTACCTAAAACCAGAGGAATTATAGGGTGACATCAAGAACACCATCTATGAAGAAAGCACAAGGTCATTAAAAACACAAGAAAAGAAGAAAAGACCAAAATGGATGTCAGAAGAGACTTGCTCTTGAGCAGAAAGTAGCTAAAGCAAATGAAAGAAATGACAAGATAAGAGAGCTGAACAGATTTCAAAGAGCAGCGTGATCAGACAAAGCCAATTGTGCAAAGACCTGGAGTTAGAAAACCAAAAAGGAAGAACATGCTTGGCATTTCTCAAGCTGAAAGAACTGAGGAAAAAAATTAAGCCTCGAGCTGCAACAGTGAAAGATTCTATGGGCAAAATATTGAATGATGCAGGAAACCTCAAAAGAAGATGGAAGGAATACACAGAGTCACTGTACCAAAAAGAACTGATTGATGTTCATTCATTTCAGAAGGTGACATATGATCAAGAACTAATGGTATTAAAGGAAGAAGTTGAAGCTGCACTGAAGGAATTGACAAAGAACAATGCTCCAGGAATCGACAGAATACCCGTTGAGATATTTCAACAAACAGTTCCCCATTGGAGGCACTCACTTGGTTATACCAAGAGATTTGGGAGACAGCTATCTGGCCAAATGACTGGAAGAGATCCATATTTGTACCCATTTCAAAGAAAAGTGATCACACAGAATGTGAAAATTATCCAACAATACCATTAATATCATATGCAAGTAAAATCTTACTGAAGATAATTCAAAAATGGTTACAGCAGTATATTGACAGAGAACTCCCAGAAATGCAAGCTGGATTCAGAAAAGGATATGGAACAAGGGATATCATTGCTGATGTCAGATGGATCTTGGCTCAAAGCAAAGAATACCAGAAAGATGTTTACCTGTGTTTTATTGACTATGCAAAAACATTCACTTGTGTGGATCATAACAAACTGCGGATAACATTGAGAAGAATGGGAATTCCAGAACACTTAATTATACTCATGAGGAACCGATACAAAGACCAGGAGGCTGTTGTTCGAACAGAACAAGGGGACACTGCATGGTTTAAAATCAGGAAGGGAGTGCGTCAGGATTGTATCTTTCCCCATACTTATTCAATCTATATGCTGAGCAAATAATCCGAGAAGCTGGACTAGACGGAGAAGAATGTGGCATCAAGATTGGAGGAAGAATCATTAACAACCTGTGATATGCTGACGACACAACTTTGCTTGCTGAAAGTGAGGATGTTTTGAAGTACTTATTGATGAAGATTGAAGAATACAGTCTGCAGTATGGATTACATCTCAATATAAAGAAAACAAAAATCCTCACAACTGGACATATAAGCAGCATCATGATAAATGGAGAAAAGATTGAAGTTGTCAAAGACTTCACATTGCTTGCTTCTACAATTGACGCCAATGAAAGCAGCATTCAGGAAAGCCGATGATGTATAGCACT
The DNA here is from genome assembly GCF_000298275.1 of Orycteropus afer afer. Lineage (NCBI taxonomy): Eukaryota > Metazoa > Chordata > Mammalia > Tubulidentata > Orycteropodidae > Orycteropus > Orycteropus afer. The sequence goes on along the minus strand of NW_006921600.1, from coordinate 16,641,893 downwards.
GGGCAAGTCAGCTGCAAAGGACCTCTTTGAAGTGCTAACGAGCAAAGATGTCTCCTTGAGGACTAAGGTGTGCCTGACACAAGCCGTGATGTTTTCAATCACCTCCTATGCTTGTGGGAGCTGGACAATGAATAAGGAAGCCTGAAAAAGAGTTGATGCTTTTGAGTTAGGGTGCTGGTAAAGAACACTGAAAGTACCATGGTCTGCTAAAAGAACTAAAATCTGTCCTGGAAGAAGTGCAGCCGAAATGCTCCTTGGAAGCGAGAATGGCCAGACTTTGTCTCACCTACTTTGGTCATGTTATCAGAAGGAACCATTCCCTGGAGAAAGATATCATGTTTGGTAATGTGTAGGGTTGACAAAAAAGGGAAAGGCCCTCAAGGAGAAGGATTGACACAGTGGCTGCGGCTATGGGCTCAAGTATATCAAGGATCGTGGAACTGGCACAGGAAAAGGCGGGGTTTCGTTCTGCTGTGCATAGGGTCACTATGAATCAGAGATGACTCAATGGCACCTAACAACAACTATATAATTTTTCTGGTCATTCTTAAGTAATTTCATCAAATGGTTGTCTGTTTAAATTCCTCTGAAAAAGGAAGTTTATTTCCTTCTGAGGCAACCCATGCCCTTTGCCCTTTAATCTCCTGGTTTCAACTTCTGGATCTATACTATGTCCCTCTGTCTGTGTCATTTAGAGATGATTTGTTGGTAAGTGCTGTCCAGTTAGTTCCAAATTATAGTGACCCTATGTACAACAGAACTTAATACTTAGCAGTCCTACACCATTCTCACAACTGTCACTGTTTGAGCCCATTGCTGCAGGCACTGTGTTAGTCCATCTCCCTGAGGGTCTTCCTCTTTTGCACCGACCCTCTATTTTACCAAACATGATGTCCTTGTCCAAGGACTGGTCCCTCCTGATAACATGTCCAAATTACATGTGATAGAGTCACACCATCCTCACTCCTAAGGAGCATTCTGGTCGTACTTCTTCTAAGACAGATTTGTTCATTCTTCTGGCAGTTCATGGTATATTCAATATTCTTCACCAACACTATAATTCAAAGGCATCAATTCTTCTTTGGCCTTCCTTATTCATTGTCCAGCTTTCACATGCATATGAGATAACTGAAAATCCCATAGTTTGTGTAAGATCTACTTTAGCCAAATTGATAGGGACAACAGCATCACCCCCAGGAAGCTAAGTGAGCCACACCCATCTGCTAGGACTTGATGATAGGAAGAGATTTTCAATTTGGGTTGTCTACAGAAGCTCACAAGGAGCTCTAGTGGCATAACGCCTAAGGCACTTGACTGCTAACCAGAAGGCTGGCGGTTCAAACCCACCAGCCACTCCTCGGAAGGAAGATGGGGCAATCTACTTCTGTAGTGATACTGCCTCAGAAACCCAAGGGGAGGTCCCTATGAGTTGGGTCCGACTCGACAGCACATAACAACAACAACACAGAAGCTCATAAGGAGCTCTGGTGGTACAATGGTTAAAGTATTTAGCTGCTAGCCCAAAGGTCAGTCTGCTTCCGTAAAGATTTACAGCCTTGGAAATCCTATGGGTTAGTTCTATTCTGCCCTGTATAGGGTTTCTGTGAGTCAGACTTGACTCAACAGCAGTGGGTTGGGTTTGGGCTTACAGAGGCTCATTGCGGGGACAATGATTAAAAAACTGCTCCAAGCAGATTTTTCAAATCCAAAGCAATATTTACCCCAATAACGTGAACACAATTTTACCTAGATTTATAAAAACAATTGCCAATTTAAAAAGAAGAAAGAAAGAAAAGAACAAAGAAAAGGCTGATTTCAGTAGAATAAATTCCCTTGTAATCTAGAATTGTGTTTCATGCCACAGTCCAAGACCCAGTTGAATTCCATGAGATTGTGTAGGTCATTGTTGTTGTTGTTATTTGCCATTGAGTCGATTTCAACTCATGGTGACCCCGTGTGTGTAGAAAAGAATTGTGCTCTGCAGGCTTTTCACAGCTGTAATGCCTTGGAAGTAGGTTGCCAGGCCTGCCTTCTGAGGAGCCTCTGGGTAGATTTGAACCACCAGCCTTTTGGCTAGCAGCCAACTGCTTAATCATTTATGCCACACAGGGACTCCGTGTAGGTTATTAGCTAATATAGATTAAAAGGCAAGGATCGTGAGGCTGGTACAGGACTGGGCAGTGTTTCCTTCTGTTGTACGCAGGGTGGCTATGAGTCAAAGACCACTGGACAGGCACTTAACAACAACAGATTAAAATGAAGTAAATGTTAACATGTCTATGTGAAAGGCAGTGGCCTTGAACAATACAAAAAGCAAGAACTTTTAGTGGATGATTTACATTTGTCTTTATTATGCAAGGGGCTCCATTGTATATCAGCTAGATTCACTAGGTGAGGGAATTTGGGGGAAGAACTTCAGAAGAGGGCATGTCCTGTATGCAGCTGGACACACCATGGGACTGAATCTCAACAGAGGCACCTCCCACATTTGCACACTGTTTTGTATGCACACGGAAAGAAATGCATCTGAGGGATAAGCATTCGGGGCTCAGGCATTAGGCAGCCTGAGCCCAGGTGCCAGCTTAAAGGTGTTCCTAGAAATGACAGCTGCCTGATACCTGGGGAATTGGGCACCGTTTGGGTATAGTCACACCCCTGTGGAAGGGAGAGACCTCGATCCCAGCCAGTTCAATACCAGGCAACCCAAGCTTCCAAGATCATTCACCGGACAACTCCCTTTATTTCCCCCTTTGTAGACTTCTAGCTCTACAAACCTAACAGCCAATATGACCTTGAGAAGGTAACTTAGACTCTGAGTTTTCACTGTCTCATTTCTAATAAATTATGGGTGATAATAATGCTTATGCCACACATTGAGAAGAGAGGAGTGAATTAGATGCTGTGCACAAAAGGCACTTAGTCAACAGAAACTATTCCTTGGTCTCTCAGGTTGTTTGGGATAATCCATTTGGGAATATCCTTCTCTGCAGGAATAGGAGAGGAAGCAGTGGTCCTCTCCCCAGCCTATTTTGCTTTGATGTTTTATAGTCACATCACATTAAGCTGTGTCAAATCACCTTGGTATGATGGAGGAGAATTACCATAATATGATGTTGGAGGGCATGTTTGCTGGCTGACATACAGTAAATTCCTCCATCCAAAAGCAAAACTTCACAACTTTTTACCTGCTCTTCACAAAATTTTCAGCCACTGTGAGCCAGTAAGAAGAAACATCATTTCAGACAAGCAGACAGGGATTCATTCCAATTTGGATGCTTATGCCATGGCATGAAAACCTTGCAATCAGTTCTCTAGCTAGTTTGAAGAGTGGTTAAAAGATAATGTCATTTCAGAAAGATGCAAACCAGGAGAAGCAAAGATTTATTCATTACTGTGGGGGTTTTGTTTGTTTTCATTTTCATTTAAATATGGTCTTCTTTATGCTAAAGTTTCTCTTGGAAATAATTTCTTGTTCACACCCCACAGACACACCCCACTGCACAATTCAGTCTTGTTCCCAGAGTCATAAAATCCAAAGAAATGTCCATCCAGTAATCACAGAACACTTTGAAAACTTAACACCTTCAACTCTAGTCTTCAATAGCTTTCTTCTCTATATGATAGCAATGTGGGTTAGTGAAGGGAGTGGTAAAAAAACGAGAGAAGAAGAAGGGATTACAGAGTTAAGAAAGAGCAAACATGAGAAAAATTCAATAAGAGGCCATTTCCTGAAGGTCAATAGTTAAATTTCACTTGGAATTTTCCAGACTGTCATAGTAAATATAGCTCACATATTCCACAAATTGTATGCAACACATACAAAAGAATATAAATATTTTGCAAATAAACCAATGGCCTCCCAAAGTATCTAATTATTCTCACTCTAGTTATTACATGCTGGAAAAGAAAAGTTGAAGAGGGACTGTGTCACATTCATTGTCAAGAAGAACACTTCAATATCTATCCTAAAGCACAACTTTGTCAGTGATAGGATTATATCTATATGCTCACAAGGAAGACTAGTAAGTACAACTATTATTCAAATTTATGCACCACCCACTAATGCCAAAGATGAAGAAATTAAAGACTTTCACCAACTTATGCTGTATGAAATTGATCAAACATGCAATCAAGAAGCATTAATAAGCACTTCACCCAACAGCTGCACAATATACATTCTTCTCCAGTGCACATGGAACTTTTTCCATGATAGACCATATGTTAGGCCATAAAGCAAGGCTTCATAAATTTAAAAACAT
>NW_006921600.1:16539651-16631564 GCF_000298275.1 Orycteropus afer afer | reverse complement strand
AAAAAAAAAAAAAGAAGAAGAAGAAGCATTAATAATTACTAGTAATTGATGGCTCTGGTGGTGTAGTGCCTAAAGCATTTGACTGCTAACCAGAAGGCTGGCAGTTTAAACCCGGCAGCCACTCCATAGAAGGAAGACTGGGCAATCTACTTCAGTAGAGATACCACCTCGGAAACCCAAGGAGGGGTTGCTATGAGTCAGAACCCACTTGAGGCAGTGAGTTTGGTTTAGTGATTGGAATGTTAGAAACAAAGAAGGATAACTAACTGGAAAATTCAGCCTTGGTGACATAAATGATACCAGAAATCATATGATAGAATTTTGCAAGAACAATGACTATTCATTGGAAATACCTTTTATCAGCAACATGAATGGTGACTGTACACATGGACCTTGCTGGATGGACTACATCTGTGGAAAGAGGTCAGGAGATGACTGCAGAACAGACCATCAATTGCTCATGTGCAAGTTCAAGTAGGAGCTGGAGAAAATGCAAACAACTTCATGAGACCTAATGTACAAACTTGAATATATCCCAAATGAATTTAGAGACTATCTTAAGAATAGATTTGATGTGTTGAACACTAATGACTGAAGACTAGATGAGCTGTGAGAAGACAACATTCTTGAGGAAAGCAAACAGTCATTAAAAAGACAGGAAAGAAAGAAAAGAACAAAATAGGTGTCAGAAGAGATTCTGAAATTTGCTCTTTTATATAAAGTAACTAAAGCAAATGGAAGAAATAATGAAGTAAAAGAGCTGAACAGATCTCAAAGGGTAGCTCCAGAACACATAGTATTGTAATGAAATGTGCAAAGACCTGGAGTTAGAAAACAAAAAGCATTTTTCAAGCTAAAAGAACTGAATAAAAATTCAAGCACTGAGTTGTAATATCAAGGATTTCAATGGGAAAAAATATGGACTGATGCAAGAAGTATCAAAAGATGGAAGTAATATATAATTACTGTAGCAAAAAGGATTGGTTGGCATTCAACTATTTCAGGAAGTAGCATATTATCATGACCTAATGGCACCGAAGGAAGAAAACCAAGCTGCACTAATTCCATTGGCAAATAATAAGACACTAGGAATTGATAGAATAACAATTGAGATGTTTCAACAAATGGAGGCAACACTAGAAGCACTCACTTATCTATGCCAAGAAATTTGGAAAACAGCTATCTGGCCAACTGATTGGAGAACCAAAAAAACCAAATTCACAGCTATCAAGTCATTTCCAAGTCATAGCAACCGCCATTGGGTTTCCAAGGCTGTAAATCTTTATGGAAGTACATTGCCCAGTCTTCCTTCCATGGAGCAGCCGTTGGGTTTGAACCATTGATGTTCTAGTTAGCAGTCAAGTCCCTTATCCACTACACCACCAGAGCTCCTTAATTGACTGGAAGAGATCCATATTTGTACCCATTCCAAAGAAAGTGATCCAACAGAATGAGAAAATTATCAAACAGTATTATTAATATCACATTCAACTAAAATTTGCAAACAATTCAGAAACATTTGCAGTGCAACATCAACAGGGAACTGCCAGAAATTCAAGCCATATTAAGAGAAAGACATGGAATGAGAAATATCATTGCTGATGTCAGATGGATCTCAGCTGAAAGTAGAGAACACCAGAAAGATGTTAACCTGTGTTTCACTAACTATGCAAAGGCATTGGACTGTGTGGATGATAACAAATTATGGATAACATTGCAAACAATGGAAATTCCAGAGCACTTAATTGTGTTCATGAGTAACCTATACATAGACCAAGAGGCAATTGTTTGAACAGAACAAGGAGATACTGTGTGGTTCAAAATCAGGAAAGGGTGTTTCAGGGTTGTATCCTTTCACCATATTTGTTCAATCTGTATATTGAGCAAAAAAGTCCAAAAATCTGCACTATAAAATGAAGAATTGGACATCAGGATTGGAAAGAGAGTAATTAACAATGTGTGATATGCAGTTGATACAATTTTACTTACTGAAAATGAAGAGGACTAGAAGCATTTATTGATGAAGATCAAAGACTGCAGCCTTCAGTGTGGATTACACCTCACCTAAAGAAAACAAAAATCATCACAACTGGAACAATGTCATGATAAATAGAGAAAAGACTGAAGTCGTCAATGATTTCATTTTACTTTAATCCACAATAAATGCCTATGGAAGCAACAGTCAAGAAATCAAACAATGTAATGCACTGGCAAATCTGCTGCAAAAGATCTCTTTCATGTATTAAAAATCAAAGATGTCACTTTGAGGACTGAGGTGCCCCTGACCCAAGCCGTGATATTTTCAATTGCCTTATAGCATGAGAAAGCTGGACAATGAATAAGGAAGATCAAAGAAAAATTAATGCTTTTGAATTATGATGTTGGTGAACAATATTGAATGTACCATGGACTGCCAGAAGAAGAAATCAATCTGTCTTGGAAAAAGTACAGCCAGAATGCTACTTAGAAGAGAAATGGCAAGACTTCATCTCACCTACTTTGGACATATTATCAGGAAGGACGGTCCCTGGAGAAGGAGATCATATTTCATAAAATAGATAGTCAGCAAAAAAAAAGAGGAAGACCCTCAACAAGATGGATTGACACAGTGGGTGCAATAATGAACTCAAACATAGCAATGATTGTGAGGATGGTACAGAACTAGGCAGTGTTTTGTTCTGTTGTATATTGTTGTTGTTATGTGCCGTCGAGTCGGACCCCACTCATAGTGACCCCTCCTTGGGTTTCTGAGGAGGTATCACTATGGAAGTGGATTACCCAACCTTCTTTCCAAGGAGTGGCTGGTGGGTTTGGACCACCAGCCTTCTGGTTAGCAGTCAAGTGCCTTAGGTACTACACTACCAGAGCTCCTTCTGTTCTATATAGTGTTGCTTTTTTATAGATGCCAACTTGCCAGCTGTTAAACCAACAACAACATAACAGATAGCCAAAACTTGCAGAGCTGTAAGGTCACACCTCCATGTCATGAAAAGAATTAATGACTTTGGAAAATTCATTCAAACAACAAGCTACCTAAATAAGAGAGGGTTTTTTTTTTTTTTCAAAAAAAAAAAAAAAAAAAAAATGGATAAATGTGATGAATTCAATAGCCATGTGTAGAAAAAGCCTTCAAAGACCAAGAATGAGAATTTTTAAACCTCTGAAAGACTTGAGTTAGGAGATACTAGACACTATTTTGGTTCTAGCCATTCCTAAGAAAACCTGTTCAGTAAGAGGAAAATCCTAGTTGGACCGATGATGACAGATTTGAAGTTTGAACGAATAAATATTTATTGAGTTTCTACTAGTGCCAGGCATTGTACCAGGCTAAAAGAGGGAAGGGGGGAGGGGTTTTAGTGAGGGTGGGGTAAGATATTAGTTACATTCCAGTTGATTCCAATTCATGGTGACCCCATGCGTGCAGAGTAGAACTTCTTCAAAGGGTTTTCAAGGCTGTGGCCTTTCAGAAGCACAGCGACAGGCCTATCTTCCCAAGGAGCCCCTGGGTGTATATGAACTGCCAACTTTTCAGGTAGCTTTCAAGAGCTTAATCATTTGTACCACAGAATTGGGATGAGGAGAAATAAAACCCCAAAATTTCACTGTTTGTGAAAGGAAACAATCATGACACAACAGACTGACTTTATATACCAGAATATTTACTGCAGCGGTGATTTTTCCACTTTCTGAGCTGACAGTGGGGCCAAATACTTGGAATCACATCAGTCCCAGGACAGCTCTTAGAATAGAGTGCTTTAAGTTTAGAGGAGGACATGTTTCACCAAAAGATGGATAAAATTTCCACAGTCACTATAAGTGAGGAACAGGAGCATTCCAAGTAGAAGGACCTGTATGGGCACTCAAAAAGAAGACTTAAAAAATTCCTGGTAATTTTGAGACATCATGGCTTAACAAGGTGGCCATGTAAGATGTAAACAAGGGAGTGGAATGATAATGTAACAGGACAAAATAAATAAATAAATAAAAGGAGGTGATATCATGAGTTGAATAGGTACTGGATGAAGACATCATTTAGAATTTGTCTATATGTTGATGACTATGAAGCTCATGATTGTGGCAGATTGGATTTTCCAAAACTGGCCACAGTAGCATTTTCTAATTTCATATGCTCTTCCAGAATTTTGTCACTCCCCATCAGGAAGTGGTCTATTTCTCTCCTCCTTGAGTCTGAGCATGCTGTGACTTATTTGACCAACAAAGAACAAAAAATATGTTCTATGACATCTGAGGCTACATCATAAAAAGAACATCTCTCTCTCTCTCTCTCACTGTCTTGCTCTCTTTCTATTCATCCATGGAAACTTGCCAGCCACCATGATGTCAGGAAGCACAGGCCAGATGAAGAAGCCCCATGTGGGATTCTAGCCCTCAAACAACACTCAGCATCACCTACCTCACATATGAGTATAAACAGGTGATTCTAGCTTCTAGCCTGTGAATATTCCTGCTGAGACCTCAGGCATTGTGAAGTAAAGGCAATGCACAGCTGAAATTCCTGACCCATGGAGTTCATGACCAAAATGAGTGGCTCTTTTATGCCACTAAGTTTTAATGTAATGTATTATGTATCCATAGTAACTGGAATATCATCTTAATAATAACTGGTATAGGGCTTTATAGCTTTTCACATTCATTACTCACTTAATCCTTACAATGTCCCAGTGGGGGATGTATTATTACTCTACTAATTTTATAGAAAAACAAATTTGCTTGATTAAGAGATGCAGAGCTAATAGATGTTAGAGCCAGTATGGAAACCAAAATTTTCTGACTCCAAATCCTGCTTTCTTTTTACTACATCACCTTCATTGGGAGACACTGAATTTTGGTGAACAGGAGAGAGGCTCAATTATATCTGTGATTTAGAAGGTGATTCTAGTGGTGGAGTAGGACATTAAATACAGCATTTCTGGGATCAAATTGCTAGTTCCTGAGCTCTGGGAGTGTGTTGCCTAAGGCATTTGACTGCTAACCAGAGACTGGCAGTTCAAACTCACCAGCCACTCCTCAGCGGGAAGATTGGGCAATCTTCTTCCATAGAGATACTGCCTTAGAAACCCAAGGGTCACTATGAGTCAAATTGACTCAACACCAGTGAGTTTGCTTTCTTTTAACTCAAGTTCTGGTTTTCAGTTCTACCTCTTATGAGCTATGTGACTTGGCCAAATTAAGACAGGTACCTGAGTTTCTTTCTTTCTTTCTTTTTTTCTTGTGCTTTGGGTGCCTGAGTTTCTTCATTATTAAAGCATTTAGAACAATGTCTGGCACACCAGAACTGCTCAGTAAATGTAGAAATTTATTATGGTTTATGGAGTTGCTTTTAGACTCAGGAAGAAGTGGCCCTTATTCTCGGACCCCCACTTTAGAAAGACCCACTCTGACCCATCACTAACTAGTTGTGATCAAGTCAACTCCAACTCATGGTGACCCCGTGTGTGTCAGGGTAGAACTGTGCTCCACAGGGTTTCCAATGGCTGGTTTTTCAGAAGGAGATCTCCAGGACTTTCTCCAAGGTGCCTCTGGGTGGACTCGAACTTCCAACATTTTGGATGGTAGTCAAGTGTGTTAACCATCTGCACCATCCAGCGACTTTGACCCATCTCAAGTTGACCCCTTACCCATAGAGCAAAAGTGAATGAGATCAAGAAGACCTAACCACTCAATCCTGTGCCCTCCCTTTAGAGCATGCTCTGGGTGTCCAGGACTAAGAAATTCTTTGCCCACATGGCTCCAAGTACACTTCCAAGGCACCAATGTTACCTACCCTGGTACATCATCTTAAGAGTACATTAGGCTGTTGCTGTGCTTACTCTTTGTTGTTTGCATATGGTATGAAGGACTCTTATATATGCAAGCTCAAATATCTCAACAGGAGCCAGTTCTCTTCATGCTTCCATATTCTAGTAACTCTGAGGAGTACAAAAATTCTAAGTTTGAATCTGGGCTTCCTGGCCATTATAAAGATATATATGTGTGTATATATATATATATATAATATATTATATATATATATATATATATATTAAGATAAGAGTCAAGAAAACATTTAGTTTGTAAATGACTAGCTTTATTAATAAATTTAAAATATTTAGACATGTAGTGTTTGGCTCTGTATTTGTACTCTGAGCTTTTGCCCTGCAAATGTTAGAATTGATGACTTGATTAGCAAAGAGACAAAAGACAGGGAGACCAGCTAGAGCATTCCTATAGGCATTCAAGTGGTAAATGGAAAGTGAGTTTCATGGTAAGGCGTTTCAAAACAATAAAACATAAGTAAAAGACATTTCAGTAATATAAGTGACAAGCCTTAGACTGTAGTGGCACAAAGGACTGGAGAAAGGACTCAGTGATATCTCTGACTTCTCTAGTGGTTTCCATGGATTATAGAAATGGACAAAGGAAGAAGAAGCAGGGTGTGGCAAAGAATATAGTGAGTTTGGTTCTGTGCATGCTGAGTTTGAAATGCCAGCAGAATCTTCTTGGTAAGGACCATGGCCGGTGATAGAGATCTGGCAGATATAGCCTTGGAGTCAGTGCAACCACTAGGGTAGGAAAAGAGGACTGGGCAGCCCTTCAGAGGACAAACCCCAGAAAATGTACCATATCAGTCAAGACAGGATAAAGTTACAAATGACCTCAGAATATCAGGGTCTTGTTGTTGTTGTTGTTAGCTGCAATCCAGTCAGCTTCCAAAACGTGGTGATCCAATATACAATAGAACAAAACACTGTCCATTTCTGTACCATCTCCATGATCAGTTGCAGATTGGGCCATTGTGCTGCATAGGGTTTCCAATGACCGATTTTCAGAAGCAGATCACCAGGTCTTTTTTTCCAAGTCTGTCTTAGTCTGGAAACTTAGCTGAAACTTGTACAGCATCATAGAAATGCACAGGTTCCACTGGCAGATGACTGGTGGCTGTGCATCAAACCCAGGTCCCCTGCATGGGAGGTAAAAATTCTACCATTGAACCACCAGCCTCATCAGGAGCTTACAATATCAAAGTTTGTGTGTCACTTACACAGCCTCATCTTGGGCCAGCTTGAGTTCTACCTAATGTTCCCTCTCCAGGACCCAGGCAGATGAGGTGGTGGCAGAGGGAAAAGAAAGGATGATAATTCACACACTGGCTCTTGAAACTCCATCTGAAAAGGACACATAGCCTTTCTACTCGCATTTCATTGGGCAAAACAAGTACATGGTCAAGCCTGATGTTTATGGGATGGAGAAGTACATCTCCCAGGGAGAGAGAGCAATTATTTGTGAACAATATATTCACCCACCACACATGGCATTCCAGAAAGATAAAAGTCTTCCTTCCCTTCTCACCTCTCCTTTCCCTTTACATAACTATCCAGCCTGGGAGTCAGTTGGGAGGCTGCCTTTTAAACAATTAACAGGATTTAATTAGGTTACTTTGAGAGAAGAAAACATTTTGCTAATGTTCCAGATAGGGGCAAAAGTATGGGCAAATGTGTAGAGATGGAAAGAAGGCATTTCTGGTTCTGACCATTCATTCATTGAACTGTGCCTCTTCATCATTCAAGAAATTCCTCAAAGGCAGAGAAACTGAGGCACAGAATGTGCAGAACAAAGATCAGAAAAGAAACCGAAAATGAAAAAAAAAAAAAAATTCACCATCAAGTTGATTCCAGCTCATGGTGACTCTATGTGTCTTTGAGTAGAACTATGCTCCACAGGGACCTTTTGGATGTAGATGGTCAGGGCTTTCTACTGAGAGGCCTCTGGGTGGACTTGGACCTCCAACCTTTCAGTTAATAGCCAAGTGCTTAACTGTTTGCACCACCCAGGGGCTCCAGAAAAGACAGGAGCTTGTTAACCAGCCATAGTAATTCACTTTCCATGTCACAAGAGGGAGCAATGTTTTAAAACCAAGATCAGATGTTCAAATGGTGGAACACCAACCACTGAGCAGAGCAGCTGGAATGAACTTGTGAGGTGAGTATGTGAGAGGGGAAGTGGGTAGTGGAGAGTTGTCTTGATGGAGAAATCATATTCAATATTTGAGGTCCAACTGAGTCACCATCTTCTCTCTGCAGCTTTTCTAATCTCATAAGCACATTCAGACTCTAAGTCATAAAACACTTTGCAGCTCTCTTAAAACACTGTATTCTGTCTTTTATTACATGTGTCATGAGCTTATCTCCCTTCAGAAATTGTAAACTTCTTAACAGCTGGGACAGTGTCTTATTCATCTCCATTTCCCAATGCTCGGCACTTAGTAGAATCACCACGTGTCTGCCCAGTTGAGATTTGTTCCTCAAATAAGTCCCCCTGTGGGCAAGAAGAGTTACCCTTGATTTCAGAAACTTTAATGGCTATATTTTGAAGAGGGGTGAAGGGGTTCCTTCTGGGAGGGGTGTAATTGGAGAGAAAGGAAGATTATTTCCAGAACATTAGGGGTTGCAGTTATTTGAAGAATCAAAGATAGTCTTCTCTGTCAACTCAAGGATGTTCCATTGCATTTAAAAGCAGTGCCATTTACTTACAAATTACAGTGGTTTTGATGCAAATGAACCACTTGAGGACAGTTTTCTCTCCCCACAGTAGCTAAGAAACAGTGGGGAAATTGACCAAGGATGCAGAATGCTGAGCCTGACCTGAGACCTATTAAAATAAAGCTTCTGTTTAATTATTCCTGTTTCTGAAATGAGGCAATTAGAACCCAGTGAAGAGGCAGGAGGGGGCTGGTTTGGGATTTTGCTTTCATTTATGTGGACTCTGGTTTTGGATGTGGCTAGGAGCTCTGGTAGCATAGTGCCTAAGGCACTTGACTGCTAACCAGAAAAGGCTGGCGATTCAAACCCACCAGCCACTCCTCGGAAGGAAGGTTGGGCAATCCTACTTCCGTAGTGATACTGCCTCGGAAACCCAAGGAGGGGTCGCTATGAGTCGGGGCTGACTCGATGGCAAATAACAACAACAACAACAGCAACAACAACAGCAGAGTGCATGTCCCCAGCAGTGTGGGGAAAATGCTGAGCTCAGAAGCAAAAACCCAGGCTGGACCCAATCCAGACTTCCATGAGAATTGTGGCAAATGACTGAAACCTTTTGGCCTCAGTTTCTCTCTGCTAAGTAGAGAGATCCACCCCTGCCCTCTTTCTAGGAGCATCAATGAGAGAATATTAATCTACTGGCAGATAGTCAACAATTTACAATTTTATAACGTATTTTTGCATCCATTATTTCGTTAAATCTGCACAGGACCCTGTGCAGTAGGAAAGTTTTCAAGGATTCCATTTTACTTGGATCCACAATCAACACCCATGAAAGCAGCAGTGAAGAAATCAAATAATGCATTGCATTGGGCAAATCGGCTCCAAAAGACCTCTTTAAAGTGTTAAAAAGCAAAGATGTCACTTTGTGGACTAAGGTGTGCATGACCTGAGCCATAGTATTTTCAATAGCCTCATATGCATGTGACAATGAATAAGGAAGACTGAAGAAGAGTCAATGCCTTTGAGTCTTGGTGTTGGTGGAGAATATTGAATATACCAAGAACGAACAAATCTGTCTTGGAAGTACACCAGAATGGTGCTTAGAAGCGAGGATACTTTGGACATGTTATCCGGAGGGACCAGTTTCTAGAGAAGGACATGATGCTTGTTAAAGTAAAGGGTCAGCAATAGAAGGGAAGACTCTCAATGAGGTGGATTGACACAGTGGCTGCAACAACAGGCTCAAACATAGCAACAATTGTTAGGATGGTATAGGACTAGACAGTACTTTGCTCTGTTTTATATAGGGTCTCTATGAATTGGAACCAACTCACTGGCATCTAACAAGAACAACAACATTTCCAACAGGAAAACTAGAGCTCAAAGAGGTTAAACTGCCTGAATCACATCATTAATTAGTGATAGAGATGTGCTGTTTCTCCTAACTCCAAATCCCATTCAACCCTCTTTTAGCCCTCAAAGAAAGGACAATGCTATCTAAGATAAAACATATAATTAGAACAAACACATATTACTTACTATATGTCAGGCATAGCTCAGAAAGCTACACATATATTAATTCATTAATCTTCCCAATGATCCAATGAGGGTAGTATTATTATTCTCATTATACAGATGAGGAAATTGAGACACAGAAAGGTCAAGATCACAAGGTTGTTCTTGTTAGGTGCCACAGTGGTGAAGCAGAAATAGACTGGTCCTGGAATAGGTCCCTTGTTGTTGTTGTTGTTGTTATGTGCCGTCTAGTCAGACCCGACTCATAGCGACCCCTCCTTGGGTTTCCGAGGCAGTATCACTACGGAAGTAGATTGCCCCATCTTTCTTCCGAGGAGTGGGAATAGGTCCCTAGGTGGTGCAATTGGTTTGTGCTTGACTACAAAGCTAAATGTTGATAGTTTGAACACACCCTGAGGTACCATGGGGACAAACAAGGCTTCAATAAAGAATACAGCCTAGTAAACCCTGCGGAGCACAGTTCTGCTCTGTAATACATGGGGTCACCACCATGTGTTGGAATCGACTTAATGGCCATGGGCTTGGTTTTCTTGGATTTTTGTACTAGAATGCATCCTTTGAAGCCCAGAGCAAATATTTTCAGAGCTTCTAACCAAGTTAGACATAGCCAACAAAGTGAAATCACAACAGACTTGAATTTTTAAAATTTGGGTGAAGTGGAATGATAGCCAGAATGGGAAAAAATGAGGAGTTGAAGTCTTGGAATGGGAGATTTGGAAGAGGCATAGTAAGCCCCTTCAGAAGCCTAATGCAGAGATTGGATTATTGCTAAAACAGGACTGTGGAGAACAACACACATTCAAAGCCACATGGTCAACTACCATCTTTGAGCTGGGCAAATCAAGAGATTTGGTTGCTATGCAACATGCATGCTGCCTTTGTATTCTAAGAGGAAGATTCACTTTCTATCAGGGTGTCAATCTGTAAATTTCCCCCTTTTTGGTTAAGGTTCTGGTTGAACAGAACTATAAATCTGGTTTACAGATTTGGGTCTGCTCTAGTTTTGCTTTGCCAGTCATGACTGAACTGCGAAGCAGCCCTGGTTCAAAGCCCAGATTGCTTTATCCATATCTGTAGCAGAGCAGAAAAGATAAGGGTTTGTCTTATCTATGAGTAGTTACATATATAACACTGCTTGAAATAATATACCCACGTTTTCTCTCACAGAAAATCTTTCCTCCCAACCATCATGTTGCCAGAAATGTCACCTTTAGAAATTATTTTTCTGGATAAAGTTATTAGTTCTCTTTGTTTAAATGTCCTCTCTATGCTCCTCTTCCCACTCCAACCTCCCTTTCCCTCATCCACACACAGGCAGAATAGAACGTAAACTTCTGGAAGGATACTCCTCATCCTCTCCTGCCTTACTCACACCCCTCTCTGCTTTACACCTTACTTTCCAGACCTACTAATGCCCTGGAAGGAAGATGCATGTAAGTGCATCTTCACAGTCAATTCCCTCTTCCTTAAGCGGGCACATCACCTGTTGAACGCTTATTATTTTCAGGTTTTTGTTGCTTTCCCAGCTTAATTTTAATGCCCTACCTCAGTGCTCCCATAACAACCTGGCATTTTCTTTTCATAGGACATGTTTGTCTGAACAAATAAACTTGGAGCTACTTGAAGGAAAGGATTATATTTGTTCATCTCTGTATGAACATAACCTAGTTCAGTTCCTGGTACTTAGAAATGTTTCACAAAGTTTCCCTGTGTCGATACTGCTCTTCAACACTATTGTAAACTAATTCATTAGTGTCTTTCTTCCACAATAGAGATAGTTTTATAGTTGTTTTTTCTTTCCTGTTATTATAGTAAGACATTTTCATTGGAAGCATTTTTAGTTATTTCATAAAAATGAAAAGGGAAAATAAGTATCACCAATAATATTACCATGAGAGATGTCTTCTCTTTTAGCTACTTATCTGAAATGACAGCTGGCTGAGAAAGAATGGTGCGTAAGATATATTCATTCAGTGGGACCAAGAGGAAAGGAGAGACCTAGATTATAGAGCACTGTCCCAGCAAGGCATTCATGAGTAGGATTCCTCACGGGTTATGTTCTAGGGCAAAAGGAGAAAGCATGAGATAACTGACTGCCCAGGAAAGAGCACCAGGAGGAATAAGACAGAAAAAGAGCAAAAGCTAAGAGTAAGGAATGAAGGAAGAGGCTTTGCTGCTCTGAGAGTGCAGAAATGGGAGACATGGGTAACATTTGAAAGGAGTCAGTCTTTGATTCAATTTAAACAACTTCTGAATAACCAGAGATATCTAGATATATTCTCTTATGAGATAGTAAGCAGTCTGTCTCTGGAGGTGTTCAAGTGGCTGCAGAAAGATCTTAATTCATTCGTTTAGTCCATCAGTCATTCAGTCAACATTGTTTGAACACCTGCTATGTGTCAAATGATATTCCAGATGCTGAGGAAGCAAAGTCAAATGAGACCTTATAGTTTTGTCCTTACTTCCTAGTGGTCACCCATCATGAGCAGGTTGTTGATATAAAAGATGGGAGAGTACACCAGATGACTTCTGAGATCCTTTCCAGTTATAACACCCAGTGAGTCTGAATTCTGAAGAGTGGCTCCATAGTGGTCTGTTATTTCCAACTGCCATCCTCCCAACCTCCATAGATAGCCTTTCCACTCTGCCCATACCACCTCAGCTCAGAAGAACTCCTTAGTGCCAGATCTCCCTCCCTTTTCCTTCTTCCCATCTTCTCCTCTATTTCATTGCCACTCACCCAAAAGGTTTGTTTTATTCTTTTCTTTCATAAGACCTCTGGGTACAATTTTAATACCATCCTAAACATTAGTATGCACTAGCATGCCACCCACCTGCCCTAACACCTACACATACACACAAAAACATAAAATAAGATGTTTTCCTCTTGCTTTAGGGCAAAGAGAGTTTGGTCTTCAGAAACACAATTTCTAATAGGAAAAAATATATTTCATTTTAGGGAAGGTCACCTTCCTGCCATACGAGAAATTGACTTTTTCTAATACAGCAAAGAAAAACCCAAAAAGTAAGTCAAGTTGTTGACACTAAAATAAAACAAGTTGGACATAAATATTCCACTACATGTCCATGGAGACTCAGGCCAAAGCCACTTAATGATTGCTGGCTCAGAGAAAGGCTGGGAGTATTCCAGGTTTGGCCAGGAAGGCACTCGAATCCCCCAAAATATAATAGACAATACTAACAGAAGTGGTTCCAGGAGTGGGCCCCACTTGATTCTCAATGTTAGGGCATTTCCTCCAACCTCTGCTGCTTTTTTTCTGCTTTCCTCTATTGAATGGTGTGGTAGTTCAGTTTGTATGTCAACTTGGCTGGGTCTGGTTGAGTGGCTGGGCAGCTGGATGTAGTATTCCCCATGATGAGACTGGTAATCAACTCTATGGTGGAATCTACTGTGAGCCCCTGAGTAGCTGCCTTAGGAAATGTGGTCTGCTTCCTGTATTTAAGCAGAAGTCTTGGGGAGTGATCTCTAGCCTATGACATACTTGGACCCTACATGTAGCCTTGTTCAGCAGCCTGCCATGCTCTGCCAACTTTGGGACTTACAATGGACTTAAATTAATGGCCTGCCTTGTGGTCTGGAAACATCAGGACTGTGCCATTTTATTTGTCAACCTTGGGCTTAGCCTCAGCAGCCAGCAGCTTTCTGAGTGAAGAAAAGCCTCTAGTTTGAATGGGTCGGGAGCTGGAGGCAGAGCTGAAGTCCAAAGCTGAGGGGTTTTCACCCAGCCCCTAGAGCCTGGCATTTTGAACTTGGGCTTAAAGCTTCCAAATTGTAAGGATAAACTCCTGCTTGTTAAGGCCATCCCATTTGTGGTATAGTTCTGTTAGAGTGGCACTAGGTAACCAGAACAAATGGTCTGATGGGTTCTACCAGAAGCTTCAGATAAGCAGCCGGGTAAACTGTCTGGATGTTTTTAGCAGATACCTTCTTGAAGGGGCTGCTTAAGACACCAAAGTGAAGAGCAGAGAGTAAAATGGAAACCCTTTGCAATGAACAACCCTCTTCTGAAGACAAGGTTTGGATTTTTGTCTGCAGGGTTGCATGTATGTGTTTGCATATTATTCTCGGCAAAAGAGCATCCAGCTCATGGGGCATATTGAGGCTAGAATTCAGCCCTGGCACACCTACCCAAAACAGACTTTTCAAAGTCCCATAAAGGCAGTGAACAGCCTAGCAGGATCTTGCTAAACAGTTGCTTTGAGATTATGCTATATCTGTCATTTCCACCTCATAGTCCACTTTCTATTATCTCTTCTCCTAGAGAAGGCTAGAAGGAGCTTTGTTGTGCAGGGGTTAAGGCATTTGGATGTGAACCCACCAGCCACTCCATGGAACAAAGATGAGGCAATCAGCTTCCTTAAAGATTTGCAGCCTTGGAAACCCAGTAGTGGTCTCTGTGAGTCAGGATCGATTTGATGGCAGTGAGTTTGTTTTTTGGGGCTGGAAGCAGCAGGACAAAACATAGCATCATCAGCTTGTTAGTTTGTTCCCTGCCACCATCCTTAATCCTCCCTACAGACAGTGGGAGATTGAAGGCAACTCTGAACAGGGAAAGCATGGGCTAAGTTCATAAGGGAGTTTGTTTCTTATCCAGCTACTGTATCCAATGGTGTAGATGTGAGCCGGTCACCTAATCTCACTAAGCTTGGGTTTCTTCATTCCTAAAATGAACTTAATCACAGTTCTATCAATCTCAAAGTTCACAATGACAAATGAAGAAAAGAGATTATCTGTCTTTCAGTCTGGACCCTAGTGTCCTTGGGAAGCTGTGCTAGAGGGAACTTAGAGGAACAATCAGACCAGTCTCCCTTCTCTTCTCTGTCCTTCTCTCCCCTCCCCTCCTCCAAGCAAGTGAGAACTCCATTCCTTGAAATGCACCCAGATCCTGCTCCCTAAAATGCTGCAGGGTATTTTCCCAAAGAAAATGTCCCCAGGGTCCAGCAGAGGTAGGCCTGTGCTTACCCTGGACCATTTTCCATCTCTCTGTAGAATTCATATTGGGGAGGGAAAGGAGAGTGGAGACAGGGTGCTGACTGGAACAAGTTCGAGTAACTCCAAGTAGCTGAGCCTCAATGTACCCCACCTGTGCTCTTTCCACCCCTTCATTTGCCTTCTTTGTGCCCAGGCCACTCCCTAAGCTGATGGGGCAAAAGGCCAATGTGTCCTCTTAGCTAATGTGCAGAGGCTGGCTCAGCCACTTTTGTCACCATGAAAATATGGTAGGTCCCATTGCCCTTCAACCCAGCACCCCTTGCAGGGCAAAGCCCCCAGTGAGATCATTATTTGCACCAACCTTCGGCTGTCAGCCCAGTGCTCCCTGAGCTCTCCAAGCCCCTGGGACTGGAAATTTAGTAGTTGATCAGGCACTAGGGCTTCCAATTTATGGTTCAGAGAAAAGAAACCCTATTAATCTGGCACCTTTTATTCCACTGTAAATCCCAGCCATATTTAACTCAGCCTCCATCAAGGTTTTCCCCCTATCTGCCAACAGCAGGCCCATAATATAAAGCTTGCCAATTCAAGGAGAAATTAAGATCCTACTTAGTATTCAAAGGAGGGTCCCTTTCACTAGCTTCCTTTTTTTAAGTGCCTCATCATGCCCATTTAATGTGGGGGAGGAGCATCTCTGTTTCCACTTGTTGTTGTTGTTGTTATGTGCCATCGAGTCGGCCCCGACTCATAGCGACCCCTCCTTGGGTTTTCGAGGCAGTATCACTACGGAAGTAGGATTGCCCAACCTTCCTGTTTCCACTTAGGGAAGCCCATTTGGTCATGTTGCTGGGGAAAAGGAGACCTCCTTACCTTCTACCTAGTAAAGAGCAAACTCAGACTATCTGTGCTGATCACTTGGTGACAGTCCATTCTCCTCATGAAGCTCAGGGAAGGGAAATTATTCATCAAGGTCACGGGCTCGGAGTGGCAAAGCCTGGACCAGAGAAAGTGGAAAAGGAAAAGAAGTTATCATCATCATCGTCGTCGTCACCATTAATGTGAGCATCTCCTGTGTTCAAGGCACTTTTACGTATTCTTTCCTATTAAATACTTAAAACCCTGCAAGACTGGTCATATTACCTCTATTTAATAAAGAAAAGGGCACCGATGATAGAATTCAGTGCTACAATTCTTGCCTTCCATGAGAGACACTCGGGTTCAATTCCCAGCCATTGCACCTCACTTGCAGCCTTCATCTGTGTGTCAGTGGAGGCTTGCATGATGCTATGATGCTGAGCAGATTTCAGTGGAGCTTCCAGATTGAGATAGACTAGGAATAAAGGCCTGGTGATTTACTTCAAAATATCAGCCAATGAAAACCGTACAAACCACAATGGTCTGATCTACAACTGATTATGGGGCTGACACAGGGCCGGGCAGCATTTCATTCCATTGTGCATGGGTTACCTTCAGTTGGAGCTGACTCAACAACAGCTAACAATAGCACAACAACAAAGAAAGAAGGAAACTGAGACTCAGACAAGCCGGAAAGAAAGGAATAAGGTTAGCATTAGAATCTCTGCTTCTCAAGGCAATTCATTGAGAACCACCAAATATTTCCTGAGGGCCTATTTTGTGTAAGGCACTATTCTAGGAGATTGGAATATGGAGGTCAACTAGGATCCCTGTCTTCCCATCTACTGGGAAGAAACAGAAATAAAGAAATAAGCCAGATAATTATCAGAAAGAGATAAGTGCACACAGAGAATGAAAATGGGATCACGTGATAGAGAACGTTAGGTAGAGTTGTCAGGAAAGGCCTCTCTGAGGAGGTGACATTGAAGGAGGGATCTGAATGCAAGAAAGAGCCAGTTCATACAAAGGCCAGAGAAAGTGGGATCTAAACAGAGAGATTGTTAAAAGGCTCAAGTCAGGAATGAGTGGGGCTGGTTTAATGTCTGAAGAACAGGAAAGTCAGGGTGGCAGAGAGATGGACAGCATAAGATGAGTCTAGGGAAGTAGATAAGTGACAGACTAAGGAGTTCACAGTGGTGCAGATGATTAATATAGTCAACTGCTAACTGAAAGGTTGGAGCTTCAAGTCCACCCAGAGGCACCTTAGAAGAAAGAGTTGGCAAACCACTTCCAAAAATTAGGCATTGAAACTCTACTAGGCACAGTCCTACTCGGACACATGTTGGGTTATCAACAGCAGTTGACTCAATGGCACTTAGGGAAAAAGAGAGAGAGAGGAAAAAAAAAAAAGAAAAACCTATTGGAAGGTTTTAAGCAAGACACTAACATGATCTTAGCATTTATAAACAGCAATTGGCCCATGCTGCTGCAGTGGGGGAGATAAGATGTAATTATTTCCCTACTTAAGAGTTTCAGAGGAGTCCTCTCAAAAAGCCAACTGTGCCAACTACTTTAAGGTGTTGTTTGAGGGGACAGCACCTGCCACTGCACCTGAAAATCTTACCGACAACATTTCCTCCAGTTGTTATTGTTGTTATGTTGTTGTTGTTATGTGCCGTGGAGTCGGCCCCGACTCATAGCGACCCCTCCTTGGGTTTCCGAGGCAGTATCACTACGGAAGTAGGATTGCCCAACCTTCTTTCCGAGGAGTGGCTGGTGGGTTTGAACCGCCAGCCGTCTGGTTAGCAGGCAAGTGTCTTAGCCACTATGCTACCAGAGCTCCCTCCTTATTTCCTCCAGGCAAAGAAAATAATGAAACCGTTCTGTTGTACATAGGTTGCTATGAGTTGGAGCCAACTCCATGGCACCTAACAACAAAAACAAACAAATAAAAACATAAAGAAGTGAGAGCACAGAAAACCTTTATCAGCCTGGCATCCCAGAACCAGTTGAATCATTCAGTTGAGTCATTCCTAATGCATATTCCTGAAGAAATGGAGAGACATGCTGATGGAGGAGGGAGCAGATGAGGAGAGGCCCACATCAATGGCTGGACCAAGAGTCCTTCAAAATCCAATAGCATGAATATCCAGACCTGTCTAACTCCCCAAAACCTACTCTAGTGTGTTTGAACACCAGAAAGAAGTTGAATAAGTAACTTTGCTTCTCTTCTTCAAACTGACAGCTATAAATTCAGTCTGTAACTCAGTCCCCCGAGGAAGGTGGAAAGGAGAGTTTTCCTTCTGCCTCATGGGGTGGCCAACCTCTACACATTCTCACAGCATTTCTTGGATGTGAGGACTGGACCTTCTGACTTAGAACTACATGGGGCACCAGTGATTGTCTGTCAGTGTCAGGCAATGTGAATTTCCAAGCGTGGCATGGTTTTTGATGCACACCAATATTTGTGGATTGCTGGAAGCCCAGTATCTGTGGGTTTCTTTCTATCTGCTACAAAGAGAACTCTTGCTCAGAGGGCTTCAGGATATTGTGCTGGTCAGTTCCTGGTTATAATAGCTCACCGCTCTATCCTTTTCAGCACAAGAATCATCTCATTTGTCCTCAAAAGCTCTATAAGAGGGCAAGGTAATTTCCTTAAAAAAAAAAGCCATCCAGGTGACTCTGACTCCTGCTGACCCCATGTATGTCAGGGTAGAACCGAGCTCCATAGAGTTTTCAATGGCTAATTTTGTAGAAGCAGATTACCAGGTCTTTCTTCTGAGGCACCTCTAGTGAGACTCCAATCTCCAGCCTCTTGTACCACTCCTGGAAATGTGTTTCCTTTTTAGAAATGAAGAAATAGAGACAGAAGAAGCTCGTGGACTTGCTCAAGGTTACGTGGCAGATAGGGAGTAGAATTTGGGTTTGAATCAGGTGTCTATGCTATTTCAAAATGATAGTAACCAGCTGTTCCAGGAGCAAGTGGCAATGCCCCATCTTTACAGCAAAGTAACTATTTGGAAAGCATCATGCAGAAAAAGAAATCCTTGCTGTGTTCTGAGGGCAACTTAATTGATCTGATTTATCTCAACATGGATAAGGAACTGCCAAGGCCCTCACAGTACAGGGAGTCCTGGTTTATTGTTTTCTCCCTGCGGCAGGTTTTAAAAAGTCATAAAAGCCTGGATTTTTATCTCTGATGCATACCCTGGTAGATTAATCAGTTTCCTGATCACACTGACTCTCTCCTCCAACAACACACACAAGGGAGGGACTGAAGCTGTTTTTCAACCTGGGGAGGATATGAGAGGAAGATAGGGGTTTGGGGTGGGATTTCTTTTTGTTCCTAAGCCAAGTATGCTTGTCCCACACTATGCCCTTTGGAGAAGGGAGTGGAATTACTTCTAAGGGGCTTCAAAGAGAAATCACAACTGATTGGCAAGTCTGAATTCTGTCCAAGTTGGAGTGAATCACTGGGGTGGGAAAGGGAGGTTACAGAGATTTTTAACTCTTTCTGGGAAAGATGTGTCTACTCAGTCAATATGAATGATTCTTAAACCCTCACATAGATAAGAATCACATTGGATTTTGTTTAAAATGCAGATTCATATATCTCATTCCCCAAGAATCTAATTCCAGGGATCTGGGATGGGGTTTGGGAATTCCCAAGTGACCTTTAACCAGTATCCCCAGGTGACCCCATTAAACTGGTCCAGAAGATCATATACCTTGAGTAAAACTTACCTACTTGGGTCAGATCTATCATCAGAATTTCCACAAATTGTTGTCTTAGCAACACTGTACATAGACAGAGAATGAACGCTCATTTCAAGTAGGAGCCTGACAATCCCACAATTCACTTGTCTATCCTCAGGGTAGGACTGCTCCTATACAACATGGTGAGAAGAGTAATTCCTCTTCCCTGACTCTGACTTCCTTTTCCAAATTCTTTTATACCCTGTGACACTATTCACAAGTACCCTTGTGACATAGTCACCAAAAGATGCCAGGATATATAGGAAATGAAATGAGGCCAGGAGGGAGCTGCAGGGATGAAGAAGAGCTTTATAAAGTCTATATTGAGGTTCAGTGGGACCTCAATATAGAAGGTAGAAGCAAAACAGGCCCTGGTGACAGCAGGATGCAAATTTTCCATTAAGAAGAGCTAAAGTGAACTTGTATATGGAAAGCAAAGAGACTGAGGCTGCGGAGTTGAGCACATAATCTACATGGGTGCTGAAGTTGCCCAGACTATGATAGAAAATGGCTTGGAGCAGAAGGTAATACACAAGATGCTGAATACCTCAGTCAAGAGTAGTTATGGCTTACAGGAAACGACAGCAAGCTGTGGGTATCAAAAGGGAAGGGACTGGTAAGTGAGAGATGTTGAGCGATAATGATTGAAAGCAGGAATGAATGCTAGAGGATGTCATCCTGATATCCAGGCTGGAGCTGGGAGGAGATGTAGTGGTGGAAAGAGAAAAATGAGTAACTTCTAAGCAAAGGGTTGCAAAGGAAGTGGTCCTATCAGGAGGAAGCCAGATTTCTCAATTAACATAGTATTGTGTAGTGGTTTAGGAATGAGGACTGGGTCCTAACCCAGCTCTGTCAATTTCTAGTTGTGCAACCTAAGACAAATCACTTTTCTTTTCCTTGTCTCATTTTACTTGTCTACAAAATGTAGATAAAAATAATGCTTACTTTATAGTCTGTTTGTAAGGATTCAATAAATTAATATATGCTAAGTGCTTAAAATAGTATCTGGCACATAGTAAGTTCTCAATAAATGTCACCTATTCAACCATTTGGTTAGCAGCTGAATGCTTTAACTGCTATGACACCAGAGCTCCTTTATTATTACTAATATTTGTTGTTGTTGTTGTTGTTTGCCGTCGAGTCGGCCCCAACTCATACTAGTTTTTAAAAATAATGCACAGTGAATGGTAATATACCCACAAATATATATAGATTTGACAGAGGATATTTCTACTTATGTATTATATAAAGGGCAAATAAAGGGCTAAGATATGAAAACTTTTAATCATAAAAAAACACCTTGAGGAAATGAGTCACTGGCCATGAGGGCTCAGACACATAGCCTTAGGGGACACTAAGGTTAATTGGCATAACATAGTTCAGAAAGACAATGTTCTACCTCCTACTTTGGCGAGTAGTGCCTGGGATCTTAAATGCTTGTCAGTGGCCAACTAACGTGCACTATTGGTCTTTCCCCATCCAGAGCTAAGAATAGTGCAAAAAATCAAAGACACAAGGGAAAAAAATATCCCAAAGTGCTAAGGAACTATGTGATTCTCAACCTATATAACCCTGAGACCAGAAGAACTAGATGGTGCTTGGCTACCACTACTGACTGCTCTGAAAGGGATCACAATAGGAAGTCCTGGATAGAGATGGAGAAATATGTGGAATAAAACTCAAAATCATAAAAAGACCAGGCTTACTGGTCTGATAGAGACTGGTGGAACCCCTGAGGCTATCTATGGCCCTTGGATACCCTTCAAGCTAGGACTGAACTCACCCTTGTGGTTCAGTTTTCAGCCAGACAATAGATAAGCCTATGTGGTGAACAATAATACCAGGAAGATACACATTCATTAGGACAATAAATCTTACAAGATCTAAGGGCAGCATTTTCCCAGGGATAAAGCTAAGACAAGAAGGAATAGGAAAGAAGGATGAAGGAAAATGGTAAACAGAGGGAGGAAGTGGGAAGAATGTAGTTACACTGTGAGGATGTTAATGAAAGTCACAAATCTAAATGGTTATGTATTATTGTTGAATGGAAAACCAGTTTGCTCTGTAAACTTGCACCCAAATCACAGTAAAATAAATAATAGTACATGAATGGAATAATCTAGAAAAAGTTTGGAGTATAGAAAAATTGCTTGATGATTCTGACAGAGACTGGCTACATGCTCATCGTCTTCCTGAGAACACAAGAGTACATTTCCTAGGCTTTTTTGCAGTTTGGTCAGGTCTTGTGTGAAGACTTTTCTATAAAGTACCTTTTAAAGCTTTCTGAGGAACACATACCAGGCAGAAGAAAGAAAACGAAAGAAGTGTAAGTTCTGAACAAATGCAAATAGAACTTAATTGGCAACAAACCCTGCGTTCCTTCCTTTACTCCTTTTGGGGGCAAGGCTCAAGGCTCTGCAGATCATTGTGCTGGTAACAGAGAGCTCTTCTTCACTAGGTAGGAAAGAATGGAATAAGCTGAAGCATCACTGACATGGGATCATACAAATAGCAAGATGCCTTGTGATTGAATTATAATCTTCATGGATGAAAATGCTACAGCAAAGTATCGATTTCCAGCACATACTTTGAGGTGTATTTTCCCAACAAGCCATACTCTCATGTAACCGCCTGAATTGCTGATAGGAGGGTCCTATTTTCATGAAGGATGTTGAACATACTGAGAAACATAGGTGGGGAGCAGGCAAAGCTGTGCTCCTCCCACAGGGGCACCAAACTCACAACCTTGACTTCATTAGTACTATATTGTAATCACCTGAGCACATTATCTTGGTGGCATGCATAAGTGGAGACACTCCGGTATTGAAAATGCATATTCATTTTTTTTTTTTTTAACCAATATTCCTGGAATGCCTTGTAAGTGCCAGGCTCTAGGCTAGGTGATAAGGGTTTGATGGCAAACTACTAGACAAGATTCCCATCTGCCTGGAAGGGAATCATTAAACAGGGAATGCAGTGAAGTAGTAAGGCTATTAGGATAAGAGAAGTGCCACAGAAATAGATAGAATGAAAATCTAGATATAGTATCTCTTTCATACATGCCCTGTGGTTTGAATACCTTGGACAAATCTTTTTTTTTTTTTTTGTGAGTCCCAGTTTCCTCATCTAAGCAATGGAGTATCACACCTTCGTCCCTCTAAGAATCTATTAATAGTACACATGCAACATTTTGTAAAATGTGTTTTTGTAGTAATTGTTGTTAGCTGTTAGCTGTTGTCAAGTGAATTCCAACTCATGGCAACCCTACATGTGCAAAGCAGAACAGCTCCACAGAGACTTCAAGGCTGTGACCTTTTGGAAGTAAATCATTAGGCTTGTCTTCCAACATTCCTCTGGGTGAGTTTAAACCACCAACCTTTCAGCTGGTAGTGAAATGATTAAACATTTACACCAGCCAGGGACTCCTATGTAAAATGTGTATTCTTGTCAAATGTAGAGAAGTATTACCATGAAATTCTTAGTCTATTTTCTCTTCTAGTCCCCATCAAGCTGATAGCTTTGTTTTACCAAAATAAACAAAACTGAAATTCCATTTCTGGCTGAGCCCCCAGGCGCACAGAAAGCAGTAGCCTCAGGTGCTTCTCTAAGGCTCATAGTCCCAGCTGTTTGCACTCCTTCTAGACATGCCCTGGCTGCCTATTACAACCCTCCTGTCCCTCTTCAGTATGGTTAGTAGGTTATATTGCAACGTTTTCCTTTCTTACTCAAAGTGTGGTCTGAGTACCATCATCATCATTATCAACTGGGGGCTTGTACAATGCAGAAATAGGGACTCTACCTCATGCTCCTGAATCAGAATCTAAATTGTAACACAATTCTCAGATGATTGTGCATTAATGTTTGAGGTGCACTGGCTTAGAACATAAGCTGATTTCTGCCTACCGCTTTAGGCAACATATGTCCTTTCATTCTATAAATAATGACTGAGCATCTTTTTGTGCTGGCACTGTGCTCAGTGATGGAATTGTACTGTTGGACCCCCAGAATAGCAGGGGAGATGCCTGTCTGAATTCTTTTTGAAATGAGGCAGATTATAAATGAATTAGAAGTAAATGACAAAGGACTGTGGGACCTTGGGAAGAATTAAGTCAGCTTGGGGCAGTTGAGAAAGACTCCACGGAGAAGGCAATTCTTGAGCTTAATGTTGAAGGATGAGTAAGAGTTGGATGGGTGGAGAAGCAAGAGAATAAAATTCCTGGCTGAGGAATAGGGATGATGGACGTTAAAGCAAGAGGAGGCCTGTTCTTCTCTTGGCTGGAGGCCCAGCCCTACCCTGCACCATGGGAAAGCACTCTTGCACTTGGCACTTGGCCAACAGTCACTGTGTGGCCTTGGGAAAAGCACTGCTTCTATCTGGGCGTCATCGTCTTCATCTAAAACCTATGAGGTGGATTAGCACTTGGCAGTTTTCAATGTAGAAAGAGTTCCTTCAACCTTCAGCAATGCACAAGGGGAAAGGAATTCTGTCCAAGTTGGAGTGAATCACTAGGATGGGAGAGGAAGGTTACAGAGATTTTTAACTCCTTCTGGGGAAGAAGTGTGTGCCCAGCCAAAATCAGTTGTTGTTGTTGGGTGCCATGGAGTCAATTTCAACTATAGTGACCCCCTATGACAGAGTAGAGGAGCTCTGGTAGCATAGTGCCTAAGGCACTTGACTGCTAACCAGAAGGCTGATGGCTCAAACCCACCAGCCAATCACTCCTCAGAAGAAAGGTTGGGCAATCTACTTCCATAGTGATAACATACTGCCTGGGAAACCCAAGGAGGGGTCACTATGAGTTGGGTCCAACTAGATGGCAAATAACAACAACAACATGACAGAGTAGAACTGCCCTATAAGGGTTTCTAGTCTACAATCTTTACAGGAGCAGATTGCCACTTCTCTCTCCCACAGAGCTTCTGGGTAGGTTCAAGTAGCCAACATTTTAGTTAGCAGACAAAGGCTTAGCTGTTGTGCCATGGAGGCTCTGAGTAAAGAATTCCATGAAGCCCTACATACACAGCCATCTTTTAAATACATAGCATACATAGCCATCTTTTAAATAAATCTGTCCCAACTGTCCTTCCCCACTTGCTTGCTATGGCCTTAGCAGTGAGGTTTACTAGGAAAACCATCCCTGCACTCAGTAGTTTGGTTGGCGATGGGTGTGAATGCAAGAGAGCTGGTTGTCTCTGAACTAGCCTGACCTCTGTTCAGTTAGGCCATTCCCACTTAGTGGTGGCAAAGTAAGCCAATCATACTCTCTCTTTGAAGGCACACAATTGCAGATGAAAAAAAGAAAGAGCAAGTTAAAGCCCATCTGACCCCAAGTCACTGTTTGACATTCAGAACCAACTCTTGGTGGAAACATCCACTACAAAAAAGAGCTCTTTAGGGTAACACAGGGTGTGGGCAGGAGTGTCCTTAGGAAAGTAGAGAGGTAGTCAGGTACTGTGAAACAGACTTGGTGCACGGGCGAAGATCTCAGCATGTCTACAGGAAAGAAGACAAGGAAAAAAGAAAGGGAAGCAAATGTGTTAAAAGAAGCCTGGAGGGAAGGGGGAGGCAGTAGAGTAACCACTCACCCTGGTTTGCATGGACTCATGGATTCTTGAGATATAGGGCTTTCAGTTTCAAAACTGGGATAATCTGAGGCAAACCAATGTGAGTTTGGTCCCCCCATGAGAGAGAATAAAAGGGAAGAGTGGAAGAGTAAATGTTTGCAAAATGGGACAAGTTGTCAACCTCCAGAGGGTGTACTCAAAAGCAATCTACAACAACCCAAATACATTCAGATCAGAGGAGTCCATGTTCCTCCTGGAGCCTGGCCAGATGGTGAGCCTGTCAGTGATTCACGGAAGCTGGTGCTCAAGGTGCACTCAAAACCTCTACTCTGACCAAGGATCCTTCATGAGTATCCCCTTCCGCAGTCTGAAAGGCTTTGCCCTGCCCAAAAATGTTCTCCAAAAAGAGCAGTCATTCACAGTGAATTTTGGCATATCTTCTCCCCTGGTGGGTGGGGCTGCTCTGCCATACTCCTCAACCCACTGGGAGCCTTGTAGGGACTGAGTCTGAGTCCCTATATACTTAGGTACTTTTCCTTCCCTCCTTATCTTTCACTCCACTCTCACCACAAATCTCACATGGGAGGTTCCCAAGGTTTCAGGGAAAATGCCATTTACCAACTTCCCAGCTGTGGGAAGGCCTCCTGTTTATATTTCCATAGTCTTCCAGGTACACACCCATCACTACATTTTTCAGGGTGTCACAGTCATTGACTTTCTTTTCTACCTCCTCTGCTTGAGAAGGATTGTGTGCCTTGTTCATCTTTGAAACTTTAAACCAGTTGTCAAGTTTTTCCTCCTCATGGTGACCCTATGCATGTCTAAGTTAAGCTATAATTCCTAGGGTTTTTAATAGCTGATTTTTTGGAAGTAGATTGATAGGGTTTTCTTCCAAGACTCTTGGGTAGACTCAAACCAACAATCTTTCTGTTAGCAGTTGAACACATTAAAATTTTGCACCACCCAGAGACTCCCAAACCAAAAAATAAAAAAACAAACTCACTGCTGTGGAGTCAGATCTGACTCATAGCGACTTCTCCTTGGGTTTCCGAGGCAGTATCACTACAGAAGTAGATTGTCCAACCTTCCTTCCAAGGAGTGGCTGGTGAGTTTGAACTTCCAGCCTTCTGGTTAGCAGTCAAATGTCATAGGCACTACACCACTAGACCTCCCAGTGCCCAGGAAAATACTTGCCATGTAGGAGTTCTTCATGCAAAGTCTGACAAGTTAATTAATCAAGTGTTGTTAATCAGTTAGTCAGTTGTTGTTAGCAGACCGTCAAGTGGGTTCCCAACTTATGACAGCCCCATGTACAACAGTTTCTGAGGTGGTATTCTACGGAAGTAAATTGCCCAACTTTCCTTCAGAGGAGTGGCTAGTGGGTTTGAACCACCAGCCTTCTGATTAGCAGTAAAATGCTTTAGGCACTTCACCACCAGAGTTCTTCCCAAAAGAAGTAGAACAAAACTATAACTGAGGAAAAGACGTGCTTCTGAGCTCCCAACAGAAGAAGTCCCATAAAAGACAAACAGGATGGTGTAAATTGGCTAAAAGAAACCTGACTTGACCATCCTGTGGCATTAATCCTAACCTGTAAAGAAGGCCTATGATAAGAAGGTGGTAGACCTGGGGTCTGACTTCTGTTCTACTGTGTGTGTTTTCAGTTAGGTGGCCTACCCTCTCAGAGCCTGCATTAGCCTTTCTCTAAGCTTGGCTAAGGAGCATAGTGCCTAAGGCACTTGACTGCTAACTAGAAGACTGGCAGTTCAAACCCACCAGCAATCTACTTCCGTAGTGATAACACCTCAGAAACTCAAGGAGGGGATGCTATGAGTCGGGTCCCAATCGACGGCACATAACAACAACAAGAAGCTTGGCTAATAATCCTGCCTAGGTCCACTGGGCACACATGTGAAACAACACACTCCAGACATTTTGAACTCTTCTAAAGAGAAGCCCTAGGGAAATTCAAAGCAGAGAATTTTCTCTGCCTTAAAATGACTCCCAGAGCTCCAACGACAGTTACTTTAGAAAACCTACTGATAGATTTAAAGTTTATGAACCTGAAAGCTAATGTACATTCCTCCATAAAGAACAGAGCACTGTTGGATTTTTGGCTGCTTATAGACTCAAACACTCACCTGGGAAGTCTGTTAGTAAATAAGGCTTATCTTTTGTAACGTGCAAGCTTTCCACTTTTAGACCTTTATTGTTAAAAGATTCTTTTGTTCTGAAATTAAAAAAAATATATAGGCTTAATGTTTCACTGACCTCCTGTGGGCATAGGAAAGAAGTGCATTCACTCCACAGATCTGGATCTCTTGGTATGGGCTTAAGAAGAATTTCTTAAATCTTACCCAACTGGTGGAAAATTTGGAGCCCTGGTGGTATAGTGATTAAGGCATTTGGCTGCAACCAAAAGCTCTGTGGTTCAAACCCACCAGCCACCCCACAGAAGAAAGACGAGGCAGTCTGCTTCTGAAAGGATTTACAGCCTTGGAAACTCTATGGGGGAGAGGGGTCACTATGAGTCAGAAATGACTCCATGGGTTTGGTTTTGAGTTCTGATGGAAAATTCTCACTGCACTTACAAATCTCCTGGGAACAAGATAACACAAGTGCTCTTATCACTTGTCCAGGATTCCTCAGGCCCTGGTAATGAATAAGGTGCCCTGAAAACTTAACCTGGTACTTTGGTCCATTCTACAAATCTATACAATGGCCGAGCAAGCAATGGGTCATGGGAATCATTCAAAGAACTAATTGAAATATAGATTTCTAAACTCTACTCTGGGAGCTCTAGTAGCGTAGTGCCTAAGGCACTTAACTGCTAACCAGAAGACTGGCAGTTCAAACCCACCAGCCACTCCTTGGAAGGAAGATGGGGCAATCTACTTCCTTAATGATACTGCCTGGGAAACCAAAGGAGGGGTCACTATGAGTCCACAAAACAACAACAGCAACAAACTCTACTCTCAGAGATTCTGATTTAGGGGGCCTTGTGAGAACCCCAAGGAGTCCTGGTGATGCAATGGTTATAGCACTTAGCTGAAACCTAAAGGCTGGCAGTTCTAACACATTAACCACTCTACAGGAATAAAGACCTAGCAATATGCTCCCATAAATATTTACAGCCTTGGGAACCCTATGAGGCAGTTTTACTGTTGTTGTTTTTTTTTTGGTTTTGGGGGTGGACCTCACCATCTGAAGTTTTCACTACGTACTTGGGTAATTCTGATGCTAATGGATCTACTTTGAAAAATCCTGACTTGAAAATATTCCCATTTTATAATCAAGGATATTAAGGCAACCAGAGGTCAAAAGTTTTGCCCAAACTCACACAGCTAATTAGAGGCAGATCTGGAACCTGACTCTAGCTCCTGACCTGGTGTTATTCTAGCATTTGCAATCAAAATACTCACCATCTATAGGGCACTTACTATTCATTGGGGATTATGCTAAACACATTGCCACATGTAATCCTTTCATCAACTTTATGAATTAGATGGAAAGTATCATTAACCCCATTTTTCAGGTGAGGAAAATGGAGGCTTAGAGAGGTGAAATGACACACAGCTAGTAAAAGACCTACCAGTTGCTATTGAATCATTTCCAATTCATGGTGACCCCATGTGTGTCAGAGTAGAACTGTGCACTATAGGGTTTCAATGGCTGATTTTTCAGAAGTAGATCACCAGGCCTTTCCAATTCTGTTTGGACTCCAACCTCCAACCTTTTGGTTAGCAGTGCATTAACTATTTCCACATCTAGAGACTCTAGTAGAGGTACACATTGCTTAATGTTCATGTACGTTCTGTGAAATAGGATGTTATGTGATTTGGGCATTGTGTTAACATGTTATATATAGTATATACATATAGTACAATACTCATGTATCAAAGTAACCCCCTCACAAGCTGCTCTGGCTCTCTATTAGCTCCCGGAGACTGGGGGATTTGCAAACTTGCACCTGGTTGTCTCTAGGTGTGAGACATACTCTGAGCAGTCCTTGGGGAGTTTGGTTGTAATCAGAAGCTATAGGGACCCAGCAGAGTCAGTAGCCCAGTATCTCCCTGATGGCCCCAACCTGCGGGGTGGCTAGGCAGGGCATGTGCCAGCAGCAGCCACTAAAGCCATGACCAGCTGTGGCTCCTGAGCTGCATGCCATGTGGTGGCTTGAGGATTGTAGCCCAGTAACAGCCACCTGGTGCCCTTCCAAGCAAGCCCATCCTTCCTGCCCCACAGATTTATATGCAGTCAGAGGTTGTGTGAATCAACTTGGTGCATACCTGTAAAAGGAACAGCGAGACTCAACCCGCAGTCAGTAGTACAACTTAACCTGAGTTCTTGCCCACCATCCCACCCTGCCCAGAAGCAGAACAGAGACATTTATCTTTTTGGCTGTCTGAAAGGTGGCAACTTAGCCCAAGTTTGAAGTGCAGTGATGTCCATGTGGCCACCAGGGATACACATTTAACAAACCTTTTCTCTTCCTTCCAGAGGGAGAATCTCTAAGATGAGGTTTCTTTGTAAATCAACTTAGAGAAGAAATCTCCTCACTTCACCCTAAAGAAACCCCAGTGTCAGCTAGAGTTTCTCTACTAGAGGATCTGACCTGTCCAGTCATACAGGCTGCCATCAGAACCCCTCCAACAAGCAGCAGATCATTAAAATGGGACTATAGAGAGCCATTCAACCAAGGAATAAGTTCCACAGAAGGTGGGGTCTAAGCTCCAGTCTGGGAAGGCTACTAACAAACACTGTTTAAGTGGATCAAAAGAAGCAGCAGGAATACTCTAATGCACTTCGTCAAGCCCTGTATTAGTTATTTACTTCTGTGCAACAAATTGTCCCCAAATCTAACAGTTTAAAGCAATAAACATTTGCTGTCTCACACAATTTCTGAGGGTCAGAAATTTGAGAGCAGTGTAGCCGGGTGGGTCTGGGTCAGCACCTCTCATTAGGTCGTAGTCAAGCTATCAGCTGAGGCTGCAATCTTCTGGAGGCTGGAAGATCTGCTTCTAGGCTTGCTCACATGGTTGTTGGGAGGACACAGTTCCTTGCTGGTTGTTAGCCAGAAGCCTTGCTTCCTTGCCACACAGGCATCTTCACAGGCTGCTTTAGTGTGGTTAAGATATGGCAACTGGTGTCCTGCAGAATGAGTGATCAGAAAGAGAGAACCACAATGGAGATTGTACTCTTTTATAACCTAATTTTGAAAGTTATTATTAATGCACATATTTTTGGTGGAACAGATCAATCCTGGTGCAGTGTGGGAGGGGACTATACAAGGGTGGTGTTTTGGTTACCTCTGTGCTGCTCTGACAAGAATATACCACAGATGGGATGGCTTGAAGAAACAGGAGTTTATTCTTTTACAGTTTGGAGGCTTTAAGTCTGAGTTCACAGTGCCAGGCTCTAGGGGCTGGGTGAAAGCCCCTCAACCTTGGGCTTCAGCTCTGCCTCCTGGTCCTGGCCCACTGGAGCTAGAGGCTTTTCTTCACTCAGACAGCTGCTGGCTGCTGAGACTGACAAACCCAAGGATGACAAGAAAAAGGCACAGTCCCGATGTTACCAAACCACACAGCAGGCCATTAATCCCAGTCCATTGAAAGTCCCAAGGTTAGCAGAGTAGGTTGCTGAACAATGACATGGCTATATGCAGAGTTCAAGCATGCTATAAGCTAGAGACCATTCCCAAAACTGCTCCTTATGTATGGGAAACAGACCACATCACTAAGGCAGCTCAGCTGCTCACAGTAGATTCCACCATGGAGTAGATTGCCAGTCTCATCAAGGGAAATACTACATCCAGCTGCCCAGCCATTCAACCAGGCTCAGCCAAGTTGAAACACAAACTTAACTACCACAGGTGGCAATACCAGGAAGTGGAGAACTTTGGGGCCACTTTGGAGGCTGGCTAACACAAATGACCTCTCTCCTCACTTTGCCTGCATTTCCTTGTCCATGTAAATTCAATAACTCATCCATCTTTTTTTCCCTCATTTTTTTCAGCAGATACTTACAGTAACCCTGAAGACCTACTATTATGTACTTTATAAGGATGAGAATACCAGGAAGTGGAAGCACTATGTTAAGCACCAGGAATATAGTCATGAGTACAATAAATAACTTCTTCCTCCTGGGGCTTCTTGTATAATGTAGAAAATAGACATCAGACAACTAGTTACACAAATAAATAAATGAAAGAGGAATTGAGAAGGAAGAGTAACATGTATGATATAAGAGTATAACAGGTATGTGTGTAGGTGAAGGGGCATAACTTGGATTTAGGAAGTTGAGGGAAGCTTGTCTAAAGAAATAAAATTTTAAATGAAGTTCTGAAATCAAGATAGGAGTGTTATGGATTGAATTGTGTCCCCAAAATATGTATTGTACCATAGTGTCTATAGCATTTGACTGCTAACTAGAAGGCTGGTGGTTCAAACCCACCAGCCACCAGCCACTCCTCAGCAGGAAGACTGGGCAATCTACTTCTGTAGAGATAATACATTGGAAACCCAAGGTCACTGTGAGTTAGAATCGACTTGATGACAGTGAGTTTGAGTTTTTTTTTTTTTTTTTTTTTTTAACCCCAATACCTGTAGTTATGATCCTATTTGGGAATAGTTTTCTTTGTTATGCTAATGAGGCACCATTAATGTAGGATTTTGTTTTGTTTTAAATTGTGATTCAGGTGAAAGTTTGCAGAGCAAATTAATTTTCTGTCCAACAATTCATACATATTTTGCTTTGTGACATTCATTGTTTTTCCCACAATGTAACAGCACTCTCCACTTCCTCCCTGTGTTCACCATTTCCTTTTCTTCCTATTCCTTCCTGTCTTCTGAGCTTTATCCCTGGGCAAACGCTCCCCTGACCTTGTATGGTCGATTGTTCTAATGAGTGTCTACCTTCCTGGTATTACTATCCACCTTGTAGGCTTATCTATGATTTGGCTGAAAGTTGAGCTATGGGGGTGAGTTTAGTTTCCGGCTTGCGTCTCTATCGGACCAGTAAGCCTAGTCTGTTTTATGATTTTGGGTTTTGTTTCATATTTTCCTGCCACTCTATTCAGGACCTTCTATTGTGATCCCTTTCAGAGCTGTCAGCTGGGTAACCAGGCACCATATAGTTCTTCTGATCTCAGATTTGTTAAGACTGATATTCATGTGGTCCATTAGTTCTTTGGGTCTAGGGTATGTTTTAAATCCATCTCTTTTGACATATTAAAGCAGATTAAGCAAGTAAGTAGCAATGGGGGAAGAGAGATGCTATGCCACAAGAAGTTCACCAGTACCCAAGAAACAAGCTGAAAAAAGACAAGGACCTTCCTTGAGAGCTGACAGAGAAAGTCTTCCCCTAGAGCTGGTGCCTGAATTTAGACTTCTCACCTCCTAAACTACAAGAAAATAAGTTTCTGTTCATTAAAGCCACCCATTTGTGGTATTTCTGTTATAACAGCACTAGTTAACTAAGACAAAGAGTAAGCTAAGGTAAGATAGGGAGGAAGAGTATTCCAGCAAGAAAACAACATGAGCAACTTTCCCGTGAGGGGATGTGCTTGGCCCATGCAGGGACCAAAAGGCCAACGTGACTAGACTTTAGTGGGCCAAGGAGAAGTACACTGTGGTTTCCCTCCTGTAACGACCTTTCCACTTGTATTCTTTCTTCCATATTATGCCCAAAGGGCTCAGCTGAAGCCTCATCTCCCCTATAAATTCTTCCTTACTCCAGCCCTCATCTCTTTCCCCTCTGTCCAGTCATACAGCATCTACCCTAACACCTTGAAATTAGTTGTATAATGTACAGTATGCTTATTGTTATTTCATGGGTTTGTATTTTTGCTCCTTTAATGTATAAACTTTCTGAGGAAAGAAACCATAACTAGTTTTTATATCCTTCTGCATCTATCACAAAGCATTACAGGTGTATAAAACAGATATTCAATAAATGCTTGAATAATTTATCATGAAACCCATGGGAAAAAGTAGTATTGGAGATCTATCTGTACAGTTACATATATATGATATTGTTCTAACTCTCTGTATAAACACACACACACACACACACACACACACCCCTACCTAATCTACAGAGCAGGCTTGAAAAGTGGGAAGGATAAAAGTGACAACTGAAATCTGGTGAGATTAGATTGCTCTGGGTGATTTTAATCCATTCAAAGGGAGGGAGTAAACTTCTACATAAAGACGACAGATTGAACACACACATTCACATTTGCTTCCTTCCAAAACCTTACTAATTACTGCAAAGGATTTTTTTCTTTAAAGCATAAACTCTCAAAGACAAAACAAAACCAAAAGGTGCAGCGACAAAATTTTAGAAACTAGAAAACAGATCAGGGGTACTAACTTGGTGACTTAGCAAACTTGAAAAAGTTAAGCCCTAAACTGTAGTAAAGAAAGCCAACAAGTGAAGCAATTTATACTGCAGCACCTGGAAAAGCTCCAGGATTATCAGCACAAGGCAATTCTGGAAGTGAAGATGAAGGTGGAACTAAAAATAGGAGATTGGTTGAAAGTCTGCTTAAGAAGTAATTACTCTTAGAAACATACTTTGAGTGAAGAAAGTAAGTCCTAGAACTACATATAGTGGGATACTATTCTTATAAATCTTGAAACAAGAACCCCCCTCCTCCCAAAAATTACATTGTTTAGGATTATATACATATGTGATTAACCCTTTTTATTAAAAAAAAAAAAAAAAAGCAGAGGCATGATAAATACCAAATTCATGATTGTCATTACCTCTGAGTTAGGCAAGAAGAGAAATTGATGGGAATGTTCCAGTTCTTAATCGATGCTCATTTTATTAATATGCTTTGTAGTTTACATATATGTTACTTGTATGCTTTGGCATATAATATTTTTATATTGTATTTTGTATAACTTACGTAAATTAAAAGAAAAAGAAAAAAAAAAAAAAACACTCATAACTCTTCCCCTATTTCAAGTACCTGGGTGATTGTCCCATACCTAAGGAGAAAACAGGACAGTTAATCTCTAAACAGAGTGAAACAAAGGGTCTTTGAAATGATAGATACCAGCTGGAGATAAAGGCAGGGATCACATGATAAATAGGCACCAAATGAATATTTATATTTAGTATGTTGAGTATTCAGCCTTCTTCCTCCAACAGTTTCCAGAATGCTTGCAGCCAAGCCTATAAGGTAGATATTTGGAAGACCTTTCTTACAGACTCTTCCAGCTCAAAAGAAAAGACCTACAGTTTTTCACATTGGTAGTTTCCCAACAAATACCCCACCTCGACCACCTTATAGTGAAGTCCAACAGTCAAAAAACCCCACATGTGTGCTCAGAAGTTTCAGTTTGCTTTTTATTGCTCCATTCATAAATATGAACAAATGACCAAGGATTTCTAAACATCTGAGGAAATTCTCTGATGTGAAAGATAGACACCGAAATCAAACGGGAAAGAGTAACTTTTCAGGAAACATAGACAGTATGAGGGAAACAACACTTTTTAAAGTTTTGTACCATCAATGTTCTCATAAAGATAAGAGGAGAGATAATGTATCCACAAAACAGAAATAGCAGTCTATAGTAAATGAAAATTAAGAGAACAAAAAAGTGCTCTTAGAAATGGGGGAAAAAATTGCAAAAATAAGAAATCCAGGAGGATTCAACATGACAGACTAGGTAGATAGACTATCTAGACCCTTCACAACAAAGACTTGAGAAGCCAAGTGAAATGGATACAGATGATAATCTTGGAATCCAGCGCTTCAAAGGAAGGGATAAAGAAGTAGATCAAATGCTGATAAGAGGAAAAGACTGAAAAAAACAATGAACAAGAAGTAGTAGACTGCCAACCAGCACATTGTGGCCATTTTGAATTAGTGCAAGCTGAGTTCCAAAAAGAGCAGGAACCAGATAATCTGCTCACTTGCCCAGGACTGCACCAGCACTCACTTCAGTGATCCTCAACCAGAGAAATGTGACTTCCTCCCTTACTTTGCACAACCTTCCACCAGAGTAATGGATCCCCCACACTCCCACCTACTCAGTAGTCAGTCAAACTTTCCCCATTACAGGGCTGTACTCCCCTGTTTTCTTCTTTTCTGTATTTTATTCTTAGTTCTTTCCTCTTCCTCCCTCTTTTCTCTCTTTTTCTTTTCCTT
The DNA here is from genome assembly GCF_000298275.1 of Orycteropus afer afer. NCBI lineage: Eukaryota > Metazoa > Chordata > Mammalia > Tubulidentata > Orycteropodidae > Orycteropus > Orycteropus afer. The sequence goes on along the minus strand of NW_006921600.1, from coordinate 16,596,253 downwards.
TCCCTTTTTATCTTCCTCTTCCTTTGCCTTTTTTTCCTTTTTGGATCCCACAGAAAGAGTGCCCTTCCTCCTGCTGACCTCATAACAGTAGCTGTGCCCAACCCAGAGGTGCACACTTCTGCAAAGCAAGCACTGCATTCCCATATAGCTATTTGGTGGCTAGCACTTTTACCAGTACTTTGCTGCTTTTTTTCCTTTTTAAAATTTTTCCTTCTCTCTAATTCTTCCCTTTTCCCCTCCTTGTTTTGCTCTTCTTCCTTTTCTTTCTTTCTGCTCTGCCCCCCCCCCCTTTTTGTGATCCTGCAGAGGTCGTGCCCACTTCCCTTCTCTTGCCATAAGCAGCACCTGACCTGGCCTCTCTGTGGACAATGGTGTGTGCTTCTCCTGAGTGAGTTCCACATTCCTTCTGCAGCTGTGTTTAGCAAATAACACTTGCACCAGTTTTATTTTGTTTTCTCTCTTTTTTTTCTTTTTCTTTATTCCTTTCTACTAAGTTTTTGCCTCTTCCCCTGACCTTTATTTTTCTTTTCTTTTTCACCACAACCCAATACTTTACTCTTTCTGATTTTTTCTTTTTTCTTCTTTTTTAATTTCTGACTGAGTGCCCCACCCTTGCCACCCCCACATTCAGTAACACCTGCCCTTGACATTCCATATGTAGTGGTGCACACTTCCTCATAGTGAGTGCCACATTTACACCACAACTGTGTTTGGCAATGAGCACTTGTACCAGTATTGTGCCTCATTTGTTATTTTTTCTTTTTATTCTGTTTCCTTTTCTCCTTTTCTTTCTTCTTAGGTCTCTTGACTTTCCCTTTCCTTCCTTTTTTCATTTTTCATCTTCCTCTTCCCCTTTTCCCCTTTTTTTCTTTCTTTCTATCTTTGCTCAGCAGTCAGGAGCTAGCAAGCCTACACAGCCATATCCACCACACCTGCCACCAACCCACTGGATGAGTGCCACATCCTGCTCTAGCACTATTGGATGGATGACACACAGTGGCCAAAACACATCCAACCTTTCCTCATTATCTCTGCATAATCAACAATCAAAGATGCATGTCCACACTCCCATGCACTACCAAAATCTACCTGGGGACAGGTGGTGAATATCCCAGTGATGACAACTTAGTGACCAAAGCAACACATTCTCTGTTGCCTGGATATAGTAAATCAAACAAAACAAAAAATCATCGTGATGCAAACCAACATAAATCAACATATTAATACAATAAAATCACAATATCTCAGAGACAACACACCACTTCAATCTCTCATTCTCTCTCTCTCTCTCTCTCACACACACACACACACACACACACACACACACAGGACTAGATGGCTCAAACAGTGACCAAAATGCAGGGCCAGAAAATTTTCAGGAAGAAGGCATGCTATTGAAAATACCTGATAAGGAATTAAATTTAGATACCTTTAATGGATTGATAGAAAGTTTGAGGGGTTGAAGAAAACACAGACAAAACTCTAAAAGAATTAAAATATAGATACAACAACAAATTGAAAAAGTAAATTGAAAATTAGCAACCATCAAAAACATTAATAGAAATCCAAAAGATTAATAGTAAAATTTCAGCTATAGATAAGTCATTGGAAGGACAAAGGAATAGAATTGAATCAATGGAAAACAGAGTTATCAAAATTTAAAAAAATCTCTTAATATTAACCAGTTAGAAGAATAATCAGAAAAAGAATTTTAAAAAATGAAGAAAGCCTACAAATTGTGTGACACAACATCAACAGAAATGATTTACAAGTGATCAGAATGCAACAGGAAGAAACAGATAAAATAAAAAGCATCGAGAAAATTGCTGAAGATTTATTGGCAGAAAACTTCCCTGATATCATGACAGATGAGAAGATATGGATTCAAGAATTTCAATAAGCAAAAGAGACAAGGAGGACATTATATAATTGTTATAGGGCCAACCTTGGGAGCTCTGGTAGCATAGTGGCTAAGACACTTGCCTGCTAACCAGACGGCTGGCGGTTCAAACCCACCAGCCACTCCTCGGAAGGAAGGTTGGGCAATCCTACTTCCGTAGTGATACTGCCTCGGAAACCCAAGGAAGGGTCGCTATGAGTCGGGGCTGACTCGACGGCAAACAACAACACAGGGCCAACCTATGCACCCAATGAAATAACCCCAAAATACTTAAATCAAACTTTAACAAAATTGAAAAGAGAAATAGACAACTCCACAATAATAGTTGTTGTTGTTGTCATTGTTAGGTTCCATAGAGTTGTCTTCGACTCATAGCGACCCCATGTACAATAGAATGAAACACTGCCTCGTCCTGTGCCAGCCTCACGACTCTTGCTATACCTGAGCCCATCGTTGCAGCCACTGTGTCAATTCATCTTAGTGAGGACCTTCGTCTTTTTTGTTAACGCTTCACTTTACCAAGCATGATATCCTTCTCCAGAGAATGGTTCCTTCTGACAATATGACCAAAGTAAGTCAGTCTGGCCATTCTTGCTTCCAAGAAGTATTTCAGCTGCACTACTGGAGCTCTGGTAGCATAGTGGCTAAAGCACTTGACTGCTAACCAGAAGGCTGGCGGTTCAAACCCACCAGCCACTCCTCGGAAGGAAGGTTGGGCAATCCTACTTCCGTAGTGATACTGCTTCGGAAACCCAAGGAGGGGTCGCTATGTGTCGGGGCCGACTCAACGGCACATAACAACAACAACAACAACAACTTCCAGGAGAGATTTGTTAGTTCTTTTAGCAGTCCATGGTACTCTCGGTATTCTTCCCCAACACCACAACACAAAAGCATTGACTCTCCTTAGGTCTTCCTTATTCATTGTCCAGCTCTCACATGCATATAAGGTGATTGAAAATACCATGGCTTGGGTTAGGTGCACCTTAGTCTTCAAGGAGACATCTTTGCTCCTCAGCACTTGAAAGAGGTCTTTTGTTGCATATTTAACCAATGCAATACATTGTTTGATGTCTTGACTGCTGCTTCTATTGGTGTTAATTATAGAAGCAAGTAGTATGAAGTCTTTGACAACTTCAGTTCTTCTCCATTTATCATGATTCTGTATATCAGTCCAGTTGTGATGATTTTTGTTTTCTTTATATTGAGGTGTAATCCATACCACACACTATACTCTTTAATCTTCATCAGAAAGTGACAATAATAGTAGGAGACTTCAATACACTATTTTCAAAGAAGGACAGAATAACTAGAAAGAAACTCAACAGAGGTACTGAAGATATAAACAATACAATCACAGAACTAGATCTCATGGATGCATACAGATCACTCCACTAAACAACAGCACAATATACATTCTTTTCCAGTGCACAAGAAACATTCTCCAGAATAGACCATATGTTAAACCACAAAGCAAGCCCCAATATATTTAAAAGCAATGTAATAGTACATCTTCTCAGATAACAATGTTATATATTAGAAATCAACAATAGGAAAAGCAAGGGAAAAAAGTCAAATACATGGAAACTGAATAATACCCTGCTTAAAAAACTACTGAGTAATAGAAGAAATAAAATATGAAATAAAAAAATCCTTGAATCAAACAAAAATGAAAATATAACATATCAAAATCTTCCAGACATAGCAAATACAGTGCCCAGAGAACAATTTATAGCAATAAACATACACATCAAAAAAGAAGAAAGAACCAAAATCAATAGTTTTACCCAATATTTACAGTAATTAAAAAAAGAACAGCGCAAAAAAAAAAAAAAAAAAGCCTACAGTCACCAGAAGAAAGGAAATAATAAAGATTGAAGCAGAAATAATGAAACAGAAAAGCAGTAGAAAGAATCGAGATTAGCAGCTGGTTCTTTGAAAGTATTAATAAAATAGGAAACCACTGTCAAATTTAACAAATGAAAAGGAGAAGATGCATATAACATGAATAAGAAATGACTTAGGTGATGTCATGAGAGAACCTACTGAAATGAAAAGGATAATTACAGAATACTATTAAGACGTGTACTCCAATAAATTTGAAACACAGAAGAAATGGAAAACTTTCTAGAGACACACTACTTACACAAACTAACACAATCTGACATAGAAAATTTGCACAGACCCATCACAAAAGAAGATATCGAAAAGGTCATAAAAATACTCCCTATAAAAAGTCCTGGCCCCTATGGCTTCACTGGTGAATTCTATCAAACATTCAGAGAAGACACCAATTCTGCTTAAACTAGTCCACAGCATAGAAGAGGATGAAATACGTCCAAACTCATTCTATGAAGCAAGCATAACCCTGATACCAAAACCAGGCAAAGATACCACAAAAAAAGAAAAGAAAAAAGAAAATTATAGACCAATATCCCTTATAAACTTTGACATAAAAATTCTTAATAAAATCCTAGCCAATAGAATTCAACAGTATATAAATAATAATAATAATAATAATAATACATCATGACCAAGTGGTATTCATACCAGCTATGCAAAAATAGTTCGACATTAGAGAAACAGTCAATGTACTCCACCATGTAAACAAAACATAAAGAAAAATAACACATATTATGTCAATTGATGAGAGCAGAAAAGGCATTTGACAAAACACAAATTCTTGATGAAAACATAGCAAAATAGCAATAAAAGGAAACTTCTCAACATAATTAAGGGCATATACACGAAACCATTGACCAATATTATTCTCAATGGAGAAAGACTGAAAACAGAGAATCAGATAAGGATGACTTTTGTCACCACTCCTATCCAATATTGTATTGGAAGTCATTGCCAGAGCAAGACGGCAAGAAAGGGAAATAAAAGGCATCCAAATTGATACAGAAAAAGTAAAACTAACTCTATTTGCAGATGATATGGTCATATAAATAGATTATCCCACAGACTCAACAAGAAAACTACTGGAAGTAATAGAAGGATTCAGCAAAGTGGCAGTGTACAAGATCAACATACAAAAATAAGCTTCCTCCACACTAACAAGGGAGCTCTGGTGGCATAGTGCCTAAGGCATTTGACTGCTAACCACAAGGCTGGTGGTTCAAATCCAACAGCCACTGCATGTAAGGAAGATTGGGCAATCTACTTCTGTAGTGATACTGCCTCCAAAACTATAGGAGGGGTCGCTATGAGTTGAATCCAACACAACAGCAGTGAGTTTGGTGTTTTTGATTTGGACACTAACAAAGAGAACTCTGAAGAGGAAATCAGAAAATCAATACCATTTATGACAACCAACAAGAAGATGAAATATTTGGAATAAATCTAACCAGAGACACAAAAGACCTATACAAAGAAAACTGCAAAACACTACAACAAGAAACCAAAAGAGACATACATAAATAGAAGAATATACCACGCTCTTGGATAGTAAGACATAATATTGTGAAAGTGCAAATACTACCTGAAGCTAATCTATAGATATAAAGCAATTCCGATTCAAATTCCATCATCACTCTTTAAAGAGATGGGAAATATTATCACCAACTTTATATGGTAAGGAAAGAGAACCCAGATAAGCAAAGGATTACTAAAGAAGAAGAACAAAGAAGGAGGCCTCACACCTCCTGACTTGAAAATTGCTATACAACCATAGTCGTCAGCCTGCTTTTGGTAAAATGACAGACACATATACCAATGGAACAGAATTGAGAACCCAGAAGTAAATCCATCCACTTATGTACAGCTGATGTTTGACAAATGGGGGGAGAGATAGTCTCTTTAACAAATGATACGAGAAAAACTGGATATTCATCTGCAGAAAAATGAAGAAGAATCCATATCTCTCATCATTTACAAAAACTAGTTCAAAATGGATCAAAGACATAAATGTAAAACCTAAAACTATAAAAATCATCAAAGAAAAAGAGGGCAAACTTAGGGGTCCTAATATGGGGCATAACTACACTATCAAGCATAACTAAAAATTCACAAATAGCAGAAGACAAACTAGATGACTGGGACTTTCTAAAAATTAAACATTTATGCACATCAAATGACTTTGTCAAAAAAAGTAAAAAGAGAACTTACAGACTGAGAAAAAAATTTTGATGACTTACCAGACAAGAGACTAATTTCTAAAATTTATAGAAAACTTCAACACCTCAACAACAACCAAATGAACAATCCAAATTAAAAAAAAAAAAAAAAAAGGGCAGAGGACATGAATAGGCACTTTTCCAAAGAAAGCATTTAAGTGGCTAACACATAAAGAAATGCTTGTGATTATTAGGCTTTAGAGAAATGAAATGAAAACAACAATGAAAGATCATCTCACACAAGCTAATAGCAAAGTTCAAAAAACTGAAAAAAAAGCATGCTGATGAGGATGTAGAGAGACTGGGACCCTCATACACTGCTGGTATAACTGTAAAATTGTACAACCAATGTGGAAAATGGTATTTGTTGTTGTTGTTTGCCGTTGAGTCAGACCTGACTCATAGTGACCCCCCCTTGGGTTTCCGAGGCAGTATCACTAAGGAAGCAGATCTCCCAACCTTCCTTCCAAAGAGTGGCTGGTGGGTTTGAACTGCTAGCCTTCTAGTTAGCAGTCAAGTGTCTTAGGCACTATGCTACTAGAGCTCATTATCTTGTGTGAAGGGAAGGGTAATGTATAATAAGGGGGAGGTCAATACAAAACAATCAAGGCAAAGGAAGACATTGGGAGGAGCACAGGAGTTAAAGGCAATAAAGATAAATACTATTTTGTACCCAATCCTGGAGTGAAAGTAATAACAATAATCTATGAGTGGATACATAGATAAACACTCAAGCTGAGCAGGGGTAAGAAGTGAATGGGACTACATCCATGAATTTATGACAGAGAATATTTCTACAAATGTATTTATATGTAAGGAGATCTGGTGGCACAGTTTCTAAGGCTAACCAGAAGGTTGGTGTTCAAACCCACCAGCCATTCCACAGAAGGAAGACAGGACATTCTACTTCTGTAAAGATTTACCACCTTGGAAACTCAATGGGAGTTGAAATGAGTTGGAATCAACTCGATGGCAGTGGGTTTGGTTTGTGTTTGGTATTTATATGTGCTGCAAATATATCCATGAATATAGTGGCATATACAAGGGGCAAAGTTATGAAAACTTCTTAGCAATAACCAAACACCTGGAGGGAGTGAGTTGCTGGACATGGGAGCTCAAGACCATAGTCATGGAAAACAACAAAGTCAATGGGCATAACACAGTCCACGAAGACAATGTTCTACATCTTACTCAAGTGAGTAGTGACTGAGGTCTTGAAAGCTTGTGAGTGGCCATCTAAGGTGCAACTACTGGTCTCTCCTCATCTGGAACAAAAAACAATGAGGAAAATCAAGGACACAAGGAAACAATTAGTCCAAAGGACTCTGGACCACGTTAAACTCAGCCTATACGACCTTGAGGCTGGAAGAACTAGATGGTGCCCAGCTACCACTGATGACCACTCTCAAAGTGATAACAATAGGAAGTCCTGGATATAGTGGAAGAAAAATGTGGAAAAAAATTCAAAATTGTAAGAAAGACCAGGCTTACTGCTCTGATAGAGACTGATGGAACCCCTGAGACTATGCTCCTTTAAAGCCTGGGACTGAATTCACCCCTTGGCTCAACTTTCAGCCAAATGATAGACAGACCTGGACCTGTAAGGTGAAAAATAATGTCAGGGAGATATGCACTCATTAGAATAATCAAACATATGAGATAAGAAGGGCAGCCTTTGCCCAAGGATAAAACTCAAAAGACAAGAAGGGTTGAGAAAGAAGGTCAAAAGAAAATGGTAAACACAGGGAGGAAGTGGAAAGAGTACTGTTATATTGCAATTAATGTTACAAAACAAAACGTGTATGAATTATTGAGTGGAAAAGCAATTTGCTCTGTAAATTTTCATCCAAATCACAATAAATACATAAATAAGTAATTTAATATAACAGTTGGAGGATATAACATTGAGGATATTTCCCAGAAAGTAAACCAGAGAGAAGAGAGAGAATAGGACAAAAAAGAAAAATTGAAGATGAGTCCAGGAGGTCCAATATTCAAATGGAAAAAATTCTTGAACAAGACAGTCAAAAAACAAAACAAAACAAAACTCACTGCCATTGAGTCAATTACAATTCATAGTAATCCTCATTGGGCTTCCAAGGCAGTAAATCTTAGGGAAGTAGATTGCCCCATCTTTCTTCCATGGAGCAGCTGGTGGGTTTGAACCACCAACCTCTGGTTAGCACTCAAGTGCCTTAGGCACTGCACCACTAGAGCTCCTTGAAAGAGAGAGCAGAGGACATGAAAGTATGCACTAAACAATTCAAGAGAGTTTCTCAGAACTGAAGAACATGGGTTTCCAGTTTGAAAGGATCCATCAAATACTCATCAAGATAGAAATGGATAAGAAGAAACCCACACCAACTCATATAACAAAACATTTTAGAGCACTCAAGAAAAAGAAAATAGCCTACAATCTTCTTGGGAATGGGTAGAGGGTTGAAAAGGAGAGCTTCCATACACAGAATAAGTAATCAAAATGGCTTTAAAAATTTTAACACAACACCAGGAGTTAAAAGATAAAAATGACTTGAAAATCCTGAAAGAATACTATTTTCAACCTAGAATTCTATATTCAATTATTAATTAAATATGAGAGCAGAACAATGACATTTTAAGACCCTTAAGTTCTCAAGAAACTTATCTCCTTCACATCCTTTCTAAAGAAGGTATTAGAGCATAAGAAACTGACTGCCTTTTCATAGCATCCTTATAGAATTTTTAACTGGTTAATGTTCAGTGAGAGAAGTAAATCGAAGGCTCTAAGGCAGGGGTTCTTTAATTTTTTGATCTCAGGATGCCCTCACCCTCTTAAAAATCAGTGAGGATCCCAAAGAGTTTTGGTTTAGTGGATTACATCCATCGACATTTGTTGCTGTTGTGTGCCACGGAGTTGATTCTGATTCATAGTGATCCTAAAGAATACTGCTCCCTAGGGTTTCCTAGGCTATCAATCGTTACAGAAGCAGATTACCAAGTCTTTTCTCCCTTGGAGCTATTGGTGGATTTGAACCACTGACCTATCATCAGCAGCCCAGCACTTGACCATTGAACCTTGGGCTGCTAACCACAAGGTTGGTGGTTTGACTCCACCCAGTGGCTCCACAAGAGAAAAACCTGTCCATCTGCTCCTGTACCAAAACAAAACACTAAACTCACTACCCTTGAGTCAGACCCGACTCACAGCGACCCTTCCTCCTGGGGTTTCTAAGGCAGTATCACTACAGAAGTAGATTGCCCAACCTTCCTTCTGAGGAGTGGCTGGTGGGTTCGAGCTGCCAGCCTTCTGGATAGAAATCAAATGCCTTAGGCACTGCACCATCCTATGGTGCAGTTTTAGTCGGTCACATGGGGTTACTATGAATTTGAAACCAACTTGACATCACCTAAAAGCAACATTAATATTTATCATATTAAAAATTAAAACTGAGAAAAAATTTATTTTAAATATTTATTTTTATCACATGTTAATGAAACAATATCTTTCTATAAAATATTTTTTTCAAGAAATAGAACAGTATCATTGTTAGGATTTTTGTTTGTTAAATCTTTTTAATGTCTGACTTAATAGAAGCCATTTGGATTTGCATACTTGCTTCATTATTCAATTGAATGTACTATGTTCCTTTGGTGGCATAAACAAAGAAAATTCTGCCACACAAAGAGAGGAGAATTTCTGATAAGAGGAGCCTTTTCTGATAATTGTGGATATTCTTTGATTCTATAACAAAATATAACAAATGACAGTTCTTTAAAAAAAAAATAATTAGTTGTAATGTAGAATCTGAAATCCTATCAGTGAACTTTACATGCTCTGTTACATCAAGATCTATTGGTACTTCTTGCACTTTGAATGTCTCTATTATCCATGCATGAATTTGTAACATCAATTAGTCATTAGGAAAATATTGGTTCACTGAGTTATGCAAAGCTTCTGAATGCTGACACATTTCATTATGCAGCATCAAAAAGATCACAATTGTTAATATCTCCTCCAACCTCATCAGAAAAATTTTTGAGAATTAGGAGCTGTCAAGCTTACAATGGTAGATATAAGTGTTCCAAATCCCAATTTTCACTTGAAAGCTCAATTTTGTTGTTGGCAAGAATAGCGTCAATTGTTTTCCTTGAACAGACTAGCTCACTTCATGCATTTTTTTAAAGAAAATATCTGCAAATACTCAAGTCTGAATAATGATGGTTTGTCTATCAGCCTTTCTTTCAAAGTAAAAACGGTTTTCCATGGAAAAAGGAACTAGTTCAGATCACAGCTCAAACAATCACACAACCACTTTTCCTCAAGATGACTGTGGTACTTAGGTATGCAGCAGAATTTCTTTATGCATATTTATTTCATCACACAAAATGCTAAAAAAGGTCTAATCAAAGGATTCTTAAATGTAACTAGTTTTGGTTTGTTTTTACAGCAATGTATGGTGGTGAAGAACACAATGACTCCTAGTACAATTGATGCCTCTGCTTGATTCATGCTAAGGTGCCAGCAGTTTTACACACGACTACTTTTACACAATCAGTGCAAAAGTCAGCACAATGAAAAAGGAAAACAATGTCTTAGTATTACCTGTGAGTTTTGACCTCACAGACCCTCCTGAATGGACTTCAGGGCCTCTGGGCATCCAACAACCACACCTTGAGAACAACTGCCCTAAGACGCCCAGTGTATGTAATGAATTAACTTCTTTCTCAAGTATCTAGAATGATACCAGTTCTATGACATCCTGGGAGCATTGAGAAAATGATCACTAAAATCACATTCTCTCTTCTTGTGTTCAAATGAGGATTCCCTATTGAAAAGGGTTACCATTGTGTACATATATATCTTCGATAAAAAATAAAAACAAAATCAATTAAATGCAATAAATTGGGGCTGTCAATCTGCAAACCCAGACTCTTGCACAGAGACTGAACCACACCCTCCAGCTCTCCTTGTACTGTCTCCTCTGCCCTCTCACATGATCAACACTGATTGGGAGACAAATGATGCTACTTAGCTCAGTAGCAAAAGCATTAAAGAGATCACTTGTGATATGGACTCACTTTAGTAATCATGGAACCTGGAGGCCCAGACCCAATGTTAGAAGACTTGATGTCCATGCGGTATGGTGTGATGTGGTAGAAAGAGCACAAGTTATGTCAAGCCTGCTTCAAATTCCAGTTCTACCACTTACTAGCTGTGGGACCTTAGCCAGTGCTTTCCATTCTTTCTCCTCATGTGTAAAAGGAGATCCTTCCCAGAGTTTTGACACTATTGAATAAAATAACTATCAAAGGTACTTTGTACAAAGATTACCTGTTTATATTCTGCACACAAAACATAAACTGTGGTCCCTGACCTCAAGGAGCACATGACTTAGTTGTGGAGTCAGCACAACATACACAAAACAAAGGAAGACCTTGTATAACCCACTACAAAATCCCAAGGTCCTGACTAAAAGGCTTCTAGAAATGAGAAACATCTATTCTCTTTAGGCACAACTTTGGAACTCTTAGTATTCTCCCATTATTCCTGGGATAAGTCTCAGGAAAACCAGAAAAAGAAGCCAATTAGGCAGATGGGGCAAGGAAAGAGGCCACTAGGTACATAATAAATGCAGTTTCAGAAATCCAAAGGCCTGTCTGGCCAAAGAGGCTTTTGTCCATTGTAAGATGCTCTTAGAGTTAAAGCATTATATCCTGAAAGCCTTTGTTTAGATGGGGGTGAAAATCAGCTTGCATGAGGACTACTTAAGTGGTTTTACTGGTAGGATTGCCCTAGGAAACAGATCTCCAGCCTCTCTGGAGGGATGGACGCTGACATCTATTTAGTTGTTGTTGAGGGGAAGGTCAGGTAAGATCTTCATCTCATAGAGGACCTGGCTGGGCTGTGAGGTCCTGGGACTCTATGGATCACTCGAGGCTCTGGAGGTTTGAGGGCAGCAAATTGGAGGCTGATACTAGCAGGTGTCATCTCCTTTTGGCATTCTGCCAAGGGGTAGTTGGCAGTTTGATCCTGCCCAGCCTCTCTGCAGATAAAAGACCTGGTGATCTGCTTCTGTAAAGATTGCAGCCTACAAAACCCTAAGAGGGTTCTACTCTGTTCCATGGGGTCACTTTAAGTGCCAACTTGATGGCACCCAGCAACAACAAGTTCCTGAGAGGAGATAAAGGAGAAGCCCCACTAAAAGCAGGGCCTCGATTCTCCCTGCTCCATAAAGTGCCACACTTTGGGGTGGGTAATTTGACATCCCTTTACAAACTCCTTTCCTGGGTTGCACGAACAGTTTGCACTTGGCTACTAACCTGAAGATTGGTGCTTCAACCTCCCACACACACCCTGTCACTCACTGCCATTGAGTCTATTTGACTCATAGCAACCCTTCCTTGGGTTTCCGAGACAGTATCTCTACAGAAGTAGATTGCCCAATCTTCCTTCCGAAGAGTGGCTGGTGGGTTTGAACTGCCAGCCTTCTGGTTAGCAGTCAAATGCCACCAGAGCTCCCCACAGCACCCAAAAATAAGAAAGACCCCCATGATCTGCTTCGGTAAAGATTATAGCCAAGAAAACCTCACAGAGAAGTTCTAGTCTACAACCATTAGGGTCACCATGAGTTAGAATCAACCCCACTGCAACACCTTCGAGAGTTTTTTTTTTTTTTTGGGTTTTCCTACACTCCTAAGAGAAGTAGAGGAAAAACAGTCCCTTCCCTAGAAAGTAAATTTTCTGTGTGCTGAGAGAGAGAACAGGGCTTGGCATAGACTGCACACAGACAATGAGACTTTCATTCACAGAGGTCACCAAGCAAAGACAAAACAGTCACTCCTAGATAGGAGATAGAATTTGGAAACATGTGCCCATGTTCCACCATCTGCTCCTGAGCATGAATAATTAAAATGGGGGAAAACTTGTTGACAAGTTAATAACAGTGCTAAAATCTCAAAGGGATAACTGGAAAAACATCCATCATTAATGAAGAATAGAAAGGAACAGAAAGGGGCCCTCAGAAAATGTCCCCACATACAAAGAGGAAAGAGAAACAAAGGAAGAATAGTGAGGGGGATGAAACTTCTCTAACTCCACCAGCCTGCACGGAAGCTTTTGCTCATGCCTGCTTTTATCTTGGCCACCAGGGTGGCACAAAAGGTTAGGTGCCCAGCTACTAACCAAAGGGTTGGCAGTTCAAGAAAATCCTGGTGATCAACTTCTGAAAAATTAGACATTGAAAACCCAATGGAGCAGTTCTCTGCACACATGGGATCACCATGAGTTGAAATCAACTGGATAGAAAGAAAACAACAACAGCATCAACAATTTACAGCTTTGCCCCTCTTTCCAGTCTCCCCTTGCTGCACTCTTCCCCAATCATCCTTTCCTTCAGCTACACAACTTCTTCCCTCTCACTGAACATTCTTTTGTTGTTAGTTGCCATCAAGTCAGATCTGAGTCCTGGCAATCTTCTATATAACACAATGAAATGTTGCCTGGTCTTGTGCCATTTCATAATCCAACGTCCTGACTAAAAGGCTCCTAGAAAGGAGAAGAAGCTACTCTCTTTAGGCACCACTTTGGTACTCTTAGTATTCCCCATTATTCCTGTAATGACTCTCAGGAAAACCAGAAAAAGAAGCTAACCAAGCAGATGGGACAGAGGAAGAAGCCACTATGTACATAATAAATGTAGTTTCAGAAATCCAACAGCCTGGTATGTTTGAGTCCATTTTTGTGATGATTGTGTCAGTCCATCTCATTGAAGTTTCCTTAGTTTTTGTTGGCTCTCTACCAAACACAATGTGCTTTTCTAGTGATTGGTCTTTCTTAATGGCATGTTGAAAGTAAGCAAAATCTTTCTCATCTACTTTTGCAAAAAGCATTCTGGTTGTATTTCTTCTAAGACTGATGTATTCATTCTTCTGGCAATCCACAGTATATTTGATATTCTCTGCCAGCATTACAACTTGAGTGCATCAGTTCTTATGTCTTCCTTTTTCATTGTCCAGCTTTTGCATGCATATGAGGCTATTGAAAAGACCAAGGCTTGGGTCCATTGTGTCCTGGGCCTTTGTGGAGGAGAAGCGGGCATTGGTGGGGCCTGGGGCGAGCCAAGGCTGTGAGACCGGAGACTGAAGGGCCTTGGAGGAGGACGGGAGCAGAGTGGGAGGTGGCACCGGCCCAGCCCACACTGAGCATCCTCTGTTCAAGGCTGAACATTCTAGACTTTGCAAATCCTATTCCCTCTGCAGTGGAGGCCCATCTCTTCCTTTTCTTCCAGAGCAATTGCAGGTATCTGTCAAGGGCCATATGTGTGAAATCTCCCCTTCATAGTCCCATCACTCCTTGTTCCCTCTAGTACCTTCACATTGCATTGCAATATCTGTTTATCTAACAATAATGATAATAAACAAAATAAATTAAATGCTAGTTTTTGTCTAGGCATTAAGAAAGACATTTGCATATATAATCTCTATATCTCCCAAAAGCCTGGAGGGTGAATATTATTATTCCTATTCCAAAAGATAAGAAATATTATGGGACTTACTAAAAAATCCACAGCCAGTAGCAGAGGCAGAACTCCACAATGGCAGGGACTTTGTTTTACTCATACCTGGACCCTCAGATTATGTAGTAGGCCTTTAAATAAATATTCATGAAAGGAAAATAACTAGGACATATACGGATGTTAATAAACCCACTGCCATCAAGTGAATTCTGACTCGTAGTGACTATATAAGGCAGAATAGACCTTCTCCATGGAGTTTCCTTTACCAAAGAAGATTGACACATCTTTCTCCCATAGAGTGGTTAGTGGGTTTGAACCACTCACTTGTCTGTTAGCAGCCAAACACTTAATCCCTGTGCCACCAGGGCTCCTTACTGATGTTAATAACTCTAGTAATTGCCAACACTGCTGAGTGTTTATCATGTGCCAGAGACTAAGCTGTAGTGCCAAAAGATATGTTATGTTGGGTAAAACCAAAAAAACAAACTCACTGCTGTTGAGTTGGATTCGACTCACAGTGACCTCTCCTTGGGTTTCCAAGGTGGTATCACAACAGAAGTCAATTGCCCAATCTTCCTTATGAGTAGTGGTTGATGGGTTTGAACCGCCAGCCTCTGATTATCTGTCAAATGTCTTATTAGCATCTACCATAATACCTGAGACATAATAGATGCTCAGTTAATACATTTTGAAGGAATGAATCTCTATTTTATAGATGTGGTAACTTAGAAATATTCCATATTTAGGATACACAGGATTAGAAGTAGTACAGCCAAGACTGGCATCCAGTCTAGAGCCAGATGTATCTTTCTCTTAGTCCATAACAGGAAGCCTGGACAACAACTATTTCTTAACATTAGTCTGGATGAAGTGTACCAGTTGGGATTACAAAATGGGTTATGGAAATTTTCTGAGTGAGCATTCAAAAGCTTTAAAAGCTGACGGATGATAGAAATCAGCCCTGGACTATTTGGAAGCCTAAATTCTGGTCTTGGCCCTTTTTCCAGACAGCAGGATAGCCTCAGTGAGATGCCTAACCTGAGTCCCATGTCAGCAAAGCAGGTTTTTTTGTTAGTATCAAGTGCCAATGTAGAGAGAAGTAGAGACTGTGGTACAGGTATAAAGTTTTGGCTTCTGTCAAAAGGTAAAAGTAATTACATAGGTTATTAAAATATCCATATGACTAAGTCCTGGTAAAGTGCTCTTGTGTGCTCAAGGACTCTCAGGCAGAGAGACACAAAGGTGCAAAAAGTCAGCACAGTACCCTGTAGCTCCCTCCAGCAGGCTGTTTCCGGAAAGTCCAGTTAGCAGTATTGTATCCCACCTGGTCCAGACAACTCTAGATCCCTGGAGAAGCTGCCATCATCGCTCTTCCTCTGACTTTATTAGGATCATAATTGTACATTTGCCCGTTTACCTGTGATGATGAAAGAGCATCAATGTTTCCATAATGCATGACTTGAGGAGGTTGGGGCGCTGCACATCACTTCTCATTGCAATGATGTGACACCAAAAAGCCATCCTTCATCACGTAAAAAACACTCTCCATATCGCAGTGTCTCTATTCACAACTGCCTCTGAGATATTCATGTGCTAGATCATATATTTGCCTGAATCAATATTTCCCTGACACTGGGAAGCCCGCCATCCATCCATCCCATTTCATTTGATGAAGTTCTTCTGTATCACCTCAGACTGACAGGATCACAGGCCCTGCTTCCTCACCTGATGGATGGTGTCCAGATGAATGATTGACTCATAAATTACTGTCTTGGGAGAAGAACCCCCAGAATTCAGTTAAGCCTGACAGCAATGAAGCAGATTTCAAGGAGACATGAAGTGAAGGTCAAAGGCTCATAGAACTAGAGCTGGAAAAGCTCTTAGCCAAACATTCTAATTTAACAGATGAGGAAACTGAGGCTTAGAAGGGTTTAGTAACTTGTCCACGCTCAGACAGTTAGATATGAGTAGACATTGGAGTCTTACTACACATGCTTCCAGAGATCTTGACTCGTTTTTTTCTTTTTTAATGGTCCAAAAAAGACAGAAGGTAGAGGTTCTCACTTGACTCTCTCAGAAAGAAAGAGAATTCCATTCAAATTATCTCTACTTAGCACCCAGCAGACCCTCTTGTGAGCACTCAAGCATGGATGAAACAGTTGTACCCTAAAGGTTCTACCCTTTGTCCATGGCTGAGGAAATCAGATGACCAAATGAAGTACCTGTAGACAAAACATAGGTATTGGTGTGTACCACTCTCCAGGGACCTCTTACTTCTTCTCTCCCAAAACCCATGCCTTAGTTACTAGTGCTGCCATATGCAAATATCACACATGGGTGACTTTAAATAACTCTTATTTCCTCACAGTTCTGGAGGCCAGAAGTCAGGATTCAGGGTGTGGCTCTAGGGAAAAGTTCTGTATCTATTTCAGCTTCTACTAGCTGCCAGCAATCCTTGTAGATGCATGTCCATCATCTGTCCTCTCCCTGTGTCTCTGTGTCCATTCTATTTTTTTTTTATAAGTCTTAAGTTTTTACCTAGGTTATGGTTTAATTAAAGTAACAAAGAAACCCCATTTCCAAACATGATCATATTTACATGTATAGGGGCTAGAATTTCAACAAATAATTTGTTGTTGTTAATAGTTCTAGTTGTGATTTGGGTTACGGAACAAATTGGCTTTCCATTCAACAATTCATACACATTTTGCTTTGAAATATTCATTGCAGTCCCCACAATGTGACAGCATTCTTCTCAGTTCCTGCTTGTGTTTATCATTTCCTTTCATCCTTCTCTCCTATCACTTCTTGCCTTCTTAGCTTTATCCCTGGGCAAATGATGCCCTTTTGATCCTGTATGATGATTGTTCTAATGAATGAGGACCTTCCTGGCATAACTATTCACCTAATAGTCTTGTCTATCATTTGACTGGCTTCCCAGCTTGAAAGGTGTTTAAAGACTGTATATAGTCTCAGGGGTTCCACCCCAGTCTCTTTTAGACCAGTAAGATTGGTCTTTTTTATCAACACATATTTTTTGAGGACACGATGTAATTTGTAATACCCTAATATATATCTGAGTCTTTCTGGAAGCCTCCCCTGTCAGTTCCACCTTAAAAAAAAAAAAAAAAAAATGTAGTTGTCATTAAATCAATTCTGACTCATGGCAACTTTACCTATGTCAGAGTAGAATAGTGCTACATAATATTTCCAGTGGCTGATTGCTTGAAAGTAGATAAGCAGGGCTTTCTTCTGAGACACCTCTGAGTAGATTTGGACTTGAACTTCCAACTTTCAGGATGGCAGTTGAGCATGTTAACCATTTGTACCACACAGGGACTCCAGCCCCACCTTGTGCTGCCTCTTCCCCACAACCCACACCCGTCATGTGCTCCATGGGCATCGGTCATCCAGCACTTATAGCATGCATGACAGATGAGGAACCATCACTCTCTTTTGCCTCTTTCTTCACACAACTGTGGAACTGCCCAGTTCCACATATTCTGCCTCCACAATGTCTCTCATGCTCAGTGATTTGCTGGTAAATATTTTAAAACCAGGACCCCAAAAATTAAAAGTCTTGATTTCAAGAACTTGATGATATCCATGCTATAACTATTCCCACCCCAGCCAGTTTCAAGTTAACAACATGATTCTGTTGAACCATGGGAAGAGATGTAATACCCTAATATATATCTGACTCTTTCTGGAAGCCTCCCCTGTCAGTCCCACCTTAAAAAAAAAAAAAAAAAATGTAGTTGTCATTAAATCAATTCTGACTCATGGCATCTTTACCTATGTCAGCGTAGAACAGTGCTACATAATGGTGTAGCACACCATTATACAGCATTCTCACTATACAGACACAATAGAAAGAACTTCAGGAGTCCAGGTAATAGTGAAAGGTAGAAAAATAATCAGAAAGTAATGAATTTTGAGTATGTATAATCTTTTTTTTTAATATAATTTTCAAACAATTTAATTTATAGTGATTGCTATGTTTAACAAGTGGCTGCAACGATGGGCTCAAGCATAGCAAGGATTGTAAGGACGGCACAGTACTGGGCAGCGTTTTGTTCTGTTGTTTGTAGGGTTACTATGAATCGGAAAGGAGCTCTGGTAGCATAGTGCTTAAGGCACTTGATTGCTAACCAAAAGGCTGGCAGTTCAAACCCAACAGCCACTCTTCAGAAGGAAGATTGGGCAATCTACTACCTTCCGTAGTGATACCGCTTCGGAAACCCAAGGAGGGGTCGCTATGAGTCGAGTCCAACTCGATGGCACATAACAACAACAAACTTGAGTCAGAACTGACTCAACAACACCTAACAACATATTTAACCAAAAAACAAACTAAACACACTGCCATGGGGTGGGACCCGACTCATAGCAACCCCTCCTTGGGTTGCCAAGGCAGTTAGGAGCTCTGATAGCATAGTGCCTAAGGCATTTGACTGCTAACCAGAAGGCTGATGGTTCAAATCAACCAGCCACTCCTCTGAAGGAAGGTTGGGCAATCTACTTCCATAGTGATACCAGTGATACCGCCTCAGAAACTCAAGGAGGGGTCACTATGAGTCAGATCTGACTCGATGGCAGCACATTGCGTTGTATCACTACAGAAGTAGATTGCCCAACCTTCCTTCCAAGGAGTGGCATATTTAACAACCAGTTTATGTAAAAGTTGACTGGAAGTTTAATAGTTGGTCTTTATGAGCCAGTGCATGCCAGCTCCAGTATACCACTGTTCATCTGTCTTCCGTTTTGGTTTCTCTAAGACCTCCTCAGTTCTGGCCTCTTTATCCTTCACCTGGACTAATATCCTCCTAATTGGTCTCTCTCCTTCTGGTCTCCTCTACTCCAAACCATCCAGTTTTAGCTTTACAAACTGTAGATTAGTTTCCTCTGCTTAAACACATTAACATCCTCCATAAACTCTTTTTCTAGGGTATCAAGGCCCTCTACAATGAGACCCCAGACTTTCCTTTCTAATATTCTCCCAAGCCAGAGCTATCTAGGAGAAAGAATATGGTACTTCAGAGGTCTGGAAGGCTTGAGTTTGAATTTTACAGGTGCTGCTTATTAGCTGAGTGACCTGAAACAAATTACTTAATTTATCTGACCATTTATTTCCTCATATAAAAAATAAGAGAACTCATAGAACCATTGTGAGAATTAAATCAAGTAACACATAATATCCCCAGGACAGTGGCTAGCTCTTTAGAAGCACCCAATAGCAGCAATGGTATCAGCTTCTATTTATGAGCTCAGACTATTTGTAAACACTGGTTCTTGGTCTCATTTTATCTCCACTACAGTCTTAAGAAGTAGGACTATTATTATCCCCAAGTGATAGATAAATATAGAAGTATGGTAGCCACTTCTGTTAAATATAGCTTCACACCTTCTATGCAAATGCTATGTTCCCACCAACCCATCTGTTTTTCTTCCCATACTTTTTGAGTGCCTATTCAGCCTCTCAAAACTCATCTATCCATTCAATAATAATAATAATAATATAATTTAAAAGTGGGCAAAGGATTTGAATAGACTTTTCTCCAAAGATATACAAATGGCCAATACGCACATGAAAAGATGCTCAGCATCATTAGTCATTAGGGAAACAAAAAACAAAACCATAATAAGATAGCACTTTACACCTGACAGGATGGCTATAAAAACAAGTATTGCCAAGGATATAGAGAAATTAGAACTCTCTCATATACATTGATGGGAATGTAAAATGGCGCAGCCATTTTGGAAAACTGTTTGACAATTCCTCAAAAGATTAAATATAGAATTACCATATGACCCAGAAATTTCACTCCTAGGTATTTACCCAAGAGAAATGAAAACACATGTCCACACAAATCTCGTACAAGAATGTTCACTGCATCATTACTCATAACAGCCAAAAAATAGAAATACCACCATTTCTGTAAAAGTACAGATTAGGGAAATCTATAGAAACAGAAAGTAGATTAGTAGTTTCCTAGAGCTAGGGAAATGAGCCCTGGTGGCTCAATGGTTAAGTGCTCAGCTACTAACTGAAAGATTGAGAGTTCCAACTCACCAGTCATTCCATGGAACAAAAGATCTTGTGATCGGCCCCCATAAAGATTATAGCCTAAGAAACCCTATGTGGCAGTTCTACTCTGTTGTATAGGGCTGCAATGAGTTGGAATCCACTCAGTGGCACACAAAAAGAAGTGTTGGGGAGTTGGGGAAATGGGAAGTGCCTGCTAAGTAGTATGAGATTTCTTTTTGGAGTGGAGAAAATGTTTTAAACTTCAACAATGGTAATGGTCGCTGAATGTTGCTGAATGGTTGTGAATATACTAAAAACCATTTGACTCTTTAAATGGGAGAATATTATGCTATGCAGACTGTATTTCAATAAGATGTCTAAAAAGAAAGAATACCTTGAAAAAAAAATCTGTTCATCCATAAAGGCTTATCACAGGGACTCCCTTTCCTAATGCTACTTTCCTATCGAAAATGTCTGCCATCCCTCCCTGTACTGAAGATCCACAGCTCTCTGGGAGTTGTTTCTTTGCTCAGTTCCCACATTTTGCTCCCTACCCTACTTACTTGTGTATCATTTTTATCTATTTGTCTAAGTGCTCTCAAATTTTGTGAATGTGTAACATGAAGCAGATTCAATAATATTTCTGTAACATCACTCACACTTGTATTGTTTTGTGTTTTTTTTCCCATTGGAAAGAAAAGAATGGTGTTTCAGCCCACACAGGAAATTGTGCCTGACTTGGTCCCACTCATGGGACTATGTGGAACATGTTTATGTCACACATCACAGTGTGTATCTGAGGGTGTTGAGGGGAGCTATCTCTATTGAGTAAAAGCTCCTTGAGGGCAATGATTGGGTGTACAGACTGGGTCTCTGGTGGGCTGTGGTCTAGCACTTTATTTCAAAGATATGTGTGAATTTCTTCCATCAGCACTCAGTTGGAGATCCTTTAACAACTAATCGAGCAAAGTTGCTGATAGGGTGGTGTTTTGGTTACCTACTACTGCTCTGACAGGAATATACCACAAATGGGATGCCCTTAACAAACAGGAGTTTATTCTCTCACAGTTTGGAGGCTTTAAGTCCAACTTCAAAGTGCCAAGGTCTAGTGGCTGAGTGAAAACCCCTCAGCCTTGGGCTTTAGCTCTGCTTCCAGCTCCTAACCCACTGAAGCTAGAGGTGTTTCTTCACTCAGACAGCTGCTGGCTGCTGAGCCTGAGAAGTCCCAAGGGTTGACAAAAAGGACGGTCCTGATGTTACCAAACCACATGGCAGGCCATTAAGTCCACTGTAAGTCCCCAGGTCGGCAGAGCATGGCAGACTGCTGATCAAATACATGGCTACACTCAGGGTCCGAGCATTCCATAAGCTAGAGACCATTCCCCAAGGCTTCTGCTTATATACAGAAAGCAGATCACATTCCCTAAGGCAGCTACTCGGCTGCCCACAGTAGATTCCACCATGGAGTTGATTACGAGTCTCATCATGGGGAACACTCCATCCAGCTGCCCAGCCACTCAACCAGGCCCAACCAAGTTGACACACAAACTTAACTACCACAATTCCACCCCTTGTCAACTTGGCATCTGTACAGATCTCTCTCACTGGGTGGCTCCAGTCCCCTAGTTCCTCTAAGTGATGACTCACCCTCTTGGCCTGGTGGACCCCGTTCCTCTCCCTCTTGGGCATGGCAGCCCCGTCTCTCACTCTTTGGCAGTGGCTATGGCTCCATCCCACTGGCTCACATGAACGAGCAGCCCCACACTCCAGAACCAAGTTGGCGAAGGCCGGGCTCTTTGAAACTTAGTGGGCTATGCTGGTTCCACCCACAAAGGCCATGGTCCTACCCTTAAGGCTGAGGCAGCTCTACTTCCATTTCCTTGGTGTCTGTGCTTCTGCTGATTAATGCCAAAGTCAACCCACTCCACTGGAAATCTTCCTGCCCCCAAAGCATTCAGCTTTCTTGCTCCATGGGCTGGCCAACCTGCTACTCCATTTCAAGCCAGTCTATTCTACCAATTAATGCCCAAAGGCAACACACTCCTCCAGGAAGCCACTACCCAAAGGCATCAAGCTTTCCCCTCTGTGGGCTGGTAAGGCTGTTGCTATCTCATGCCAGTTCTCTCAGCTCTGTTACTGCCATCTCTCATGCCGGTCTCTTGCTCTGCTCCTGCCATCTGTCATGCTGTATGCTGGGGTTTCTCTGCCAGGGTCTTGGGTCAAGGACACCCTCCACTCCTGTTTCCACATTTTAGGCATCTGTCAGAGAAGCACCCCATTCTCTCGGTACCATATTCTGTTTTGGGTACCTAGTACCGCTCTGACAGGAATATACCACAAATGGATGGCCTTAACCAACAGGAGTTTATTCTCTCACAATTTAGAAGCTTTAAGTCCAAGTTCAAAGTGCCAGGCTCTAGGGGCTGGGTGATAGCCCCTCAGCCTTGAGCTTCAGCTCTGCCTCTAGCTCCCAGCCCACTGAAGCTAGAGGCTTTTCTTCACTCAGACAGCTGCTGGCTGCTGAAGCTGCCAAGCACAGGGTTGACAAGTAAAAAGGCACAGTCCTGATGTTACCAAACCACACAGCAGGCCGCTAACTTAAGTCCATTGTAAGTTCCCAGGTCAGCAGAGCATGGCAGGCTGCTGAACAATGACATAGCTACATGCAGGGTCCGAGTATTCCATAAGCTAGAGACCATTCCCCAACGCTTCTGCTTATATACAGAAACCAGATCACATTCCCTAAGGCAGCTACTCAGCTGCTTGTGGTAGATTCCACCATGGAATTGAAACTGGAGTTGATTACCAGTTTCATCATGGGGAATACGCCATCCAGCTGCCCAGCCACTCAACCCAGTCCAGCCAAGTTGACACACAAAATGAACTACCACAGGTGGCCACCAAAAACACAATGGAATTTATCTTTTGATAATTTTAAGTCTTTCTTTAACCTGAGCCATTTTCTCTTGGAACAACACTTTGTTTTGACTTACAAGCAAACCTCTGAGGCTGTCCTCTCACTACCAGCCCCTACTCCCCTGTTGCATCCTGAGTGAACAAAGAAAAATTCTGGTTCTGTTCCTTTGCCAGGAGGGCTGCCCCATAAGATAGAGGAGACTGGTCCAAGTCCTGTACATGGACCCCAGACAAGGCCAGGACAGAGAGAAAGGGGCATGGGAGGGTTTCACTGAGAACAGAGCTGCAGTGTAGAGGCAAAGATGTGAAAGTGGGAAGCAGTCAAATTTTACAAGAGCAAAGGGACCAAGTGGCCTTTAAAACTAGGATACTCCACCTCATATATGGAAATGTGAGTTAATTCTAAAGTAGGCTACCTTGGAGTGCTCCCTGAAATGCTAATTTAATTCTTTTTCTCAGGGAACATCAAGTGGAGAGGACAGAGGCAATCCATTTTCACAGAGTGTGGCCTCGAATGGTCAACTGCTGCCAGAGTGTTCCTCCTGCTTCATTTGCTGGTCACTGACATTGAACAAAAATACACATTGAAGGGTGTGGGCACCCGTGCATGTTCATGCATGCACGTGCACACATACACACTCCATGGGCAGCTGGAAATTTGGGTGCTGAGGCTGTAAGCATTAGCTTGGAGACAAGTTCCAATGCACTTCTTTTGTTGTTGTTGTTGTTTTGCCGTCGAGTCGGCCCCGACTCATAGCGACCCCTCCTTGGGTTTCCGAGGCAGTATCACTACGGAAGTAGGATTGCCCAACCTTCCTTCCGAGGAGTGGCTGGTGGGTTTGAACCGCCAGCCGTCTGGTTAGCAGGCAAGTGTCTTAGCCACTATGCTACCAGAGCTCCCTGCACTTCTTTTAGTAGGGGGAAAATAAAAGCATCCAAGGATCCCCATCTAGTGGTGCTAGTTCCTCATTACAGTCTTAGATGGTTTTAAAAGTAAGATTCAGTGAAAGATGTAAGATTCAGTGAAAGATGTAAGTTTGGACCTCATCTTCCAAATGTTATGCCCCAACTTTCCAGGTGCAGCTCACAGTTGGACCTTAATGAATCATGTGCAGTGCTGGTTCCCTGCAGCATTACTTGTGACCTACATCAATGCCTTTATTGAAATTCCTGTTTTTTGGCAGCTTCTGGCTACGGTTCTAGTACTTCCTAGGGTTCCCTTTAGCTGAAATATTTTATTCCTTTTAACATACACTCATGAGGATTAACACTTCCAGCTATCACTCACTTTTCCTGTTGTAGTTACAGGCTCTAAGGATAGGTTGCATCTACCTCAACATTATCTAGGGCCAACCTGCTACAGCCACTTCCATTTTGTGTCCCAAGTTCCAGCCTGCCTTTGTCGATAAGCCTTGGGTCAATGGGATTTGCAAACCAAAACCAAACTAAACCAAACTCACTGTCATCGAGTTAATTTGACTCATAGCAACCCCTCCCTGGGTTTCTGAGGCAGTATCTCTATGGAAGTAGATTTCCCAGTGTTCCTTCCAAAGAGTGGCTCCTGGGTTTGAACCACCAGCCTTGTGGTTAGCAGTCAAATGCCTTAGGCACTAGGCCACCAGAACTCCTACTTGCAAACTAAAGTGTGTTTTATTCCTTCCTGGGCCCTCAAGAACTAAGCTCAGACTTGCTTGTAGTCTAAGGAAGCCTTTGCAGATGTTTACTACACACTGGTTATATCAAACCACAACCCCTGAGGATAACTGAGTGGCTCCAATTGATTTCTGAGTGAGTGCCAAGGAAACTGGAAATCCTGAGTAACTATTAAAGATGGGAGGGGTTTTGTGGTTAACTAGAACATACAGTGTTTGTATTCATGACACCAGACTTGAAGAAGTCTATTTCTGCCTTCTTGTTCCTGCTCTTGACAAATTCTCAACTTGGATCCTTCCATCAAGAAGAAACAGGATCATTGTTCCCTTTTTTAAAAAGTATTTTTATCTCAGTATTAGTGTAGGATGCATTAGTGGTAAAGGTTCATCTAATCCACAAATACTCTGTACTGTAGGACTAGAAAGAATGCTTAATAACATCAGTCTGTTGCTGTTGGTGGGTGCTGTCAAGGTGATGTTGACCCTGTGTACAACAAAACAAAATACTGCCTGGTCCTGTGACATCTTCACAATTGTTGCCATGGTTGAGCCCACTTTTGCAGCCACTGTGTTAATCCATCTATTGAAGGTCTTCCTCTTTTGGCTGATCTTCTACTTTATCAAGCATGATATCCAGGGACTGGTCCCTACTGTTAACGTGTCCTAAACAAACAAACAAATAAATAAATCCTTAGTTCTGAGGAACATTCTGGTTGTACTTCTTCCAAGACAGATTTGTTCATTCTTCTGGCAGTCCATAATATATTCAATATTCTTCACCAGTATCATAATTCAAAAGCATCACTTCTTCTTCAGTCTTCCCTATTCATTACCTACCTTTCATATGAATATGAGACAATTAAAAATACCATGTCTTAGGTCGGGTGTACCTTAGTCCTCAAGGTGACATCTTCTCTTTTTAACACTGTAAAGAGGTCTTTTGCAGCAGATTTGCCCACTGTAATACATCATTTGATTTCTTGACTACTGCTTCAATGGGCATTGATTATGGATGCAAATAAAATAAATCCTTGACAACTTCAGTCTTTTCTCCTTTTACCATGATGCTGCTTATTATTCCAGTTAAAGATTTTTGTTTTCTTTATGTTGCAATGTACTCATAGGCTGTAGTCTTTGATCTTTATCTGTAAATGCTTCAATTCTTCTTCACTTTTAGCAAGCAAGCTTGTGTCATCTACATACTATAAGTTGTTAATGACTCTCAAATCCTGATGCCATGTTCTTCTTCATCTAGTTTGTAGTTGTTAGGTTCTTCTTGTTGGGTGCATTCGAGTCAGTTCCAAGTCACAGTGACCCTATGTACAACAGAACGAAACACTGCCTGGGCCTGCACCAGCCTCGCAATCCTTGCCACACCTTAGCCCTTCATTGTAGACACTGTGTCAAACCATCTTGTGGAGGGCTTTCCCCTTTTTTGTTGACTCTCCACTTTACTAAGCACGATATCCTTCTCCAAGGAATGGTCCCCTCTGACAACATAACCAAAGTAGGTGAGACGAAATCTGGCCATTCTTGCTTCCAAGGAGTATTTAGACTGCACTTCTTCCAGGACAGATTTGTTAGTTCTTTTGGCAGTCCACAGTACTTTCAGTATTCTTCTCCAACACTATGACTCAAAGGCCTTCAGTTCTTCTTTGGTCTTCCTTGTTCATTATCCAGCTCTCACATGCATATGAGGTGACTGAAAATACCATGGCCTGGGTTAGACGCACCTTAGTCTTCAAGGAGACATCTTTGCTCTTCAGCACTTGAAAGAGGTCTTTTGCAGCAGATTTGCCTAGTGCAATACATGATTTGACGTCTTGATTGCTGCTTCCATTGGTGGAAGCAAGTAATATGAAATCTTTAACAACTTCAAACTTTTCTCCATTAATTGTGATGATGCTTATTGATCCAGTTGTAAGAATTTTCTTTTTGTTTACAATGAGATATAAACCATACTACAGACTGTAGTCTTTAATCTTCATCAGTAAGTGCTTCAAGTCATTCTCAGTTTCAACCAGCAAAGTTTGTGTCATCTGCATATTGCAAGTTGTTAATGAGTCTTCCTCCAATCCTGATACCATGCTTTTCTTCATATAGTGCAGCTTCCTGGGTTATTTGTTCAGCATAGAGATTGAATAAGTATGGTGAAAGGATACAACCCTGATGCATTCCTTTCCTGATTTTAAACCACTCAGTATCCCTTTGTTCTATTCTAATGACAGCCTCCTGGTCTATGTACAGTTTCCTGACAAGCACAGTCAAGTGTTCTAGAATACCTATTCCTCTCAGTGCTATCTATAATTTGTTGTGATCACAAGTTGCTAATGAGTCTTTCTCAAACCTGATGCCATGTTCTTCTTCATCTAGTTTACCTTCTTGAATTATTTTCTTAGCATACAGATTGAATCAGTATAGTGAAGGGATACAACCCTGACTAAGACAGACTAGGGAGAAGGATCTAGCAATCTACTTCTGGAAATATTGACTAGTGAACACATTATGGATAGTAGCATAACATCGTCTGATAGAGTGTCAGAAGATGAGCCCCCAGGGTTAGAAGTCACTCAAAATATGACTAGGGAAGAACTATTCCTATTCTGCAAAGTAGAGTCGACCTCAATGATGTGGGTGGAGTAAAGCTTTGGGAAATTTCATTTACTGATGTGGCACAATTCAAGATGAGAAGAAACAGGTGCAAATATCCATTAAAAATCAGAATGTAGTATGTACAAAGTATGGATCAAGGAAAACAAGAAGTTGTCAAAAAAGAAGTTGAACGTTTGAAGATAGATATCCTAGGCATTAATGAGCTGAAATGGACAGATTTTGTCCATTTTGAATCAAACAATCATATGGTCTACTATGCCAGGAATGATAAATTGAAGATGAATGATGTTGCATTCATTGTCAAAAAATAATATTTCAAGATCTATCCTGACATACATTGCTGTCAGTGATAGGATAATAACCATACACCTACAAGGAAGGCTAGTTAATATGACTACTATTCAAATTTACTCACCAACCACTAATGCCAAAGATGAAGAAATTGAAGGTTTTTACTAACTTCTACAGTCTGAACTTGATCAAGCATGCAATCAAGATGCATTGATAATCACTGGTGGTTGGAATGTAAAAATTGGAAACAAAGAAGAAGAATCAGGAGTTGGAAAATATGGCCTTGATGATAGAAATGATGCCAGAGGTCACATAAAAGAATTTTGCAAGACCAGCAACGTATTCATTAGAAATAACTTTTTTCAACAACAGAAATGATGACTACACATATGGACTTCACTGGATGGAATATGCAGGAATCAAATCAACTACATCTCTGGAAAGACACACTGGAAAAGCTCAATATCATCAGTCAGAACGAGGCCAGGGCACAACTGCAGAACAGACCATCAATTGCTCATATACAAATTCAAGTTGAAGCTGGAGAAAATTAAAACAAGTCCATGAGAGCCAAAATACCACCTTGAGTATATACCACCTGAATTTAGAGATCATCTCAAGAATAGATTTGACACATTGAACACCAATGACCAAAGAAGACCAGACAAATTGTGGAATGCCATCATAAACATCAATCTAGTTCCATAATTTTATATGTGAAAACACTGAGACTAAAAACAATATAGTAGCCCAAGCCACACAGCTCATCTGTGAGAGACTCAGCCTTTGAGCCAGGTCTTCTAACTCTGTTCAGGGATCTTTACACAGAATCGTGCTCCACTTTCTACCAGATACCCTGCATACTGCTTCTCCTTCCTGAAATTCTATTCCTCTCTCTCTCCACTGAAATCCTAGCTATAATTCAGGACTAAATGTGACTGATAGCTGCTTTATAGTCTCTTCCCACAGAAGCCCACACTATAACAGCTAGTTGCTTTATCATTAAGTTTGCTACCGAATATAAGGCATTTTAATACCCAGTACATGTAACACCTCCTGACCAACTGTGGCCATGGCATACTCTTCTGATCAGTCACACACACACACACACACAAACCACTGCCATACAGTCAACTCTGACTTATAGCGGCCCTTTAGGACAGAGTAGAACCACCCCATTGGATTTCCAAAGCTGTAAATCTTTACGGAATCAGGCCGCCTCATCTTTCTCCCAGCAGTGACTGGTGGGTTTGAACCGCCAACCTTTTGGTTAGCAGCCCAATGCTTTAACCTTACCACCACCAGAATCAGCCACAACAATAAGGAGTTTCTGAACTCTTTTCAGCATAGGACTTCAGATAACCATATTCTACCAGCCACAGTTGGCATGTGAGAAGAAATGCTTTTAAAGGCCTGAATTTGTCATTAAACTCTCTCATGTGAGTGTCTTCACTGATCAGCCACACTGTACATTCCTGCAATGCAAAACCAATGTCTTACATTCTTATAGCAATTAGCTCCAAATATAGTCCTTTGCACTAATTAAGTGCTCAATAATGGTTTGACTGAATATCAAACATTAAAATGATAATAACCAACATTTGCATAATATTTAGTTACAAAGTGCTTTCACACATGGTATCACATTGAATTAATTCTCCTACCAACCCAGGGAAGTAGGTATGATTATCCTCCCTAATTCCTCCTAGACAGTGAGAGTATGAGACTGGTTCTCATTGGCCTCAAGGTCTCCAGGGCTCAGCACAGACAACCTGTCGACTGTGGAACTAAATTGTGAAATGTGATGAAGAAACAAGGGCCATGAGGGTTTATAACTTGCACCAGGACACCTTACTAGCCACTGTGCCACTGGGCCAACTGAATCTTTGTAATGTTCCCAAGGCACTCAGACAATGAATTATTTGCATTCTCAATGTTTGAATTCCACAGTTACTGACTTCTTCCTTTTTTTGTTCCTTCCTGGTAATGAAGCAAAACCTAGTGGGTTAATTAATCCTTCTCAAAGCTGGGCAGCAGTAATAGGATCAAGAAGAACGCCTTTCTCCTCCCGAGCTCCCAAGGGTGCCTGGCAGGAAGGAGCCCATGTGGAGATGAAACACTGCCTTCAGTCTGTTAATTGTTCAAGAGTAAATCATCTGTCAGCAGGAAAGAGAAAAAAAAAAAAAAAAAGACACCACTAAATTCAGAGTTAGAACAATAAAAAATATTCAGCTCCATACCCTTGAGAAAAATAAAGCTGACAACATTCTGCTTCTCAGGGAAAACAAAAATTCTCAGTGTCTGTGAACCTGTGGAATAGTGTGAGTCAGTAGAAAATACTGCAACCTGTTTAGGCTGGCCATCCCTCTTATCCATTTAGAATCCACCAGGCCCCATGCAACACTCTGTACCCTGCCTCAGGGAGACAGAGGCAAGCAACCAGGAGAAAAATGACTGTGCAAAAAGGAAAATCCATTTTAAATAGAAATTTCCCTTTGGAAGAAGGAATGGAGGGGCAGTCCTGCATCATGGTCAAAAGCAGATTCCTGAGTCAGATAACCTGGAATCAAATCTAATTTCTGCTACTTGTTAACTGCTGAGTGTCTCTTTTATTCACTTGTAAAATGAAGTGGAGAGAATAATAATTCTCACTTCACAGAGTTGTTTGAGGATAAAATTATTTAGAACATGCAAATTACTCATTAATTGTGTCTCACTGTAATTTTGTTCATGTCCAGCTTCCTCTCAAAACTGTGAATTCTTGGAGGAAATGTTCCCTGTCTTGTGTCTTTTTACCCAGCACTTACTTTATTTGTTATGCACCTTCGAGTCAGACCTGACTCATAGCGACCCCTCCTTGGGTTTCCAAGGTGGTATCACTATGGAGGGAGCTCTGGTAGCACAGTGGCTAAGGCACTTGACTGCTAACCAGAAGGCTGGCGGTTCAAACCCACCAGCCACTCCTCGGAAGGAAGGTTGGGCAATCTACTTCCGTAGTGATACTGCCTCGGAAACCCAAGGAGGGGTCACTATGAGTCGGGTCCCTACTTGACGGCACATAACAATAACAACAACAATCACTATGGAAGTAGATTGCCCAACCTTCCTTCCAAGGAGTGGCTGGTGGGTTTGAACTGCCAACCTTTTGGTTAGCAGTCAAGTGCCTTAGCCACTATGCTACTAGAGCTCCCAGCACTTACCTTAGTGCTGCCAAATCCTTGCTTCCATCTTCCCTAGAAAAGGATTAATCATTCCTGCCCATTACCTGTGACTTGCAGTGCCTTTCTAAAAGAGGAATATGTTTCCCTGCCATTGACATTGAGGGTGAGTATGTGACTTACTTGGCCAATTAAATGTATAGGAAATGACAGTTGACTTGTTCCAAGGAGAAGCTCAGTCATTATATAATTCGCTAGCTCCTTCTCCCACCGCTTCCCCCACAAAACATCATGTCCCTGGTAGAGGTGGCTCTTTCATCCTGGATCCCAGAAGGAAGAACACAGATTGTAACAGGAGCAGAATCACAGTTGAGTTGCAACCAGCATGTAATGTGAATGAGAAATAAATATTTGGTTGTAGGTCACTGAGATTTTGTTCTTGTTTCTTAACCACAATGTAACCTAGTGAGAGCTGATTAATACAGCACTCACTAAAAGTTTGTTGAATAAATGGATGCCTGATAAATGAATGGATGAATGAATTATGCTTTGTTTGATTCCAGCTAGGACTGTGTTGTGTTTATATATCACCAAATGAACTGATTTAAGCAAGAGCTTTTATTTTTGCTTCAGTTACAACATCTCATTTTCTTTTCTTTCTTTCTTTTTTTTTTTAATTGTGATTTGGGTACAAGTTTATGGAGCAAGTTACTTTTCCATTCAACAATTCATATACGTTTTGTTATGTGACATTGACTGTGATCCCCACAGTCTAACAGCACTCTTACCACATCCTCCTTGTGTTTCCATTTCCTTTTAAACTTCTTTCCTATCCCTTCTTGCCTTCTAAGTTTTGTTCCTGGGAAAATGTTACCCTCTTGATCTTGTTTGATTGATTGTTCTGAGGAGTGCATACCTCCTTGGTGTTATTGTTCAGCTTATGGGCCTATTTATTGTTTGCTTGGAAGTTGAGTCACAGGGATGAATTCAGTTCCAGGTTTGAAGGATGTCTAACGTCTATAGCCTTGAAAGTTACACCAGTCTCTATAAGACCAATAAGACTGGTCATTATATATGAGTTTTGTCCCACATTTTTCTCCCATTCTATCTAGGACCTTCTATTGTGATCCTGGTCAGAGCAGTCAGTAGAGGTAGCCAGGCACCATCTAGTTCTTCTGCTTTCAGACTCATAGAGGTTGAGGTTCACATGATCCATTAGTCCTCTGGATTAATTCTTTCCATGCTTCTTTTGATTCCCTTCATTCTTATTTGCTCTGGATAGAAAGAGACCAATAGTTGCATCTTAGATGGTCATTCACAAGCTTTTAAGACCCCAGTTGCTACTGACCACAGTAGGATGTAGTACATTCTCTTTGGGGACTAAGTTATGCAAATTGATCTTGGTTTCCCCTGGGACTATGCTCCTGAGCCCCTAGGTCCAGCAACACATTTCCTCAAGGTGTTTGTTTATGTATAAGAAGTTTTCATGACTTTGTCCCCCTTATGTTCTACTGTATACATGGATATATTTGTAGCACATATAAATATATATATAGAAATATTCTCTGTAAAACTTGTATATATTTCTGGTACAGTTTCACTTGCCTTCCCACACCTGTTCAGTTGCATTTTTATGTACCCACTTATAAATTATTGTTACTACTGCTATTGCAGGATAATGTATATGTGGTAGTTAAGGTTGTATATCAACCTGGCTGGACCTGGTTGCATGTCTGGGCAGCTGGAAGTAATTATTACCCATGGTGAGACTGGTAGTCAATTCCATGGTGGAATCTACTGGAGCAGCTGAATAGCTGCTTTAGGACTGTGGACTGCTTCCAGTATTTAAGAAGCAGCTTTGAAGAAAGTCTCTAGCTTTTTGGTATGCTTGAACCTTGCATGCAGCCAAGTCATTGTTCAGCATCCTGCCATGCCCTGCCAATCCTGGGACTTCTAGACTTGAATTAGTGGTCTGCTGTGTTGTTTGGTAACATTGGGACTGTGCCTTTATACTTTTCTACCTTGAGCTTGTCAGCTTCTGCAGCCAGCAGCTGTCTGAGTGAAGAAAAGCCTCCAGCTTCAGTGGGCCAGGAGCAGGTGGCAGAGCTGAAGCCAAGGTTGAGGGGCTTTCACTCAGCCCCTAGAGCTGGCACTTTGAACTCAGACTTCTAGCCTCCAAAATTGTAAGAAAATAAACTCCTGTTAAAGCCATTCCATTCATGGTATATTCCTGTCAGAGTGGTGCTAGGTAACCAAAACAGTATGCAATAGTATTTACCTTTGTTGCCTTTAACTCTTGTGTGCCTCCTGGGGTCTTCCTTTGCCTTGATCATTTTGTGCTGACCTTCCCCTTCATGGATATTGTGTATTGTCTTTCCATGTATTAACTTGGGTGAAGAGAAAAGCTTTTTAATAGTTAATGCACTTCCTGACATTTTTTGAAAAATATTTTGGATATAAATACTTTGTAAATAAGAAATGAAGCAGTGATTTTGTTGTCACTTCGATACATTCAGAATATCCATCCCCAGACCCCACATGACAGTAAAGGTGACAATGGAGAGAGTAGCATTTTGAGGCAACTACTATATTTAAAGCACTTTACATATGCCAGCCCAGTGGGATTTGTCTATAATCTAGGGAAAGACTGTATTTGCCAGATGTGGGAACTGAGGCTCAGAAACCATGTAAAAGTCACCATAGATAACAAGTGATGTTCCAGAAGTAAACCCAAGTCTGTTTGAGAACAAAGCCCATGCTTTTCCCACTAAAGGACACTAACCATGAATGTATTTGAAAGTCTCCTAGGAAAAGTTGGCCTGCTAAAAATATTTCTCTATATCATCTAACCACCACTCATCTGTCAGTTTGTCACACTGTGGTGGCTTGTATGTTGTTGTGATGCTGGATGCCATGTCACCAGTATTTCAAATCCCAGCAGGGTTATCCACAGGGGACAAGTTTCAGCAGAGCTTTCAGACTAAGATAGATTACGATGAAGAACTTGGCTATTTGCTTATTTAAAAAATGGCCAATATCATTACAGAAGAAAAAAAAAAGGTCAATAAAAACCTTACAAATACCAGAGGAACATTGTCTGCTATAGTGCCAGATGATGTGAGAATTATCAAACAATACCATTAATATCACATGCAAGTAAAATGTTGCTGAAAATAATTCAAAAATGGATGCAGCAGTCCATTGAGAGAGAACTGCCAGATTCAGAACAGGATGTGGAACAAGGAATATCATTGCTGATGTCAGATGGATCTTGGCTGAAATCAAAGAATAACAGAACAGTGTTTACCTGTGTTTTATTGACTATGCAAAGGTATTTGACTATGTGGAGTATAACAAATTATGGATAGCATTGCAAAGAATGAATTCCAGAACACTTTATTATACTCATACTGAACCTGTATATAGACCAAAAGTCACTCATTTGAACAGAAAAAGGAAACACTACATGGTTAAAAGTCAGGCAAGTTGTGTGTCAAGGTTGTATCCTTTCATCATATTTATTTAATCTGTATGCTTAGCAAACAATCCAAAAAGTTGGGCTATATGAAGATGATTGTGGCATCAGGATTGGAGGATGACTCATTAAGAACTTGAGATATGCAGATGGCACAAACTTGCATGCTGAAAGTGAAGAAGACTTGAAGCACTGGCTGATGAAGATCAGAGATTGTAACCTCTAGCATGGATTGGGAGCTCTGGTGGCATAATGCCTAAAGCATTTGACTGCTAACCAGAAGGCTGGTGCTTCAAAGCCACCAGCCACTGCTCAGAAGGAAGACTGGGCAATCTACTTCCATAGAGATACCCCCTCAGAAACCCAAAGAGGGGTAGCTATGTGTCGGAATCGACTGGACGGCAGTGAGTTTCAGTTTTTTGGTATGGTTTAGTATGGATGACACCTCTACGTAAAGAAAACAAAATTCCTCACAAGTGGACCAATAAGCAACATCGTGATAAATGGAGAAAAGATTGTCAATGTTTTCATTTTACTTGGATCCACAATCAAAGCCCACGGAAGCAGCAGTTAAGAAACCAAACAATATTTTGCATTGGGCAAATCTGCTGCAAAAGACCTCTTTACAGTGTTAACAAGCAAAGATGTCACTTTGAGGACTAAGGTGAACCTGACCTAAGACATGGTATTTTCAATTACTTCATATGCATTAATATACCAATAAGGAAGAACAAAGAAGAATTGATGCATTTGAATTATGGTGTTGGTGAGAAAGTCGCCAATATATATGTATGCCATGGCCTGCAAGAAAAGAAATCTATCTTGGAAAAAGTACAGCTAGAATGCTCCTTAGAAGTGAGGATGGCAAAATTTAATCTCATATTTTGAACAGGGTCAGTAAAAAAAAGAAAACCCTCAATAAGATGGATTAACACAGTGGCTGCAACAACGGGATCAAATATAGCTAAATTGTAAGGATAGTACAGGACCAGGCAGTCTTTCATTCTGTTGTACATGGGGTCACTATGAGTTGGAACCAATTTGACAGCACCTATCAATAACACTCCTCGGAAGGAAGGTTGGGCAATCCTACTTCCGTAGTGATACTGCCTCGGAAACCCAAGGAAGGGTCGCTATGAGTCGGGGCCGACTCGACGGCAAACAACAACAACAACAATCAATAACAAACACAATACACAATACCACCTAATATTCTTTACCTTCTTTTGGCACATGGCCCCAAATTTTAACAGTTGGACATCAAAGTGAAACAATTTGAAAATACAATACCCCTGATAAGATTAAGTGGTCTATCAGTTGTTTACTCTCCATGTGCATTTATTTAATCAGATTGCATTCATATCACAAAGCTAAAATTTGTCAGAGAAATGAGAAAATGCCGTTTTGTGTATAACGGGAGAAGAAGAAAGTAGAAAGAGTAGAAGAGTAGTTTTAATTAAGGGCCTAGAACCTAAATGCCTGAAGAGTCAACCAGGTACGTTTTGAGTAAAGACTGAGTGGAATGTTGGCAAGCTGGAGCTCCTAAGCTTGGTCTAAAGAAGAGATGTGTTGGTCTATCCCAGTTGACTGTGGCTATGCAGGAATGCCAGGATTCCAGAAGCTGGAAATCTGAATCTATAGGTTGTTGTTATTAGGTGCCGTTGAGTCATCTCTGACTCACAGTGACCTCATATACAGCAGAACGAAACACTTCCCAGTCTTGTGCCAGCCCCATGATCTTTGCTATACCTGAGCACATCATTGTAGCCACTGTGTCAATCCATCTAGTTTTGAGGGCCTTCTCCTTTTTCATTGTCTCTCCACTTTGTGGGCATGATATCCTTCTCCAGGGAATGGTCCTTTCTTACAACATGACCAAAGTAGGTGAGACGAAGCCTAGCCATTCTCGCTTCCAAGGAGCATTCCGGCTGTACTTCTTCCAGAACAGATTTGTTAGTTCTTTTAGCAGTCCATGGTACTTTCAGCATTCTTCACCAAGACCACAACTCAAAAGCATGGACTCTTCTTCAGTCTTCCTTTTTCATTGTCCAGATCTTACAGGCACATGAGGTAACTGAAAATACCATACCTTGTGTCGAGTGCACCTTAGTCTTCACAGAAACATCCTTGCTCCTCAGCACTTGAAGAGGTCCTTTGCAGCAGATTTGCCCAATGCTATACCACCTCTGGTGGTGTAGTGCCTAAGGCATTTGACTGCTAACCAGAAGGCTGGCTGTTCAAACCCACCAGCCACTTCTCAGAAGGAAGGTTGGGCAATCTACTTCCATAGTGATACTGCCTCAGAAACCCAAGGAGGGGTCTCTAAGTCAGATCCAACTCAATGCAATGTTGTTGTTTTTAGGTGCCATCAAGTCGTTTCTGACTCATAGTGACCCCATGCACAGCAAAACGAAACACTGCCCGATCCCATGCCAGCTCTATGATCCTTGCTATACTTGAGCTCATTGTCACAGCCACTGTGTCAATCCATCTCATCGAAGGCCTTCCCCTCTTTCATTTACCCTCCACCTTACCAAGCACGACATTCTTCTCCAGGGAATGGTCCCCTCTGACAACATGACCAAAGTAGGTGAGACAAAGCCTGGCCATTCTTGCTTCCAAGGAGCATTCTGGCTGCACTTCCTTCAGGACAGATCTGTTAGCTTTTTTGGCAGTCCATGGTACTTTGAGCATTCTTTGCCAGCACCACAACTCAAAAGCAACAACTCTACTTTGGTCTTCCTTATTCATTGTCCAGTTCTCACATGTGTTTGAGGCAATTGAAAATATCCTGGCCTGTGTCAGGTGCACTTTAGTCCTCAAGGAGACATCCTTGCTCCTCAGAGCAAGGATGAACTTGAAAGAGTTCCTTCGCAGCCAACCTGCCCAGTGCTACACATCGTCTAATGTCCTGGTTGCTGCTTCCATTGGCATAGATTATAGAACCAAGCAATGCTAATTCTTTGACAACCTCAATCTTCTCTCCCTTTATCGTGATGCTGCTTATTGTCCAGGTGTGAGGGTTTTTCTTTGCTTTATATTGAGATGTAATCCATACTGCAGACTGTGTTCTTCAATCTTCATCAGTAATTGCCTCAAGTCATCCTAACTTTCAGCAAGCAAAGTTGTATCATCAGCTTATGTCAGGTTAATGATTCTTCCTCCAATCCTGATGCCACATATTTCTTCATATAGTCCAGCTTGTCAGATTATTTGTTCAGCATATAGATTGAATAAGTATGGGGAAAGGATACAACCTTGACACACTCCCTTCTTGATTTTAAACCGTGTAGTGTCCCCTTGTTCCATTCAAATGACAGCCTCCTGGTCAAGGTACAGGTTCCTCATGAGTACAACCAAGTGTTCAGGAATTCCCATTCTTCTCCATGTTATCCATAGTTTGTCATGACCCACACAATCAAATGCCTTTGCATAGTCAATAAAACACAAGTAAACATCTTTCTGGTATTCTTTGCCTCGAGCCAAGGTCCCTTTGACAGCAGCTATGATATCCCTTGTTCCATGTCCTCTTCTGAGAGGTATCAGTCTGGCTTGAAGACTGAGACAGACTAGAAAGAAGGAAGAGGCCATCTACTTCTCAAAGAATTGGACAGGGAAAACCTTATGAATAGTAGAGAAACACTCAATGCAATGGGTTTGTTTTTTTGTTTGTTTTTATATAACCTCTCATATCTTGACTGCTGCTTCCAATTGTGTTGATTGTAGAACCAAGTAATATGAAGCCTTTGACAACTTCAGTCTTTTCTCCATTTATCATGATGCTTATTGGTCCCATTGTGAGGATTTTTATTTTCTTTATATTGAAGTGTAATGCGTACTGCAGACTGTAGTCTTCAATCTTCATCAGTAAGTGTTTCAAGTCATGCTCACTGTCAGCGAGCAAAGTTGTATCTGCATGACACAGGTTGATAATGAGTCTTCTTCCAAACCTCATGCCATGTTCTTCTTCATATAGTCCAGTTTCTCAGATTATTTGCTGAGCATATAGATTGAATAAGTATAGTGAAAGGATACAACTCTGACACACTTCCTTCTTGATTTTAAACCATGCAGTGTCCTCTTGTTCTGTTTGAACAACAGCCTCCTGGTCTATGTACAAGTTCTTCATGAGCACAATTAAGTATTCTGGAATTCCCATTCTTCTCAATGTTATCCATAGTTTGTTATGATCCACACAATCAAATGCCTTTGCATAGTTAATAAAACACAAGTAAATGTCTTTCTGGTATTCTTTGCTTTGAGCCAATATCCATCTGACATTAGAAAGGACATCTCTCACTCTGTGTCCTCTCCTGAATCCAGCTTTCATTTCTGGAAGTTCTCTGTCAATATACTGCTGCAACCATTTTTTAATTATCTTCAGTAAGATTTTCTTGCATGCAATATTAATGATATTGTTTGATAATTTCCACATTCTGTGGGATCACCTTTCTTTGGAATGGGTACAAATATGGATCTCTTCCAGTCAGCTGGCCAGGTAGTTGTCTTCCAAATCTCTTGGCATAACCGAGTGAGTGCCCCTAGTGTGGCATCCATTTGTTGAAACATCTCAATAGGTATCCTGTCAATTCCTGAAGCCTTGTTTTTCACCACTTTCCTCAGTGTAACTTTGACTTCTTCCTTCAATACCATTGGTTCTTGATCATATGCCACCTTCTGAAATGGATTAACATCAACCAATTCTTTTTGGTATAGTGACTCTGTGTATTCCCTCTATTTTCTTTTGATGTTTCCTGCATCATTCAATATATTGCACATAGAATCATTCAATATTGCAACTCAAGGCTTAAATTTCCTCTTTAGTCCTTTCAGCTTGAAAAATGCTGAGCATGTTCTTCACTTTTGGTTTTCCAACTCCATGTCTTTGCACATTTCATTATAATAATTGACTTTGTCTTCTCCAGCTGCTCTTTGAAATCTTCTGTTTAGCCCTTTTATCTCATTGTTTCTTTCATTTGCTTAAGCTACTCTCCATTGAAGGCCAAGTTTCAGAGTCTCTTATGACATCTGTTTTGGTCTTTTCTTCCTTTCCTGTCTTTTTAATGACCTTTTGCTTTCTTCTTGGATGATGTTCTTGATGCCATCCCATAATTCCTCTGGTTTTCAGTCATTGGTGTTCAATGCATCAAATCTATTCTTTAAATGGTTTCTAAATTCAGGAGGGATATAATCAAGGTCATATTTTGTCTCTTGTGGACTTGTTTTAATTGTCTTCAACTTCAACTTGAACTCACAAA
Organism: Orycteropus afer afer; assembly: GCF_000298275.1. Taxonomy (NCBI): domain Eukaryota; kingdom Metazoa; phylum Chordata; class Mammalia; order Tubulidentata; family Orycteropodidae; genus Orycteropus; species Orycteropus afer. The sequence goes on along the minus strand of NW_006921600.1, from coordinate 16,556,349 downwards.
TGAGCAGTTGATGGTCGATTCCACAATCAGCTCCTAGCCTTGTTTTGGCTGAAGACATTGAGCTTCTCCATCACCTCTTGCCACAAATGTAGTCATCTGATTCCTGTGTACTCCATCTGGCAAAGTACATGTGTATAGCCACCATTTGTGTTGTTGAAAAAAGGTATTTGCAATGAATAAGTCATTGGTCTTGCAAAATTCTATCATGCGATCTCCAACATTATTTCTATCTCCAAGGCCAAATTTTCCAACTACCTGTGATTCTTCTTTGTCACCAACTTTTGCATTCCAGTCACCAGTGATAATTAGTACATCTTGATTGCATGTTTGGTCAATTTCAGAGTTCAGAAGTTGGTAAAAATCTTCATGTTTGGCTTTGGTGGTCAGTGCATAAATTTTAATAATATTAGTATTAAGTGGCTTTCCTTGTAGGCATATGGATATTTTTCTATCACTGACAGCATTGTACTTCAGGATAGATCTTGAAACATTCTTTGTGACGATGAATGTCACACCATTCCTCTTCAATTTGTCATTCCCAACGTAGTAGATCATATGGTTGTCTGATTCAAAATGGCCAAAACCGGTCCATTTCAGCTCACTAATGGCTAGGATATCAATCTTTATGTGTTCCATTTCATTTTTGACAACTTCCAATTTTCCTAGATTCATACTTCGTACATTCCAAGTTCTGATTATCAATGGATGTTTGCAGCTCTTTCTTTTCATTTTGATTCATGCCACTTCAGCAAATGGAGGTCCCAAAGCTCTACTTTATCCATATTATCAAGGTAGCTCTATTCTGATGAGACAGCTCTTTCTCAGTCATACTTTGAGTGCCTTCTGACCTGAGGAGTTCATCCTCCAGCACGGTATCAGACGATGTTTCAGGACTATTCATACAATTTTCCAGTAATACATCAAACAGTGTTTCACTACTATTCATAAAGTTTTCCCTGACCAATTGTTTGAGAAATGGATGGCCTCTTCCTTCTTCCAAGTCTGCCTCAGTCTGGAAGCTCCACCGAAACTGCTCTACCCTGGGCACGCCTCCTGGCACAACCTCCAGCTGGATTTATATGAAATCCCCCAACTTATATACATTGCCAACCAATTCAGGTTATTTTTTTAATACTATATATACATGTATTTTGGTTACCTCTGTGCTTGTTTAACAGAAAATACCACAAATGGGATGGCTTTAATCAACAGGAGTTTATTCTCTTATAATTTTGGAGGTTCGAAGTCTGAGTTCCAGATGTCAGGCTCTAGGAGCTGAGAAAGCCTCTCAACCTTGCTCCTCTGCCTTTTGCTCCCAGCCCACTAAAGCTAGAGGTATCTTTTCACTCAGGCAGCAGCTAGCTGCTGAGGCTGACAAACCCAAGGTTGACAAGTGAAAAGGCACAGTCCCGATGTTACCAAACCACACAGTGGGCCATTAATTCAAGTCCATTGAAAGTCCCAAGAGCAGCAGAGCAACATAGCAGGCTGCTAAACCATGGCACAGCTACATGCAGGGTTCCAGCATGCCATAAATTAGAAACTGTTCTCCAAGGCATCTCCTTATATACAGGAAACAGACCACATCCCTAAGGCAGCTACTTAGCTGCTCACAGTAGATTCCACCATGGAGTTGATTACAGTCTCATCATGAGGAATACTACATCCAGTTGCCCAGCCACTCAACCAGGCATAACCAAGCTGGCACACAAACTTAACTACCACAACATGCCATGTTGTTATGGATTGAATTGTGTCCCCCTCCCCCCAAAAAATGTGAAAGCTCTAACTCCTGTATCTGTAAATTTGACCCTGTTTGAAAATAGAGGTTTTCTAAAGTTACATTGATGAAGTCATATCAGAGTAGGCTGGATCTTAAACCTTGTTAATCGTTTTTGAGTAGTGTCTTCTGAAAAGAGCAGAGTAGACACAGACACACACAGAAGGATGAGACCATGTAAAGACTCATCTATAAGCCACAGAATATCAAGGAATGCCCAGGGATACCAAGAAGGAAGAACCTACCTCTAGAGCCAAAGCCCTGATTTGGATTTCTAGCCTCCAACACTGTGAGACAATAAATTTCTGTTTGTTTGTTTGTTTTTTTTTTTTAAAGCCACATTGTGGTATTTTTGTTATGGCATTACCAGATAACTGAGACACATCCTCTTCTCCCTATCCCTGCCATAAGTTGCCATATGGGTTCTGACCTATGTGCCATCTATATGCGATTCATAGGACACTTGAAAGAATTTCTTGCTTGGAGGGAACCAGATGAGGAGAGGAAAGAGAGAGAGAGGGAGAAACTAGAGTACATTGTCAGAGCCTCCTGCTTGGGAGAGAGACGAGGGAGAACAGAGGACAGTACAAGTCAGACACAGGAGGCAAATGGGAGGTCACTGAAAGCAAACTTCTTTTAATAAAATTGCCTTGGGCTGACTCAGTTCTTCCTCATTTCACTGCTGTGTCAAGTAAAAACAAACTCTGATAAGAAAAAGCCATTTGTTCCCAAATAAACTTCATTACTCTGCTAAATATCTTTACTGGATTTCATTTGATCCCAGTCATTCTCAATTCAATATTGCACTCAGCCAACTTAACCTTTTAAAAAGAGTTTTATTGATGGTGTGTTATGCAGACATTAACATTAGTAAAAAAAAAAAAAAAAAAAAAAAAAAAGACAAGAAAAGAAATTGAAAGAATTAAATTGCTTTGCTTAGCAATCTTAATTATCTGGAATAATTAGCTCTAGTCAATTCTCCAACAAGAGCTCTCCTGAGAAATCAGTGTTTGGGGAAAGGGAAAGAAAGAGGGAGCCAAGCTTGGGACAAAAGCAAGCATTTGGCAAGATATTTGGAAATATCTAATTAACCCCGAGAGTGAAGCTGACAATCAAAGCCACTTCCTTAGTGCTTAATTATTCAAAGCAAATAAAGAAAAGCAAATATTCAGGGAGTTAGTCTATTGGGCTCTGGAAAATAGGAGCCACTTTCTGCCAAAGTATTAAATAATCCCCAAACATACAGGCATATGGGTGCTCTGGGTCATTTGTCCCTGCTGATCTCTTTGCCTAAAGTACTCTTACAGCCCATAACTGCTTGGAAACTCCTACCAGTCTTCCTATAAAACCTCCCCTAACCTACCTTTCTCTTAAACCAGAGAAAAGTATTCTCTTCTTTTTGCTTCTGTAGCCTTTTGTACATAGAAATGATTCCATTGTATATTCATTGTCTACCCTCTTAGATTACAAATGTTGCAAAGCTCAGGTAAGTACTTATCCATCTCTGTATCCCCAGTGACTAGTATATCTGGAACAGAGTAGGTTTCTAATAAATGGGACTGAATGAATCGATAGATCAACACCTTTTTGGGCAAAGGCTGATATACAGTAAACATTCAATAAGTTCTTCCCTCTGTGCTTTCCTCTCTCCCTCCCTCTCTACTTCCTTGCTTTCTTCTTTCTTTCGTTTCTTCTTTTTTTTTTTTCATTTTTAATTTTCATAATTAAAGAGATTTGTTCCAGATCTTCTGGACCTAAACAATGTTTGTTGCATGAACAAGGGCACAGAGGGTAAAACATCACAGTGACAGTGGGAATTCAGCCCACACAATTTGGTTTTCTGCTATAACCTACAAATAAAGTAAAGAAGATGTAAGATTGGAGAGGCTAAGAAGAGAAATTGATAGTTATTGCTAATTTTTATGGGCATTGATGTGATTGAGAGCAGGATTGGTTTCCAATCCTGATCTCTTCCTTGGTTTCAGTCTCAGGGGACACTGCTGCCTGGATTTTCACCCTCACTCACTGTTTCACTGGCATCCAGATGCAACATGTACAACAATCTATGTTTTATGTTTCCTCAGAAACCATCTTCTCTTCTTAATATACTCTCTGTTAATTGCACCATCACTATCCAAGTTTGACTTGATGGCACATAACAACAACAACATTCTAGCTGTCTAAGGCAAATTCTTGGAAGTAATCTTTGGATCCTTCTTTTCCCTCCTTCCCACACCCAATCAACAAGCAAATCTTCAAGACTTTGCCTACATATAAAGATTTTCGAATCTTTTGAATCTTTACCTTATTCCACATTCCCACCACCACTGCCTTCATCATCTTCTCCCCTAGGCAATAGCTATCCAACAGAACCCCTTACCTGCAGTCTTGCTTACCTAACTCAACTCAGTCCTTTCTACCTATTATTTCTCCACGAGACACTTCACTTGCTTTGTTGTTGTTGTTGTTAGGTGCTATCAAGTCATCTCTGACTCATAGTGACCCTATGCACAGCAGAACGAAACACCACCTGGTCCTGAGCCAGCACCATGATTCTTGCTCTACTTGAGCCCATCACCACTGCCACCGTGTCAGTCCATCTCATTGAGGCCCTTCCCCTCTTCCGTTGATCCTCCACTTACCAAGCATGACATCCTTCTCCAGGGAATGGACCATTCTGACAACATAACCAAAGTATGTGAGACAAAGTCTGGCCATTCTTGCCTCCAAGGAGCATTCTGGCTGCACTTCCTCCAGGACAGTGCACACGGTACTTTCAGCATTCTTGGCCAACACCACAGCTCAAAAGAATCAATTCTTCTTTGGTCTTCCTTATTCATTGTCCAGCTCTCACATGCATATGCACTTGCTTCTCTTTGTATAAAGCATAAAATCCAAACTCTTAGATATACATTCAAGACTTTATGAGATCTGGCTGAGCTTACCTCTTCCACTTGATACCTGCCTACTTCTGTACTGTATTTTCCACTTTAATAAGTATAGATACATTGGAGTTCTCCAAACATTCCATGCTATCCCTTATCTGTGTGGTTTTGTTCCTGTTCCCTCCTCTTCCTGAGCACTCATCCCACTTTTCTTTATCTATTACTCTCCTTTCAATATTCAGTTCGAGCATGTTCTCTTCCAGAAACTATATCTCAAATCTCAGGCTCCCCTAACATCCCTCCTCTTTGCACCCGAGGGTCCCTATGTAAACTTTTCTCCTTAACCCTTCATCATTGTATTGACATTTTAAGATTACATGTTATCTGGCTCTCTAGGCTCTCACTCCCTCAAGGACAATGGACACCTTGTCCCATCCACCTTTGTAAGTCCAGGGCCCAACATGATGCACACCATTCAGTAGTGCACACACATGCTTGGCCCCCTGCCATGACTTCTTTGGCAAATAGAAAACTTCAACCTGAGCCAACATGCACTTGCCTCCATGCACATCAGAAGATTAAGAGGCCAGTTAGGACTCCAGAGAGCACTGAGAAAATTTCTAAAGGTAGATTCCAAAAAGAAGGAGGAGTTTAGGTTATGGAGTCCAAACATAACTGTATTGAAATCTGAGCTCTATCACTATTAGTTAGTGTGACCTTGGGACAGAACTTAATCTCTCTGACCCCTAAGAAACTTAACATTTCCTCAGAAGCTCCCTTCTCCTCTGTTAATCTCACCACCATTTTTATAGTTATCCAAGGAAAAATCTTAGAAACCATCCTTGGATCCTCCCATCCCCACCCAATCAACCAGCCTGTCCCAAACACTTTGTTTCTAATATTTCTTAAATCTCTGCCTTCTGCTCCATTTTTATCACGACTTACTTTATAATTTTTTTAAGTTTATTTTAATTTTTATTTAATTAAGATTATAACATCCACATCTTAGAATCACAGACAAATTAAATGGAGAAAACTTTTGCAAAGCCCTTAGCATAGGACCTGGTATGTAGTAAGTGCTTAATAGATGTTGGTTCTCATTTGTGTGTGTTGTATCTTTTTTTTTTTTTTTTTTTTTTGAGTACTGTTGTTGTTGTTGTTATGTGTCATCGAGTCGGATCCGACTCATAGCGACTCCTCCTTGGGTTTCCGAGGCAGTATCACTGTGGAAATAGATTGCCCAACCTTCCTTCTGAGGAGTGGCTGGTGGGTTTGAACCATCAGCCTTCTGGTTAGCAGTCAAGTGCCTTAGGCACTATGCTACCAGAGCTCCTCATTTGAGTACTAGAAGATAGTTATTACTTGATACTGATATAGTCTGACTTCTTTTCAGAAATACAGGATTTGTGTGTGTGTGTGTGTGTTTCACATAGCTTTTAAAATATTAGGTATTATTCCTAATTATAAATATTTTCTCACTTAGTCCCTATGGTGCTGGTGATGATAGTGGTGATGATGATGAGAATTAATACTTACTGAGTTCTTACCATGTGCCAAGCAGTGTTCTATGTCCTTTATAAGTCTTAATGAACTCATTTAGCCCTCATAATAACCTTATGAAGTAGTACATCCTCATTTTATAAATGATAAAACTGGTCTCAAAGATGTTAAGCAATCTGCCTAAGAATACATTATGAAATAATGCTAAGGCTGGAATTTAATTCTTCCTGATACCAGGGACTCTGATTTTTCACCTAGCTGTACAGTCTCTCTACTATTGTATACAGTTTTATGAAAAGTTACGGTGATTTCTTTTCTTTAATACCTTTCTTGGTGATGCTAACCCCTCCTCTTTTGGTCACCTTAATCAGCATACAGTGCAGAGAATAAGAGAAACATTGATAATTTTCAGCCGAAAGCTGCTCTATGAGATTGTTAGAGTCACTGATTAGAACCTGCAAGATAGAAAATATTTTGCGGAATGTCCCAACAAAGACCACCTAGCCATACTACTTACAGATCACTGTTTGGGAAAGATGGCAGTGAGTAATATTAAATAATTGACTTGTATATACTTATTATTCTATATTGTACTTGAACTCACATATATTGAATTGCGAATTTGCTTTTATGAGGACTGACTCATTTGTCCTGAGAAAAGTGAAGAACTAGAAAAAATTCACCAGATGCTTGATAAATTCCAGGCCCTGTGGTAATCTGAAGATTCACATATGATTAAGTTACAGTTCTTTCTTCTAAAATTCCCAGTCTTATTAGAGAGACTCCAAAACAATTGATATCATGTAGGATAACAGTAGTGTAGTGACTAAGGCACTGGACTGCTAACCACTTCTCGGAAGGAAGGTTAGGCAATTGGCTTCTGTAGTGATACCACCTCAGAAACCCCAGGAGGGGTCGCTATGAGTCGAGTCTGACTCGACGGCACATAACAACAACAACAACAGGATAACAGTAGAAGTTCCCATCTACCCATCCAAAGTCCAATATCTTGGAAATGTTCTTAGTGCACTGTCCAGAACTCCCTGTTTTATTTTGTCCTCAGATATGAACTGGCACAATAAACCTCAGTATGGTGTGATGGGTTAGACTTGGAAAGAATGGACTTTCAATGTAGCCCTATGGCTACAGGGACCATGCTGTTTTGCTACCATGAAAACCCTTAAATGGCCCAGTCTCCTTGGCCTCAGGTGAGGAAAGAGCTGGCTGAGATTTTGCTGATGCTGGGTCAGATTCTCTTGTATTTGATTTGGAACCCAATGTACCTCCTGGAACAATGACGTCTGTCATTTACCCATCTGACTCCAGCTCTCTTCATCATCCTCCCTCATGAACCCTCAAGCACAGCACTAATGCTCAAGATGGACTGGAAGACTCTGAACAAGTATTAGTTATTGAAAGGTTAATTATTTGCAAATGAACTACAGCTGATTAAAAAAAAAAAAAAAAAAAACCCAGAGACTTTGTTGCTGGGATATGGCATATGATATGCATACAGCTAGCTTTCCTCAGTTGAGAACAAAGCCACAGGACCAGCTTTTATAAAAAGAGAGGTGGTCAGGACCTCATATCCTCTCCCATTTTAACCATGTTGTGGGAGTTGTGGGAAATCTGTTGTTTGGTCAGACGACAAATATTTCCTAAGTAAGCAAAAGTCTAGTGAATTACATAAGCATCACTCTCTCTCATTGCTGCCAACTTGATAAGGTCCAATTTCCATGCCAGGAAGTAGGGACAGATTACCCTAAAGCTAGGCAAGCACAGGTTTACTTGTGCTTACTTACTAATCTGTACTGAACAATTTCCTATTTTTTCATCGTATCAAAGATTTTGCTTCTAGGCATGCATCTTTCTCTCTCCCAACCCCATGGGACCTTCCTACAGAATCAAAGCCTCTTTTCAAGTTTATAATACCTGATAGGGACAGAGTACCCAGAAAACAAGGAAAGTACAGGCTTACTTGTGCTTACTCACTAATCTGTAGTAAACAGTTTCATGATGTTTACCACATCATGTGGGAAAGCCATGTGAAATTGTTCACAATAGATTTGTAAGTAAGTACGAGTAAGCCTACGCTTCCTTTGCTTATTGGGTAATCCACCCCCAAGAAGGACATCCAGGTTTTTTTTAAGCTACACTTTTCTGCCACCCCACCCTACCAGCCTTTGCAAATGACTGCTATATTGAGACATAAACTTGCCTGGAAAAGCAGACATCTCTATTTGATCCTCAGTAGAGAAAAGAAATGGAGGAACCCTGGTGGTACAATGGCTAAGCACTTGGATGCTAACCAGAAGGTCAGTGGTATGAACCCACCAGCAGCTCCAGGGGAAAAAATACCTAGCAATCTGTTCCCATAAAGATCACAGTCTAGGAAATCCTGGGGGGTGGGGCGGAGAGCAGGTCTACTCTGTCGCATGAGGTCAATTAGGAGTCAGAATCAACTTGACAACACACAACAACAGAAAGAAGGAAACAAAGTCTACCTTCTTAAACTCTTCGGGAATGCATGGGGCTTCTGTAGGCATATACAACAGCGAGGAAGAAGAAAGCAGAGAAACAGAAAGGGCCCAGAGTGGAGCAGCTGTTTAGGAGCTGGAAAAGGGAGTTCACAATCTACAGCACTAGGATTATTTTGTCTGGGTAAGAGTTGGCTGGGAAGAGAAAGGGAAGCTATATTCAGCCTAGGGATTATCATGAGAGGGAACATACAGAGACAGTTCAAGAGGATGAAATGCATTTATGTTGCAAGAGAAAAGTAACTGAGTTTGGATGTCAGGAAATTGTTGTGTATTTTTCTTTCCTGCTTTATTCCTATATCTAGGCTGACATGTATAGAAGACAGGTGGACAAAAGAAAACATTAGTAATTTTCTCAGGTGGAGTACAAGAAGCTCATCTCATGTAATAGTCCATAAAAGCTATGCTACAAAGAAGCTTATTTTGGCAATGAGAAAGGTCAGATTATGCTGTAAACTGTGTACCTCCACCCCACTGCCCTACCTAAAGCAGAATCCAAAATAACACACACAAAATCACATTCATGCATACTCACACTAACACATATTCACACACTTATATTCACACATTCATATACATTTATACTTTCACATGCACACATCACACACATGCTAACATTTGCACACTCATATTCATAAAGCAACACTCACATTTGCTCACTCACATACACACACATACTTGTACACTCATACAATCACATTCACGTGTGTTCACATTTGAACATGTTCACACACTAATACATAATCCCAATCACACATATCCCTACTTAGACACACACATGTTCACACATGTGCTTATTTAGACACATACTCATATTATGTGCTCAAAGGCACACACACATACATACTCTCGTACCCAGTTGTATACAAGCCCCTCTGGAGAGGAACCCTGGAATTGTAACCCCTAAAAGAGCTATGTTGAAATCCTAACCCCTAGAATATGATTTAGTTTGGAAATAGGGTTTTGAAGAGGTTAATAGTTAACATGAGGTCATACCAGAGCAGAATAGGTCCTATTCCTACCTGAGTGGTGTCTTATAGAAGAGGAGAAGAGACACAAAGACTGGTAAGAATGGTCATGTGTCAATGCAGGCAGATGCAGCTACAAGCAATGGATTGCTGGGAGCCCCCAAAAGCTAGGGGAAAGGGATGAAAGAGTTTCTCAGAGTTCTCGGAAAGAATCAAGATGGCTGATACCCTGATTTAGACTTCTTTCTACCTTTCAGAATGGTGAGACAGCAAATTTCTATTCTTTAAAGTCACCCACCTCCTGGTATTTGGTTACAGCAGCACTAGGAAACCAATACATAGAGGCAAAAAAAAAAAAAAAAAAAAATCCATGAAGCTAGAAACGACAGATGGCAAGGCCAAGAATCCTGGTGGGGAGGCTTTATCCCTGTGCTTTCCCAAATCTAAGTTCATTTCATGACCGTGTCCACACAATTGCAAATCTCAGCCATCTATAGGTGACCTCTGCAGGAGGGGCTGCCTAACTCGTATTCTCTGAAACAGTTTTCACTGCCCAAAGGAGAATGTTAGCAACAGTATTTCTGGGGATAGTTCCTCTGGCCATAGCTAATTAGTTAGGGACTGAAATTTTGAGCAGAAAGATAAAGATAAAGATAAAGAACCATTGACAATGAGTCACATAAACATGGAACTCCTGAGGGAAGGTCCATAGATTCTGCTGCAGAGGCTACTAGATATCTCTGCTTCCCACTCCAATGGAATCTTTTGTGTTGAGTTCTTCCTTGGATTCTGTGAGAGAATGCAGTCTACTCCTTATGAACCTCCTTTGTTACTTAAACTATATTAGATTTGATTCATTTTACTTGCAAACAAAATAACGAATACACTATTCATTCTAACCTTATTCTAATGCCCACCTTAACCTATACCTCTAGCGAGCAGGAACTTGTTCATCTTCAGAACACTCATGGCATTTTTGTGGCTTTTGTTTTCTTCCCTGTATAATTTATTTCTCTCTTATCTTCAATATAAGACCAAAAGCTCCATGGAAGCAGAAGCTACATCTTAGCACAGTACCTTGCACATAAAAAGTTATTGATAAGCATTTGTTGAATGAAAAAATACATTATTGAATAAATGAGTTAATGAATAAATTATTTCAGGTGATGCAAAATATTTGTCTCTCTCCTTTGGAATTTATGAAGTCATAATATTAGAAGGTAGAGATCCTCACACATGAATCAATTCAACACATATTTGTTGACAATTAACCATGTGCCAGACCCTGTGCACAGGGGATACAAAGAGGAGTTAAGACACGAGAGCAGTCCTTAAAGAATTCTTAGTCCCACTGGACCAGGGATATGCATGAGGCAAAGGAACACAGCTCCCCACCCTGGGACACAGCTCTGCACACCCTGACCCTGGGAAAAGCAGAGGAGGGAAAACCACATACTGCACCTTAGTTCCAATCTTGCAACAACACTGTATTAAAAACCATTTTTCAAGCCTGAGTAAGATGTTTATGACTTGATAGACGATGGTTGGCAAACTCATTCCATCATAAATATCACAGCAGATAATATACTTCAGTATAAATGATGCATCTGCCTATGCCAGGATCCTTCGGGGGTGGAATGCTTCTCCAATATGGGCTTCTTAAAGATAAACAAATTATGGGCTGTAATTACCCAATGTTTGATTTTCTTTTTTATGAGATTTTCTTCACCCTAATCACACTCAGAGTGGGAAGAGGGAAGGTACAATTGGAACTTAAAGAAAGGAAGAAAGGAGTCTGTTCCCTCCACAGTGAAGTAGATTTCAGATAAACATCTTAAGAGGGAGTAGGAGTTTCTGTCACTCTGAAATGAAAGGTGCAAAAAGTGGGGAAATTAGGAAGGGGAGATAGTGATTATTTTCTCAAGCATGTGTATCTTTAGATGACTAAGACATAAAAGAAATTCTCTCTCTCTGATACACATACACACATCACACACATATATACATGCCATGTTGTTGTTGTTGTTATGTGCCGTCGAGTCAAACCCGACTCATAGCGACCCCTCCTTGGGTTTCCGAGGCAGTATCACTACGGAAGTAGGATTGCCCAACCTTCCTTCCGAGGAGTGGCTGGTGGGTTTGAACCACCAGCCGTCTGGTTAACAGGCAAGTGTCTTAGCCACTATGCTACCAGAGCTCCCATACATGCCATATGCAGATAAAATTCTACATTCCTGAATTGTTCCTGTTGTTGTTGTTGTTATGTGCCATCGAGTCAGACCCGACTCATAGCGACCGCTCCTTGGGTTTCTGAGGCAGTATCACTACAGAAGTAGATTGTCCAACCTTCCTTCCAAGGAGTGGCTGGTGGGTTTGAACCACCAGCCTTCTGGTTAGCAGTCAAGTAACTTAGGCACTATGCTACCAGAGCACTCAGCTGTTAGCCAAGGGGCTGGTGGTTTGAATCCATCCAGAGGTGCCTCAGAAGAAATGCCTGGTGATCTACTTCTGAAAAATCAACCATTGAAAACTCTATGGAGTGAGTTCTACTTTGACATACAGGGGGTCAGAATCAACTCAACAGCAACTGGTACTGATGCTGCAGAGCCTGAGCTTGGGTCTGCATACTCCCTGGACTACTCTGACTCCTGATTTGGAGGCACCTCCCCTTTTCTGGAGGAGCTCTGGTAGCATAGTGCCTACGGCACTTGACTGCTAACCAGAAGGCTGGCGGTTCAAACCCACCAGCCACTCCTCGGAAGGAAGGTTGGGCAATCCTACTTCTGTAGTGATACTGCCTCGGAAACCCAAGGAGGGGTTGCTATGAGTCGGGCCGACTCGGCGGCACATAACAACAACAACAACAACCCCTTTTCTGGATGCAGTCTTGTCTTTATTCCATCAAAATGTTTCTTCTGTGGTTTCTGGGCATGTTCAAATTCATGCTTGAAAATTAAACCTCACTTTACAAAGGGAACAGATTTGATTGGGTTAGTAGCTTCTGAGGGGTCTGAAGATACTTTAAGGTGGGAAGACAGTATAGTCTCCAAAAAATAAATAAATAAATAAATTGACAAATAAAGGAGTCACCACATTATTTACTAGAGTAACCTCTAGATTAGATAGCAGGAAACCTGAGTTTAATTAGGACCTTCATCATTTCTTAGGCAAGTGACCTTTCTTCCATTCTCTTCAAGTCACTTTTCTCCTCACTTAAAAATGGGAGTAACTTACCTGGTAGGTAGGTTACTTTGAAGATTCAATGTAATAGTATGTTTTAGAAAATCCCTGTCAGCTCCTGGGTGGTCAATAAATATTTACTGAATGCCAGCTCCTTCAGTCTGAATAATAAAGAGCTACAAAATGTGCTTCACAGTCTATACTAGGTTTGTTCACATTAATGACACTCAGGAGGTAGACAGACAGAAGTGCTTTCTTGGCTTTATCAATGAGGACATTGGAGCACAGAGAGTTTAGGAGACTTGCCTAAGACCACGTAGAAATTTAAAACCTGGATTGTCCACTATTTCTGTGCCTCTTGACAAGGCAAACTCACCTGGGAGGATCAGGTCAAAGTGGGGTTACCTTCATGAAATGTTCACAAACCTTGAGGCATCAAACAGATGGTCAGCAGACATGCACCTGAGTTGTGAGTGCAGCCAATGTGAGTGTCACCCTAAGAGAGGAAGACTCAGCCAATACATAGCACCAGGAATGGGTAATGTTGATGGTTTGAAGCAGAAGTGGGCTGTGGATAGGGCAGGAAGGAACCAAGAGATAAAGAGAGGAAAGCCAGGAAGAATAGGTCTGTGAAATTGTAGCAATGAAAGCAAGAGGAAGAGAAAACATGAGAAAAATATAGATAGACAAAGGTAGAGAATAAGGCAGAGAGAAAAGACCAAACACAAAAACTCACTTCCATTGAATCAATTCTGACTCATAGTGACCCCCATTGGGTTTCCAAAGCTGTAAATCTTCACAGAAGCAGACTGCCTCATCTTTCTCTCATGAAGTGGCTGGTGGGTTTGAACCACCAACATTTTGGTTAGCAGCCAAATGCCTTAACCACTATACCACAAGAGCTCCTTCAGAGAGTTAAAAGGAGACAGAAATAGAGAGACACACAGAGAGAAAGATGGGATGCGAAAGAGAAGTAGAAAGGTGCTGGTGAAGAAAAGAAGCACACATATAAACTCCTGCATACACAAGTGTGAGAGACAGAGAAGAACATTTCTGGACTGAAATAATTCCCCCAGAAGTCAGCACAAAATTGACAAGGCAAAGGAAACACTGAGAGGAGTACAATAATTAAAGACAACAAAGGTAAATATTATTACATACAAAATCCTGCAATAACAGTAATAACAATAATTTAAGAGTGATTACATAGACAAGCTGAACAAGGATGGGAAGATGAATGGGACCACACCCACAGACATAGATGTGTTTGGCAGAGGATATTTCTATGTACATATTTTTGATGTGCTGCAAATACATCCATGACTATAGTATAACATACGGAGGCAAAGTTATGAAAATGTTTTAGCCATAACCAAACACCTTGAGAGACTGAGTTCCTAGGCATGGGGGCTCAGGACCATAGTCTCAGGAGACATCAAAGTCAATGGGCATAACATATGCCACAAAGACAATGTTCTATATTCCAGTTTGGTGAATAGCAACTGGGGTCTTAAAAGCTTGTGAGCAGCCATCTAAAATGCAACTATTGCTCTCTCCCTGTCTGAAGCAATGAAGAGTGAAGAAAATCGAAGACATAAGGAAACAATTAGCCCAGAGGACAAATGGACCATGTGAATCCTGGCCTCCATGTCCCTGAGACCAAAAGAACTAGATGGTGCCCAGCTACCATTATCGGCCATTCTATAAGGGTTCACAATAGAAGGTCTAGGATAGAGTGGAAGAAAAAAGTGAAACAAGACAAAATCACAAAAAAAGACCAGGCTTACTGCTCTCATATAGACTGGTCAAACCCCTGAAACTATGGCCCTTAGACACCCTTCAAACCTGGAACTGAACCCAAACCCTGTGCCTCAACTTTTAGCAAAATGACGTTGTTGTTGTTATGTGCTGTTGAGTCGGCCCCGACTCACAGCGACCCCTCCTTGGGTTTCCGAGGCAGTATCACTACAGAAGTAGGATTGCCCAAACTTCCTTCTGAGGAGTGGCTGGTGGGTTTGAACCATCAGCCTTCTGGTTAGCAGTCAAGTGCCTTACGCACTATGCTACCAGAGCAAAATGATAGGCAGGCCTATAAGGTGAAAAATAACACCAGGGAGGTATGCACTCATTAGAACAATCACCATACAAGGTCAAAAGGGCAGCATTTGCCGAAAGATAAATCTCAAAAGGCAGGCAGGGGTAGGAAAGGATGAAGGGAATTGGTAAACACAGGGAGGAAGTGGGAAGAGTGTTGTTACACTGTGACAATTGAAATCACTGTCAGAAAACCAAAAAGAAAAAAGAAAGTTTCTCAAAAAACCATTCCCTTCTCCCTGACTAGACATTCAATGGGCAGCCCTAAAGCTGTTAACAAAACCTAAACTTCACCAGGGAAAATTCCCCTGAATATTCTCTTTGGGCTTTACAGATGACCCCAATGGGAGAGACCAGCCAGGTGGGGCTCCAGGGCATCCCTACTGGATCTCACATTCCTACCAACTCCCAGACCCTGACTCCAGAGGCTTCCAATTTCAGTTAAGAAACTGGGTGATAGTCAAAGAAATCTTTTCCTCAAAAAACCAATTTCAAGATTGTCTCTTTATTTACCTCCTATTGAGAAGAAAATGGGCCCCCAGGAGACATGAAGACATTCCTGGCCTCTGGCAAACTGGTAAGCACCTATTCTATACCTACTATTCACCCACCTAGATGTCATTCATTGTTATTTATCAGATCCCATGTCCTAGAGTCCTAGACTTTTCCAACTTCCTGGAGTTTTCCAAAGATCACTAGGGGGACAGTAGTCATGTTAGCATCAGCTAAAACAGGCACCAGGCAAGAAGAATCATAAATTAACAGCATGAAGGTGGTTATAGGGCTGGCAAGAGAGCACCTGTGTGCATGTGTATGTGTGTGTGCAGGCTTTTGTGGAGAAGTAAGTGGAGGCTATATAGGAAAATTATGAATATAGACCTAGTCTTTCTCAAGTTATAAGGCTCTGGAATCCTCTTAATCACTGGAACCATTATTCATCCTCTTATAATGAAAAGTCATATATTACCCAGAAGAATTTATGAACAAAGGTCTCACTTTCCTTTTGTTTTCTTTTTGCATATTAAAAATTAAGTGAATATGGTTTCCAGTTTAATAGTTCTCATTCCCACCCTCAGCTGTCAGTTTGTGGTACTGTGGTGGCTTGTGAGTTCCTGTGATGCTGAAAGTTATGCTAGTGGTATTTTAAATCCCACAGGGTCACCCATGGTGAATAGATTTCAATAGAGCTTCCAGACAAAGATAGACTAGAGAGAATGTGGTCAGGTCCACTTCTGAAAAAAAAAAAAAAAATTGGCCACTGAAAACCTTATGAATAGCAGTGAAACTTCTCTGATATAGTGCCAGCAGATGAGCTCCTCAGGTTGGAAGACTCTTAAAATATGACTGGGGAAGATCTACCTCCTCAAAGTAGAGTTGACCTTAGTGGTGTGGATGGAGTAAAGCTTTCAGAACCTTCATTTACTGATGTAGCATGACTCAAAATGAGAATAAATACCTGCAGACATCCACTAATAATTATAACATGGGATATACAAAGCCCAAATCTATGAATATTGAAAGTTGTGAAAAATGAAATGCAATGTGTAAGATTGATATAGGCATTCGTGAAATGGACCAGTATTGGCCACTTTAAGTCAGACAATGATATGGTCTACTATGCCAGGAATTGAAGAAAATTATATATTCATTATGAAAAAGAACATTTCAAGATCTATCTATGCTGTCAGTGACAGGATAACATCCATGGGCCTATAAGGAAGATCAGTTAATACTATGATTACTCAAGTCTACAC
>NW_006921600.1:16519101-16539008 GCF_000298275.1 Orycteropus afer afer | reverse complement strand
TCAGAAGAGACTCTGAAAGTTGCTTTTGAACACAGAGTAGGTAAAAAAAATGGAAGAAATGATGAAGTAAAAGAGCTAAGATTTCAAAATGCAGCTCAAGAAGACAAAATAAAGTATTGTAAGGAAATGTGCAAAAACCTGGAGTTAGAAAACCAAAAGGGAAAAACATGTTCAACATTTCTCAAGCTGAAGAAATTGAAGAAAAATTCAAGCCTTGAGTTGCAATATTGAAAGATTCTATGGGCAAAATATTAGATGATGCAGGAAGCATCCAAAGAAGATGGAAGGAACACACAGAGTCATTATACCATAAAGAGCTGGTCAATGTTCAACCATCAAGAACTGATGGTATTTAAGGAAGTAGTCCAACCTGTCCTGAAGGAACTGGAGAAAAACAAGGCTTCAGAAATTGATGGAATATTCCCTGAGATGTTTCAACAAACGGATGCAGCACTGGAGAAATTTGGAAGATAGCTACTTGGCCAACCAACTGGAAAAGATCCATATTTGTGTGCATTCCAAAGAAAGGTTATCCAAGACAATGTGAAAATTATCAAACAGTATCATTAATATCACACACAAGCAAAGTTTTGCTGATAATTCAAAAATGATTACAGCAGTACGTTGACAGGGAACTGCCAGAAATTCAAGCCAGATTCAGAAGAGGACGTGGAACAAGGGATATCGTTGCTGATCTCAGATGGATCTTGGCTGAAAGCAAAGAATACCAGAAAGATATTTACCTGTGTTTTATTAACTATACAAAAGTATTATGGATAACATTGCAAAGAATGGGAATTCCAGACACTTAATTGTGCTTATAATGGAACATGTACATAAACCAAGAGGCAGTCATTTGAACAGAACAGGCAGTTACTGCCTGGCTTAAAATCAGGAAAAGTGTGTGTCAGGGTTGTATCCTTTAACCATATTTATTCAATCTGTATGCTGAACAAATACTCTGAGAAGCTGGACTGTTTGAAGAATGCAGCATCAATGCTGGGGAAGAATCATTCACAACATGCAATATGCAAATGACACAACATTGCCAGCTGAAAATGAAGAAGATTTGAAGCATTTACTACTGAAGATCAAAGACTACAGCTTTCAGTATGGATTATACTTCAACATAAAGAAAACAAAAATCCTCACCACTGGACCAATAAACAATATCACGATAAATGGAGATAAGTTTGAAGCCATCAGGGATTTCATTTTACTAGGATCCACAGATCAATGTCCATGGAAGCAGCAGTCAAGAAATCAGGCATCATATTGCAATGGGCAAATCTGCTACAAAAGAACTCTTTAAAGTGTTAAAGAGCCATTATGTCACCCTGAAGACTAAGGTGCACCAGACCCAAGTCTTGGTGTTTTCTAAAGCTGCATATGCATGTGAAAACTGGATAGTGAATAAGGAAGCCAGTAGAAGAATTGATGACTTTGAATTATAGTGTTGGCGCAGAATATTGAATGTATCATGGACTGTTAGAAGAATGAACAAATCTGTCTTGAACGAAGTACAGCTGGAATTTTCCTTAGGAATGAGAATGGCTGGACTTTGTCTCTCATAATTTGGTCATGATGTGTAGCAAAGAATGTGAGGATGGTGCAGGACCAAGCAGCATTTCAATGATAACAGTCTTCATTCCCTTCCACATTATAGAAACCCCCTTTAAAAAGAGAGAACAAATTGTATGTGCTATAGGAATGTCCATATAAATAGAACTAACAGAGGACAAAGTTATGGTAACTTTTTAGTCACAGTCAACCACCGTGAGGGAGTGAATTGTTGGGCCTGTGGGCTAAGGACCATGGTCATTGGGGACATCAATCTCAATTGGCATAACATACTACACAAAAACCTTGTTCTACATCCTACTTTGGTGAGTAGCAACTTGGGTCTTAGAAGCTTACCAGCTTGCTAGCTATCTGAATGCAACAGTGGGTCTCTCCTCATCCAAAGCAAAGAAGAATGAAGAAAACCGAAGAAGAATGAAGAAAACCAAAGACACATGAAAACAATTAGTCCAAGGGAATAGTAGACCATGTGAACTTCAGCCTATATGACCATGAAACTAGAAGAGCTAGATGGTGCCTGGCTACCACAGCTAACCTCTCAGAAAGGGATCAGAGCAGGAGATTCTGGATGGAGTGGGAGAACAATTTGTAACAAAATTCAAAATCATTAAAAAAAAAAAAAAAAAAGACCAGATTTGCTGGCCTGGTGAAAACCCCAAGACTGTGGCCTCTAGTTACCCTTCAGGCCTGGAATTGAACTCACTCCCATTGCTTCCAGCCAAACAACAGACAGACATAGAGGGTGAACATTTACACCAGGTAGATACATTCCTTAGAATGATCAATCATAGAAGAACAGAAGGGCAGTGTGTGCACAGGGAGATAGCTCACAGGGAAGGAATGCACAAGACAGAAGACGTAGAGAGGAGGTAATCACAGGGAGAAAGTGGGAAGAGAGCAGTTACATTGTGGGGATTGCAGTCACTGTCATGAAACAAAATGTACATGAACTGCTGGATGGAAAATGAATTTGCCCTGTAAACTTTCACCCAAACCACAAAAAACATTTTAAAAAAATAAAAGCATAAAGAAAGAAAAAGAGAGAGAGAGAGAGCAATAAGCTGGCAGATCTCCCACAAAATTGTTCCATGGCACCCTGACATGGCTGATAGTGTGCTTGTTGTTGTTCTTAGGTGCCGTTGAGTCAGCTCTGACTCGTAGTAGCTCTCTGTACAACAGAATGAAGCACTGCCTAGTGCTGTGACATTCTTACAATCCTTGCTCTGCTTACACCCATCATTGCAGCCACTGTGTTAATCTATCTTGTTGAGGGTCTTTCCCTTTTTCACTGACCCTCCACTTTACCAAACATGATATCCTTTTCCAGAGAATGGGCCCTTCTGACAACACGAACAAATATTTGAGATGAAATCCAGCCATTCCCACCTTTAAGGAGCATTCCAGCTGTACTTTCTTCAAGATGAATTTGTTTGTTCTTCTAGCAGTCCATGATATATTCAATATTCTTCACCAACACCACAATACGAAGTCATCAATTCTTCTACAGTCTTCCTTATTCATTGTCCAGATCTCACATGCATATGCAGCTTTAGAAAATACCAAGACATGGGTCAGGTGCACCTTAGTCTTCAAAGTGATATCTTGGCTCTTTAACACTTTAAAGAGTTCTTTTGCAGATTTGCCCAGTGCACTATGATGTCTGATTTCTTTTTCTTTCTTTTTTGATGTCTGATTTCTTGACTGCTGCTAGTGTAACTAAGGTATGTAAGTGAAAAGGCAGAAGTGCAGGAACAAGCCAACACAGCACCATCCTCATCCACTGAATCACCCTTTCGGAGTAGTCAAGAGGAAAAGCCATCTCCTTGCAGAAGCATCTCCATGCATTTGAAGATTCTAGACTCTGGGCTCCCCAGTCTTCTTTACTCACACAGCAGTAAAGGTAGTGAGGAACATATGCCTATCCCCAATCATGGAAGGGGAAGTGAATTGGTAGACATTTCTCTTATATGGCCACAAAATAGAATATATGCCTTAATTTTCATAGTGGCTGTTATTCTGTTACTTATTTATTCATTTATTTACTCATTCAATGCTTTCATTCAACATATTTACACTGGGCTGTATTAAGTTCTAGACATACCAAGAAAGTAAATTAGAAGTAGGTGGTATTTTCAGATCCCAGAATCTGGGATTTACCAGGGTAAGCTTGAACCATAGCCTATCTGGCAGGAGGTGGAGCTAAGGATATTGCACTGTAGCAAATTACCTCATATGGCTTTTCTAGCCATTGTTGTTGTTGTTGTTATGTGCCGTCGAGTCGGACCCAACCCGACTCATAGCGACCCCTCCTTGGGTTTCCAAGGCAGTATCACTATGGAAGTAGATTGCCCCATCTTCCTTCCGGGGAGTGGCTGGTGGGTTTGAACCACCAGCCTTCTGGTTAGCAGAGCCATAAGTCTTTGTAAACTCCATGGTGGAATTTGCTGTGAGAAATTGAGTAGCTCCTGATTGTTGAAATCATCCACCCGGGGTGTTTCTGTTGGGAGCAGCACAAAGTAATATTCTGGGAAGTTCGCTCCCTCTCAGGTGCTTAGAATTCTGATGTTATGATTGGTTAGTTTGGCCACTCTGCCAGGCTCAAAAGGAGGCCTCCTAGAGGCAGAAGAAGTCTTTCTGACTGCTGGCTGAGGAAGGACGTGCTCCTGAGAGACATGATGGAAGAGACACACATTGTTGAGAGAGAGACTGTGAGAAACTGTTGGCTGAGAGACAGTGGGCTGAGAAAGACTGAGCATTGTTCCTGAACTTGAATTGTAGCCTGGTGCTTCCCTAATATACCCCATAATCTGTGAGTTCTGTGTGGCCACTGTAGCGAATTATCGAACCCCCAACCGTGCTGCGGGAAGAATGGTTGGTGTCAGGGTTGATGAAAGGGCTGGAGGGAGGCGGCATGTCTGGCCTCACAGGAATAGGCCTTGGGCTATTGATGGTGATTCTGTCTTCCTCTTGTGCAGTTAGAGGAGGTCGGAAGATGTGGCCTCTTTGCCCCTTTAGCAGAGATACAACTATACTCAGAAATATGGCCTGAGGCAAGTAAGAGAGGTAAAAAATACCTTGACTTCTCCCTTGCTGCCAAGAAACTGAGGGATTAGGGTAATAAACTATAGGAATAGATTCTTCTACTTAAGGGCAGGCCTTTTCCATCTCCCCATGGGGCTAAGGGCAGCTCTGGACAAAATCACAAAGGAGTGTTTGGGGTCTCTTCCAACTCTGGGTCCCTTCTCTGCCAGCTGTCTAGCATAACACTAGGCATTGTAGCAACTTCATGCAACTACTACTCTTTAGGTTGCCTACCATCCCTTGTTATGCTTTTCGTTGTTTCTATCACCTGTGCATCCAACTCCTGATATTAAAGTCTCCATGGAAATGCGTAGAATAGTTCTGTTTTCCAAACTGAAACATAAGACACTTTGATCTGTTTGAATACAGAAGTAATTGATTAGAAGCATGTTGGGCCATTTAAGGAACTGCCTAAAAGATTGAAGATAAGCAAGAAGTAGGCAAGCAAAACAGATGGAGAGCATTCCAAAGAACAATGATGCTGAACAAATAAAGCAGGATGATGCAGAGCTAATACAACACTTGGCAGGAAGTCAGAGAAGGAGAAGCAGGACAGAGGGCTGGAATCAGGAAAGGCTTCATAGAGGAGGTGAAACAAGGTTTGAACTTTGAGGATGGAGAAATCAGCCTTCCATTTTCCCACTTTGGTTACAGATGCTCCATGTTTCCCTTGGGAGAACAAGGGTCTTGAGGTGCATGGACCTCAACATTCCCAGTTTTTGCACCATATGTGAGTGCCAGCAAATGGCACCAGGTGGATTAGAGGGACACACTTCCCTCTAGATAGCCATCAGGAGCTATTAGCTAGGAAAGCAGTTATTGACCACACAGATAATAAATCCTTCCTGCTTGTCCATATGTATAATGATCATAATGAACTCTCTTCTCCTGCCAAATGTATATGGATATAATCTTCAAAAATGAAGAGAGACGTGGTTTCTTTATCAACCATAGGTGCCCTGTTCTCAGTTAAGTCTGCCAGAAAGTTAGGGCCAGAACGGGGCTAGGGGCAAGTGGCAGGGAATCATAGTGGGAGAAGATTTCTGGAAGGAGGCTGGAGTCAAGTCTGGTACTGAAGCAGTGATGCAGGGCTTTTGAATCAAGGATTTGCATGAGACATACATGTGGAACGTGGGGAATTGTATGTGCCATCCCCGTCCCCCCTACTTCAAGAGTCAGATATAGCAGGACTGGGATAAGAGGGAAGCTAAAGTACACACACCCAGTCGGATCATAAGAGGACATGATCATAATTGTTACTCAAATTCCAAGCCTGCCTGAAACCTGAGAAGTACTGACAGAATGAATGACAGAATGGAGTCATTAAGTAACATATGCATATATACACCTTGATTCTGACTCATAGCTACTCAGTAAGACAGAGTAGACTTACCCCATAGGCTTTCCAAGGCTGTACAGAAGCCAGCTATATCTTTCTCCTGCAGAGCTCCTGCGAGATTGAAACAGCCTCCTTTTTGGTTCTGGTGGAGCACTTAACTACTGCTCCACTGCTAAAGAACAGACAAGACCTAGAAAATGTAGTATGTAAGAGTAAAATGGGGAGAAAGATTTTCCTAAATCCTCAGAATGTGATGTGTGGAGCACCAGCATCTGAATTATCCCAGAACTAATGAGAACTCTGAGTGTTGGCATCCAAGAATCTACCTTTTAACAAACACTCCAGGACAGGAGATACTCCGATGGTGATGGCAGGCCAACTTCAGAATTCATCTCAATTTTTGGTTATCCTCTCTTCAATCCCTTCCTTCCTGTTCTCTTCAAATCAAAGAGACCTAGGTTCAAATGTACTTAGTATCCTAGAACGTTGTTGCTGCTGTTGTTGTTATTTGCCGTCAAGTTGGACTGGACTCATAGCGACCCCTCCTTGGGTTCCTGAGGCAGTATCACTACGGAAGTAGATTGCCCAACCTTCCTTCCGAGGAGTGGCTGGTGATTTTGAACTGCCAGCCTTCTGGTCAGCAATCAAGTGCCTTAGGCACTACGCTACCAGAGCTCCTTTCTCTGGAACCTTGGGTAAGTTAATTAACCTTTCTCAAGAGATGGAGATAATAAAACTTGGGGATAAGAGATCCCTATCCACCATGCCTGGGGGCCTGATATTCCCTGACTTTGCACATCTGAGAGTAAGATATGGGAATTGGTGCTCAACAAATACTTAATAGACTTGACTACTTGACTTATACCGAAGAATATCAAGCTGTAGGCAAGGACCCATTTTTATCAAGCGGGAAAAACACCAGCCTAATGCTTTGCAACAATAAATTCACTGCCATCAAGTTGATTCAACTCATAGTGACCATTCCTTGGGCTTCTGGTAGCATAGTGCCTAAGGCATTTGACTGCTAACCAGAAGGCTGTTGGTTCAAATCCACCAGGCACTCCACAGAAGGAAGGTTTGTGATCTATTTCCATAGTGATACTGCCTAGGGAATCCAAGGAGGGGTCACTATGAGTTGGATCTGACTCCATGTCATTGAGTTTAGTTTATCTCTATAGAAGTAGCTTGCCCAGTCTTCCTTCCAATGCCTTAGGCACTCAGTATTTGTGGGATAGAGTGAGACCCGTTAGACTGTTTGCAAGGCTAGGTACAAGCTCTTGAAAGATGAATCACCTTATAATATTTTAATGTCAGGGTAGCATTAAAGCATGAGTCATGCTCAAAAGACAGATGAAAGAATGGGGAGGGGAGCCAAGGAGGCTGCATGATGAAGGAGCCAGCATCTTTTTGCTCAAGCTACTGCCCTCACATTCTGTTTCAAGGTTTTAGTATGTTTTTAATCACTTTAGTATTACATAAAAAACTAAAAGCCAGTGCCTGGTGGAGGAAAGAAACGAAAGGCTCAAGCATGAGAGCTATTTTCCCATTGATTTCCTTTCTTTTCAACTCCTTTTAACCTCAGTAAAGAAGGCACAAGCCTCACTATTCAAAGAAATCATAACTCAGTCCTTACTCATGGACTTTGTTTAAGAAAATACTTAATATTTTTCTTCTTATGTCCTGGGGAACTACATTTCAGGTGTTTAATCATCTTTACAACCCCCAAATGTTTGGAATTTTTGGAAAGCATTTAAACTCAGTTAAAAAAAAAAAAAGAGAGAGAGAGAGAGTGTCCTAAATTCAGGATAAATTTTTACTCTCGTTGTGGGTGTTAATTTATGGTTTGTCAATGATTTCAAAGCTTTACCTCCAACCCTCTGAGGCTTGTATTTTCTTATTATTCAATCTGGTTTTATTATCAGTGTCAAATGAATCATACATTCTATCACATAAGCACAGTGTTCTCCCATATATATATAATTCAGTGTTGGTCTATGGAATTATGAATTCCTTGGGAAGAAGACCAAGCTAGCTTTGTGGTAGTTTATTCATCCTGGTGATGAGAATTCTTAATCCCTCAAAGACTGATTCTGAAAGGACAATTGTTACTGGGAGTTAAGCCTCTAGGCCAAAAGTCACAGCTGCCTGAGTGAGGTTCCTGGCTACTGCAGTGCAATAAGGAACTACTCCAAAGAAATGAAGTGGTTTCGGGCAAGACAACATCCATGCTAACTAAAGTGGTCTTAACCCCTTGGTCTCTGTAGTGGTAGATCCTCTGTACATGCCTCACAGTTGGAAGAAGGAGACGGGATTTGGGGCATGAACTACAGTAGGTGAGAACAAGGAGAGAGATAAGAAAAGTGGCTGGACCTGATCATGGAGATGAGGATTTAAGGCAGGTTTTGTGGCAGAGAAAATTCTTATACACTCAGCCCACTTAGCTTTACTTCTGCCCTAGGCTGCAGGCACTCAATGAAATGCCTCTGCAGCTACCATCTCAAGGCTCCATGGCCTACCATGGCTTTGAACTTTCACCTCTGGCTTTCCTTAGTGCTGTCCCTTCATTTCCTCCCATACCCACCCCACGTTCTCCCTTTCTGACTAGTCCTTTCCAATTGATGACTTGTTTCAATAGCCTCCCTGGATTCAGCTTCTCCTCAAGATGATTATAGTCCTATGTAGGCAGATAATAAGGAGTTTTGGTGATGTAGTAGTTAAAGAATTCAGCAGTTAACCAAAAGGTCAGTGGCTTGAACTCACAAGCCACTTTGCAGGAGAATGAAGAGGCAGTTTGATTCCACAAAGATTTACATCCTTGGAAATGCTGTGGGGCCAGTTCTAACCTGTCCTACAGGGTAGCTGTGAGTTGGCGTTGACTCGAGTTTGGTTTTGGTTTAGGTAGGTAACACCTGCACTTTCACACTCTCCCCAAGCCTACAGGAGCCAGGGACCCTACTGGCCAGAAGGGAGATTAGGTAGCCTGTGTGATGGACCTTTCCCAAGGTTTACAATCAGGCTACCCAGGCTCATGTATCTTCCCTCCCTGTGTCTCTCCTTTCCGCTTCAGCATGCACCCATTGGAAGCCACTCAGGCTTGCTCCCGCAGAGCTGAACTTCCATTCAGGAGCTTTCACCACCAAAGCTGATTTTATTACATCCCACAATGCCCTGCTAGGTCAATGATATGCTGATTTTCCGATCGGATGGAAACAGGAGTAAGTTTTTAAAGCCTATTTTAAATTTTTAGGGGGAATGTCTTAAAGAAATGAGAGCTGGAATTATAGCATTTTCAAGTAGCTGGATGTTGTTGTTGTTGTTAAGTGCCGTGGAGTCGTTTCTGACTCATAGCGACCCCATGCACAGCAGAACGAAACACTGCCCAATCCCGCGCCAGCCCCACAATCCCTGCTATACTTGAACCCATCATCGCAGCCACCTTGTCAATCCATCTCGTTGAAGGCCTCACCCTCTTTCGTCGACCCTCCACCCTACCAAGCATGACAGCCTTCTCCAGGGAATGGTCCCTTCTGACAACATGACCAAACTAGGTGAGACGAAGTCTGGCCATTCTTGCTTCCAAGGAGCATTCTGGCTGCACTTCCTCCAGGACAGATCTGTTAGTTCTTTTAGCAGTCCATGGTACTTTCAGCATTCTTCACCAGCACCACAACTCAAAAGCATCAACTCTTCTTCGGTCTTCCTTATTCATTGTCCAGCTCTCACATGCATACGAGGCGATTGGAAATATCATGGCTTGTGTCAGGCTGGATAGAGGAAGTGTTTTAGGGAGAAATCAGTCAGTAGTATTGCTCAAATCACATTACATAGGGTAAAAAGTTAGCTATAAGGAAGGAAAAAAAAAAAAACCTAACATTTATTTAGCAGCTACTATGTGCCAGAAAAGGAGCTCTGGTGGCACAGTGCCTAAAGCTTTTGACTGCTAACCAGTAAGTAAGTGGGTGGTTCAAATCTACAAGCTGCTCCATGGGAGGAAGATGGGCCAATCTACTTCTGTAAAGATTTGCTACCTTGGAAACCCAATAGGGGTTGCTATAAATTAGAATCGATTCAAAGGCGGTGGGTTTAGTTTCTTGGTTTTATGCATCAGAAAGAGCTCTGGTGGTGCAGTGGTTAATGCATTCAGCTGCTAACCAAATAAATAGTGAGCAGTTTGAACTCACTAGCTGCTCCACAGGAGAAAGATGTAGCAGTTTGGTTCTGTAAAGATGTATACCCTTAGAAACCCTATGGAGCAGTTCTACTCTGTCTTATATGGTGACTATGAGTTGGAATTGACTCAATGGCAGTGAGTTTGGGTTTGGGTTTGGGTATGTGCCAGTTTTTGTGATAGGCTTTTCTACATACATTATTTTATTTTCAACTGAAAAGAGCTTAACGAAATATTAATCTTACTTCTGTAAAACTGAATCTTATAGATATTAAGAGAATTAACTCAGCTAGTAAATTGAAGAGCTGGGATTAAAACCCAGATCTACATTTTCTCTTAAATCCAGAAGTTTCTCAGTCTGGCACTTTTCCCTTGGCAGATATTTTGCTTCTTTAAACCATCTGTATTGATGCTTATGTTCCTTCTAGAGTAGGAACTGGTGGTGGTACATGGGGCACACTTTTCTCCATCCCCACTCTCTTCTCTGGCCCTGACAGCACTTGCTATACTAGTGAAGGATAAAGATTGAGCATCTCAAAAGTGTTTGTGTCCAGGCCTTTTACAGAGGCAAACTAGTGTGCATCAGAACAAGGCATTTTCCTGTCTCAGAGACTCTGTAGGGCCTCTCCTGAGCCCCTTCTTGCTTTTGACTCTGCAGAGCTACTCCTCAGAGGTGAGGCTGCAGAAGGGACAGATCTGAGTCCTGTATTAGTTTCCGGAAGTCCCTGACTGGTACAAACAGTCATCTGCTAACTGAAAGGTCAGAGGGTCAAGTCCACCCAGAGGTGCTTCAGAAGAAAGGCCTGGCAATTTACTTCCAAAAAAACTCAGCCACTGAAAATCCTTTGGTGCTCAATTCTACTCTGACAGCCATGGGGCTGCCATGAATCAGAATCAATTCTCCAGCAACTGGTTATTAGTTTCCCAAGGCTGCTGTAACATTGTGCCACAAATTGGGTGACTTACAAGAATAGAAATGGATTGTCTTACAGCTGTCGAGGTTATAAGTCTAAATTTAGGGTGTCAACAGGACTATGTTCTCTCTGAAGTCTCTAAAGGAAGATTCTTGTCACTCCTTCTAGTAGCCCCAGACATTCCTTGGCTTGTAGCTGCAGCACAATTCCATCATCACATGGCCGTATTCCCTCTGGTTCTTATGGGACACCACTCAGATGGGATTAGAACCCATACTTTTCTGGTATAGAGCACTGGTGGCACAGTGGTTAAGGTATTTAGCTGCTAACCAAATGCTGATGGCTGATGGCTCAAACTGATGGCAGAAAAATGAGGCAGTCTGCTTCCATAAAAGCTTTATATCCTTGGAAACCCTATGGGGCAGAGGAGCTGTGCTGTGTCCTATACAGTTGCTTGAGTCAGAATTGACTGAATGGCAGTAGGTTTGTTTTTTGCACTTTTTTTTTTTTTTTTTTTTTTACTCTGTTATGATCTCACATTTCCTTAATTGGCTAACATATTCAAGTACCTTATTTTCAAACAAGGTCATGTTTACAGGTTCAACATATCTTTTGGGAGACACAATTCAAGCCATAACAGACTCCTAATGAAACTCCCTACTAGGCTACTGCTCCAGTTTGCCTAATCTGAAGATTGGAGCTAATTCTTCTCAGTCCCAATATCCATCTAGGATAGAATCTTGCTGAGCTCTGAAAGAATAGGGAGGCTTCTTAGTTTGTGATAGTTCTGCTTCTTACTATGATCATAATTCAGTAGGTGTAAGGGAACTGTATAGTTTAGGGCCAAGTTGCTGTTGAAATGGAGTGCTTGAGAAGCAGGAAAAATGAAAAACAGAAAAACACCAGGTGTTTAGCAAAACCATTGCTTGCAAAACAACTTCATAGGACCCAGAAAGTTTCAGTAAGGCCAAATGACTCCTTTCTCAGCCCCAGTGGTCATCCATTTACCTTTTGACGATTCAGAGACTGGCACCCCTGACTTTGCCTCCTTCCCATTTGATCACTGCCCCCTTACCAAATGGCTTTTAAACCTGCTGAATGGAAGAGCTGGCAATAGCCACTTACAACAGGACCGGCACCTTCCTCCCTTGCTCCCTCACTCAGCTTCTCCAGGAAAAAAAAAAAAAAAAAAAGGTTCCTGAAGGAGCTCCAGAGGCCCAGGAGACTGACTCACACTGTGGCCAGGCAGAAGGAGCTGCCTCTTTAAATCCAAGTCAGTACCATCTATGTATCTCTCTGTATAGAGGGGCTGGTATGAGTGAAAGAAGTTAAGGGTGACATGTAAAGTTGTTACAAATTAGTAAGAAAAAGGCAAACACACTGTAGCAGATTGAATTGTGCTCCAGAAAACATGTTGAAGTCCTAAACCCCAGTACCAGTGAATGTGACCTTACTTGGAAATAGGGCAGATGGAATCACATTGAAATGAAGTCATACTGGATTAGCCCCACTTAATTATGTCCCCCATGCTTAATTCTTTTCCACTGCCGTTGAGTCAATTCCAACTCATAGCGACCCTCACTGGGTTCTCAAGGCTATAAATCTTTAGGGAAGCTAATTGCCTCATATTCCTCCGACAGAGCAGGTGGTGAGTTTGAACTGCCAACATTCTGGTTAGCAGCCATGCTTTACCCACTGCACCACCAGAGCTCCTTACTGGATTAGAGTGGGCTCTAAATCCAATGACTGATGTCCTTGCAAAGAGAGAGAGATTTGGAGACAAAGAAACACAGACACACACAGAAGAAAGATGGCCATGTGAAGACGGGGGCAGAAATTGGAGTGATGCATCCACAAACCAAAGAAGTCCAAGGAATGCCAAGACATGGCTAGAGGCAAGGAAAGTTCTTCCTGGACCTTCAGGAGGAGTATGGCTCTGCCAACACATTGACTTTGAATTTCTAGCCTTGAGAATTATAAGAGAAAAAAATGTGCTGTCTTAATTCAGCCAGTCTGTAGTATTTTAGTGCAATAGCCCTAGGAAACAGATACAGTAATGTACTCCATTCACCATGGGGGTAAAATGGCAAAAGGAAATGAAAAAGCAATCTTGAAAGAAGAAATTCAATTGGCAATAAAAATGTTTAAACAATGTTCAGCATCAATGATAAACAAAGCAACGTTAGTTAAGACAATAAGATGCCCGTTTCACTTGCCAAATGGCAAAGATTAAAAAGAATGATGATGCCTGGGGTTGGCAAGGGGGTTGGAAAGGGACAACTATTCACTGCTATTGGGACTAAGTGGAAACAAATCTTCTAGACAGTAACATGGTGATATCATGAGGAATTTTAAAAATATGTATAATCAAGGAAATAATTAGGTAAGTGTGCAAAGATATATGCATAATTCTACTTTCATTAAAGTATTGTTTATAATAAAACTCAACTAACCCTAAAAAAGGAAAGAGATTTAAAGTTCAAACAATAGAGAATTGTTAAATAATGTATATTATGCTCACACAATTAAATTATTATGAAGCCCTTAAAAATGATGGTGGTGATCTATATTTTTTGACAAGAAGTGTTCAGATGTACTGCCATATGACAAAAGCACAGGATAGTCTAATATAACTATATAAAGCCAAACCTATTGCCACCAATTCTGTCTCATGGTGATTCCATGTGTTATAGAGTAGAACGCTTCCATAAAAAGGGAGCTCTGGTGCAGTAGCACCTAAGGCATTTGACTGCTAACCAGAAGATTGGTTGTTCAAACCCACCAGCCACTCCTCAGAAGGAAGGTTGGGCAACCTACTTCCATAGAGATACTGCCTCAGAAACCCAAGGAAGGGTCACTATGAGTCAGAAGCGACTTGACAAATATAACTAACTATATAAAACCAAACCTATTGCCACCATTTCTGACTCATGGTGACCCCATGTGTTATACAGTAGAACTGTTCCATAGGTTTTTTTTTTGGCTGTAATTTTTACAGAAGCAGATTGCCAGGCCATTCTTTCATGGTCTTCTAGGTAAGTTCAAACTGCCAAACTTTCAGTTAAAAAATCAAGGGCAAACCATTTGCACTAATAAAAGCAAAAAGGTAAACCTGTTTTCAAGTTGATTCTGACCAATGGCAATCAACTGGTAGCTGAGCCCTTAATCATTTGTGCCATCCAGGGTCATGTCCTCAAGTTGTTGTTGTTGTTGTTAAGTGCCGTTGAGTCGTTTTCGACTCATAGCAACCCCATGCACAGCAGAACGAAACACTGCCCGATCCCGCGCCAGCCCCACAATCCCTGCTATACTTGAACCCATCATTGCAGCCACCTTGTCAATCCATCTCGTTGAAGGCCTCACCCTCTTTCGTCGACCCTCCACCCTACCAAGCATGACAGCCTTCTCCAGGGAATGGTCCCTTCTGACAACATGACCAAACTAGGTGAGACGAAGTCTGGCCATTCTTGCTTCCAAGGAGCATTCTGGCTGCACTTCCTCCAGGACAGATCTGTTAGTTCTTTTAGCAGTCCATGGTACTTTCAGCATTCTTCGCCAGCACCACAACTCAAAAGCATCAACTCTTCTTCGGTCTTCCTTATTCATTTCCTCAAGAGCCCCTGTTAATCCATGGGGTGAGGAGCCTCTTTCACCTGCAGAGAGATGAGCACTTAATTCCTCAGAAAGCTCACCAACCTTCTTTGGGGAACAACTAAACCTCTATGTTCACTCATTACAGTTCAGTTTTAACCCTTGAGGTGACCTGTGGGAAAGAAGAGGAGAGCAGTACCTTACAACAAATACAACAAATAATAAGGCAAATGGTAAATAGAGGAACAAGGACACTGGTTTTCCCAACTAAGCTCCACAGAAACCGAGTTTCTTGGAGTCCCTGAGAGGTGGTATGGGGGACACCGAGCCAGCTGGGCTGAAAGCTCTCACACCACTTCCCCCAGAACAGCTCCATGCTTAACTTTTTCTATATTGGGAAAATGTTCCGATTTTATTTGGGGGGTGGGGAAGTGTTGCTATTGTTAGTTGTCATGAAATTGGCTCTGACTCATAGCAACTCCATGTACAACAGAACAAAGTTACCCACTCCTTCATGATCTCATGATTGTTGGTATGCTTACGTCCATTGTGGCAGCCACAATATTCTGTTGTGATCTGTACAATTTTTATTGGCTAATTAACAGAAATACCTCACCAAGCTTTCTTCCTATTCTGTCTTTGTCTGGATGCGCTACTGAAATGTGTTCACCACAGGCGGCCCTGTTGGTATTTGAAATAATGGTAGAATAGCTTCCAGCATCATAGCAACAAAAAAGCCACCACAGTACAACAAATGGACAGATGAGCGGTTAGGAAAAAATTACACCATTGCTAAAATCAATGTTTTTAAAAATATTGATACCATAGTGATGAGTACATGATACTATGTGTTTGTCAACCCATAGGACTGTACGATACAAGTTGTTGTTGTTGTTGTTGTTGTTAGGTGCCGTCCAGTTGGCTCTCACTCATAGCAACCCTATGTACAACAGAACGAAACACTGCCCGGTCCTACACCATCCTCACAATCCTTGCTATATCTGAGCCCATGATTGCAGCCACTGTGTCAATCCGTCTCATTGAGGGCCTTCCCCTTTTTCAGTGACCCTCCACTTTACCAACCAAGACATCCTTCTCCAAAGAATGGTCCCTTCTGACAACATGACCAAAGTAGGTGAGACGAAGTCTGGCCATTCTTGTCTCCAAGGAGCATTCCGGCTGCACTTCGTCCACGACAGATTAGTTAGTTCTCCTGGCAGACCATGGTACTTTCCGTATACTTCGCCAGCACCACAACTCAAAAGCATCAACTCTCCTTCGGTCTTCCTAATTCATTGTCAAACTTTCACATGTATATGAGGCAATTGAAAACACCATGGCTTGTGTTAGGCGCACCTTAGTCTTCAAAGAGACATCTTTGCTCATTAGCACTTTAAAGAGATCTTTGCCGTGGATTTACCCAGTGCAATACATTGTCTGATTTTTTGACTGCTGCTTCTATCAGTGTTGATTGCAGACTTTGTATCAACATTGGTTTACCAATTATAACAAATATAACCATAATAAGAGAAACTGCATACAGAGTGATGTCCCTATGTGATGCAAACAGTTTATGCCCTTGGCTGCTAATCAAAATGTTGGAGGTTCAAGTCCACTGAGAAGTGCCTTGGAAGAAAGTCTTGGCAAACAGATTCCAAAAAATCTGACACTGAAAACACTATGGAGCACAATTCTACCCTGACATACAGGGGGTCTCCATGAGTCAGAACTGACTCAACAGCAACTGATTTTGTGTGAAGGAGGAAGAAGGGATATATGACAACTCTCTGTACTTTCTGCATTCATTTTCTGTAAAACTTAAAGTACACACACACACAAAGTCTAATTAAACACTGGAGGAAAACATTGACCTAATGAACTAGACACCAGAGGAAGACAGGGTCTCAGGACTAAGACCAGGGTTCAGTTCTGATTGGAAGATGTGTTTTTTCATTCATTAAAGAAATACTCTTGAGTCACTACTCTGTGAGTCAGAATCAGGCTGACCTGATTCACTACAGAGATCCCTCAGGTGAAGATTGGGGATTGGAAGCCAACCTTGGCCTGTGGTCCAGCTATAACCAACCATCCCAAGTGTGAAGATGAAAGCAACAACACTCTTTTCCTGTGCTCACAGGTCCACAGCTTGGGCAGAGCTCTGTGGGGACAGCATCTCACATGCCTGGAGGTGGATGGTGGCTGTGGGCTGGGATCTAAGCAAGAGCTGTCAGCTCAAACACTTGGATATGGCTCTCTATGTGCCTGCTTCCTGCCTCACCATGTGGTGGCTGGGCTTCAGGGTGAGCACCCCAAAAACAGGAAGTGGAGCTGCCAGTTTCTTAAGGCAGGGCCCAGAGACAGGCTCAGTGTTGTTGTTAGTTGCCATCAAGTCAGCTCCAACTCATGGTAATTTTATGTAGAACAGGACATAACATTGCCTGGCCCTGTGCCATCTTCATGATCATTGGTATGTATTATGGGTTAAATTGTGTCTTCCCAAAACATATATTGGAATCTTAACTCCTATTCTTATGGAGGAAGTGGGAACCCAGGGCAGATGGCCAGATACAGGTAAGGAGAGGGGAGATAAAGGCCCCACCCCAGGCAGGAGGAAGCAGGAAGCCTGGGTGGATGTCAGGAACAGGTAGGGGAAAATCCAGGAAGAGGCAGAGCAGTTTTGGAACAGCTAAGGGAGACGAACTTGTCTGTCAGTTTGTCATACTGTGGTGGCTTGTGTATTGCTGTGAGGCTGGAGGCTGTGCCACCAGTGTATCAAATGCAAGCGGGGTTGCCCATGGTGGACTAGTTTCAGTGGAGCTTCCAGACTGAGACAGACTCGGAAGAAGGAAGAGGCCATCCACTTCTCAAAGAATTGGCCAGGGAAAACCTTATGAATAGCGCTGAAACTGTCTGATATATTACTGGACAATTATGAAGCCCAGAAACATTGTCCAATACAATGCTGGAAGATGATCCCCTCAGGGTGGAAGGCACTTAAAATATCACTTGGAAAGCAATGCCTCATCAGAGCAAACTGGCCTTGTTGTTATATGCTGTTGTGTCGCTTCCAACTCATAGTGACCTTAGGTACTATAGAACAAAACACTGTCTGATCCTGTGCCAGCCTCACTATCCCTACTATACCTGAGCCCATCGCTGAAGCCACTGTGTCTATCCACCTCATGGAGGACCTTCCACTCTTTCATTGAACCTCCACTTTACCAAGCATGACATCCTTCTTTAGAGAATGGTCCCTTCTGACATGACCAAAGTACGTGAGACAAAATCTGGCCATTCTTGCTTCCAAGGAGCATTCTGGCTGCACTTCTTCCAGGACAGATTTGTTAGTCCTTTTAGCAGTCCACAGTACTTTCAACATTCTTCTCCAGCACCACAACTCAAAAGCATCAATTCTTCTTCGATATTCCTTATTCATCATCTAGCTCTCACATGCATATGAGACGATTGAAAACACTGTGGCTTGGGTTAGGCACATCCTAGTCTTCAAGGAGATATCTTTGCTCTTCAGTGCTTGAAAGAGGTCTTTTGCAGCAGACTTTCCCAATGCAATATGTCTTTTGATGTCTTGACTGATGCTTCCATTGGCATTGATTGTAGAACTAAGTAATATGAAGTCTTTGAGAACTTCAGTCTTTTCTCCATTTATCATGATGCTGCTTATTGGTCCAGTTGTAAGGACTTTTTTTTTTAATATATATGTCTATTGAGGTGTAATCCATACTGTAAACTGTAGTCTTTAATTTTCATCAGTAAGTGCTCTAAGTAATTCTCACTTTCAGCAAGAAAAGTTATGTCATATGCATAACGCAGGTTGTTAATGTGCCTTCCTCCAACCCTGATGCTATGTTCTTCTTCATATAGTCCAGCTTTTCAGATTATTTGCTCAGCATAAATGTTGAATAAGTATGGTAAAAGGAATGTTGAGTAAGTATGGTAAAGGATACAGCCCTGACACACTCCCTTCCTGATTTGAAACCATGCAGCACCCCCTTGTTCTGTTCGAACAATAGCCTCCTGGTCTATGGACAGGTTCCTCATGAGCACAATTAAGTGTTCTGGAATTCCCATTCCTCTCAAAGTTATCCATAATTTGTCATGATCCACACAATCGAATGCCTTTGCATAGTCAATAAAACAGAAGTAAACATCTTTCTGGTATTCTTTGCTTTGAGCCAGGATCCATCTGACATCAGCCATGATGTCCCTCTTTTTATATTCCCTTCTGAATCCAGCTTGCACCTCTGGAAGTTCTCTGTAAATAAACTGCTGCAACCATTTTTTAATTATCTTCAGTAAGATTTTACTTGTGTGTGCTATCAATGCCATTGTTTGATAATTTTCACATTCTGTGGGATCACCTTTCTTTGGAATGGGTACAAATATGGATCTCTGCCAGTGACATGGCCAGCAGCTATCTTCCAAATCTCTTGGCATAGTCAAATGAATGCCTCCAGCAGGGCATTTACTTTTTGAAGCATCTCAATGGGTATTCTGTCAATTCCTGTAGCCTTTTTTTTTTTTTTTTTTTACCACTTCCCACAGTGCAGCTTTGACTTCTTTCTTCAGTACCATTGGTTCTTCATCATATGCCACCTCCTGAAATGGATGATAATCTACCAATTCTTTCTGGTATAGTGACTCTGTGTATTCCATCCATCTTCTTTTGATGCTTCCCATATTATTCAATATTTTCTCCATGTTATTGCTATTGTTGTTACGTGCCATAGAATCTTTCAATATTGTAACTCAATGAGTTGAAAGGTCAAATAAATGACTCCAAAGTCATACTATGAGGCTTTAATACACCACAAAATCCTACCCAATAGACTCCAAAAACATATCAAGAAAATAATTCATTATGACCAAGTGGGGTTCATATCAGGTATACAAGGATGGTTCAACATTAGAAAAACAATCAACATCATCCACCACATAAATAAAACAAAGGAGAAGAACCATATGATCATGCCAATTGATGCAGAAAAGGCATTTGATAAAATCCAACACCTATTCCTGATCAAAATTCTCAAAAAAATAGGGATAGAAGGGACATTACTCAACATAATAAAGGACATCTATGAAAAACCAACAGCCAACATTATGCTCAATGGAGAGAGACTGAAACCATTCCTCTTGAGAACAGGAACCAGACAAAGATGCCTGCTATCACCACTTCTATTCAACATTGTACTGGAAGTCCTAGCTAGGGCCA
>NW_006921600.1:16507677-16518213 GCF_000298275.1 Orycteropus afer afer | reverse complement strand
TGCAGAAAAATGAAACAAGATCTGTACCTCATACCATACACAAAAACTTACTTCAGATGGATCAAAGAGTTAAATGTGAAACCTAAAACTATAGCGTTCCTCAAGGAAAATATAGGGGCAAATTTAGGGGCCCTAATATATGGTATAAATAGACTATCAAGCATAACCCCAAATACACAAACAGCAAAAGAGAAACTAGATGAATGGGACTTCTAAAAATTAAATGTTTATGTGCTCCCAAAGACTTCTCCAAACGAGTCAAAAGAGAACATACAGATTGGGAAAAAATATTTGGCAATGACATATCTGACAAGGGACTTATCTCTAGAATTTATAGAACACTCCAACACCTCAATAACAAAAAGACAATAATCCAGTTAAAAAATGGGCAGAAGACATAAATAGATACTTCACCAAGGAGGATATTCACGTGGCCAGCAAACATATGAAGAAATGCTCACTATCATTAGCTATTAAATGCAAATCAAAACAACAATGAGATATATCATCTTGCTCCAGCACTAGTAGCTAAGTTCAACAAGACAGAAAATAACAAATGCTGGTGAGGTTGTGGAGAGATTGGGACTCTCATACACTGCTGGTGGGACTGTAAAATGGTTTAATCACTGTGGAAAGCAGTATGGTGATTCCTTCAAAAGTTGGAATTAGAAATACCATTTGACCCAGCCATTCCATTACTAGGTATATATCCTAAAGAAGTGAGAGCCATGACAGGAACAGACACATGCACACCCGTGTTCATCACAGCACAATTTACAATAGCCAAAATATGGAAACAACCTAGGTGTTCATCAACTGAGGAGTGGATAACCAAACTATAGTACATACACACAAAGGAATACTATGCAACCCTAAAGAATAACCTAGAAACTGCATAATGTGGATAAACTTGAAGGACATTATGCTGAGTGAGATAAACCAATCACAGATGGACAAATATTGTATTAGTCCGTTATTGTAAAAGTCAAAGAAAGGTTTATCTATGGAAGGAAATTTTCTTTGTTGGTTACCATGGGTGGGAGGGGAGGGAGGGAACACTGTTAGAAAGGTAGAGATAAGTATTGATTTGGGTGAAGAGAAGGGCAATGTACCAAATGTGAGTGATCGACATGGTGGCACTGAGGAAGAGAAACACATAGAAAGGTATGTGGGAGGTACAGACAACAAAGATGAACCCTTTTGCACATACAGTACTGCGTTGCCAGTAAAGGCAAACATGGGTATACAGGTGGATAGATGGGTGGACAGGTTGAACTATTAAGTACAACTATGAAGCGGGGATTGTACCCAAGACCATACATAGGGTTGGCAGACAATGGTCCTATAAGTGTATTTGTATGATCTGAATTCGCAAGAGTATAGTAGAGCTGACAAGGGACAAGTTTGTAGTCACTTCTTGGTCACAGCCAGCTACCCAGAGGAACCGAGTAGTTGAACCTGTGGGCTCAGGACCGTAGTCACAGGGGACATTGAGCTGAATTGACATAACATACCACACAAAACATTGTTTCACCTCCTACTTTGGCAAGTAGCAACTGGGATCTTAAAAGCTTGCAAGCTGCCATCTAGATGCAACAATGGGTCTTTCCTTGCCCAGAGCAAAGAAGAATGAAGAAAACTAAAGATTCATGGAAACAATTAGTTCTAGCGACTGGTACACTATGTGATCTGCAGCCTATATGACTATGAGACCAGAAGAGCTAGATGGTGCCTGGCTACCACTGTCAACCACTTGCAGGGGGATCTATGTAGGAGATCCTGGATAGAGAGGGAGAATAATGTGGAACAAAACTCAAAATCATTTGGAGAAAAAAAAAGGGGGAGGGGACCAGGTTTGCTGGTCTGACAGAGCCTGGTGGAACCACTGAGACTATGGCCCCTAGCTGCCCTTCAGGTCTGGAATTGAACCCACAACTGTGGTTTCCAGCAAAACAAAAGACCGGCATGAGTGGAACATTCACCTGAGGTAGACACCCTCCTTGGAGAGAATGATCATGGGAGAAAGAAGGACTGTTTATGCACAGGGAGACAGCTTAGGGGGCTGGAGTACATGGAGGGATGGTGTTCTGGTTACCTAGTGCCGCTCTGATAGGAATATACCACAAACGGGATGGCCTTAACAAACAGGAGTTTATTCTTACAATTTGAAGGCTTTAAGTCCAAGTTCAAAGTGCTAGGCTCTAGGGTCTGAGTGAAAGCCCTTCAATCTTGGGGTCCAGCTCTGCCTTCTGCTCCCAGCCCACTGGAGCTACAGGCGTTTCTTCGCAGTAGCAGACAGCTACTGGCTGCTGAGGCTGAGAAGCCCCAAGGTTAACAAGTAAAAAGGCATAGTCCCGATGTTACCAAACCACACGGCAGACCATTAACTTAAGTCCATAGTAAATCCCAAGGTCGGCAGTGCATAGCAGGCTGCTGAGCAATGACATAGCTACATGCAGGTCCAAGTGTGCCATAGGCTAGAGACCATTCCCAAAGCTCCTGCTTATATACAGGAAGCAGACCACATACCCAAAGGCAGCTACTCAGCTACTCATAGTAGATTCCACCATGGAGTTGTTTAGCATCTCATTGTGGGGAACACTACCACCAGCTGCCCAGCCACTCAACCAGGCCCAGCCAAGTTGACACACAAACATAACCACCACAGATGGACACAGGGAAGAGGTAACTATCAGGAGGAAGTGGGTGGGGAGCTGTTGCATTGTGGTAAATTGTAGTCAATATCATGACACAAAGTGTATGTGAGCTGCTGTATGGAAAGTGAATTTGCTCTGTAAATTTTCACCCAAATCACAATAAAAAAAAGAAAAAGAAAAAGGGTGGGTGTGCTAATAGTTTGTTTTTTTAAGTAATATCTTCTAGGGAGCACCATAAAATATGTAATTTGGCAAGGCTTCTAGGAAGCACCAGGAAAGAGTTAATTTGGCAAGACGATGAGTGAAGGTTTCTTTGAGAAAGTTCTCAAATTTGCAAGAGGAGACACTTTCATGAAGGCTGTAGTATTTTATTCAAAATTCTTTAAGATATT
The DNA here is from genome assembly GCF_000298275.1 of Orycteropus afer afer. NCBI lineage: Eukaryota > Metazoa > Chordata > Mammalia > Tubulidentata > Orycteropodidae > Orycteropus > Orycteropus afer. Next base: position 16,515,164 of record NW_006921600.1, on the reverse strand, counting down.
CTGGTAGACATATGTCAAAAGCATTTGACTAACCATCTGAAATTTATGAGATAGACCAGAATAAAACAGAGTAGTGTGTGTGTGTGTGTGTGTGTGTGTGTTTTCCTTCTCAGGTCTGTGTTAATTTTATTAAAAATTAACTTCAAAGAAATATTCCACCACACTTCTGTCAGTTTGCTGTACTGTGGTGGCTTATATGTTGTTATGCTGCTGGAAGCTGTGCTACCAGTACTCCAAATACTAGCAGGATCACCCATCATGGACAAGTTTCAACAGAGTTCCAGACTAGAAAGAAGGGCCTGGCATTCTACTTCAAAAAATTAGCCAATGAAAATCATATGGCCACAACAGAACATTGTCTGATGTAGTACTGAAAGATGAGCCCTCTGGGTTGGAAGGCACTCAAAATACAAAATGACTGCAACAATGGGCTCCAGAATACCAACTGTGGTGAAGGCTGTGGAGCAACAGGCTACCTTTTGTTTCGTTGTATAAGATGCTTCCATGAGAAGGAGCTAACTCAACAGCAACTGACTACAACATACTAGATTTAAAAATTAGGGGAATAAAAACCATGAACTATGTATGGTAGTGTTCACCTCAGGACTTTTCACTGCTGTCTGCAGCAACATAGAATGTGTTTATGCCCTCTACTTATAGGTGCTCCCCAGTCCCTGGTCCCAAGAAATACCTAGACCTCAGACTAAGCATTCTACTTTCTTCATCCACTTCTCAACTGTTTTTTCTAGGTCCTTTACAAAGCTAGTCACCATCCTTGGGAAATATCTGCACTCAGTTCTCACATCACTGATCAGCACCAACTACCAGTGGACACCATCTTCCTTGTGTGGCTACTCCATAGTCTGATGTATTATGGTTTTTCCAGCAGGCTTTTAGTTCTTTTGACACATCCTGAGCAGCAGGAACCTAAACTCTCTCCCCTGTGGTGCTATTAAATTCTGTTCCCACATTCATAAAATTAAATTCCACTTACTAAGTGCTAACAGTTATGGACCAAAGTGTGGGACTTCACATTACTTGCAAAAGGGAAGAGTCACAAAGCATATTACAATTTCCCTCTCTCAAGGACCTTTCAGTTAAAGGACCCTGTTGCCAGAGGTATAGAAGTAGGACCAGCAGGGAGAGAGATATCACCTTTGTAGTAATTTTCACATACAACAGGACAGTGAAGAAATTTTGAGACATGCTAATATCTGATTTCTCTTCTCTCAAACCAGCCATTCTACCCCTTCTCAAGTAAGAGAGGGTACATCCAAGAAAAGATTTGGCGCTTAAACTGACAGGTGGTGACATGGGGCTAGATTTATTTAGAAACACCTAATTAAGCTCCAGAGTAAACTAGTCATCAAGGTATTTAATTGGCAGCACAGAACTATTAGAAACTAATTAAGTTGTTCCCTCTAACTTTAATTAATGTTTGTCATTTGGCTGCTGGATTGGTGCAAGGTTAAGGAAAGAAGAAGGGCCCACTGGCTGGCCCGAGATGGTGAGTCTAGCTGTTCTCAGCACCCAGGTAGAGCAGAGCAGATGGGGCCGTGTGTGCTGCTGGGCCCATCATCACAGCCACTATGTCAGTTTATCTCCTTGAGGGTCTTCCCAATTTTCGCTGACCCTCTACTTTACCAAGTATGATATCCTTCTCCAGAGACTGGTCCCTTCTGACATGACCAAAGTAGGTGAGTCAAAGTCTGGCAATTCTCACTTCTAATGAGCGTTCTGGCTGTACTTCTTCCAAGATAGATTTGTTCATTCTTCTGGCAGTCCAGGGTATTTTCACTGTTCTTCACCAAGACCACAAATCAAATGCATCAATTCTTCTTCAGTATTCCTTGTTCATTGTCCAGCTCTCACATGCATATGAGGCTATTGAAAAGATCATGACTTGGATCAGGTGCACCTTAGTCTTCAAAGTGACACCTTTGCTCTTTAAAAAATTTAAAGAGGTATTTTGCAGCAGATTTACCCAGTGCAGTATGTCATCTGAGAGCAGAGAGGACAGTGGAAAGAGGCCTCTCTGCCTCTTACTAGTTGTGTCACTATGCACTACCTGGCTTTTCTGAACTTCATTTTTCTTATCTGTAGACCGATAACAATTAATACCTACCTCATACATCTAGTACTTTGAAATTAAAATAAAATCTTCTGGACCTGAGCAAAACCCTTCAATGACTTTCCATCTCAGAGTAAAAGCTAAAATCTTCTCATTGACATGAAAAGATTTTCATAATGTGGTTCCCTCCTTAGCTCTCTGTCTTCCTTTCCCACTTCCCTCTCTTCACTCCAATCACACCATTCTTCTTGCTGTTCCTTGAACACACCAATTTCTATGCTGCTCCAAAGCCTTTGCACTTGCTGTTCCCTCTGGCTGTAATGTCCTTCTTCCTCAAATATCTGCATGGCTCACCTTCTCAATTTTTGCTTGAGTCACCTTGTCAGACAGCAGTTTCCCCTGACTGCCTTATTTAAAATTGCAACACCATCCATGCCCCGCCCCGCCCACCCCTCTGCAAAAAAAAAAAAAAAAAAAAAGGTGGCAAGTACTCTATCCTAACCTTGCTTTATTTTTCTGCAAAGCATTTGCTCCCATACATATAACATATTTCAATGTGTGTGCTTGTTTATTGTTTTAGAATAACTGTCCCCATTTAGAAAGTAAACTCGCTGATGGCAAAACAAACAAAAACTCTTTCTGTGCCTGAAATATAGTCTAGCACATGGCAAGAAAAGAAAACAAAAGAAAGGAAGAAAAAAGTTATCACTGAGTCGATCCCAATTCATGGAACCCCATGTGTCTGTTATTAAACTCTTCTCCAGAAGGTTTTCAATGGCTAATTTTTGGAATTTGATTTCCAGGCCTTTCCTCTAAGGTAACACGGGTGGACCCAAGCCTTTAACCTTTTAGTTAGTAACTGACATGGTCAGAACTTAATAAATATTTGTTGAATAAGTGAATAAATAGGTATTAAATGAGATAAACTATGCAAAAGACATAGCACAGTGTCTGGTCCATATTAGTACCTATGGATATCTGTTTCCTTCTTCTCTTCTTGTCACTGCAATAAGAATGGGTCTCTCTGTCTTTGAGAAACTCAAATCCACCAGGAAACAAACCCACCACAAACACCTGCCCTATAAACAGCCTTCCACACATACCCAAAACCAGTAGCAGAGACCTCTTGTGATAGGCTGAGCTAAATTGCAATCAGCAACTCTCTGGGTTTATAGCACATTTGCTGAATGACAAGGAGCTCTGGTGGCATGGTGGTTAAAGCATTTGGCTGCTAACCAAAAGGTCAACGGCTTGAACCCACCAGCTGCTCCATGTGAGAAAGATGAGACAGTTTGCTTCCATAAAGATTTACAGACTTAGAAACCCTCTGGGGCAGGTCTGCTCTATCCCATAGGTTTGCTATGAATCAGAAGCAAGTCCATGGCAGTGTTTTTTTTTTTTTTTTTCTCTGTTGTTATTATTGTTGGTTTGGTCCTGCATGACAAGCACTCTGCAATGTACTGTGGGAATTTAGACAAGAATAGCATACACAGCTCACCTGTGAGAAACTTAAAGTCTGGGGCTCTGTAGATTTTTTCTGTAAAGAGTAGAGAGTAAATATTTTAGGCTGTTCAAGCCATAAGGTCTCTGTCACAAATATTCATCTCTGCCGATGTAGCATGGAAAGCAGCCACAGATGACCTGTAAACAAATGAGTGTTACTGTATTCCAATTAGACCTTATTTATGGATACTGAAATTTGATTTCAGTGTGCTACAAAACATTCTCTTTCTATTTTTTTCAACCATTTAGAAATGTAAACCCTGCCTTCGCTCACAGGTCATATAAAAACAGGCAGTGGAACAGTGTTGGCCCATGAGCCAAAATTTGCCAACCCCTGGTTTAGACAGGAGGAAAAGAATAAAATACTGCTGCTTGTAACTAAGGTCTGAATATGGTGCTACAGACTAATGCTCATAAATGTTCATAGATGAGGGTGACTAGATCAGGACTGCAGCTATCAGGGAAGGCTTCTGGGAGGAAGTGAGACTTAGAACAAGTCAAGACGTGGTTAAGATCATGTGTGTTCAGTAGAGGATGGGAAATCTTGCCAAGCCATGGATGATAACAACAATAGTAATAACAACAATAACAATAATAACATGATGTGTCAGTCCCAGGTCTCAGCATTTTACAAACACTTTAATTTAATCCTTATAGAAAACTTTTGTTGTTAGTTGTTAGTTTCCACTGAGTGGGCTCCAACCGATGGCAACCTGGTAGGTAGCAGAACAATGTGTTTCTGGTCTTTCACCATCTTCATGATTGTTGCTATATCTGAGTCCATTATTTTGGCTATTACGCCAATCCATCTCATGGAGGGTTTCTCTCCTTTGTGCCGACCCCCATACATTACCAAACGTGATGTCTTTTTCTAATGATTGGTTCAAAGTAAGTAAGCCAAAGCCTTGCCATCCTCGCTTCTAAGGAGCATTCTGTTTGTATTTTTTTCTAGACTGGTTTGTTCCTTCCGTATATTTTCAAATGAGGAGACCAAGGCTTTAAAGAGTTAAGTTAAGTGCCCAAATGCACAGTTAGTCAGTAGCAGATTCCGAATTTCAACCCAGTTTGCCTGCCTTCAAAGCTCACCTTCTTTCCCACTAGCCCTCCTCGGAACAGACTCCTTTCATCTAGATTCCCTCCCATTTCCTATGATCAGATGCAGCCATGTCCCTGGTGTGCCTGTATTCATGTAAATAACCATTTCTTAAATACACTCAATGAAAAATCAATTACATAGCAAAGTGGCTGAGGTTTGGATAAACAACCTAATTGTTCCCTGTGGGGCTGCTGGCTGAGCAATCTCTGCTGAGGGAAGGAGGAATGCTAACATTTATTAAGAGCTCTGCCTTAGGCAGTCATATGAGGTCTTTCCTTCTTGGCCATAATCTGTATGAGCCCCTGATACAGTCCCAGGGAAGCAGTTGGTCTCATACCACTTGAAATGGAGCTAAATGAGAACCACACTGAGAGTCAACCTTTAACCAAGGCAAAGGAGCCCTTAGGTGTTGCAATGGGAGCTCTGGTAGCATAGTGCCTAAGATATTTGACCACTAACCAGAAGGCTGGCAGTTCAAACCCACCAGCCACTCCTTGGAAAGAAGATTGGGCAACCTACTTCCATAGTGATACCACCTCAGAAACCCAAGGAAGGGTCACTATGAGTCAAGTCCAACTCGACAGGACATAACAACAGGTGTTGCAGTAGTTGACACATTTGACTGCTAACCAAAACGTTGGAGGTTTGAGTTCACCCAGAGGCACCTTGGAAGAAAGCCCCTGGAAGAAAAATCAGCCGTTGGAAACCCTATGGAGCACGATTCTACTCTGACTCACACAGGGTTGTTATGAGTCAGAATTAACTTGATGGCAATCAACAACAATCAAGGCCATACTTGAGAACTGACCCCCAGAGATACCTTCCACGTGCCATCCTTGGATTGATTTGATTACAGTCACTCCAGGAAGGCCACCCTGCTTACACATCAAGATGCCCCTCAATAGTTCTGTCCCCTTAGACATAAAATTCTTTTATCAGCTTTCCTTCTTTTGAGTCAAGACACTATACCTGGTTGATATGCAGAACCCAGGAAAGTGTATTCCATCAAACCTCATCATTCATTAACACCTTATCCTGAATTAGTTTTTGTAACTTTTCATCCAGACAGGTAATTAAAATTGAGCAACTGTCTAGAGAAGATATAGAATCCAGGTTTAGCGCAGAGTAGGAGAGGTCTGGATCGGTGGTGCTGGGCAGTTGAGACATAGCTAAGTGGCCTTTGGCAAAAGACACTCCAAAAGGAAGTTATGGCATTCCAGGGCTTGAGTCTACATTTTTTCCCTCAGTTAGCTATTATCATCAGTTGTTTATTGTGAGCCAGACACAGTGGGTGGCAGTGATATTTGAAGAAATAAAGTATCATTTTCCAACCTGGGACTCAACAAATAATTACAACAGCACACAATAAAGGTTGTAGGGACACAACAGCTACATCTGCCAGTTCTAGAGTCAACTATTCTAAGGTCTGTGCACCCAACTATGAAAGCCCTGGGTAACTGAAGGAGCCCTAGCAGGGAGTAAAGAGACATGGGTTCTAATCTTGGGTCTGCCATGTATTTGTTGTGTGATCTTGCACAAATGCCTTCATCTCTCTGGGCCTCAGTTAACTCATTCTTTCATTAATTCATTCATTCAACCCTTTGCCAACACTGTGCTAAGATGACAGATACTATTCCTGTTCTCATGGGTTTTACTGACTAATGGAGGAAACAGACATGAAAGAAATTATTTCACAGACAATTGCCCATAAAGTGATGAATTTGGTCTAAACCAGGGCTTTCAACTCTAACTGCGATTTACAATTCACTAAAACAAAACAAACAAAATATGAAACTCACTGACGTCGAGTCAGATCTGACTCATAGTGGCCCCTCCTTGGGTTTCCAAGGTGGTATCACTATGGCAGTAGATCGCCCAACCTTCTTTCTGGGGAGTGGCTGGTGAGTTTGAACCTCCAGCCTTCCAGTCAGCAGTCAAATGCCTTAGGCACTATGCCACCAAAACTCCCACTAGGGAGCTTAAAAAAAACAAAACAAAACAAAAAAACCCTAGTGTCCTGGCCTTATCCTGAAAGATTACAATACAAACTGGCCTGGGTAGGGCACAGGTGTAGATCTTTCTATAAATCCCCCCCAACAATTCTAATGTGCAACTTAATGCAAATCACTAAGCTAGTTAATACTTAAAATTCTTTGCAGTTTTAACATTCTATTAGTCTGTTATGTCCTATGAATAATCAAATGCAAATATGTATACACATAGGTGACTTTGTGTGAAAGAGAGAGAGACAAAGAGAGGGGGAGAAGAGCCAAGACCATGCTGTTGTTGTTAGCTGCTGTTAAGTTGGCCCTCAACTGACTCATGATGACCCCCTGCACACGGAACAAAACACTGCCCCGTTGTGTCATCCTTATGATCCATTGCAGATTGGACTATTTTCTGTTTGTTAGTTTTTGTTGTTTTTTTGTTTTGCTTTTATTGTGGTTTGAGTGAAAGTTTACAGAGCAAATTAGATTTCCATTGAACAATCTATACACATTTTGTTTTGTGACATTGGTTGCAATGTCCTCAATACAATAGCACTCTTGCTGCTTCATCTCTGGTTTCTCTCCATTTCCATTTGTCCTTCTTCCCTGCACTTTTCTGCCTTCTGAGCTTTGTTTTGAGGCAAATGCTGCCCCTTTGGTCTCTTATGGTTGATTATTCTGAGGACTCATGAGTGTTACTGTTCATTTTATAGGCATGTCTGTGGTCTGTTGGCAAGGTTATCCCTGGAGATGGGTTCAGTTCCAGATTTGAAGAATGACTAAGAACCATAGCCTCAGGGATTCCACCATTCTATATCAGACCAGTAAG
>NW_006921600.1:16470835-16503828 GCF_000298275.1 Orycteropus afer afer | reverse complement strand
AAAAAAAAAAAAAAAAATTCTCTTTTTCTTAGGTTTTCATCAGCTTTACCCAAATGCCCTTAGGTGTGGACTTCTTTTTGCTTATTTCTGCTTGAAGTTAGAAGCGCTGTCTTTCATTACCTGGAAAAGTTCTAAGCCAGTATCTCTTCAAATATTGTTTCTGTTCCATTCTTTTGCTTGCTTATTTTAATTATACTCCCCTAAGTCCTTCTTGATTTCACCTTCTTGATTTCTCCCTTCTTGGGAGCTCTGGTGGCATAGTGCCTAAGGCACTCGACTGCCAACCTGAAGGCCAGCGGTTTAAACCCACCAGCCACTCCTCAGAAGGAATAGGGAATAGATTGAGCCATCTACTTCCATAGTGATACTGCCAAGTCTAGTCTCTTTTATGATTTTGAATTTTGTTCTACTTTTTCTCCCTTGATCTCCAGAACATTTTGTGTTCCCTATCAGAGAAGTCAGTAGTGGTAGCCAGGCACTATCTGGTTCTTCTTATCTTAAGGTAATGGAGGCTATGATTCACATGGCCCATTAGTCCTTTGAACTGTTTCCTCGAGTCTTTGATTTTCTTCATTCCTCTTTCTTCTGAACAAGGAGACGTGAATAGTTGCATCTCACATGGCTGCTTGCTAGTCACTATTCACCACAGTAGGAATTAGATCATTGGCAGATGGACTATTGTTATCCATAGGATTTTCATTGACTGGTTTTCAGAAGTAGATAACCAGTCTTTTCTTCCTAGTCCATTCTAGTCTGGAATCTCTGCTGAAACCTGCTCAACATAATAGCAACACACAAACTTCCACTGACAGATGGGTGGTGGCTACGTATGAGATGCACTGGCCAGGAATGGAACCTTGGTTCCTGCATGGAGATGGCAGGAATTCAAACCATGTGAAAATACTGGAAACCAGTGAGAAAAATAATATAAATCAACATCTCCTATATATGGGAATGTTCACTTTGATGTTAGCGTTTGTGTGAAAACTATTTGCCTGCTAAACATCCATTCTTCCATTCCACTAGATACAAAATGTGATGGTTAAGGTTGTGTGTCAACTTGGCTGGGCTATGATTCTCAGTAGTTTGGCAGTCATGTAATGATGTAATTAGGTACTTATATAATGATGTAATCATCCCCATGCTGCTACCTTAAGTGATCAGTCAATCAGTTGTAAGGGGAGTTTCCTGGGGAATGTATCCTGCATTGATATGTAGGGGCATTCTGGCAATGCTTGCTTGCTTTCTCTTGGTCCTGCATCCAGTTCATCATCATCTGACTTCTGGTTCTTGGGATTTGTCAGCCTCCACAGTCCATGAGTCAGCAGCCTGCTGTCTTACCTGCTGATCTTGGGTTTGCCAGCCCTTGCAGCTGTGTGAGATAGGAAGAGCCTTCAGCCTGACTCCATATCCATGACCCTGGGACTTGCTAGCCTCTACAATTGTGTGAGCCATTTCTTTAAGATTATATATACATGTGTGTGTATCCCTAACCCAAGCCATGGCATTTTCAATTGCCTCTTATTCATGTGAGAGCTAGACAGTCAATAAGGAAGACCAAAGAAGAGTGGATGCTTTTGAGTTGTAGTATTGGAGAAGAATGCTGAGAGAACCATGGACTGCTAAAAGAACTAACAAATCTATCCTGGAAGAAGTGCAGCTGGAATTCTCCTTGGAAGCAAGAATGGCCAAACTTAGTATCACCTACTTTGGTCACATTGTCAGAAGAAACCATTCCCTGGGGAAGCATATCATGCTTGGTAAAGTGGAGGGTCAACGAAAAAGGGGAAGGGCCTCAACAAGATGGATTGACACAGTGGCTGCAATGATGGGCTCAGGTATAGCAAGGATCGAGGCATGGCACAGGACTGGGCAGTGTTTCGTTCCATTGTACATAAGGTTACTATGAGTTGGAGATGACTTGATGGCACCTAACAACAACAACAACAATATGTATATATATATATATATATACACACACCCATATACACTTCACTGTTATTGCTTCTCTACAGAACCTAGCCTAAGACAAAATGCTTGGTTTTAATTCAAGTTAGCAATGTGCCCATCTCTAGGTCTACATTTTCCAACCTCCATCGTATACTTGGATGTGAGTAATGATATACAAGAAGTCATGGGATGGAGCTCCCAGCAAATCTCCTTAAGGAAGATACTCACCAAGAGGGAATATGCTTTATGCTTTCACCTTTCCCTCCAATGTTCTGCCTAGAATAAGGATGTTCTTAGTCACTGCCACTGTGTAGTGACTTTGAGGATGGAAGTAATAATCTAAGTACATGAGAGTAGTGAGTTAAAAGGAGCCTGGGTCTCAGATAATATTATAGAGCCACAATCACCTGGATTACTTCCACATCTCTTTCACCAGGAAGAAAATAAACCTCTAATTTGTTTAAGGGACACATTAAAGGATATTTGACTTTGATATGAGCATTCAGTCAAAGAACTCCTTAGTCAAATAAATATAAGAAATATTGCATGCCACAGTATAGTTCCCCACCTTGTGTTTTTGTTTTGTTTTGTTTTTATTGTGATTTGGACAAAAGTTTTGAGAGCAAATTGGTTTTACATTCAAAAATTCACATACATATCATTTTGTGAACATTGCCATCCCAACAGTGTAACAGCACTCTTCCCACTTCCTCCCTGTGTTTACCATTTCCCTTCATCCTTCTTCCCTATCCCTTCCTGCCTTCTTAGCTTTATCCCTGGGCAAATGCTGCCTTTTTGAGCTTGGATAGTTGATTGTTGTAATGAGTGCATACCTCTCTGGTATTATTCCTCATCTTTATCAGCCTATCATTTGGCTGAAAGTTGAGCCACGGGGGTGAGGTCAGTCACAGGCTAGAAGGGTATCTAAAGATCATAGTCTCAGGAGTTCCACCAGTCTCTATCAGATCAATAAGCTTTTCTCTTTTATGATTTTGAATTTTGTTCCACATTTTCCTCCCACTTTATCCAGGACTTCCTATGTGATCCTTTTGGAGTGGTCAGCAGTGGTAGCCAGGCACCATCTGATTCTTCTGATATTAGGGTCATGGACACTGAGGTTTACTTTGTCCATTAGTCCTTTGGACTATTTGTTTCCTTGTGTCTTTGATTTTTTTCACTCTTTTTTGCTCCAGATGGGGAGAGACTAATAGTTCCATGTTATATGGCTGCTCACAGTTTCTTGGATTATTTGCCCAGTTTACAGATTGATTAAGTATGGTGAAATGATATAAACGTGACAGAAAATTTACCTGATTTTAAAACATACAGTAACCCCTTGTTCTGCTCTAATGACTGTTTCTTGGTCTGTGTACAGGTTCTGCATAAGCACAAATAAGTGTTCTGAAATACCCATTCTTTGCAATGTTATCCATAATTTGTTATGATACACACAGTCAAATGTCTTTGCATAATCAATAAAATGCAGGCAAATATTTTTTTTTGGTATTCTTTGCTTTCAGCTAAGATCCATCTGACATCAGCAATGATAACCCTCATGCCACAGCCTCTACTGAATCTGGCTTGAATTTCTAGCAGGTCCTTGCCAATATACTGCTACAATCATTTTTTAATTATCTTCAGCAGAATTTTACTTGCATGTGATATTAATGATATGGTTCAATAATTTCTGCATTCTGTTGGGTAAACTTTCTTTGGAATGGGCACAAATATGGAACTCTTCCACTCAGTGGGCCAGGTGGCTGTCCTCCAAAAGTCTTGACGTAAAAGGATGAGCTCCTCCAGTGCTACATCCATTTGTTGAAATATCTCAGTGCTTCAAAAATTCTGTCAATTCCTGGAGCTTTGTTTTTTGCCAATTCCTTTAGTGCAGCTTGGACTTCTTCCTTCAATACCATTGGTTCTTGATCATATGCTACCTTCTGAAACAGCTAAACATTGACCAGTACTCTGTTGTACTCTTTCCACAGTCTTTTGATGTTTCCTGCATCGTTCAATATTTTGTTCATTGAATCCTTCAATATCATAATTTGAGGCTTGATTTTTTTCTTCAGTTCTTTAAGCATGGGCAATGCTGAGTGTGTTCTTCTCTTTTGGTTTTCTAATTCCATGTCTTTGCACATATCATATAATATTTTACTTTGTCTTCTCAAGACACATTTTGAAATCTTCAGTTGAGCTTATTATTTCATCATTGCTTCCTTCACTTCAGGTACTATCCATGCATGAGCAAGCTTCAGAATCTCTTCTGACATCCATGTTGGTCTTTTTTCCCTTTCCTATCTTTTAAATAACCATTTGCTTTCTTCATGTGTGATGTTCTTTATGTCATCCCACATCTTATCATAATTATCAATAGGTATGAATTTACTGCTGTTATTTTGCTGTGTGTTTTTCTTGCGTGTGTGTGTATGGTGTTGATTTCTTTGTTGAATATATTTTTCTGTACTAGTTCATTTTATTTATGGATTTTCTTATCTTTTCTTCATTGCTATTATTTCAGTGTTTACTGAAACTATGATTTTCTTCTTTTTTGTTTTGGTGACAATATTCGTTAATTTCTATTAGGTTACACTGTAAGTTATTATCTTCTCAAATTTAAAGCAATCTATCTTATCTTGATAATATCTTGACTTCCTCTCCATTTGGAAGATGTGTAGCTATATCATTTATTTCCTCTTATACTTTGCAGTTAGCCTCATTTTCAAATTTACATCTCTGATTCCCTACTTTTGGTTTGTAGGTTTATTTTATTTTTGATACACCTGTTTCTGGGTTGAATGATGGGTGGTGTCATGTGTGTTAAACTCCAGTTATTGTCTGCCATTGTTGGTTCTCTGTCAGAAGGAATCCCTTCTGTGTTAAAACTGCTTTTATGGTTAGTCTAGTTTTTTTACAAACTCCTTTAATTTCTGTTTATCTAGGAATGTTCTAATTTTTCCATAATATTAGAGGGACAATTTTTCTGTATATATAATTCTTTTCTGGCAATATTTTTCTTTCAGGTTTTCATATATGTCATCCCAGTGCTTTCTTGCCTGCATGGTTTGTGCCAAGAAATCAGAGCTTAGTCTTATTTGTTTTCCTTTGTAGGTGACTTTTTGTTTTTCCCCAGCTGCTTTCCAGATTTTTTCTTTGTCTTTGATTTTGGAAAGTTTGATTATGGTATGCATTGATGATTATCTTTTTGGATCTATACTATTTGGAGTTCTTTGAGCTTCTTGAATGTATTACTTCTTGTCTTTCATAAAAGGGAATTTTTCTTCCAATAACTCTTTGACAATTTTCTCCTTTTTTTTTTTTTTTTTGTCTTTTCCTGTTCCAGAATTCTGATCACATGTAAGTTATACCTTTTGATCATGTCTTACATAATTTTTAGGCTTTCTTCACTTCTTTCATTTTTTTTTTTCTGACTGTTCCTCTAATAGTTTGATATTAAGATATTTGTTTTCAATCTCATTAATTCTGTGTTCCTTTGATTCAATTCTACTCCTTTGTCCTTCCAATGTGTTATCCATTTCTGAAATGTTAGTATTAATCTTCTGGATTGCTATTTGCTGTTTTTGTATGGTTTCCATTTATTTTTCCAATTTGTTCTTGTATTGTTTATTTGAATTCTTCTAGATTTTTGTTTGTGTTTTCCTTGATTTTTGTCTATTGTTTTCTCAAACTTTCTTTTAAACTGTTGAAGGTATGGAGGTATACCTAAATATAATTATTTTGAATTACTTATCAGGTAGTTCCAGTAGCATTCTTCCTCTGGAAGATTTTCTGGTCCTGTATTTTGGTCACTTGTTTGAGTCATCTTTTCCTTTATGTGTGTGTGTGATTTGAAGTTGTCTGCTATCTCTGAGACATTTTAATGCTATTATATTAATTTGCTGATTGTATGTTGGTTTGATTCACCCTGACTTTTTGTTTTGTTCTGTTTTAATATATTTGGGCAACAGGGCAGGAATGTTATTCTGTTCACTAGTCTGGCAGTACTGGAGTGCCCACCACCTTTCTCCAGGTATATTTTGTACTGGGTGTGAGTGTGTGTCCTAGTTTCTGATCACTGATCATGCAGAGCAGCTGAAGGCAGGCTGGGCAGGTGTTGTCTGCCATCTACTATCTGTGGGGCAGGTAGAGGCATTCACCCAGAGGGTGAAACAGTGGGTATGGCTTGGTAGGCTTGCTGGCTCCCAACTGCTGGGGATAGATGGAAAGAAAAAGAGGTAGGAGAAAAAATGAAAAGTGAAAACAGGATGTGGGAGATGGAGGACACCAAAGGGCTACATTGGTAGGTCTGTGGAACAGGAAGGGTGGGGCTAGGGGTGGTGGGGGTGGAGGTGGTGGTAACATGGGGTGGTGATGGTAATGGTGGTGGTGAATAGTGATGAAGTCTTTCATTCATTGGGAAGCAATGTATTAAAGGCCGCTTTGGTTTGATCCCAGCGCACTCTCATAGCATCTCTATGAATTAGAAAGACAAAGCAATGTCTGATACAATGTAATGCTCAGGTGGGGGTAGGTGAACAGGACTATACGCTAGACCAAGGATAGATTTGGCTGAAGATAATCTTACATATCTTATCTGTCTCTTATATTTAAATGTTTTAAATACTTAAATAGTTAAACTTTAAATACTTAAACTTATCTGTCTTTACTTAAAATGGGATTCTTACATGCAACATATAGCTGAGTCTTGTTTTTGATTTATTTGTTTAATTTACTCTTTCTGGCAATCTTTGCCTTTTGATGTATTTAGACTATTCACATTTAAAGGTAAAATACTTCCTGTTGGAATCTTGCATGCCTTAAGTAAAGCCTAAGGAAAGACATGGAACTAAGTTACATGAAATTCCATAAGAACTGTCAGCCTCTCTGCCTCTTCTAGAGGCACCCAAATCAGACTACACATCACCATGAGACCTAATTTAAAATGAACTCTAGACCTATTGAACCAAAATCTTTACATCTTGGAGTCCATAAAAATATAATTTAATGTGATTCCCTGTGTATTCTAACTTAGCCAGTCCATAGCCTGGCAATAAAGGACCACTGCTAAGTTCCATAACTAGACCAGTTGGTTGCTCTTCAAGAAAACTCAGAATTGCCCCATCCTCAAACCAATTGTAACATGTCTTGGGCCATTTTTAAACAGCCTCAACCTCTCCCTCCCTCTCTCCTTCCTTTAGTGTCTTTCACATCCTCAGAGAAGGGCTCCGGAGTCCCAGAGCTGAGTGCTGGACCTCTACTCTCTTTTGATGCTACTCAGACAGAGGACATAGTGCTCCCAGTGTCATTGGCTAAATGACCCACTACTCTCCAGCTATAACTTTTCCATTCCTTCTACACCATCTGACCTCACTTAGGACAGCCCATGGAAACATGGCCAAGTTTATAAGTTCCAACCAATTATCCTAATTCCTCAGATGCCTGTAAGACCCTATCCTACCTAGATCCCAGTCAATAGCTAGAGTCCTTGACGGTCTACATGTTTTATTAGATCTACAGCCTATGACTCTATGTTACTCTTTGCACCAGCCCCACAGGCTGACACCTTGCTCCCAGAGGCAAATTGTCTGTGAGAGCCATTGTTCTGCTTGTTTCCCAGGAGTTCCAAACATCAGCCATTCCAGAATTTCTAAATTCACCCACCTATTTGTTGGGACCCTACTGCCATTCTCCTGGTGTCAACAGGCTCTGTAATCATGCTGGGATTTCTGTGGCCCTTGGACATGTGCTGGGCTCACTCTCCCAACATGTCTTATGTCATTAGGAGAGGCAAAAATGGACTCCTGGATCCTGGCTTATATATGGAATTCACTCTAGATCCCAATATTTCTCTAATCCTATGTGAGACATGTAGGTTGCAAAATTTAAGGAAGCATTCACTCTCAGGATCTTATGAGTGCAGGGTTAGCACCTAAGAGTGGGTGCCTTCTTAAATTGTGTTCCCTAAACTCATTTGCCCCACCCTAGGAGACCTTGCCTCTTGCTTCAGGTTGCCATAAAGGTGCCAGGTCCCTAAGAAATACTAAAGGTAGGATATTATTAGTCCCAAAGTATCCAGAAAATCATTTAGTCACCCAGCCAATATATAACATATTTCTCTAGGTTACAAAGCTCGGGCGGCATAGTGGTTAAAGCATTCGGCTGCTTACCAAAAGGTGGGCAGTTAGGAACTATCAGCCACTCCATGGGAGAAAGATGAGGCATTCTGCTTCCATAAAGATTTATAGCCTCAGAAACCCTATGGGGCAGTTCTACTCTGTCCTATAGGGTTGCTATCAGTTGCAACTGACTCAATGGCAGTGGGTTTAGGATTTAGGTTACAAATACAAAGAAGGCAGAGTCCATGCCTGTAAGGAACTCATAGCATAATGGGGATGGGAGACATGTTAACAAGAAAGGATGCCACAAGGCTGGCTATGACAATTACTTCCACAGAGGTAGACAAGGAGATGCAGAGAAGGTCAGGGTAATTACTACTAGAGTGAGTAGAAAAGGTTGCAAGAAAGTGGTAGTTTCACCAGGCTTGGGAAATGAGTAGACTACGTTTAGGGAGTGAAAATGGGAAGCTGCTGGCATTAGGAAATGGTCTGAATCAAGTCTTGGGTTTTTCTAAGATCATCAAGTGGCCAGGACTTGGAAAGAATGAGGGACTTGGGAGGTGAGGTCAGAGAACAGGAGCCACTGGTAGAAACCCTTGAATGCCATTCAAAGGAGTGCTAGGCTTTGGTCTGCAAAGTACCTTGAATGATTTTGAGGCAAGGAAAGAAAATGATTAGATTTCAGCATCATAAATCAATAGTCAGGAGGGGATAGTGTACAAGCTCAGAGATGGGGAACAGAAAGTTGGGAGACTGTTTTAAGAACAGAACTGTTTTAAGAACTACTGAGTAGTGCCTGATTTTCTAAGGAGCATCAAATTCCAAAGGCTGCTACATTATGTCCTGGAATGGTTTAGATAACTGGGAAGCACCAGAAGAGCTCTTTGACATCTTTCCTTAATTAAGCATCTGTCAAAGTATTGGCCTTTGAAGAAGAATAAGCTACAGCTGCTGGCCCAGATGTTTTGTGGGACAGCAGCCTCCAGAGCCACCTGTTGGAGATGGTGTGCAACATCACAACATGCAGCACGGGCTTAAATGAGCTTTGCATCCTGCCTCTGGGTGCACTCAAGTGGCTGCTGCTTTGGCAAGCTTCTGTTGGGAAGAAAATCTCCTCTCTTAAGTCCAAGAAGCAAAGCACCTACCAGTTAATATAGTTTTTCAGCTTTGGGAGTATGTGGCTCCATTTTGTCGGAAGTTCTAAAAAGAATGCCCAAATGATTTTCATGCCCACTTCCTGCCCTATCCATCTATGGTTTTAGTATTCCACAGGTATCAGATCCAGATACAGGAGAATTTAGTACATGGACTTCCTCCCTGAAGTAATTTCTGCTGTCTATAATAAATATTGATGGCTCACTTCTCTCCTTTCACACTGCAAATATCCTAGTCCAAGCTATGTCATCTCCCACATAGACCACTGCTAGAGTCTTCTGCCTGGCTCTCGTTTTGCCCTCACTTTTCATTTAATTGCCCACAAAGAGGACAGAGTAGAGTTTCTAAAGCACATCAATCTGGTGAGGTCACATCCCTGCTAAAAATCCTTCTTGTTGCCTTCAGAGAGGACACTCAAGACGCCTTCGAGGGCTTACAAGACTCTTCATGGTGCTGCCTACAACCTCTTCAGACTCTCATCAGTCCTCCCCAAACTCCAACCTCAGCAATTCAAAATCCTTCCAGTTCTCCAAATCTGCCTGCCTCTGAGCCTCTGCACAGAGCATTCTCTTTGGCCAAGAAAAATGGAATATGAGCCACATATCTCATTATAAATTTTCTAGTAGTGGTAAAAAAGTAAAGAAACAGGGGAATGTTATCATTAATAATATATCTTATTTGATTCTATCTATCCAAAATATTCATAGGGTTTCCAGTGGCTAATTTTTTCAGAAGTGGATGGCCCTTCCTTCTTCCAAGACTATCTTTGTCTGGAAGCTTCACTGAAATCTATCCACCACGGGTGACCCTGCTGGTATTTGAAATACCAGTGACATAACTTCCAGCATCACAGCAACACACAAGCCACCACAGTACAACAAGCTGACAGATGAGTGATAAAGTAGATGGGCAGTGAAAAAAGGGAAGACCCTCAATGAGATGTATTAACACAGTGGCTGTGATGATGAACTCAAGCATAGCAAATATTGTGAGGATGATGCAGTGCGGAACATTGTTTCATTCTGCTGTATATAGGGTCGCTATGAGTAGAAACTGACTCAATGGAAACTAACAACATCTAAAAATTATCATTTCAATACATAATTAATATAATAAATTATCGGTGAGATAATTGACCTTCTTATTTTCACACTACATCTTCAGCACATCTCAGTTTGGACTAGCCACCTTTTCAAGTGCTCAGCAGCCAGATATGGCTAGTGGCTACCACACAGCATATGCCCAGAGCTTTCTGCTTCTCCTCCAGCCAGCTCCAGCTCTTGCTTCCGTCTCCCAACCTTCAGATCTCAGCAGAAAGGTCTTGGCCTCGAATCCTGTCTACTGCTCCTCCTCTGTGCCTCCACAGCTCCCTAACAGTCGCTCTTGTAATTCTTACACTCATCTGTGGAAGCCTGTATTTTTGACTGCATCCCCAAGACTGCAGGTTCCATGACAACCAGGACTAAATTTGTATTGTTCACTATTAAACTCCAACTCTGAGTCCAGCAGCAAACAGATGTTGTGTGTACAAAATCAATGTCCTTGAAGGAAGAAAAATAATCTCATTTTCCTCACCCATCACTCAGAGATACAAGATTTTTTTAAATTCCTTTAAAGATGTATTTCTACCTTGCCTCCCTTTCTCCAATATCTACACACACACACGCTCATTCACATTAACACATGCTTACACTCACCCTCACACTCACATATTTTCTCATACTCACTCTCACATACTCGACACATTCTCAAACATACATTCTCACTTACCACTTACAAACACTCTCACACTCACACACACCCTTATATTCATTATATACACTTGCATACCTTTATATGCACATATTCATGCACTTAGACACATAGACACACTCACATACATACTCGCACACACTCACACTTACACACACTGCAGAGGTTGGTAGGAGGCCCAGAGATGTTTTTTATTTGCTCCAGGTCACACAGCATTATGGAGTAGCACTGAAATTATATTCCAAGTTGATTGCTGGGGCAACCATGCTGCCTCCCACTGGGCAAGCAAGAACACAGAGCATAAGCCTGTTTGAGTGTCTCAATAACAATTCCTGTTAGCCACCAGCCAGTGACTGATGCCAGAATTGACCATTAATTATGTCTTTTCTTGCATTTTTATGCTCTTAATACAGGTCTCCCAGCTGTGCTGTCTAGAGACACTCTCTTGGTTCCTAAGACAGGCAAAACTTTGCTGACACAGCAGTAGGCAGCTGGGAAGTTAATGTGGACTTGCCAGGCCATGTTGCCTTATCCTAAAAGAGCAAGGAGCTGAGCAACTCAACAGAAAATCATATCACTCCTCAGCTCTTAAAGGGAAAGAAGGACTTTTGGCCTGGGTGAGGAGAGCTAGAGATGAAGTCTTAGAGGAGAGGTCTTCGAGCTGGGGTGCACATATCCCTTGAGCTCACGAAGACATGGCATGTTACAGACTTCCCAAATCCTACACAGATATGGCTACTTTTATCAATTTTCAGATCCTCAAATTCCACATAAACTGTTTCTTTCTATAATAATATAGGAACTTGGGTAGTTCAAGCAGTTTGCAAACAGCTGCTCACACAAAGGTTGGAGGTTTGAAACGCCCCCTCCCTGGAGGCATGACAGAAAGAAGGTCTGAAGCACCTGTTTCCATAAAGATTACAGCCAAGAAAACCCTATGGAGTAATTCTCCTTTGCAACACATGGGATCACCGTGAGTTAGAATCAACTCAACAGCAACAGGTTTTTTTGTTTTGTTTTGTTTTGTTAGTATCAGATACATTACCTCTTCCCACCCATTCCCCTTTTAAATTTTCCTTCTCTGATTTTACAAAGGAATGGTTCTTCCCTCACCCATTCCCAGCCTTACAATAGTGGCCCCTGAGCGTGTAAAATCCTTCAGCACACCAAACAAAAAGGACAATTGAAAATATTTCATGTTTTCTTATTGTCTAATTAAGGAACAATAAATCTACCTTAGGGCATCCAATCTTTCTTTGTCTTATGCATATTTTAGTTAACAGAAAGCTGCATCTTAAGTAATTGGCCCTTAGTGAAAACAGCTTTAATCAGCTATATCATAGAACATGGATAGTGGGAGTGTTGGGACTTTTTGTGTAAGGATCTCACCTCTTACATTCTTCAACTATTGTCAAAAAATACATTGTTTTTGACAGAGTCTGGAGGAACAAAGAAAGACAGCTTGTAAAGAAAAAATGAAGGCTAAAATGACTCCCTCCACCCCACTACATACTAGACATAAGCAACCCTTTGCAATGATACTCAGTATTCAACCCTAGAATGAGCCCCAAGTAAGAAACTGAACAGCCTACATATAGGTTTATCATTTAAACACAACTGAAACATTTTTAAGGGCTACCAAAGTTTATAAGTTACACTAGATAAAATGCACAGATAAAAACTTTATGTGATTTCTTTTGAATTCAGTGTGCATTATTCAGTAAGGTACCTACAATCTGTTTTATCAAATCATATAATGAGACATTTATTCCAATTACAATCAATCTGGGCTTATTTCATTTTATAAAATGTTTAATTTTTTTCTCATACACTGCCTATTAATCAAAAAATAAAATTAAGTGCTAGCTGCTGAATCAATTTATTATTGCTAGTATATACCTTTCTCTTTCATTAAATTAATTGGAAGAGTTTATTACAATGTCTAATGAAATTATACGGGCTATTTCTGTGTTTTTATACAAGATTCTTATTTAATTATTCCCAAAAGCCACCTCCAAAGCTCAATTCACACATTCAAACACATTTACTAGAAAGAATGCCACATCTTTGGTCATATAATTTGTCTCATAAATAATTTACAATTTGGGCTGTACATAACATTTCATTACGACAAACTAAGTAATGAGTATGAGTATAGATTTAATCTTATATTTATAATTTTTCATAAAATAAATTGTATTCTTCAGGATTTTAATCTTGACTGCCTTTAGTAATTTTTCTACAAGTAATTCTTCTTAAAGTGTTTTTCCCCCTAATAAGCCTCAAGACATTAGACGACGTGTAGCATTGGGAAAGTCAACTGGGAAGGAACTGTATCAAGTGCTGAGGAGCAAGGATATCTCCTTGAGGACTAAGGTGTGCCTGACACAAGCCATGATATTTCCAATTGCCTTGTATGCATGTGAGAGCTGGACAATGAATAAGGAAGACCGAAGAACAGTTGATGCTTTTGAGTTGTGGTGCTGGCGAAGAATGCTGAAAGTACCATGGACTGCTAAAAGAACTAACAGATCTGTCCTGGAGGAAGTGCAGCCAAAATGCTCCTTGGAAGCAAGAATGGCCAGACTTCGTCTCACCTATTTTGGTCATGTTGTAAGAAGGGACCATTCCCTGGAGAAGGATGTCACGCTTGGTAGGGTGGAGGGTCAACGAAAGAGGGGGAGGCCTTCAGCGAGATGGATTGACACAGTAGCTGCAATGATGGGCTCAAGTATAGCAGGGATTGTGGGGCTGGCATGGGATCAGGCAGTGTTTCATTCTGCTGTGCATGGGGTCGCTATGCGTCGGAAACGACTCGATGGCACTTCACAACAAGAACAACAATAAGCCTCAAAACACAAAATGTTTATTCAAATTAAATTTTTAAGTCAGACTTTTACTTACAGAAAGCCTGATTTATGGACAGTTTAACGAAGAAGACTGGTTTGTTAATTTGATTACGTACAGGACATTTTCCAGAAACTGAGCTAAACCTGAGCTCTGACACAGTGGCTACAATGATGGGCTCAGGTATTGCAAGGATTGTGAGGCTAGTACAGGACCCAGCAATGTTTTGTTCTGTTGTACATAGGGTCTCTATGAGTCAGAGCCAACTTGATGGCACCTAACCACAACAACAACACACAAAATATCTTTTTAGCTATTTAAATCATTTAATAAAATAGACATGTTATTTCTTTAAAAACTGCATTGGAAAAGTATATTGAAATTATATTTTAATTTCCCAAACCGTTTTTTTTTTTTTAATAAATGGGGTTAGACAAGGTGACTATCAGTGAAAAATTAAATAAAAATAACAGGTATAAATAATAGTCCTTTAATAAAATTTGGAAAAGATTTTTCAATATATTCCCCAAAATTAAGAAAGTAAATGGTTCTAGTGATGGGTAACAAATTCCTTAGAAAAGTTTTTTCTTCAAGAAAAATGGAAAGATAAAATAAATTTTGATGATGCGTACCAACTGGACATTGGGACATTTAACCCTAAAAGCCCAAATAATTGACAAAGTTACTATAATTGAATATCTACTATTCCCACCAATTTGTTCATGTAAGCAAGATTTGTCAACATTCCCATTAATGAAAACAAAAGAAATTTTCAAAAAAAATAGAATTGATGCTGTACCCTTTCTCATTCTAAAAATAAATATTTATTATCAGAATAACTCAACTCAATAACTCAGTGGCAACAGTTTTGGCTTATTGTCTAATGGAAGGAGCCATACTAATCTTATTAAGAGATGCATTTCCAATACATGTATACAATTTGTTTATTCTAGAATTGACAACACTGATATTATAGTCATGTAGATTTTATCATTTGTGTACTGATAATAATGATTCCTCAATCAAGTACTTTTTATTCCTTAGAGCTTTATGTAAATATTTTAATGTTAAAAGATTGCACACATAGCATTATTACAGAGATACATTTTAGATGAACAATAAAAGGCTTTGGGAGCTCTGGCAGAATAGGGCCTAAGGCACTTGATTGCTATCCAGAAGGCTGGTGGTTCAAATCCACCAGCCACTCCTCGGAAGGAAGATGGGGCATCTACTTCCATAGTGATACTGCCTCGGAAACCCAAGGAGGGTTCGCTATGAGTCGGGTCCAAATCGATGGCACATAAACAACAACAACAACAAATAAAAGGCTTTAAATGGAATGAGGGATATCATTGCCAATGTCAAATGGATCTTGGTTGAAAGCAAAGAATACCAGAAAGATGTTTACTTGTGTTTTATTGACTATGCAAAAGCATTGGACTGTGTGGATCATAACAAATTATGGATAACATTGAGAAGAATGGGGCTTCTGGGACACTGAATTGTGCTCATGAGGAACCTGTACATAGACCAGGAGGCTGTCGTTCGAACAGAACAAGGGGATATTGCATGGTTTAAAATCAGGAAGGGAGTGCATCAGGGTTGTATCCTTTCACCACCCTTATTCAATCTGTATGCTGAGCAAATAATCCAAGAAGCTGGATTATATGAAGAAGAACATAGCATGAGGATTGGAGGAAGACTTGTTAACAACCTGCGATACACAGATGACATAACTTTGCTTGCTGAAAGTGAGGATGA
The DNA here is from genome assembly GCF_000298275.1 of Orycteropus afer afer. Lineage (NCBI taxonomy): Eukaryota > Metazoa > Chordata > Mammalia > Tubulidentata > Orycteropodidae > Orycteropus > Orycteropus afer. The sequence goes on along the minus strand of NW_006921600.1, from coordinate 16,488,247 downwards.
CTTGAAGCACTTACTGATAAGATTAAAGACTTCAGTCTGCCGTATGGATTACACCTCAACATAAAGAAAATGAAAATCCTCACAACTGGACCAATAAGCAGTATCACAATAAATGAAGTTGTCAAAGATCTCATATTACTTGGTTTCACAATCAACACCAATGGACACAGCAGTCAAGAAATCAGACAATGTATTGCACTGGAGAAATCTGGTGCAAAATACCTCTTTAAAGTGCTGAAGAGCAAAGATGCCTCTCTGAAGACTAAGGTGTGCCTAACCCAACCCATGGTGCTTTCAATAGCCTCATAGGCATGTGAAAGCTGGACAATTAATAAGGAAGACCTAAGAAAAGTTAATGTTTCTGAGTTGTGGTGTTGGCAAAGAATATGGAAAGTACCATGAACTTCCAGAAGAACTAACAAATCTGTCCTGGAAGAAGTGCAGCTGAAATGCTCCTTGGAAGTGAGAATGGCCAGACTTCACGTCTCACTTACTTTGTCCATGTGGTCAGAAAGGACAATTCCCTTAAAAAAGATTTTTTGCTTGACAAAGTGAAAAAGGGGAAAGACCTCAACAAGATGTATTGACACAGTGGCTGCAGTGATGGGCTCAGGTATAGCAAGGATCATGAGGCTGGCACAGGACCAGGCAGTGTTTCATTCTGTTGTACATGGGGTTGCTTTGAGTTGGAATAACTCGACAGCACCTAATGACAACAACAACAACTACATTGCTGTCAAGTAAATTCCAACAGAATAGAACTGCATCTTAGGGTTTCCAAAGCTGTAATCTTTATAGAAACAGATTGCCACATCTCTCTTCCATGGAGCCACTGGTCAGTTCTAACTACCAACATTTTGTCTAATAGTGGAGAGCTTAACCAATGATACCCAGGCTATAAAGCATAAGAAATACTACATTAGGATAAAATTTTGTGTAGACTAAAATAGAAATACGAATATAAGAAAGCAAGAGAATGAAATGAAATTTCTCAGTGTTAAAGAAACAGTTTGAAGTACCAACAATAATAAAAAAGTCCTGGCCCAGATAGCTTCCCTGGAGAATTCTACTAAACATTCAGAGAAGAGCTGACACTAATTCTACTTAAACTATTCCAGAATACAGAAAAGGAGGGAATACTCTTGAATTCATTTTATGAAATAAGCATAACTCTGATATCAAAGCCAGGCAAAGACACCACTAAAAAGGAAAATTATAAACAAATATCCTTCGTGGATATAGATGCAAAAGTTCTCAACAAAATCCTAGTGAACTGGATCCAACAACATATCAAAAAAATAATACATCATGACCATACATACATACATATACCAAAACAAACAAACTCATTGCCATAAAGTCAGACCTGACTCATAATGACCACTCCTTGGGTTTCTGAGGCTGTATCACTATGGAAGTAGATTGCCCAAACTTCTTTACATAGAGAGAGAGAAAGAGATCTAGTGGAGTTGTGCCTAAGGCATTTGACTGTTAACCAAAAGGTTGGCAGTTCAAACCCACCAGCTGCTGAGCAGAAGAAGGATGAAGCAATCAATCTACTTCTGTCAAGATTTACAGTGTCAGAATCGACTTGATGGCAGTGAATTATATATATATATATATACACACACACACACACACACACATATATGTATATGTATATATTGTTGTTGTTGTTAGGTGCCATCCAGTCATTTCCAACTCATAGAGACCCCATGCACAGCAGAATTGAAACACTGCCTGATCCCGTGCCAGCTCCATGATCCCTGCTATCCTTGAGCCCATCAGCTCAGCCACCGTGTCAATCCAATCTCGCTGAAGGCCTCCCCCTCTTTCGTCGACCCTCCACCCTACCAAGCATGACATCCTTCTCCAGGGAATGGTCCCTTGTAACAACATGACTAAAATAGGTTAGATGAAGTCTGGCCATTCTCACTTCCAAGGAGCATTTCAGGTGCACTTCCTCCAGGACAGATCTGTTAGTTCTTTTAGAAGTCCATGGTACTTTCAGTATTCTTCGCCAGCACCACAACTCAAAAGCATCAACTGTTCTTCGGTCTTCCTTATTCATTGTCCAGCTCTCACATGCATATGAGGCGATTAGAAATATCATGGCTTGTGTCAGGCACACCTTATATGTGTGTGTGTGTGTGTGTGTATATACATACGTATGTATGTAAGAACTCTGGTGGTATTTATGTATGTATGACAAAGGATATTTCTACATACATATTTACATATGTTGCAAATATATCCATGAATATAGTAAAGAATCCAAGAGGTAAAGTTATGAAAACTTAGCCATAACCAAAAATCCTGAGGGAGTGAGTTTCTGGGCCTGGGGACTCAGGACCATAGTCTTGGGGGGATATCAAGGTCAACATAACATAGTTCATTAAAACAATGTTTTATATCCTACTTTGTTGAGTAGCAAAAGGGGTCTTAAAAGCTTGTGAGCAGCCAGCCATCTAAGGTGCAGCAATGGGTCTCTCCCCATCTGGAGCAAAGAAGAGTGAAGAAAATCAAAGATGCAAGGAAACAATTAATCCAAAGGAGTAATTGATCCCAGCCTCCACATCTCTGAGACCAGAAGAACTAGACGGTGCCTGCTATCACTGCTGACCCCTCTGGAAGGGATTACAATGGAAAGTCCTGGGTAGAGTGGGAGGAAAATGTGGAACAAAACTCAAAATCATAAAAGAAAAAAAAGACCAGGTTTAATGGTCAGATGGAGACTGGTGGAACCCTCAAGACTATGGCCCTTGGTCACCTTCCAGACCTGGAACTGAACTCACTCCCATAGCTCAATTTTCAGTCCAACAACAGTCAGGTCTACAAGTGAACAATAATTCTAGGAAGGTACACACTCCTTAGAACAATTTGAGATCAAAAAGGCAGCACTTGCCCAAGGACAAAGTTTAGAAGGCAGGAAGAGTTAGGGGAGAGGAGAAATGAAAACAAGAAATACAGGGAGGAAGTGATGTTACCTTGCAATCAATGACATGAAACAAAATGTATGTAAATTGTTGAATGGAAAACTGATTTGCTCTAAACTTTCACCCAAATTAAAAATAAAAAACTAAAGAAACTGTTTGTTCACAATTTTTCTTTAAATGGATCTGATGTATATCAAATCATTAGGGTATTCAGATTTCACTGAACACATTTAACAAGTGATAACAGATTCATTTTAATAAGTCAATATTTGTAATACACTAAAGTTAAATCTTTTGGAATTATTTCAACTTATGGAGAAAAATGGATGTCAACTTACAAACGTTTGTGGAGCTATAAATATTTTTAGAATCCTTTCAACAAGTTTGAGGGTCATCTACCACCTGTGAGCCTCGTAGTGAGGAGGGGTCCTCTCAGCAGAAGACAACCCCAGGTTTCCTGTGGACCTGTGATTGCCTTTCCTTGTTCCCTCACCTCTTTCTTTCCTGGTACTTCTTTCTCCTGGAGAAAGCAGTGACCCTGTGGACTGAGTTTTCAAAGGGTATGAGTTTCTTGATTTTTATCCCCATTATGTTACAACAAAGGAGCTCTGGTAGCATAGCACCTAAAGCATTTGACTGCTAACCAGAAGGCTGGTGGTTCAAACTCACCAGCCACTCCACGGAAGGAAGATGGAGCAATCTTCTGTAAAGATTTACCACCTCAGAAACCCAATGGAGGTCACAATGAGTCAGAACCAACTCAATGGCAGTGAGTTTGGTTTGTTAGTTTGGGTTAGGTTACAACAAAGGAGCCCTGGTAACAATGGTTAAAGTGCACTGCAACTAACTGAAAGGTTGGTGGTTTGAACTCACCAGCCACTCTGTATGTAGTCTTCTTCCATAAGGATTATAGTCTTGGAAACCCTACGGGGCAGTTCTACTCTGTCCTATTGGTCTCTATGAGGGAGAATTGACTGCAGGGCAATGAGTTGTTTTTGTTTGTGTTATAACATCCTTTCAGTTCAAAGGGAATCCCAGTTGGGCCAGGCTGTTTACTACATGGACTAATTTGTTCATTAAGGCAAGAGAACAGTGGGAGCCTTTATTAATCAAACAAGTGTCATGTATGGGATGCTTTATAGACATTATCTCATTTATTAATAAAGTAATTTGGGCCATTATTATTACCATGGTTATTATTATTATTATAAGGAGCACTGGGGGCATACAGTTAAACACTGTATAACACTGTGTAACCAAAAGTTGGCAGTTCAAACCCACCTGGTAGCTCTACAGAAAACACCATAGTGATCTCCTCCTGTAAAGACAGCTCAGGAAACCCTACGGGGCAGTTTTACTCTGGAAAATGGAGTAACTATGAGTTGGAATTGACTTGACAGTATCTAACAACAATTATTATTATCATTATTATACTGAGCATTTTCTATGTCTCAGACAGCAAGCTATGAACCTTGCACGAGTTATCTTAATCAGTCTTGGCATTCATCATCCCCATTTTAGAGATGAGAAAAATAAGATTCAAATATATCTCCCATAGTTAAACAGCTAACAGATGACAAAGTCTAATCATGACTCCAAAGTACATACCTTTGACCTCAAGTGTTGTCATGTCCATTTAAAATAAAGTTCCAAGAGTTTAAACAGCTTGCCAAAATCACAGTTGTTAAGTCACAGGTCAGTCTGATGCATTCATTCACTATTTTGTTTCACAAAGGAATTAAAACACAGCTTAATAACTACAAATATTTTTATCTAGAATTCTCCAAGTACACTATCCCCATTGCCTCTCTACCAATTTTATGAAGTATTTATAATTTATTTTATTATGATTACTACACCCCCTAACTTTTTTTGAAAATGAAGAAACTAAAATCCTTAAGAACATTTTCTTATGTCTTATCAGCTTCCTCTAAACTCCTGATCAGCACATTCCTGACAGCTGTGGAAAACCAAGCCAAAGCAACTGATGCAACATTGGACTCCCCAAAGCACAAAGGGCTAAGCACAGCTGAGCCCAGGCTAAGAAGCCCTTGACACAATCTTTTGTGCTTTTGGATATCACTGTAAGTGTAGGCTTCTACTGACACGTCCCATTAGGCGAGTGTCTGTCAAAGACTCATGCAGGATTTTAGCAGGGAGCTCTCAGGCTCTGGCCCAGGAGTACATAGGAAAGGGGTACCCTGCAAGTCTCCAGAGAAGAGGGCTGTCAAAGTCTTCCTCCTCACTTTCACTCCCTGAGTGGGGATGCCTGTGCTTCACTTAACAAAGGCAGGATCTTCATTGGAAGAGTCAGTCCCTGGGTGGTCCAAATGTTAGTGTGTTCAGCTATTAACCAAAAGGCTAGAGATTTGCCTCCACCCAGAGGTGCCTCAGAGGAAAGACCTAGCAAACTGCTTCTGAAAAAGTGGTCACTGAAAACCGTATGGAGCCCAATGCCATGATGACACACATACGGTCATCAAGAGTCAGAATCAATAACTGGTTTTAGTTTCATTACACTTTGCATAAAGCTCTGTGTTTACTAAGTATGCTCCAGCCCAATGGGGAGAGGGGGTCATTTAAAAATAATGTTAACACTTGCAAAAATCCAAATGGTGATTAGATTCTGAGAGAGAAGAAACAAGAAATAAACCCAAAGACTGTCCCTCTGCAGAGAAAGTCCTCCACAGGACTCTCCAGCATAGTTGGCCTGCTAGGACTCCCATAATTTCCCTGTCTACCTTATTTTACTCCTCCCAGGTAATGGTACATCCCAAGGAGATTTAAATAAACGGTGTCACACCAGTTTTTGGGGGGTTTTGTTTGTTTATTTATTTACTTACACTTATTTTTATTATTTTTAAAGGATGTAGAAAGAAGAAATAGCTTTGTTTTCTTTTTTCCTCAGTTAGCTAAACATGACATGTAAACATGACATCTGACCTACAGGCCTGGGAAACAACTTGACTACCAGTGTGCGTGATTAAACAAGACAACAGCCTAGGGCATACTCTCATGGAATTGGGGAAGCCTGGGCTGTCTTTTCTTCTAAAATTTGTGACAATCATCAGAAAAGAGCACCTGTCAAATGTGCCTCCTTGCCCCAGTAGGGCTGCCAGGCTGCTGCCATCTTTATTAAATTGGTTTATCAATTTCACAATACAATGTGAGATTCTGTCTATTTATGCCCCATTAGGAAGTAGAATAATTGACACATTGGAGCTGTATTGTTAGTGAAGAATATTGAATATACGGTGGACTATTAGAAGAACACACAAATCAGTCCTAGAAGAAATATCACCAGAATGTTCCTTAGAAGTGAAGATTATAAGACTTGAGCTTGCTTTATTTGGACACATCTTTGGGAAAGACCGATCACTAGAAAAGGACATCATGTTTGGTAAAGTAGTGTTGTTGTTGTTGTTATGTGCCATCAAGTCAGACTCAACTCATAGCGACCCCTCCTTGGGTTTCCGAGGCAGTATCACTACGGAAGTAGATTGCCCAACCTTCCTTCCGAGGAGTGGCTGGTTGGTAAAGTAGAGGGTCAGAGAAAATGAGGACAGCCCTCAATAAGATGAAAGTACAATAGTCACAACAATGGATCCCAACATACCAACAATCATGAGGATGGTACAAGATTGAGTAACACTTTGGTCTATTGTATATAGGGTCACTATGAATAGTAGGAGCTCTGGTAGCATAGTGCCTAAGACATTTGACTGCTAACCAGAAGGCTGGCAGTTCGAACCCAACAGCCACTCCTGGGAAGGAAGATGGGACACTCTACTTCTGTAGTGATACTGCCTCAGAAACCCAAGGACGGGTCGCTATGAGTTGGGGCTGACTCGACGGCATATAACAACAACAACAACAGTTAGCTCAATAGCACCTAACAACAGCAACATAGTGAACCAGACTTGGTATATACGTTTAATTAGGCTCCAAAAGCCAAGAGTCCTATATCCTCTTGGTCACACTCTCCCACCAGGTTAGACATCATAAGAACTGAAATAAACAAGTGGCTCTGCCTCTGTGCCCATCTGCTCCTACCTGGGGGTGATTACACAACGGGAAGATATTCTGAGGGAAGAAATGTCTTCCACCCCATCTGAGGTCTACTGTCCCCCCAGGGTGGGAGAGGGCCATTCTGTGGAGAAATATTCATTAAGATTCTAGAGGGAGAGGAGAGAGAAGGACACCACTCAAACATTTAAGTACAAATCCCTTGTTCTTCCAGACACCCATACTTGTTTGTGAAGCAGATCTCCTACCAAAAGAGGGCATCCCTTCTCTAGTATTCTTTCAACTTCAGGGAACAATGCACTCACCCTGGAGAGGGGGACAGCAGGAAGCTAGGAAGAGAAAGTGAGTATGTCCAGAGATGGATCTGGAGAAGATATTCACTCACACATGTTGTACAATTGTATTTTAACTGTTGTGGGCACAAGGGTCTCACCCAGTAAACTGTGAGTCCTAAGGGGTAACAACTAATATCTAGCACAGTGTTGGGCACATAGTAGACATGAAAGTTTTAAAGGAGAAAAAGAAGGAAGGGAAGAAGGGAGAGAAGAAGAAAGGAAAGACGAGAGAGAAGAAGGGGAAAAAAGAAGGAAGAAAGGAAGGGAAAGTAGGTGGATGGCTGAGGAAGAGGGTAGATAGTTGGCTGGCTGGATGGATGGATGGATGGATAGACAGGCGGATGTGTGTATGTATGTGTGTGTGTCTGTATGGTTGACTAGATAGATGGATAATATGATAGGGATTTGGACCAGAGACTTCACTCACTATAATATAGTCTTTATGGCTCCAGAAAACCATATCCTTTACTGTGTTTTACCCTCAGGCTGCCCTGCCCATGAAGGTAAGAGTCTTTTTCACAGGAAGAAACCCAGAGAATGTGGTCAGAGATGGTAATGGAAAGTCTGCACACCACCAAAACAATGCCAATGGGGAGAAGAAAATCCCAATTAATCTACCAGTTCAAGATGTTGAACAGCTCACTGCTTGAATGCTAGAGGTCGTCTTTATTTATCCATCTATTTGTTTTTACTGAATTATGCCCACAGGGCACCAAGTACCCAGAATAAACAAACTGAAAAACGTAAATCTACCATCTGGACATTTCTAAACATCTGGATATATGGGATTGTGTTGACCCCAACTGGTTGTCTTTTGGCTGTGTAGTTAGGGCCTAGAGCATCAGCAGGGCATAGGAGAAAGAAAAAAGCAGTCTTTGAAGTGATTGTATATCCCATGATGCTTATAAGTGCCCAGATTTCAAATATTCTAACCCATTATCAGGCTATGTTCCTATTTTTAATTTGGAAAATGTGATCACACTAGCTTCAGGGGTATGGGAGAGAGTACAAAGGGAGAAGGGAGAAAAAGAGAAAGAGAACAAATGAGGAAGCAGCTGGTCAGGACACATCTCTGAGCAGCAAGAAAGAGGCAACTGGAGACAGAACATCACACCACAAGGCATTCCAGAAAGGAGGCTTTCTCCAGAGCTACTGCTTAACACTAGCTTGCCTGGTTCTCCTCACTCCCAACCCAAGACTCACATGGAAATAGCCACAGCCCCAGGTTCCCCTAGTTTATTTTACACCAGCTTGAGGAATAGCACCACTTTTCCTCATTCTAACTGTGTGGAACAGGGAAGGGAGAATGAGAATCTCTCTTCCTTCTACAGAGAAGGAACCTAAGGCTCAGGAGGAAAAGCAATCTATCCAATGAAGAGTTTAAAACCAAATCAAACCTACTGCCATCATGTCAATTCTGATTCATAGGGAGCCCCACAGGGTTTCCAACACTGTAAATCTTTCTCCCAAGGAGCAGCAGGTGGGTTCAAACCACCGACCTTTTGATTAGCAATCCTTAACCACAGCACTACTACAGCTCCTTAAAACCAAAAACTAAAAATAAAAATAAAACCAAACCCACTGCCATGTAATTGATGATGACTCATAGTAACTCCCATTGGGTTTCCAAGGTGGTAAATCTTCAGGGAAGTAGATTGCCCAGTCTTCCTTCCACAAAGTGGTTAGTGGGTTTGAACCACCAACCTTCTGGTTAGCAGTCAAATGCCTTAGGCATTATGCCACCAGAGCTCCTTGTTGTTGTTGTTGTTATGTGCCATCAAGTCAGATCCGACTCATAGCGACCCCTCCTTGGGTTTCCGAGGCAGTATCACTATGGAAGTAGATTGCCCAACCTTCCTTCCAAGGAGTGGCTGGTGGGTTTGAACCGCCAGCCTTCTGGTTAGCACTCAAATGCCTTAGGCACTGTGCCACCAGAACTCCTTAGAGAGCTCTTTAAAGGTAGAGGTAACACCTGAGCTCCTTGTTTACAGAGTTTGCTTCTGTTCCAGAGATATGAAGAGCATGGAGAAAGCTTAATTGGAGTTATCATTTCCCACTGCCCACACACAGCATTGAAAAAGAGGCAGGACAGGAGGTAGGTGACTGCTGGGAATCTGGGAGAAGATGGGCACCACTTTAAATATGACTCCCTTACCTCCTTCCACACACGACATATTCACATGCATGAGCTGTGTGCCCTTAGGATTCATTTTATTTTAAACACAGAAAAAGAAAAAACTATCTCCTCTACAGGGTCACCCCCCCCCCAGTAGTGTCACTAATTGGTGTCACCCAGTGCGGTAACTCATGGTGTCATCCTCTGCGTGGACAGCCTCCCATACCAGAGCATACAGAATCCTTACACTGTTTGTTTTCAATTTTAATGGCAGAATAATATGTGATGAACATAGCTTTAAATTGTTTAAATGTAATATTTCTCAGATTATATGAATACTAACAGAATTGTTTTGTAAAATCTTTCTACATTGAATTACATTATTAGTTATAACACTATTAATAACTGAGCAGAAGTCTTTTATTATTTTTCTCCTTTTCCTTTAATTACTACTTCATTCTAAAAAAAAAAAAAAGTTGTGCATATAGACTCACAAATACCAGCCATCACAAAATTGTAACTAAAGCAACAGAAAATTTGACAAAATCAATGACTATGAAAACATCAGCAACAACAAAAACAACAGTGGGTGGCTGTATGTAGATGAAACCACATGATCTGAAGTGTCATTGTAATTGGATAATAATGATGGCTCTGGCCAGAGTGGATTAGAAATTTCAAAATGTAAATTAGTGTAGAGTTTTAACTTTGTAGGTATGTTAATACATATAAGCTGGGCTTATAAGAAATGTATTTGTTATTGTAACTAACTTCATGGGTACTTTTATTTTTTAAAAAAAAAGAATAAATTTCTGCTGAAACACTGCACAAAAATTTTATAGACAGTCGTCTTGGCATCACCCCCTCTGACAGTGTCCTCTGGTGTGGAATGCACTCCCTGCATCCTCCTGGTGATGCCACTGCTCCCTCCCTGGCTACGGTCTCCTCTCAGCCTTGCCAAGCTTGCTGGGTTGTGTTTTTGTTTTTTGTACTGAGTGATTGATTATAGAAGAGCAAACTGGCTCCCACTGCTTTTAAGATGTATTTTCTTTCTTAAAGAGAAGATGATTTGAGCATTACTTCTCTCTCCTCTCTGCCTGCCGTACTGGTAGCCCACAGTCATTGCAGGTTTATAAGGGCATCCCCAGCAGGCGGAAGAAATAGCACGTGCTTCTAGCTTCCAGAAGCCTACCTTGATATGACCCAGTGCTGTACCCACCCTGCTTCTTAAAGTATCCTCCTCCTATCCCAAAGGCGTCTCTCTGGTTACTCCAGGCTATTTTACCACACTTTGTATCAATATAAGTGAGCTCTGGTGGTATAGGGCCTAAGGCATTTGACTGCTAACCAGAAGGCTGGCAGTTCAAACCCACTAGCCACTCCTTGAAAAGAAGATTGGGCAATCTACTTCCGTAGTGATACTGCCTTGGAAACCCAAGGAGAGCTTGCTTAAGAGTCAAATCTGGCTCAACGGCAGTGCGTTTGGTTTTTGGTTTGTACCGATATAAAGGAGCTCTGATGGTGTAGTGGTTAAGGCATTTGGCTGCTAACCAAAGGTTCAGTGATTCAAATCCACCAGTCTCTCTATGCAAGAAAGATGAGGCAGTCTGCTTCTGTAAATATTTATAGCCTTGGAAACCCAATGGCTATGAGTTGGAATCGATTCAGTGGCAGTGAGTTTGGCTTGGTTTTGTTACCAATATATGTGAAACCAACTGTCAACAGAGTCAACGCTGTTGAATGAATGCACAAATGAATGATGAATGAGCCATCAAACAACACCAAGATCTCTCTCTCTCTCTCTGCTATGGGTCTTACTCGTCCAAGTAGTCCCCAGACTAGCAGCAATCACCTGGGAGCAAGATCCCCAGAATTAACTTCATGAAGCACTTCTATGTGGTCCTGATTAGAGGCAGGGTGGCAAACAAGATGACGTCTTAAGGCCCTTCATTGTCTCAGGTTGATATGGTCACTGGATTAGCTCTGGGTCTTTTTAGACTATAGAATGAGGATGGGAAGATTTCAACTTTCTTTCCTTTCAGTTCTAGTCCTTCCTGCTAGTCTGCTCCTTTGGAGGTCCCAGTTGACAGATGGCTTTGCTGTAACTAATTGTCAACAGTTGGCCACAACTACATTCGTTTTTTCAAAAAGACTCATTAATCTTCTAATGCCAGTGTATCCATGGTGGCTAATGTTGCCTCTTACCTCCAGACACTCAGTTCTGGGTGGGGCCTCCTGATGCCTCCTGGTAACAGAGCGGTCTAAATAACTTCCTTCTCCATAGGCTAAGCTAGTGCCTAAGGACATGGAGCCTAGCTGATTCAAAATATGGCTGAGCCCTGACCCTGGCTTGGAGTGGTCCTAAGAGACCTGAACCACTTCTAGGTCATCGTTGGATCACAGAGTCTTACAATGGTCCAAGTGGCTATAAGCATGGATTACCAAGAACACAGAGAGGGCTCCCTGGGACTTCTTAGATGAGCCAAGATTCCCTATCAAACCTAGGACTCTACTCCTTTATCTCTTGGATATAGGGATGGGCTCTATCTTGGCAAACATTTCAGGATATTTGGAGACTTGGAAGAAGTGCATCCTAGAAAGCGCATGATGAGAAAGTTCTGAAGAAGTTTAGAGCATTTTGCCAACATTTGAATCAGAGGCTCAAAATCACATTTCCCTGAAGCCCCAAGAATATGATTTAATTATTCTCCTGGCTATCCTCTAAGTTCTGCTACTGTGGGTTTGTCTTTTCAAGACTGTAAACTCTTAAGGGAAGAGATCTGTTAAGTCTTTCACATTTACTGCCTGGTGCCCAGTACCTGGCCCTGCTAACCTATCAGCCATCCATCAGACCCCTTGGGCGATCTATTTTCCTAGTGACACCACTTTGGGAAACCAAGGAGGGCTTGCTATGAGTCGGATCCGACTTGAAGGCAGTGCACTGGGTTGTGTTAATGAAGACCGGGCTGCTGCTTCCAGGGGCTATGGGACTGGGCCCAGATAGGTGAGCCTCAAGTAATAGGATTAGAACCAGCACATCCTCTTTTTTTCTTCCAACATATTACTATGAAAATTTCAGACAAAAAATATGTTGAAAGAATTCTACAGAAAATACTACTTGTCAAATGTAGATGATGGGTATGTGGGTGTCCTTTTATTTTGTTTATTTATTTATTTATTTTTTCTGATGTTGCTCTTCAAATGGACCAGATACTTTGGTCTCCATGGATTCATTCCATTAATATTGCCAGAGTTAACAGGAACAAATCATCCTTCTCACCTAAGGAGTTAAGTTGTTTGTTAAAACAATACTGCCCTCTGCTGGCCACAGACTCTCATTTCTGTGGAAATGAGCTCTGCCTCGCTAAGGGCTCCTGGAAAGGGCTGGATCAGATTGTTCCTTCCCAGTCCTTGGTCTTGTCCCTCCTCTTTCTACCCTTTGTCCTACCCCCACCCCCTGTTCTGATAGGGCACACCCAAGCCAGCAACAGGCCCCAGGACCAAGACCCACCCAAGCTCAGATAATGAAGCAATATGTTAGACCAACAAATTTCTTTGTATCTTAATTTTTCAACAATCATTCATGGCACATCTGTTTCTTGCAAGGCATACTCTAGGACTGTCTACAGTACAAAGCTATATTTCCATGCTGTGGACAAGTAACTGATACTCTCAGCCCCACTTTTGTACTTGGTGACATGGGGACCATCAAGCTCTCATCCCTGGGGTAAAATTCACAGTTGATTCTGACTCACTGCGACCCTATAGGATAGAGTAGAACTGCCCCATAGGGTTTCCAAGGCTGTAAATCTTTATGGAAGCAGATTGCCTCATTTCATCCCATAGAGCAGCTTGTGGGTTTGAACTGCTGACCCTCTGGTTAGCAGCGAAATGCCTTAACCACTGTACCACTAGAGCTCCTTTCCATGGGGTAAAGAGGAGCTTTAAAACAGAGGGGCAGAGAGTGAAATTAAGACACAAAGTAGATTCTCCAGAATCTCAGCCTTTTTTGAGATGAGTCTCACAAAGGTAACAGGGATGTTTTCAGACACTTTGAAAATCGCCAGAAGACAGTCACCTTAAAGCACAAACACAAAAGCCAAACCCAGTGTTGTCAAGTCCATTCTGACTCATGATGATCAAATGTGTTAGAGAAAAGAACTACCTCATAGGATGTTCTTGGCTGTAATCTTTACGGAAACAGATTGCCAGGCCTTTCTTCCACACCACCGCAGGATGGGTTTGAACCTCCAACCTTTAGGTTAGTAGACATAGACAAGCACCAACCAGGGCTGCCCTTTTTAAAGCACAACTGAACTTATTTTCAGGTGGTTTACTGACTCCAGGTAAATACATTGGGCTTTGATATACAAAATTATTGTTAACTCTTCTGAGGAAAATGGTATTTAATATCTCTACTAAATCTGTCCTGGAAGAAGTGCAGACGGGATGCTCCTTAGAAGTAAGAATGGCCAGACTTTGTCTCTCATACTTTGGTCACATTATCAGAAAGTACCAGTCCATGGAGAAGAATACCAGGGTCAAAGAAAAAGGAAAAGATGGATTGACACAGTGGCTACAATAATGCACTCAAGCACAGCAAGGATTGTGAGGATGGTGCAGGACCAGGCAGTGTTTCTTTCTGTTGTACATAGGGTCACTATGAGTTAGAGATGACTCAGCGGCACCTAACAACAATAACCAATGGGAAAGGATAAAATAGAATGAATATCCCAAACAATGTGAGCACCTTTTAAATGTCTTGTTGGGGCAAGGCCCCTATGAAATTAGAAGCTCAGAGAATAAGATCTCACTTCAGGTCTTGCAACCTCTTTTATCCAGGACAGATTAGAGCCATCACCAGTTGCCATTGAGTTGTCTCTGAATCATGGTGACCCCATATGTGTCAGAGCAGAAGTGTGCTCCTTAGGGTTTTCTCTTGTTGCATTTTCAGAAGTAGATTGCCAGGCCTTTCTTCTGAGTGCCTCTGAGTGGATTCAAACTGCAAACCTTTTGGTTAGCAGCTGAGCACATTAACCATTTGCACCACTGAGGGATGCCGGGTTAGAACAGTGATTCTCAAACTTGAGCTGCATTATAATCACCTGGTGAAGCTGTTAAAACCTAGATTGCTACGCTGCACCCTCAGTGTCTGATTTAGCAAGTCTGAAGTTGTTCTTAGTTATAACCAATTCAATTCCAACTCACAGAGACCCCATGTGTGCAGAATAGAATTGCTCCATGGGGTTTTCAAGGGTATGACCTTTAAGAAGCAAATCATCAGGTCTGTCTTTGAAGACACCTCCAGGTGTGTTTAAACTGCCAATGTTTCAGCTAGTCCTCTAGTGCTTAACTGTTTGCACCACCCTGGGAGTAGGTCTGAGGTAGAGCCTAAACATTTGCATTTCTAACAAGTTCCCAACCAGACTCTGAGAACCACTTGGTCAGGCTAGACTATGCTATGCTAATTGCCCCAAAATCTCACTGGCTTCACATCCCACATTTATTTCTTGTCCATGCTCCATATCAAATAATAGTGTGGGCTCTGCTCCACACTGTTACTCAAGGGCCCAGGCCAACAGAGGCCTCACCTGCTTATAGCTGCAGCTTCCAGAACATTTGACCTTCTTGGTTGCTCTGACAAAGGAAAGAAACTGGACAATCACATTTGGGCATTTAACTGCTTCAGTCCTGAAGTGATAATGTGAATCATTTCTGCTCATATGTCATTGACCAGAACTGTGCACACAGCCCTACTCTCGATCCAGGCAGGAGACTCCCATGGCCATAGAAGGAGAGGTGAACTGGATGGTGGTGAATATTTGTACTATCAACCTGCACAGCCCAAGCTTATCTCTTTCACTTTCAAAACCATGTGTAATCAGTTAAAAGGAGATGGTGATTAGTAGGGGGCACATTTTCAACCTCCTAAATTTTGATCATTAGAACACAAACTCAGAAAATTAATGTTAGAAGGTGGTTGGTTATATCTGAGGAATATCTCCCTTTTGGGTCTCCAGTGAATGTATGTGCCTGCATCCACATATGTATATTTACATGTACCTATAGATATTTCCAAAAGGAGCTCTGGTGGCACGGTGCATAAGGCAGTTGGCTACTAACCATCAGGTTGGCAGTTCAAACCCACCAGTTGCTCTGAAGAAGGAAGATGGGGCAATCTACTTCCATAAAGATTGATAGCCTTGGAAACCCAGTGGGGGTTGCTGTAAGTCAGAACTGACTTGATGGCAGTGAGTTTAGTTTATAGATACTTCTAGCCCTAGTGGCATAGTGGGTAAGACATTTGGTTGCTAATCAGAAGGTTTGTGGTTTAAACCCACCCGACTCTCTGTGGAAGGAAGATAGGGCAATCTACTTCTATAAAAATGTACCACCTTGGAAACCCAATGGAGGTTTCTATGAGTCAGAATTGACTCAATGTCAGTGGATTTGGTTTTTTGGTATAGATATTTCTGTCTGTTCTCACCATTACACGCATCTGTGCTTACCGGTGTACCAATTTACTTATACTCATCCATATGTTCTTAAAAGCTCATTGTTACTTTGGTTGTGCTATGCTCAGTACATCCACAACTGGTGCCATTTTTCTCATCACTGAAAGTAACTGGACAATGAAGGTCCTGAAAGCTTTACTTATACTTTTCCCAAACCCCACCCCAGACATAACCAAACAGCTTATGGGTTTGAAGGCTTAGGATCATAGTTTCAAGGGACAATTCAGTCAATTGGCATAAAATATTTCACAAAAATCATGACCTGCCTCCTACTGAAGTGAGTACTGTCTAGGGTCATAAAATCTTGCAAGCAGCCATCTAAGACATATCTTTGGTCTCAACTCACCAGGAGCAAAACAGTAAGAAAGTAACCAAAGTTCAGAAAAGAAAACCAAAAGAACCACACCCTTATCTATACTTAAACCAGAAGAACTAGATGGTGCCCAGATACCACAACTAATCATTCTGACTGGGACTGTAATAGCTGGTCCCAGATAGAATGGGAGAAAATTATGGAGCAAAACTCAATTGTAATTTAAAAAAAAAAAAAAAGCCCAGACAAACTGAAAAAGTAGAGAACAGAGGACCCCCTGAGACTACATCCCTGAGAAATTCTTTAAAATTAGAACCAAACCTATCCCTCTGAGACCACCTTCTAGAGAAATAGCAGAGTGACACACAAAATAAAGGATATTACCTGTAAGATTCCACCACTCGTCTGTCAGTTTGGTGTACTGTGGTGGCTTGTGTGTTGCTGTGAGACTGGAGGCTATGCCACCAGTATTTCAAATACCACCAGGGTCATCCATGGTGGATGGGTTTCAGTGGAGCTTCCAGAAGATGACAGAATCAGAAGAAAGGGCCATCCACTTCTCAAAGAATTAGCCAGTGAAGACTTTATGAATAGCAGTGAAGTACTGTCTGATATATTACTGAAAAACTTTATGTATAGCCCTGCAACTTTGTCTGATATAGTGCAAGAAGATGAGGCCCTCGGGTCAGAAGGCAATCAAGATAAAACTGGATAAGAGCTGTTTCATCAGAGTAGAGCTGATCTTAATGACATGGATGGAGTAAAGCTTTCAGGACCTTCATTGGCTGATGTGGCATGTCTCAAAATGAAAAGAAACAGCTGGAAACATTCATAAATAATCATAACATGGAATGTATGAAGTATGAGTCTAGAAAAATTGCAAGTTGTCAAAAATGAGCACATAAAGATCAATATCCTAGGCATTAATGAGCTGAAATGGACTGTTTTGGGCCATTTTGAATCAGACAGTCGTATGACTACTATGCTGGGAATGACAAATTGAAGAGGAATGGTGTGACATTCATTGTCACAAAGAATGTTTCAAGATCTATCCTGAAGTACAATGTTGTCAGTGATAGGATAAATTCCACATGCCTACAAGGAAGACCAGGAGCTCTGGTAGCATAGTATCTAAGGCACTTGACTGCTAACCAGAAGGCTGGTGGTTCAA
>NW_006921600.1:16468476-16470580 GCF_000298275.1 Orycteropus afer afer | reverse complement strand
TGGAGATACTGCCCCAGAAACCCAAGGAGGGTTCGCTATGAGTCAGAACCAACTTGAGGGCCAGATTTATGCACCAACCATGAAAGCCAAGGACAAGGAAATTGAAGATTCTTACCAACTTCTGCAGTTTAAAATTGACCAAACATGCAATAAAGATGTGTTGACTATCACTGGTGACTGGAATCCAAAAGTTAGAAACAAAGAAGAATCACCAGTAGTTCGAAAATATGGTTTTGGTGACAGAAATGAGCTGGAGATCACATGATGGAATTTTCCAAGACCAATAAATAACTCATTCATTGCAAATACCTTTTTCAACAACATAAATGGTGGTTGTACACATAGATTTCACCAGATGAAATACACAGGAATCAGATCAACTACATCTGTGCAAACAGGCAATGGAGAAGCTCAATATCTTCAGCCAAAACAAGGCCAGGAGCTGACTATGGAACAGATCATCAACTGCTCATATGCAAGTTCAAGTTGAAGCTGAAGACAATTAAAACAAGTCCATGAGAGCCAAAATGTGACCTTGA
The DNA here is from genome assembly GCF_000298275.1 of Orycteropus afer afer. Lineage (NCBI taxonomy): Eukaryota > Metazoa > Chordata > Mammalia > Tubulidentata > Orycteropodidae > Orycteropus > Orycteropus afer. The sequence goes on along the minus strand of NW_006921600.1, from coordinate 16,470,041 downwards.
TTATATCCCTCCTGAACTTAGAAACCATCTAAAGAATAGATTTGAAACAATGCACATCAATGACTGAAAACCAGAAAAATTGTGGGATGACATCAAAAACATCATACATGAAGAAAGCAAAAGGTCATTAAAAAGACAGGAAAGGAAGAAAAAAAAAAAAAAAATGGGTGTCAGAAGAGACTCTAAAACTTGCCCTTAAATAGAGAGTAGCTAAAACAAATGGGAGAGTTCCAGTAAGATGGCAGACTAGGCAGAAAGACTGCACAGACCCTCTTCAACAAAGAAAAGGGAAATTAATTAACACAGACACAGAAGATAATCCTGGACCCCTGAGCCTTGAAGGGAAGGGTATAGAAGTGGACTAAACCCCAACTAGCAGAATTTGCATGAAAATACCAAAAAGGAGACAGATGGAGCTGCGGTCTGGCAGTGATCCTGATGGCATGGCACAGACAGTTTGGAGATTCCCAAGTGGTGGTAGGACCTAAGAATTAACCTAAAACTCAGCCCTGCTAGCCAGGGACTGCACGGAAGACTGCTCTGCTGGCTGGGGAATAAACAGAGAAGGTGAAGAGAAAGGCAGGCTGAACTGTGGACTTTTGCTGGTTTGGAGGGCCATTTTGAATGTTACAAGCAGCTTGACAATTTTGGATATTTAAAGAGACAACAGTCTCTGAGATTCCAGGGGCTTAAGAAGAGGTTCTGCTTTCCAACAACCCCAAGGACACTACAGACCTGCAAAACTGAAAAGGTGTGACATTCCTCTTGTTACTCTTATACCCCACACCTGCTTGGTGAATGGAGGTGCAGCCATCCCCCACTCGCACCCACCTTCTGGGCCCACAGGAACTCCATCACAGTCTGTGTGCTCAGATGGAGCCTGGGTGTCCTGCTCTGTCCTCCACTGATTTTTTTTTTTTTTTTTCCTTTTTTGCTTTCTTTTTTCTGGTGATTCATATGCTTGTATTTGTCTGTTTTAAAACAACTATTATTATTGATACTTTTGTCCTTTTTACTATTATTCTTATTCTTCCCCTCCCAGATCCTAGCTTTCAGCTTTTTTTCTTTTCCCTGTTCCTGGTTGAATATTTTTTTTAATTTTTTTTTCTATTTTTTCCTTTTTTCTCATGGTTAACACCATTCCTTGTTTTTCTTTTTGCATTTTTCCCATTTTTTCTTCATTATCTTCCTTCTCTACCTTTTTTCTCTTAGTGCCTTATTCCCAGATATTGTAGGTTTTCTTGTTTTTCCTTCTTTTTCCCTTTCTTCTTTTTTTGGTTATTGTTCCTGTGTGATTACATGGTGTGTTTTTGTCCAAGTGCTTTTAATTTTTTGATCGTTATTCAATTGTATTTTTGTCTAACTGAGTGGGAGACAGCAATAGTCCTCATAAGACACAACTACACCCACACCTCCTGCGACTTCACTTACTGAGCGAGAGCCACTACCTCCTTCTTCACCAACAGGCCAACAATAAAAAACCACCAAGAAGAGCCTGAATCACCCTTGGCTGCTCTTCACAAACAGTTAACAGAGATCTAAATACAACAATGTCACGATGCCTC
>NW_006921600.1:16443987-16447652 GCF_000298275.1 Orycteropus afer afer | reverse complement strand
TTCTTTCAGAAGTGGACAGCCTTTTCCTTCTTCCTAGTCTGTCTCAGTCTATAAGCTGGGCTGTTACCTGTGCACCAGGTGCATCTCTCTGGGTTTTAAACACCAGAGTTTCAGCCTCCAAAACTCACGTCTATATGTCACCACAGTAGGACAAACCGACAGACAAGTTTGTCCTGCTGCTGGAGACCTCTCGTGTCACCCCCACCTGGCTGACTGTTCCTCTGTCTGGCTTCCTGGCTTTTAATCCCTTTTTCTCCTGCTCTTCCGGCCTGCTGCTCTGGCATCCCTGTGTTGTCTCTCCTCACCTGTAAACCTGGGGCTCAAGGCTTTTATCCCCTTCCCTGCTCTTCCGGCCTGCTACTCTGGCATCCCTGCATTGTCTCTCCTCACCTGTAAGCCTGGGGCTCAAGGCTTTGATAAGCTATACTCCTGAGGTAACTACAGGGAGAAAGTGGGAAAAAAGCCATTACACTGTGGGCCATTGCAGTCAGTGTCATGAAACAAAATGTGTATGAACTGCTATATGGAAAACAAATTTGCTCTGTAAACTTTCACACACACAAAAAAAAAAAATTAAAACAATAAAATAAAGAGCATACTGGCTGTAAAAAAATAAAGTATTTATTGAATGAATAAAGGAATGAAACATACTTTTTTTTTTAAAAAAAAGTGTTTTTTCTTTTCAAGCAGCAGGACTGAAGAGATATAATTCTGGGCTTTGCCCACATGTTTGATAGCCCACTTCTTTTTGTTATCAGGTGGAAAAATGTTCATTGTGTTCTGTATAGTGAAACATGCAACCCCTGAAGTATAAAACCAAGTAGGGAAAGTTTCTTAGGGTCTGTCACCTAAGATGCAAAGTGAGGGATCATGCTTGAAAGTTTTCCATCTATGCCCAGGTTAAAAAAAGAGGAAAGAAATTACCCTAAATGGAGCACATTATTAGCATCTTGCTCTTGCTCCCCACCTTTTTATCCAATCTCCTCAGGAAATGCAGGAATCTGAGCACTTTCCTGCCCTGGACAAAAGACTCCCCTGCAGGCTGATAGGTGTCAGAAAGGACGCTTTCTCTCCCCAGGTCAAAAAAAATAATTTTTGATCATATAGTAATGATGATGATGACAATAGCTGTAACTATTGAATGCTCAGGATGTGCCGAGAACTGTTCCGTTTTTTATGTATTAATTCCTTTAGCTCTCACAACAACCCTGTATTGTAAGGACCATTTATATTCCCACTTTAGAAGTGAGGAAGCTGAGGCAAAGTGAGGTTAGATAATTTGTCCAAGGTCATAGAATCCATGCTTTTAATCACTATTCTGCCCCATCATTATGTAGTTAATCTTGTTTGGCTTTTTAGTGTAGTTATATATACATGGGGAGCTCTGAGGGTATAGTGGCGAAGGCATTTGACTGCTAACCAGAATGTAGGTGGTTCAAACCCACCAGCCACTCCTCAGAAGGAAGACTGGGCAATGTACTTCTGTAGAAATACTGCCTCTGAAACCCAAGGAAGGGTCGCTATCATAAAATTTGCCATTTAACCATTTTAATTGTACAATTCAGTGACATTAATTACATTCACAGTCTATTTCCAGATTTTCACCACTATCTTTTTCCAAAACATTTTCAACAGCCTACACAGAAATTCAGTATTCATTAAGCAATAACTCCCCTTTCTCCGCCACTCAGCCCTTGGTAACCTCAAATCTACTGTTTTCCCTATACTTTTGCCTGTTCTGGGTATTTCATGTAAGTGGCATCATACAATATTTGTCCTTCAGTGTCTTATTTATTTCACTTAGCATAATGTTTTCAAGGTTAATCCATGTTGTAACATATATCAGAACTTCTCCTTATGCCTGAATAATATCCATTGTATGGATATACACATTTTGTTTATCCATTCTTCCATTGATGGACACATGAATTGTTTCCACCTTTTGCCTGTTGTAAATATGCTGCAATGAACATTGTTAGACAATTACATATTTGAGTCCCTGCTTTCCTGCCCCCCTCATCACACCTAGGAGTGAAATTGCTGAGTCACATGGCAACTCTCTTTTTAACTTTTTGAGAAACTGCCCAACTGTTTCCTAGTTTTATTTTTAAAGAGAAAGTAGAGAAGACTACAGTGAGAAGGCCTGGCTTCTATAAGCTAATAATTCAAACCCAAATACTCTAAATGCAAATAGTTCTGCAGAGACCATCGCCATACAAGTAGGTCAAGTGACACACAAAGGATTTGGCTCAAGTTAACTAAGGTAAAAATGGGATCAAGTTCCAACCTAGAGTCCTTAAAGGCCCTCACTAATATGCCACAATGTCTGAAAGGCATGCAGGTAGTGTCTGTTCCCCCCAAAAGAACACAGTCTTCCTAGTAATTGATCCATAGGATGAAGCAAAACATTTATTAATTTTTCTCATGTGATTGTCTCCCAGATCACACAAAAACTCAAACCAATCCCACTGCCATCCAGTCCATTCAAATTCATAGTGACCCTATAGAACAGTGTAGAACTACCTCATAGGGTAAACACTATGCCACCAAGCCTCTTAGAAGAAAACCGAAACCAAACTCACTGCCACTGAGTCCATTCTGACTCATAGCAACCCTCGCTGGGTTTCCAAGGCAGTAAATCTTTACTGAAGTAGATTGCACCATCTTCCTTCTACAGAGCAGTTAGGAGGTTTGAACTCCCAACCTTCTGGTTACCAGTCAAATGCCTTGGGCACTGCACCATCAGAGCTCCTTAGGGCTAGTACACCAAATGCACTGTCGTTGAGTCAGATCTGATTCACAGTGACCTCTCCTTGGGTTTCCGAGGTGGTATCACTATGGAAGTAGATTGCCCAACCGTCCTTCCAAGGAATAGCTGGTGGGTTTGAACCACCAGCCTTCTGGTTAGCAGTCAAATGCCTTAGGCACTATACTACCAGAGTGATACTGCCTCAGAAACCCAAGGAGGGATCACTGTGGGTTGGAATCTACTCCATGGCAGTGAGTTTGGTGTTTTGGGTTTTTAAGAGGGGTCTATTTAACCCCAAACACAGTATACTTTGTGATCTTTATTAATGCATCAAAATGAGCTAGTCCTTGGCCCCAAAATGCCAAATTTCTTCCTTCCTTGGGGCTCACAACTTGCACATTTCCTGTTTTTCTGAATAAAAGTTCAAAATCTCCTTGGCAATGACTTTGAAGTACTATGGTTTTTAACATAGTCTAAACATAATAGCTATTTTGTTTGGACAGCTATCGAGGAAACATGGCCAGTTATTCCATCCCTCTCTTCTCTCTCTCTCTCTCTCTCTCTCTCTCTCTCTCTAACACACACACACACACATATACACTTTTACTCAATACTCACAATTTCTGCTGACAGTTCACAGCCACATTTGCAGCAGCCAGGATCCTACTGAGATGGAGGATGACAGGGAATTACCTGAGTCCTCAATAAGTTATTCTCTATTAAAGGTCTGTTCAGAGGTGTGCTTAGCATTACTAGAGCACAGTCCCATGGAGCAGTGACTAAATCAATTCTTTTTGGCTTATTCTCCAGGTAGTTAAAGGCATGAGAATATATCTTTTCTTTCTTGCAAGAGTACCTGTCAGAGGGGCAGAAGTGGAAACTGCTTTGGAGAACGGCAACACAGTTAGCAGCTCAG
>NW_006921600.1:16434221-16443010 GCF_000298275.1 Orycteropus afer afer | reverse complement strand
TTATTCCCCATGATGAGACTGGCAATCAACTCCATAGTGGGATCTACCACAAGCAGCTGAGTAGCTGCTTTGGGTATGTGGTCTGCTTCCTGTATATAAGCAGCAGCTTTGGGAATGGTCCATAATTTATGGCATGCTTGAACCTTGTGTGTAGTGGTGTTGTTCAGCAGCCTGCCATGCTCTGCCAACCTTGGGACTTTCAATGGACTTGAATTAACGGCCTGCCATGTGGTTTGGTGACAGAGGGACTGTGCCTTTTTACTTGTCAACCTTGGGCTTGTCAGCCTCAGCAGCCAGCAGCTGTCTGAGTGAAGAAAAGCCTCCAGCTTCAGAGGGCCGAGAGTAGGAGACAGAGCTGAAGCTTAAGGTTAAGGCACTTTCACCCAGCCCCTAGAGCCTGGCACTTTGAACTTGGACTTAAAACCTCCAAACTGAGAGAATAAGCTCCTGTTTGTTAAGGTCATCCCATTTGTGGTATTTATTCTTGTCGGAGTGACACTAGGTAACCAGAACAGAGTGACTGGTGGGTTTGAACCACCAACCTCTCGGTTAGCAGCCAAGCACTTCAACTACTGTGCAAACAGGCTCCATTACATGCCTCTAGAAGGTAGCAAAGGCAAATTTGGGACCTTCAGAGCTCTCATTTCAGCCAGTATTCAGGGGAGGCAAGCTGACTCTCAGACCTACCCAGCTAGGCAAGCTGCCTACTCTCAGATTTCAGCCCCAACCATCTCTTTGGGAGCTCTGGTAGCATAGTGGCTAAGACACTTGCCTGCTAACCAGACGGCTGGCGGTTCAAACCCACCAGCCACTCCTCGGAAGGAAGGTTGGGCAATCCTACTTCCGTAGTGATACTGCCTCGGAAACCCAAGGAGGGGTTGCTATGAGTCAGGTTTGACTCGACGGCACATAACAACAACAACAACAACATCTCTTTGGAGGATACACCCTCCTCCAATCACCAACCCATATGCTAGATCAGAGGGAGATGTCAGTGTCCTAGGAGATAAAAGCAAGATTATATGCTCCATTAATTAGATTTTAGATCTAATTTTTCATTTCTCTAGGTTATTGGGATAGATTAGCAATCTTACTATAACCCAAATTTCTCTGGCTTTTCCACCTCAGCCCACCCACCAATTCACACATAACCTAAAGCCTTCTCCAAATGTGCACTAAGTATTTCTGTAAATCCTAAGGGGGGTTCTCATGTTTGTTTTTGAGCTAATCCACTTACCATGTACCTATTTGCAGCTCTCCTGGGCTGCAGGTCCTGCTAGGGCTGCTGCTACTCTGTGATGCTCAAAGATGCTTCACTAGCCACCCTGGTCCCACCTGCTTTTCTCCTGAGCTCTACAATTCTTCCCAGATGACCTTAACTGATCCAACATATACCACCATCAATGTCTTGAGCCTTCACAGTGCCATGTTGATATGCATGGGCAATTCAGGAATGAGATAGAATGGTTTGCAATGATTCTTTTGTGGAACACTGTTAAGTGATGTCCCATAATAGTGTTGTTTGTGTCCTAATGCTAACCAAGTTTTGGTAAAGCAAAACTTGCTGTTTTTAGTTAGAATTATTTTCTCTTCTGGGTGCACATATAAACTTGAGCCAAAGGAATTCAGGAAAAAGCTGCCTTATTATACTACCCAGAGTCCCTTCTCTCCTGCAACAACTAGTGTCTTCCTTAGGCTCAAGCTCATCATGCCTTACTTAGAATGACTCCTCCAGAGGGCTCTTCAGCTCCCCTGCACATTGGTTTCTGTGGAAACATCCTTCTTGTTAACCATGACTTAGCCAATTATTTCTTAATCTCATCAATGGACCTATATTGAGGTTCTTTCCCAGGATCTGCTCAATCCCCACGCAATTAAACTTTTGAAAGCCCACCCTGAGAGTTTTCCAGATGTGCCTAAATGTATCTAAATCTTTCTCACATTCAGTATCTCTTCAGCATCAACTAAATTGTAACCATGTAGATGAACATAACATGGTGTTGGTAGTAAAATCACTTCTAGTCTAGCTGTGGAAACAGTTATACAGAAGATTTTTTCAACACAAACTCATCAATCTAGTAATGTTGTCATTTTGAGCCATTGAGTCAATTCCAGCTCATGGCAACACCATGTGTTACAAAGTAGAACTGCTCCATAGTGTTCTCTTGGTTGTAATATTAACAGACGGTGTTTCTCTGCTATTCATAAGGTTTTCCCTGGCCAATTATTTGAGAAGTAGGTGACCTCTTCTTTCTTCCTAGTCTGCCTCAGTCTGTAAGCTCCATTGAAACTCGTGCACCATGTGCAGTCCTGCTGGTGTTTGAAACACTGGTGGCACAGCATCAAGCCTCCACATGCAAGCCACCACAATATGACAAACTGACAGACAAGTTTGTCTCCCTTAGATGTTTGAAACCTCTCCACCCTCCCTTTACCCGTATCCCTGTTGCTTCTCACTCTGTCATCCCCCTGGCTTTTCTTTCCCCTGCTTTCCTGCCTCTTGGGGTTGGGGCCTAGGTGCCTCCCCTTACCTGGACCCTGTCCTGGAGGAAGTGCAGTGGGATGCTCCTGGGAAGTGAGAATGGCCAGACTTTATCTCACCTACTTTGGTCATGTCATCAGAAAGGACCATTCTCTAGAGAAGGATATCATGCTTGGTAAGGTGGAGGGTCGATGAAAGAGGGGAAGGCCCTCAACAAGATGGATTGGCACAGTGGCTGTGGTGATGGGCTCAAGTACAGCAAGGATCTTGGAGCTGGCACAGGACTGGGTGGTGTTTTGTTCTTCCGTGCATAGTGTCGCTGAGTTGGAGACAACTTGATGGCACCTAACAACAACAATATTAACATAAACAGGTTGCTGGGCCTTTCTTCCATGGTGCCACTGGGTGAGTTCAAACTACCAACCTCTAAATTACCAACCAAGTGCAAAATTTTTGCACCACCCAGAGAACTGCAAATATGGTGGTAAATGCACAAGAGTAGAGTGATAGCATGTCATGAACCCTTCAGGCAGTTCAGAGAAAGTTTCTCAAGAAGATAAATCTGAGATGGGTTTTAAAAATGAAGAAATATTTCATTTTAAAAAATGAAATGAAGAAGGATAGGTAGACTAAGTAGAGGGAGAGCACCTACACAAGAAAGCACATGAAGAATGAAACAGCAAAAGGTGTGCAGAGAGCTGAGCAAGAGCTAGGAAAGCCTACTTTATGCTGTGCCATACAGCTTGAATTTGATCTTGCAAACAATGAGGAGCCACGGAAAAATTTTAAATAAGTGTAACATGCTCATATTTGCATTTCAGAATAATCACTACCATAAGGAGCTCTGGTGGAGTAATGTCTAAAGCATTTGACTGCTGACCAGAAAGTTGGTGGTTCAAACCCACCAGCCACTCCTTGGAAAGAAAGTTGGGCAGTCTACTTCCATAGTGATACTGCCTTGGAAACCCAAGGAGGGGTCGCTATGAGATCCAACTCGACAGCCGTGAGTTTGAGAATGGAGAATGGAGTGGGAGAGGGGCAACACAGGTGGAAAGAAGACCAGATCAGACTCTTATGGTAATCCAGGCAAGAGATGATGAAGTCTAACTACAAAGGAATGAAGAAGAAGAGACAGTTTCAAGAAATATTGAGGAAATAAAGCCAACAAGACTTGGAGATTTATTGCAGGTAGAGGGGTTCAAAATGAGGAGGAGTCACAAGTGACTCAGGTTTCCAGAGTGGATGGCTGGGAATAAGGTAGCATGGGATACAGATGGAAGAAAAAGTATGGGGAGAAGAAGTCAGGTACAGTGTTATAGCTCCACTTCATCTCCACCCTTCACAATTCCTACTTCACATTTCTTATGTCCCACTCTTCACTTACTGGCTATCTCATTATCCAACATTTCACATATACTACAACAGTAAAAAAATCTGCTAATCCGTTGTGCACTAACAACGTTCGTCTGACAGTAATGCCAAGGTGCGAGTAATGTTGGCTGTGATGGTTAAGGTTATGTGCTGGCTGTGATGGTTAAGCTGTGATGTGTCACCTTGGCTAGGTTATGATTCTCAGCAATTTGGTAGTTATGTAACGATGCAATTTGGCAATTATGTAATGATGTAATCATCCTCCATTTTGTAATATGATGTGGTCATTCTCCAATTTTTGTGTAATTACCTGGTCTGTGGGACCTAACCATGTCAATAAGTGAGGAGTAAGTGCACAACTTTAGACATGATGAATTTGGGGTGATGGTGGGACATATGGGAGTGGTATTCATCTGAAAAACCCTCATTCATGCTACACATTCAACCAACCAACCATCACTGCTCACCTGCTAAGATTCCTGGCACAGTATTAGGCACAGAGAATGCAAAAATGATGAAGGCATAGCCTTAGTCTTCAAAGAATTCACATTCTACTAGAGAAGATAGAAATGTATGATCCAAATGTGCCTAAATTCAGCTACCTACAATTTCACAGTCCATTATCTACAATTCCAAAATCGATAAAGCCTTGAAAATCTAAAAGCATTTTTTTTAAAAAAATTGAAGTTCATTACAATAAAATTAAACTGAACTGACTTGAGACCATTTATACTGTTCATTTATTTCATTTAGTGTAAATATTCATAAATTTTGCTCAGAATTGTTCACATACTTAATTATGGGGTACTGCCTTACACCCTAGGGTAGCATTGGTTCCATGGTGGAAATCTTACCTTCCATGCAAGAGTCCTAGGTTCAATTCCAGGCCAATATATCTCGTGCACAGCTACCACCTATCTGTTAGCTGAGACTTAAGTGTTGCCATGATATTAACAGGTTCCAAGGCTAAGAAGGACTAGGGAGAAAAGCCTGGCAGTCTTCTTTAGGAAATCAGTCATTGAAAACCTTATGGATCACAACAGTTCAATCTTCTTGTAATGGATTCACTAAAAGTCAAGACCTGACTCAATGACAGCTGACAGCACGTTTTCTGGGGCTGTTAGGAAATATGCAATATATACACCACGTTACTTTTCTAAAATCTGACAAGGTTTGAATTCCAAATAATATTTGGAGGGCACTACAGTTTATACAAGGGGACTATGGCCCCATACATGAATTTCACTAGCTTTTTAGCCCCCACCTACATTTATTGTCTCCCTGTTAAAGATCTTGCTCCTGAAAGCTGCAAAATAAGATGTCATATACCAAGCAACTTCTGCCCCTCATCTCTTTAATACCATGTTCCATAGCTGCTGTCATAGCATTGACGTTCTGTCCTGGTTCACATTTTGCTACTCCAAACTGAAGTGGTACTGCAGCCTGACACAGTGAGGACCCTGCAACTGGACCACAAGTCAGCCATGATGTCTTTGTCTCCATTCCATGAGCAGAGTCTTCACCAAAGATTCTCTCAGGCTTCACCATGACACAAGAGCTCAAGATCTGCTAGGAAGTGAAATAGAGCCTGCCTGTGTCTATAGCTTCATTGAAAGTTTCACTGAACAGGGTCACTGGCCCTAGATGTTGCAAAATTTTACTTACAATCTGCCAATTAACAGCTTCTTCACTGTAGCCCAAATCGCTGGTCATCTCCAATCTTCAAGCCCTGTTTCCGAGTCTGCTTCTTGGTATTGGATCCTTCTTCTTAAGGATAAACACCTGCTTAAAGTACCCATGTCTTCCATTTGTAATTTGGTTTGGGTTCTCTCCTCTTAGAATCCCTGGGTAGTGCAAACAGTAAAGTATTTAACTACCAACCACAAGATTGGAGATTCAAACTCACTCAGAGGGGCCTCAGAAGAAAACCTGACAACTGCTTCTAAAAGGGCAGAGCCTTGAAAATTCTATGGAGCCCAATGCATAGGATCACCAACAACATTGGAATCAACTTTTTGACAACACATGTGTTTTTTTGTTTTTTTTCTCCCTGATTACTAACATGATCATTGGACACACCCACATCTTTTAGCTCTTTAAATGATCTTATTTATGCCCTTAGCTTTAACTACTATCTACAACACATTTCACATAATGGAATAATGGATATAATTGCTGATGTCTGATGGATCTTGGCTTAAAGCAGAGAATACCAAAAAGATGTTTACCTATATTTTATTGACTATGCATAGACATGGGAGCTCTGGTAGCATAGTGGCTAAGACACTTGCCTGCTAACCAGATGGCTGGCGGCTCAAACCCACCAGCCACTCCTCAGAAGGAAGGTTGGGCAATCCTACTTCCGTAGTGATACTGCCTTGGAAACCCAAGGAGGGGTCGCTATGAGTCAGGTTTGACTTGACGGCACATAACAACAACAACAACATGCATAGACATTTAATGTGTGGAACATAATAAATTATGGATAACATTGGGAAGAATGGGAATTCCAGAACAGTTAATTGTGCTCATGAGGAATCTATACACAGACCAAAATGCTGTCATTTAAACAGAACAAAGGGATGTGATTTAAAATCAGGCAAGATGTGTGCCAGGGTTGTAACATTTCACCATTCTTATTCAGTCTGTGTGCTGAGCAAATAATCTGAGAAACTGGACTATATGAAGAAGAATGGCACATCAGGATTGGAAGAAGATTCTTTAACAACTTGTGATATGCAGATGGCAAAACCTTGCTTGCTGATAGCAAAGAGGACGTGAAGCACTTACTGATGAAAGGCAAAGACTACATCCTTCATGGATTGCACCTCAACATAAAGAAAACAAAAATCCTCACAACTGGACCAACAAGCAAAATCAAGATAAATGGAAGAAAGATTGCTGTTGTCAAAGATTTCATTTTATATGGACCCATAATCAATGTCCATGGAAGCAGCAGTCAAGAAATCAAACAATGTATCATGGACTTCCAGAAGAATGAGCAAATCTGTTTTGGAAGAACAGCCAAAACACTCCTTGGGAGTGGCGAAGGTGAGACTTTGTCTCATGCACTTTGGACATGCTATCAGGAGAGATTAGTGCCTGGTGAAGGACATCATGCTTGGTAAAGTAGAAGGTCAAAATGACACAGTGGCTGCAATGAGCTCAAACTTAGCAAAGATTGTGAGAATGGTGCAGGACCAGGCAGTGTTTGGTTCTGTTGTACATAGGGTCACTATGAGTCAGAACCAACTTGACAGAACTAACAACATAACACACTTGGCTGCTAACTGAAGACTGGATGTTTGAGTTCACCCAAGGGTGAACCAGAAGAAAGACCTAAAATATCAGCCGTGGAAAATACTATGGAGGAGTTCTGGCAAGATGGCGGACTAGGCAGAAAGACTGCATAGACCCTCTTCAACAAAGAAAAGGGAAACCAATTAACACAGACACAGAAGATAATCTTGGACCCCTGAGTCGTGAAGGGAAGGATATAGAAGTGGGCTAAAACCCAACTAGCAGAACAATTTGCATGAAAACACCAAAAAAGGAGACATATGGAGCTGCAGTCTGGCAGCAATCCTGAGCAATCCTGATGGCACAGACAGCTTGGAGATTCCCAAAAGGTGGTAGGACCTAAGAATTGACCTAGAAACCACCCTGCTAGCCAGGGACTGCACGGAGGGCTGTGCATGGTGGCTGGGGAACAAACAGAGAAGGTGAAGAGAAAGGTGGGCTGAACTGTGGACTTTTGCTGGTCCAGAGGGCACCGCCATTTTGAAGGTTTAAAAAGTGGCTTGACTATCTTGGATGTTTAAAGAGACAGTGCTCTTGCAGATTCCTGGGGCTTAAGAACACATTCTGCTTTCCAGCAACCACAAGGACACTCAGGACCTGCAAGACTGAAAAGGTACAACATTCCTCTTGTTACTCTTATACGCCACACCCACTTGGTGAACAGAGGGAAGGCCATCCCCCACTCCCACCTACTTCTGGGCCCACAGGAACTCCATCATAGTCTGTGTGCTCATATGGAGCCTGGGTGCCCTGCCCGGTCCTCCACCGATTTTTTTTTCCTCTCTTTTTTTATTTTTATTTATTTTCTTTTTTGCTTTTTTTTTTCTGGTGATTAGTTTGTTTGTATTTGTCTGTTTTAAAACAATTAATATTATTAATACTTTTGTCCTTTTTGTTATTATTCTTAATCTTCCCCTACCAGGTCCTAGTTTTCAGCATTTTTTCTTTTCCCTGAGCCTGGTTGAATTTATTTTTTATTATTATTTTTTTTTTAATTTAAGGTTTAGTATTTGTCCCCCTTTATCTCATGATTAACCCCATTCCTTGTTTTTCTTTTTGCATTTTTCCCATATTTTTCTTCATTTATTATTCTCCTTCCCTACTTTTTTTTCCTTAGTGCCCTATCTCCAGATACTGCAGGTTTTCTTGTTTTTTCTTCTTTTTTTCCCTTTTTTCTTTTTTTGGTTACTATTCCTGTGTGATTACATGGTGTGTTTTTTGTCCACAGGCTTTTAGTTTTTTTATGGTTATTCAATTGTAATTTATGTCTAACTGAGTAGGAGACAATAACAGTTCCCATAAGACACAACTACACCCACACCTCTTGCAACTTCACTTGATGAGCGAGAGCCACTAAATCCTTCTCCACCAATGGGAAAATTATAAAAAACCACCAAGAAGAGCCTGAATCATCCTTGGCTGCTCTTCAAAAACAGTTAACAGAGATCTAAATACAACAACATCACAATGCCTCGGAAACAACAGACCATCACAGCCCACACAAGAAGCAGGATAAAGTGGTAGAAACAAGGGAGCAGGACACAGAACAAGAACACATCCCTGACGAAGAAGCAGTATTGCAACTCTCTGATAAGGAATTCAAAAGAATTATCTTTAGGTATCTTCAAAGGATTGA
>NW_006921600.1:16416625-16419332 GCF_000298275.1 Orycteropus afer afer | reverse complement strand
TAGGATATCAATCTTTATGTGTTCCATTTCATTTTTGACAACTTCCAATTTTCCTAGATTCATACCTCATACATTCCATGTTCCGATTATTAATGGATGTTTGCAGCTGTTTCTCCTCAATTTGAGTCAGGCCACGTCAGCACATGGAGGTCTCTTTGTTAGGATTTTGTTAAAGATTTTTGCATGCATATTCATGAGGGATATTGGTCTGTAGTTTTCCTTTCGAGTGATGTCTTTGCCTGGTTTGGGTATCAAGGTTATGTTTGCCTCATAAAATGAATTAGGGAGGATTCCATCCTTTTCTATGTTTTGGAATAGTTTGAGTAGCATTGGTGTCAGTTCTTCTCTGAATGTTAGGTAGAATTCTCCGGTGAAACTGTGTGGGCCAGGACTTTTTTTGTAGGTAAATTTTTTATGAACTGTGCAATTTCTTCTTTTGTTATGCATATGTTCAATTTTCCACATCAGTCTGTGTTAGTTTATGTAAGAGGTGTGTTTCTAGAAATCTGTTCATTTCTACCAGATTTTCAAACTTGTTGGAGTACGGTTCTTCATAGTATCTGATATTATCCTTTTTATTTCAGTTGGTTCTGTTGTAATGTCACCCATTTCATTTGTTATTTGTGTCATTTGTATTCTCTCCCTCTTTTCCTTTATTAAATTTGCCAGTGGTTTGTCAGTTTTAGTAATCTTTTCAAAAAACCAACTTATAGTCTTGTTAATTTTTTCTATAGTCTTTCTATTTTCTGTTTCATTGATTTCTGCTCGAATCTTTATCATTTCCTTTCTTCTGATGACTGTAGGCTTTTCTTGCTGTTCTTTTTCTAATTGTTGGAGATGTTGGTTTAAATTGTTGATTTTTTTCTCTTTCTTCTTTTTTGATGTGTGTATTTATTGTTATAAATTTGGCCTCTGATCATTGCTTTTGCTGTGTCCCAAAGATTTTGGTATGTTGTGTTTTCATTTTCATTTGATTCAAAGAATATTTTAATTTCAATTTTTATTTCTTCTGTTATGCAGTCTCTCTTAAGGAGGGTGTTGTTCAGTTTCCATGTGTTTGCTCTTTTTCCATTCATCTTCCAACTGTTGATTTCTAATTTTACAGCATTGTGATCTGAGAAGATGCTTTGTAGTATTTCATTGCTTTTAAATTTATTGAGGCTTGCTTTGTAGCTTAACATATAGTCTATCCTGGGGAGAGTTCGATGTGCACTGCAAAAGAACGTACATTGTGCTGTTGTAGGATGAAATGCTCTATAGATGTCTATAAGGTCAAGTTGGTGGATTGTATTGTTTAGCTCTTCTGCGTCTTTATTGAGTTTCTTTCCAGTTTTTCTATCTTTCATTGAAAGTGGTGTATTAAAGTGTCCCACTATGACTGTAGAGTCATCTATTTGCCTTTCAACTCTTTTAACATCTGATTTATGTATTTTAGGACTCTTTCATTAGGTCCATAGATATTTCTTATGGTTATATCTTCTTGTTTAATTGACCCTTTAATCATTATATAATGTCCTTTTTTGTCTTATATGGTGGTTTTTGTTTTCAAGTCAATTTGATCAGAAATTAATATTGCCACTCCTGCTCTTGTTTAGTTACCATTTGTTTGATATATCCTTTTCCAACCTTTGATTTTTAGACTATTTTTGTCTTTGTCTCTAAGGTATGCCTCTTGTAGACAGCATGTTAGTGGGTTATGTTTTCTTACCCAGTCTGCAACTCTTCATCTCTTGAGTGGTACATTTAATCCATTAACATTCAGTGTAATTATTGACAAGTATGAATTGATTGTTGTCATTTTGTTATGTGTTTTTTCATCATGTTCCTAGTTTCTTTGTTCCATATAATTTTCTGTGCTGAGCTCATTATGTTTATGAATCCTGTTATCATTTCCTTTGTTGCTATTGTTTTAGTATTTGCTAAGTATTTGTGCTTGTCCTCTTTTTGATTGTGATGTAAAGGATTATCATTTTTCTTTAAGGTTACCTCTGATTTATAATTTTCTCCCCGAGGTTAGAAGAGTCCATTCTATCTTGCAACTCTCTAGATTTCCTCGCCATTTAGAAGTTCTGTAACTACACTATTTTTTTTCCTCTTTTTGCTTTGTAGTTGTCCTCATTTGTCAATTGATGTCTCTGGTTCCCTGTTTACAATCTTGTAAGCTTATTTTACTTTGGATATCTCCATAGCTGTGTTGGTTTCTGGGTTATGTAATCTTGTATATTAATGGCTGGTTGCTGTTTGCTATTATTGGTTTTCTGTTCAAAGAACTCTCTTTAATATCTCTTGTAAGTTGGTCTAGTTTTAACAAAATCCCTTAATTTCTGTTTATCTGGAAGTCTCTTAATTTTACTATCATATATGAGGGACAATTTTGCTGGGTATGTAATTCTTGGTTGGAAATTTTTCTCTTTCAGGTTTTATATATACCATCCCATTGCTTTCTCACTTGCATGGTTTCTGCTGAGAAATCAGAGCTTATTCTTATTGGTTGTCCTTTATAAGTAACTTCATTTTTCCCATGCTGTTTTCAGGGTTCTTTCTTTGTCTTTGGTCTGATGAGTTTGATGATGATATGTCTTGGTGATTTTCTTTTGGAGTCTACCCTGTTTGGAGTTCATTGGACTCTTGAATGGATATATTCTCATCTTTCATCATATCAAAGAAGTTCTCTTGCAATAAATCTTTGACAATTTTCTCAGTGTTT
>NW_006921600.1:16409307-16416240 GCF_000298275.1 Orycteropus afer afer | reverse complement strand
TGTGTGTTTTCCTTAATTTTGTCAGTGTTCTCTTTGATCTGTCTCTCAATCCTTTGAAGATACCAAAATGCATTTCTTTTGAATTCCTTATCAGAGTTCCAATGCTGCTTCTTCCTCAGGGAAGTGTTCTTGATCTGTATCCTGCTCCTTTGTTTTTACCACTTTATCTTGCTTCTTTGTGTGAACTGTAATGGTCTGTTATCTTTGAGACATTGTGACGTTGTTGTATTTAGATTTCTGTTGACTGTTCATTAAGAGCAGTTAAGGGTGAGTAAGGCTCTTCTTCTGGTCATTTATCATTGGCCAGTTGGTGGAGAAGGAAGTGGTGGCTCTCACTCAGTAAGTGAAGCTACAGGAGATGCAGGTGTAGTTGTGTCATATGGGCACTGTTGATATCTCCCATTCAGTTAGACAAAAACAACAATAGAATAGCCATCAAAAAAGTAAAAGCAAGTGGATAAAAAACACACTGTGTAAACACAGGAATAATAACCAACGAAAAGAAAGGAAAAAAAAAAAAATAGAAAAGAGCCACGATATCTGGGGAGAGAGCAATAAGAGGAAAAAGAGTAGGAGAATAATGAAGAAAGAAATGTGAAAATGCAAAAAGAAAAACAAGGAATGGGATTAACCATGAGAAAGAAAAAATAGGAGCCAGGAATAGGGAAGAGAGAAAAAGATGAAAATTAGAACCTGGGAAGGGAAGAATAAAGAATAATAATAAAAAGGATAATAATGAAAACAATGATTTTAAAACAGACAAAAACAAACAAACTAAAAGAAAGGGAGGAGGGGAAATCTAGGCAGGGGACCCAGGCTCCATCTGAGCACACAGATTGGGATGGAATTCCTGCCAGCCCAGAAGGTAGGTGGGAATGAGGGATGGCCACACCTCCATTC
The DNA here is from genome assembly GCF_000298275.1 of Orycteropus afer afer. Lineage (NCBI taxonomy): Eukaryota > Metazoa > Chordata > Mammalia > Tubulidentata > Orycteropodidae > Orycteropus > Orycteropus afer. The sequence goes on along the minus strand of NW_006921600.1, from coordinate 16,415,340 downwards.
ACCAAGAGTGTGTACGGTGTAAGAGTAACAAGGGGAATATCACACCTTTCCAGTCATGGGCATCTGGAATACCCTTATGGTTCCCTGCAAGTGGAGCCTGTTCTTAAGTCCCTGAAATCTGGGAGAACTCTGTCTTTAAATATCCAAAATGGTCCAACCACTTGTAAACATTCAAAATGGCTGTGCCCTCAGGACAGGCAAAAGTCACAGCTCAGCCCACTTTCCTCTTCATTGCTTCCCCTTTTATCCACCAGCCACCAGTGCAGTCCTCTGTGCAGCCCCTGTCTAACAGGGCCAGTTTTTAGGTTCATTCTTAGGTCCTAACAACACTTGGCAATATCCAAGCTGTCCATGCCATCAGGATCGCTGACAGACCGCAGTGCCATATGTCTCCTTTTTTGGTGTTTTCATGCAAGTTCTACTAATTGGAGTTTAGTCCACTTCTATATCCTTCCCTTCAAAGATCAGGGCTCCAGGATTATCTTCTATATCTGTGTTAATTGGTTCCCCTTTTCTTTGTTGAAGAGAGTCTGTGTAGTCTTTCTACCTATTCTTCCATCTTACCAGAACTCTCATTTGATTTCTTTTTAATAGACCTTATTTTTTAGAGAAAATTTTAAAACCAGTTGCCATGGAGTTGACTGATGCATTGAGACCTCTGGTGTGTTGGAGTAGAACTGTACTTCATAAGATTTTCAGTGACTGATTTTTAGAAGTAAATCTCCAGGCCTTTCTTCTAAGGTGCTGCTGAGTGAGCTCCAACCTCCAGCCTATCATTTAGCAGCTGAGAATGTTAAGTATTTGCTCCATACAGAAACTCCCTGGGGCAGCTTTAGCTTTACAGAGAAATTATGTGGACAGTAGAGTTTCCATATTCCCCCTCTCCTTCTTGCACACTTATCCTATTATTAATATCTTGCATCCTTGTGGTACATTTGTTACAATTGATGAACCAATATTGTTACATTATCATTAACTAAAATCTGTTTTAGCATTTACTCTTTTGTTGTACAGCCCTATAAATCTTCACAAATGCATATTGTTATGTGAATTAAGTATCATACAGACTAGTTTCACTTCTCTTGTATGGGGTCTTAAAGGGTGGATAAGAGTTCTTTATGAAGGAGCTCTGGTGGTGTGGTGTTACAGCATTTGGCTACTAATCAAAAGGCCATTGGTTCAAACTCATCAAGTGCTCTGCAGTAGAAAAGATACTCAATCTGCTTCTGTAAAGATTCATAACCTTGGAAAGCCAGTGTGATGGTCCTGCTCTGCCCTATAGGGTCACTATGAGTTGGAATCCACTTGATAGCAGTGAGCGGCAGTGGGCATATAGATGAACAAAGGTATAGAATGCCCTTCTAGCCAGAGGGGGAAACATGTAAAGAGACATACACTAGCATAGTGTGTTTGGAAATCAACCAATATGTGTGAGGCATTAAGTTAGTGGTGAGGTAGGTCAAGCCAGGAGGCTGGTGAGGTAGCTGTAGAATAGATTTGACCAGGCTTGTTTATCCTAAGAAAGTAATTGGACTTTATCCTCTCAGAGATCAGGAGCCAATTGAAGAAGTTAAAATGAAGGATGATAAGATCAGTTTTGCATTTTAGAAAGATTTTCTAAATACATTTGAGCCTCCATGTGTCAGGATTTTGATGTTTACTATTAGTACTAACAATCTCATACATGGCATATGTAACTGGTCCTTGATACCTTAACAGAAGAATATCATTTAGTTGATTTTTAATTGAATGACATTTAATTAAATTTACTTTGCAAGTAACAGAAACTCAGTTGAGCTAACTTAGGCAAAAAAGAGGAATTTAAGGGCTCAATAACCCAAAGAATTGAAGTACAGCTAGGCCTTAGGGACAACAGGCACCAGATAGTCATGCCACTGAGACCTTTTCCATAGTTCATGTCCACAATTCTAGGCATGTGGGCTTCATATTCTCAGACCAGCTTAGTTTAGGTGTCAGAAAAAAAAAAAATGGCTGTCTCTTGACTTGCACTGCAAAGGGGCTGGTCTGTGCTTCTGCTGGCCCCAAGTTCAAAAAACCAGACAAGGATTTTTAGCTCTGTTGGGTCAAGCATTCCTCTCCTCACCAATCAACTGTGCCAGGAGAGTGAAATACAATGATTGGCCCAACTTGTGTCAGGAGCTCATCACTCAACCCATCAACTGTGTCCAGAGGTAGATTATACACAGACGTGGTGGTCTCTATTACAGCAACACAACAACAAAAAAAAATGAACATTTCTCAGAAGAAAGGAAGATGAGACTCTGTCTAGAAAGGGGAAAATATGTTGCATAGATGCCACAAGAGGTATCCACTCTGATTATAAGAGCCTGCATGCTACTGAGATTCCATTATACCTCCCATTCTACAGATGAAGAAACTGAGACTCAGATTTGTCACCCAAGATAAACTCAAATATAGAATGAAAACATGGACTATAAGCTGAGAATTTGCAAATTTGCAAAAGGTTCTAGGACCCGAATGGTCTTTATTCTAAGACTTTGCAATTTCATTTTCTGGTTGCTTTAAATGTTGACTAAATGTCACCCACAAACATGTTTTACATACCCGAGCTCTAACCACTGGTAGTAGTTGTGTCAACTTGGCTGGGCCATGGTTTTGAGTAGCATGACAGCTGCATGTAGCTATTCCCCATGATGAGATTGGATGTGGAGTAATCAGCTCCATGGTGGAATCTGCCGTGACCAGTTAATTAGTTGCCTTCAGGATGTGACTTGTTTCCAGTATATATGGGGAAGCTTTGAGGATGGTTTCTAACTTCTTGGCACATTTTGGATCCTGCATTTAGCTGAGTCTTCATCTCCAGTTCTCACATTTGCCTGCCACATTGCTTACCAATCTTGGGATTGTACCATTTTGCCTGTTGACCTTGAGTTCCTCAGCCTCAGCAGCCAGGAGCTAGCTGTGTGAATTAGAAGAAGCCTCCAGCTCCAGTGAGCCTGGAACAAGAGGCAGAGCTAAAGCCCAAGGTCGAGGGGCCTTCACCCAGGCCATACAGCTGGCACTCTGCAATCAGATTTCTAGCCTCCTAAACTCTAAGATCTGGTGGTGTAGTGCCTTAGGCATATGATGGCTAACCAGAAGGTTGGCAGTTCAAACCCACCAGCCACTCCTCGGAAGGAAGATTGGGCAATCTACTTCCATAGAGATAACACCTTGGGAACCCAAGGAGCGGTCGCTATGAGTCAAATCGACTTAATGGCAGTGAGTTTTGTTTTTGTTTTTAAACTGTAAGAGAATAAATTCCTATTAGTTAAAACCATCCACTTGTGGTACTTCTGTTATTGCAGCACTAGAGAACCAAGACACCACCCTCTCCAATCCCCAGGGTGAGAAGCAAACTCTCCCCCTGGAGCTTTGTCCTAGAATGAAAAACTGTGTCTTGCTCTCCAGGGGTGACTGCAAGAGAAAAGCCAGTGAAGAGCTCTTGAATTTCAACATTAGAAACAGTCTCTGTGGAATGCTGGGCAGGTAGTGTATTCACGAATGTGCATCTGTGCCTCTCCTCTGAGTTTTACTGCCACATTTTGTGCACAACATCTAATATCTAAATGTGTGTTATGGAGTGAGTTATTGATGCTGTTTCTGTTGTTAGGTGCCATTGAGTTGTCTCCAACTCATAGTGACCCTATGCACAGCAGAACGAAACACTGCCTCATCCCACACCAGCTCCATGATCTTTGGTATACTTAAGCCCATCACCACAGCCACTTTGTCAATCCGTCTCATTGAGGGCCTTCCCCTCTTTTGTCAACCTCCACCTTACCAAGCATGACATCCTTCTCCAGGGAATGGTCCCTTCTGACAACATGACCAAAATAGGTGAGACCACGTCTGGCCATTCTCACTTCCAAGGAACATTCCAGCTGCACTTCTTCCAGGACATATTTGTTAGTTCTTTTAGCTGTCCATGGCACTTTCAGCATTCTTCACCAGCACCACAACTCAAAAGTATCAACTCTTCTTTGGTCTTTTTTATTCATTGTCCCATTTACATGCGTATGAGACAATTGAAAATACCATGGCTTGTGTCAGGCACACTTTAGTCCTCAAGGAGATATCTTTGCTCCTCAGCACTTGAAAGAGGTCCTTTGAAGCTGATTTGCCCAGTGCTATACATCGTCTGGTGTCCTGTCTACTGCTACCAGTGGTGTTGATTATAGAACCAAGCAATGTGAAGTCCTTGACAACTTCAATCTTTTCTCCATTTATCGTGATGCTGTTTATAAGTCTGTTGTGAGGATTTTTGTTTTCTTTATATTGAGATGTAATTCATACTGCAGACAGTATTCTTCCATCTTCATCAGTAAGTACTTCAAGTTATCCTCACTTTCAACAAGCAAAGTTGTGTCGTCAGCATACCGCGGTTGTTAATGATTCTTCCTCCAATCCTGATGCCACGTTCTTCTTCATATAGTCCAGCTCTTGAGGAGTAAGGATTGAATTGTTCCCCTCAAAATATGTGTTGAATTCCTGGCCATTGCATCTATGGATATGATCCTACTTGGAAATAGTTTTTCTTTGCTATACAAATGAGGTCATACAAATATAGGGTGGATCCTATATCTAATCATTTCTGAGTTACTAAAAGACCAGAAAAGACAGAAAGAGACACACAGAAGGAGGACAGATGCCATGTGAGGAACATCTGTAAGCCAAAGAATGTCAAGGAATCAAGGCACACCCAAGCTACTCACCAGGAAAGAATCAACAAAGCCAAGACCCTAATTTTGATTTTTACCTCCTGAAGTGTGAGAAAATAAATCTCTGTTCTTTAAAGCCACCCACTTGTGATATTTGTGTTACAACAGCACTAGGAATCTGAAGCAGATGGCATGAGGTGGATTCTCAGTATCTGATAAGATATGCTAGTGCTGCCCTGCTCTGGATTAGGAGGCTGGGATATCTGTGACTGTGTTTCCTTTTTGGAGAAAAAAGGTCAAATCATTAGTTCAGAAGTGTTGCTTACTGACTTATCAAATCATTGCACTCTTGGTTCTCCAACTGTATTTGAGACCATTTCAATTCTGTACCCTAACTGCAAACTCAGCACGCTCCCAGGTTGGAACTAGGTCTGGGTTCCATTTAGGAGCCCCAAAATCTCATGAGATTCAGCATCAAGCCTCCTCAAAGCTAATGCTCAACTCTGTGACTGAATCCCTGCCTTGTTCCTGAGGCCAATTCTCCTCCCTGAACCCCATTTCCAACCTGGATTCCCTTCATTAAGAATTGCCCAGGCCACCCATAGGTGTATAACTAAAAGACTTGAAAGTAGAGACTCAAAAGAGACTTGTACACCAATGTTCATTATAGCATTATTCACAATAGCCAGAAGGTGGAAATAACCTAAAAGCTCAGCAACAGATGAATGGATAAACAAAATGTGATACATATATACAATGGACTACTACTAATCCAATAGAAGAAATGAAGTCTTGATACATTACATGTTACAGTATGGATGGAGCTTGAAGATATTATGCTGAGTAAAACAAGGCAATCACAAAAGTCATACAAAAATATTGTATTACTTCACTTATATAAAAAGACAAAAAAAAAAAAAAAAGGCAAATGGTTTATTAGTGGTAACCAGGGGTGGGATGGAGAGGGGAAAGGGGGGTTACCAGTGGTGGAGAGATTGCATTGATTAAGGGTAGGATTTTATAGCTATATTTCCTGTCGATAAGTTGCATATCTTTAGAAAGTTGAATTGGCAAAGGTTTTGTGGTAGATACATTTACAACAAAGAAGAGTAGCTGCTGGAGCTGCTTATGTACAACCAAATACCTCATGAGATTTGGTTCCTTGGTTTGAAAGTTTATCATCATGATTTCATGGGATATCCCAGGTAATTGGCCTAATAACATGTTTGTTGTTGTTGTTATTATGTGCCGTCAAGTCGGCCCTGACTCATAGCGACCCCTCCTTGGGTTTCCGAGGCAGTATCACTACGGAAGTAGGATTGCCCAACCTTCCTTCCGAGGAGTGGCTGGT
>NW_006921600.1:16369062-16409207 GCF_000298275.1 Orycteropus afer afer | reverse complement strand
CCCTGACTCATAGCGACCCCTCCTTGGGTTTCCGAGGCAGTATCACTACGGAAGTAGGATTGCCCAACCTTCCTTCCGAGGAGTGGCTGGTGGGTTGGAACCGCCAGCCTTCTAGTTAGCAGTCAAGTGCTTTTAGCCACTATGCTACCATGTTTAGTGCTTCTGTTCTACCTCCTAGTTTGTTGTGTAGTGCCTGAGGTCTTAAAAGCTTACACATGGCCATCCAAGGCACTGCAATTGGTCTCTATTCACCTGAAACAACAGAAGAAGGAGAGTAAGGAACAGGCGGAGAACATGGATGTTTGACTAATTGCCTCCATGAATACCTGCCTCTGTTGTCATGCAACCAGGTGAGCTGGATGGTGCCTGGCTACCATTACTGAACATTTTGATTAAAGAATTCATAGAAGAATCCTGATGAAAAGGGGGAAAATGTAGACCAGAATTTCAAAATCTCATGGACTTTAGACTTCCTGGAGCCATAAATGGTGGATGAAGTCCTGAAACTATTGCACCGAGATAATCCTTAAACCTTAAACCAAAAATATCCTTAAATATTTAAGTCTTCTTAAAACCAAACAATAGCTTAGTTTAACTAGTAAAAAAAAAAAAAAAAAAGTTTTCCTTGAGCATCATATACTCTTTTAAGAACTATCTATGTAGGATCAAATTGACAACAGCAACTTGAAAGAACTGCTAGCAACGTTTTGTAAGCCTGTGCCTACTTTCCTTTCATCTATTGTCTTGAGACTCAGAAGGAAGATTGGGAAGGAAGATTGGGCAATCTACTTCCATAGTGATACTGCCTCAGAAACTCAAGAAGGGGTCTCTATGAGTCGGGTCCAACTCGACGGCAAATAACAACAACAACAACATTGTCTTGCGAGTTCTCTCATTCTCTCTCTCTCTCTCTCTCTCGCTCTCGCTCTCGCTCTCGCTCTCGCTCTCGCTCTCGCTTTCTTGCTCTCTGTCTGTCTCTCTCTCTTCTCCTATTCTAAATAAAGCTCATGCCAGTAACGACGCCCCCAGGGAGATTTTTTGGTTTCTCCGAATCTATCCAAAGGGAAATTCCAACCCAAACAGCATGTCCCACAAGGCAGGAGACATTAACTTGTTCCCTAACTAGTGAAAAAATCTCAGTATGAGTAAAGCTCCAGGAGGGTAAAGACACATTACAAATCACATTAGAAGCAGGGAGAAATGGCTTAGGAGTGGAGATGTCCTTCCAGTTGTTTAGACAGCTCCTCAGAGTTTCATTCATGGCAGCAGTTTCCAGGGCAATTCGGCACTAGAGGAAATGGGAAGTTCTCCACACACCCAGTAGTTAGATCTGTTTCACACTTTGGCTACAGTGAGGGCCCAGCTTGCAAATAGATTGCCAAAGACCCTTAAAGGTGATAACATAAAGTATTTGATGGATTTTTTTTTGTGTGTGAGTGTGTGTGTGTGTTCATTTATTATTTTATTTTATTTTAAGAGATTGTTTTACATTCAATGTTACATGTACATTTAGTTTCACTCCCCATTTACCATGTCCAATCCTAACTCAGTCTCCTCCCCACCCCACCCTGTAACCTTCCCCCTGTGCCCCTCATATTTATGCACTCCTGTTTGTTCTGCATTTCCTCAATTTGAATGTTGTTCCTCTGGTGTCCTATGGTCTATTGCTCTAAGGGATGTGTTACCATAGAGTATGTGGGTGCATCATCCTGGGTTGAGTGGCCAGTGTGAACATCTTGTTAACTATTGGGCTGAGAGCCAGCCCCTAGGGGTGAATTTTATTCCAGGCACAGAATGTATTCCAAGGCAGTAGTATTGGGGGTCTCATCAGATTTCATCTGACCAGTAATTCTGGTCATTATTGAGTTTTTTTTTTTTTATTTTGTTCCGTGTTTTTCCTCCCACTTTATCCAGGATCTCAAGATTTTATCCTTTCCTGAGTAGTTGGCATTGGTAGTCAGGCACCATCTAGTTCTTCTGGTCTCAAGGGCCATTGTGTCCTATGGCTGATTGCTTCCAAATGCCCTTGATTTTTTCTTGCATTCTTCTTCATTTCTTACACTAGGTGACCGTTAGCTGCTAGCTGCATCTTAGATGGCTGCTTGAAAGCTTTTCGGACCCCAGTCGCTACTCACCAATGTAAGATGCAGAACAAGGCTTTTATGTATTTTGTTGTGCCAGTTGAGTCTTGTGTCCCCCAGTACTATGGTCCTGAGATGGTAGATCTGTTGGATCTCTCTCCCATAGTATCTGGTTGTCTGTAAGGGATTATTCTGTGTCTGTCTTCTGTTGTTTCTGTAAGGATTGTAGGCATTTTGTATCACTGGTGTCTGGGACCTTTTAAAAATTAAATTCTTATGCCTGTCGAAAGATTTCATCAAATGGGTAAAAAAAGAACCTACAGATTGGGAGAAAATATTTGCCTATGACATATCTGATAAAGGACTTATCTCCAAAATCTGTAGAAAACTTCAACACCTCAACACCATAAAGACAAATAAACAAATTCACAAATGGCCAAAAGACTTGAACAGACAATTTACCAAAGAAGATATACAGGCAGACAACAAACACATGAGAAACTGCTCACGATCATTAATCATTAGAGAGATGCAAATCAAAACAACAATGAGATATCATCTCACCCCAGCAATAATAGCAAAGTTCAACAGGTCAGAACATAACAAATGCTGGCAAGGTTGCAGAGAGATTGGAACTCTTGTGCACTGCTGGTGGGATTGTAAAATGGTACAACCGTTGTGGCAAATGGTATGGTGTTTCCTTAAAGAACTGAAAATAGGAGTATCATTTCACCCAGAAATTCCATTACTAGGAATATATCCTAAAGAGGTGAGGGATAGTGCACAGACAGACATATGTACACCTATGTTCAACGCAGCACAATTCACTATAGCAAAGACATGGAAATAACCTAAATATAAATCAACGAATGAGTGGATAACCAAATTATGGTACATTCACTCAATGGAATACTGTGCTATATTAAAGAACAATGAGGGATACGCTAATCATCTTGCAACATGGATGAACCTGGAGAACATTATGCTGAGTGAAATAAGTCAATCACAGAAGGACAAGTACTGTATGAGCCCATTAGTAAAAAGACTGTAATGTAGTAAATTACTTAGTGTGGCTTTTCTACCCATAAGTCTTTGTAAACTCTGAAGTGGAATTTACCATGAGCAACTGAGGAGCTCCTGATTGTAAATGTTATCCACCTGCAGTATTTCTGTTGGGCGTGGCACTAAACAATGTTCTGGGAGGTTCCCACTCTTTCTCAGGTGGCTAGAATTCTGATGTTATGATTGGTTGGTTTGGCCACTCTGCTGGGCTCAAAATTAGGTCTGCTAGAGAGAGAAGTCTCTCTCTGACTGCTGGTTGAGGAAGACTGAAAGACACAAGCACTGCTGGGAAAGAGACACGAGAGACATGCATTGCTGAGTGAGACACCGAGGGACACATGCTCTTGGGAGAGAGACTGTGAGAGACAGTTAGGAGAAAGACTGTGGGCTGAGAGAGAGACTGAGCATTTTTCCTGAACTTGAATTGTAGCCTGGTGCTTCCCTAATAAACCCCATAATCTGTGAGTTCTGTGTGGCCACTACGGTGAATTATCAAACCCAGGAGAGAGGTTGTGGGTGCTTTGAGAGGAACGGTTGGTGAAAGGGTTGGAGGGAGGCAGCATGTCTGGCCTTGCAGGATTAGGCCTTGGGTTACTGATAGTGATTCTGTCTTCCTCTTGTGGGGCTAGAGGAGGTCGGGAGATGTGGCCTCCTTGTCTTTTTGGCAAAGACAAAGAAGGGTTTGCTTGGGAAAGGGAACTCACTTTGTAGGTTACCAGGATGAGGAAGGAAGGGGAGAGATTAATTTTGGGCTAGTTGGGGCCCACACACCAACATGGGTAAGGGGAGGGATATACAGAAAGGATCTGTGACCACCATGATAACATTAGGAAATGGGAGGACCCCAAATCGTGCACATAAGAGGTAGAGGACAGATGCTAATACCAACCAATGTGTCCACAATACTGCATTATCATTAACACCAAACACCAGGCTACAGATAAACACATAAAACACCTGAGAGGATCATATGGAGTCAATGAACAGGAGTATACGCTAGACCAAGGATAGATTCAGCTGAGGCTAATCTTGCACAGACACCACTGATACAACATAAAGTATTTAAAGGAACAATCAAAGGTAAATCCTGATGATCTAGCAGGATACAGGCAGTGCTGGAAGGGGGTGGAGTTAATATGCCGGGCAAGTTTTCTGTCCTGGCTTACAATACGATACTTTCCCCACTACTGGCCCTTCTGTTTTGGGGAGGCTGGTATAATCAAAAGAAGGTACTGTGAAAGCCCATAAACTCATAAAATAAGTCTCCCTTTTCAACAGTGGTCCTGGATTAGTAATGTTAAGGATGCTGGGGGTGGGGGTTGGATGTAGCCAGGGAGTAATAAGCAATGTGGCATCTATCCCAGTACCCCAAGGGAAAGAAATCCAAAACCACCAAGGACTCACCTGCCAGCTCCAAAGGATTTTAATCACATGGTCCCCTGTGCCTAGATCCTGTGTCAAAGGCAAAAGGATATTATTCTCATGAAGCTACTGCAGGAAGGAGGACATTGTGTTTGGTGACTTTTAGTTAGATCTTCATAGTTTGCTACAGTCCTCGAGTAGCATCTGATAGATGCTGGAGTGTTCCTGAGATCGGTATTCATTGATCTGTCTCTGCACTCTTGGGAGGCACCATGTCCATTGTTGTAATGAGCAGGTCTCATTTCTTAGAGCTTTCTTCAGTAGCCCATTCATTCTTTCGATGAGGCTGGCAGCAGTGAGATTATAGGGCAGGTGGAAATGCCGGGCAATATCATGTGCATCTGCCCTCTTCTGCACTTCGTGCCCAGTTGGCCTTGGTCACTGTCAATGTCCGTGGGTGTGCCATAGCAAGTACAGAGCCAAGTGAGTCCCCAGATTGTAGAATGCTGCATGGCCTGTTTGCACTGATGTGCTTGCAATAAGCCAGTTACAGTATTGGCACAAGTCAGATCAAAATGGCAATTTTAAGAGGTAGGCAGTGGACCTACATAACCCACTTGCCATCTTTGTGCTGGTGCTTGCTGGGAGGGAATATGTACTATCTCCTGAGGCACTGGCTTTTTTCTTTCTAGCAAACAATGGTAACCCTGATTGCAGTCTTTTTTAATTTGGGCCACAGATATGGGGATTCCCGTCCCTTTCGCAATGGCCCATAGACTTCTCTGTCCTTTGTGGCCAGTTTTTCTGTGTAGCCATTGAGCTACATTGGTATCAGGTAACTGGTTAGTTAGGGCAATACAGCCGAGCAAGTTCTTCAGCTTGAACATTGCTGGAAGAATGATCATGCTGTGGGCTGATACGTGATAGACTGTAACATCTCCTTTTAAAGTCCAGTCCCAAATGTCTGCCCACAGCTGCTTTCCCTGGACAAGCCACCCTGCCATGCACCAGTCTTCTTTAAGCCACGTTGGCAGCCACAGAATGAGACCTTTAAATATTTTATTGGTGCATAAAATAATAGGATCTTTTTCATGCATAAGCACTATCCAGGCTCCTCTTAATTCAGCCCACTGGCTGCTTTGGCTTTCCCCTTAATCTATCCAAATAATTTTGGTGCTAGGCTGGATGGCTATTGTAGTCCAACAGGCTGGATTGCCCTGAGCCGAGCCATCTGTGTACCGGGGATTATTAGGTATGGGCTGTTCCTTCTTTAATATGGCTTTTCAGCAAGGGAAAGAAGTGTGAAATTTTTTTGAGTGGTAGTTTCACTTACATATGTAACTGGTCCCAGGATCTGATGAAGCTCTGCTCTCAGGGCTGGTCAATTGGGTGCTCCAATGCTTGAGGTAAGCATGCCATTTCTGCAGCATTCCTGCTTGGGCCACCCCTAACTTCAGCTTATTAAATTCTTTTACCCATCCTGCAATGTGATAATGGGTCTTAACTATTACAGGAGCCCCTTTTGTAATATATTCAACATCCTGGAGACTCAAATAAACTGCATATATTTTTTGCTCCAATGGGCTAGCTATATCTCTGTTTGGCTCCTTTCCATAATTGGGACCAAAACCCTAATGGGACTAACTTTCCCTGTTGCCTTTGCCACAGTCCGCAGACAAATCCCACAGGGTAGCTAGAAACATCCAATTCACAAGGGACACAAGATTCAATAGCTCCCAAGGCTTTTACCTGCTGGACTCCTACTTCAGCTGCCTGAAATGCCTTTTCTTGCTCTGTTCCCCAAACCCAAATAACTCCCCTTTTCACTAGCTTATACAGGGGATGTAGGATTTAGGCTAGGTGAGGGATAAAGGATCTGCAATACCCCAACATCCCTAGGAATGCTTGTAACTCCTTAACTTTAATAGGCAACAGATAGGCACGTATTTTATCAACAACAGCTGCAGGCACAGTTTTAGTCTTATCTGACCAGATAACACCCAAGAATTTGACAGATAGCCCAGGGCCTTGAAGTTTGGTACTGTTTATGGCTCATCCTTGGCTTCCCAGGTGGGCTATCAGTTGGGGAGTAGTATCCTCTAGGAGAGAAAGGTTAACATAATATCATCAATATAATGAAACATGAAAATTCTCTCTAGAGGTTTCCACCATTGAAAGTCTTGAGCAACCAGACTATGGCAGATTGTAGGGGAGTGACGACAACCTTGGGTTAGGGTTTGAAATGTCCAGGATTCTCCTTTCCACTCAAAAGCAAATTGATTCTGGCACTCAGGTACTATAGGAATACTGAAGAATGTGTTAGCAAGATCTAACACAAAATGATAAGTACTGAGGTGTTCACTAACAGTATTTAGCAATTGGGCTATGTTGGGGATGGTGGTGTGCAGAATGGGCATGACTCTATTCAGTTCCCAGAAGTCCACTGCCATCTGCCAGCTGCCATCCAGTTTCCACACTGGCCGTAAAAGATGGTTGGATGGACTGTGAGCGTGTCCAATGATGTGGACTTCTGCTAGTTCTGCAATGGTAGTGGTCCTCATGCTCCACAGGTAGCCGGTACTGTTCTATTCCAGGAAGGGAGGCACAGGGCGTTCCATTTCACCTAACCCTGCACAATTGACTTAATTGCTCTTACTCTCCAACGTAATTCCCCTGCACGTGTTAATTGGGTTAATCCCTGTTGTTGTTGTTGTTGTTGTGTACCGTCGAGTCACACCTGACTCATAGTGACCCCTCCTTGGGTTTCCGAGGCAGTATCACTACGGAAGTAGGATTGCCCAACCTTCCTTCCGAGGAGTGGCTGGTGGGTTTGAACCGCCAGCCTTCTGGTTAGCAGTCAAGTGCCTTAGCCACTATGCTAGAGAATGTCAATTCCCAAGATATGTTCAGGCCAAACCAAAAACACCACACTCACTGTGTGGAGTCGGATCCGACTTATAGTGACCCCTCCTTGGGTTTCCAAGGCACTACGGAAGTAGATTTCCCAACCTTCCTTCCAAGGAGTGGCTGGTGGGTTTGAACTGCCAACCTTCTGGTTAGCAGTCAAATGCCTTATAAACAAGTCCACAAGTCCATATCTGGTATTCAGAGGGAGACAAACACCCCATAGTGAGAGTAAGCGCCATATGCTACACCCAAATTGTGCTCCCACCATAACCATCAATAGAACTTAATGGGTTTTTTAATATGTTTGTATTCCCATCAATGAGGATGCACTCGGCACCTGTATTTACCAAAGGTAGAGCTCTTTGTTCATTGTTTGGGGACCAGTGGATAACTGTTTCTATGTGGAGCCTCTGATCCCCCATAATCCTCTGCACCTTCAGTGGAGGATTGCAGCCCGTTTCCTAGTCTAAGGGAACTGGTGCTTCCCATACTGGAGGAGTGTTAGACTGAGCAGATTTCCTCAGCTCCTCCTCCAGGGGAAGGAACTGCTGGTCCAGTCATAAACCCTCCAAAAGTGTAAAAGGACAGTGACAGTTAGGCTCTTTGTCTATCTTTTCCCTAGGGGTTCTGGCAGCTATAAGATTGACCCAAAGTGGCTTTTGAGACACTCTTAGATGACCTTTTCCCTTGGTGGAATCCTTCGGCTTTCTTTCTACCCTGGGGGCCTTTCCAGTAGCTCTTAGATGTTTTCTTCGCCTCAGCTTGTCAGTTTCCCCCATGTGAGCAGTGACTTGTGTGGCTTTCAAGATGGGGTGCCCAACTCCCAACTGGAAGATGGCCAAAATAGAACCATAATACTGGCTGGGGGAAGACTCATGCCATCCATAAATATTTCATTATCAAGGGCCCAGATAGGCAGCAGATAGGCAAGAATTTTATCAACAGCTGCAGGCATGGTTTTAGTCTTACCTGACCAGATAACACCCAAGAATTTGATAAATAGCACAGGGTCTTGAAGTTTGGTACTGTTTATGGCTTGTCCTTGGCTTTCCAGGTGAGCTGTCAGTTGGAAAGCAGCACCCTCTAGGAAAGAAAGGTTAACATAATATCATCAATATAATGAAACATGACAATTCCTTCTAGAGGTTTCCACCTTTGAAGGTCTTGAGCAACTAGACCATGGCAGATTGTAGGAGAGAGACAATAACCTTGGGTTAGGGTTTGAACTGTCCAGGATTCTCCTTTCCAATCAAAAGCAAATTGGCATATATATAGCCTGCTTTACTCCTAATTCTCTAATGAGCCCCTGCAGCTCTTCAAGAGTATTCCATCCAGGAGGGGTGTAGGGAGTATCTCCCTCCTTGGGCCACCCTGATCAGCAGGCTAAGATAATCCAGTTTATGCGTGCAGCATTGCCCCCTTTTCTGGAACATATATAACCTTTGTCTTAAGGCAGAATGGGAAGTAACCAAGGCTATTTTAGATAATTCCCATCCTGACAAGACCACATCATCTGCACCCATATCCCAAAGCCTTATACCCAGGCAGATATAAATTCTCCTCTTTTCTGCTTGTATTGGACAGCTATATCAAGGAGTTATATGGTGGTGTAGTCCCTTGCTATAATGTGTTCCTGCTCCTTGTTTGGGGCAGGTGGTCTGGCACCACTTGGAGTGTGGAGCTGATCAGTCTTTACTTTAGTGATGATGAATGGCCGGATGTTCAGGTGTTCAGTTACACTAATGTTATCATCCCAGGCCTCACCTTCCTCCTCAGTCTGAGGACTCAAGAGGGTTCCATTTCTTTGGGTCCCAAACAACTTTAGTTATAACTGCTCGAATTTGTTGGTGTGGCAGGCAGCATCCAGCCAATTTTGCTACTCGACATGCAAATGATTCTAATTTGGTCAGATGCTTGTAGCTTGGTAGTGATCGCTTCTCTCGCATCTGACTGAGCCAATCTTACATCTCCCTCCACCCTTAGCACTTCCTTAACTGTCTGCAGCTGATCCCTTAATTTCTGACACTCAATTTCCGCTACCTGTTCAGCTTCTGAGGCAGCACAGACTGCATGGAGCAGAGACCAAGCTACCTCTGTGACCAGCGCCTGGTGTTCTTTTTTCAATTTTTCTACTCCAGCCTCTAACAATCCCTGCAGTGTTCTTTGGGTGTCCCCAAAAGATCACACAGATCCCCTGCTGGCTAATAGCCTGGCAGTGGGTCCATACATACTCGAATCTGGCCCGTCTGGAATTTGCCAGTTACTCTGCTCATGCTTACTGTTACCCTATGGGTAATCAGCTGTTAAAGGGATTTCCCAGGGAATTTGGAATTTCCCTTTGGATAGATTCAGATAAAACAAAAAATATCCCTGGGAGTGTCCTTACAGGAATGAGCTTTATTTAGAATAGGAGAAAAGAGAATAAAGAGGGGGAGAGAGAGAGAATTTACAAGATAGTAGATGAAAGGAAAGTAAGCACAGGTTTACAAAATGTTGCTAACAGTTTGATCCAACAGGCAGCAGGGCTGGAATGGATCCAAGGTGTCTGATAAATTCACCCATTTCGCAGGGGAATATTTACACCTGAGTCTGGGGACCTGGGGACAGGGTTTACGTGACCGGGGCTAGAAGGCTACATGACCAGTTTCAGACTCAGTTGCACCTGGCCACTTGGGAGGGGGTCCTGGGCATTGCTCTTTGAACCACTAGTGTTTGCTGATAAAAATCACTCCCATTTAGGGCACTTAGTTGCCCAAGGCTAGCCCAAGGATGGTCTAATACCCAACAGGGGGAGGTGATCACTCATGACAGGGAGGGAGAGGGAAGATGGCTTGCAGTTTTTTATAAGCAGGGCTAAATGAGATGGGGTCTGAGACCATTTTGGGGGGTGTTGCAGTCACTGACCATACAAACACATTCTTTCTAAAAGAATCAGACAGAAGAATCTGCCCAGGGCCTAATTCCTCTGTGACAGGGGGACTTCTTTTCTTTTGTTTCCACCCTCACCCTGGGTTTAGAGTCTTGCCTTGATGGTCTGCACACTGATATCGCTCATCAAATCTCACTTCCATGCTACCTGCCAGCTCACCTGCCTGAATCTTAACTCATATTTATTGAGTGAATTAATAAGTTACTGGCTGTTACACACTAGGCAGAGTTCCTGAGTGGTATGAACAGTTAATGTGCTCAGCTAAGGTTAGAAATTTGAGTGCACCCAGAGGTTCATCAGAAAGAAGAAAGGCCTGGCAATCTACTTCCAAAACGTTAGCCATTGAAAACCCTATGAAACACAGTTTTACTCCAATTCACATTGGGTCACCATGAGTTGGAATTGACTCCACAACAATTGGTTTTGTGTTTTTCTTTTTCCTTTTTTTTTTTTTTAAAATGCTAGACTCTTAGAATACAATAATAAAACACTCATTGAGATGTTTCAACAAATGGATGCAGCACTGAAGGCACTTACTCAACTATGCCAAGTAATTTGGAAGATAGCTACTCCCAACTGATTAGAAAAGATCCATATTTGTGCCCATTCCAAAGAAAGGTGCTCCAAAAGAATGCAGAAATTATCGAACATTATCATTAATATCACATGCAAGTAAAATTTTTCTGAAGATCATTTAGAAATGGTTGCAGCAGTATGTTAACAGGGAACTTCCAGAAATGCAAACTGGATTCAGAAGAGGACGTGAAATGAGGGAAATTGTTGCTGATGTCAGATGGATCTTGGCTGAAAGCAAAGAATACCAGAAAGATGTTTACTTGTGTTTTATTAACTGTGCAAAAGTATTTGACTGTGTGGATCATAACAAATTATGGATAACATTGTAAGGAATAAGAATTCCAGAACACATGATTGTGCTTATGAGGAACACGTACATAGACTAGGGGCTGTTGTTGAACAGCACAAGGGGATAGTGCATGGTTTAAAATCAGGGAATGTGTGTGTCAGGGTTATACCCTTTCACCATACCTATTCAATCTGTATGTTGAGCAAATAATCCAAGAAGTTGGATTATAGGAAGAAGAATGTAGCACCAGGATTGGAGGAGGACTCAATAACAACCTGCAATATGCAGATGACACAACTTTGCTTGCTGAAAATGAAGATGACTTGAAGAACTTACTGATGAAGATTAAAGACTACAGTCTGCAGTATGGATAACACTTCAACATAAAGAAAACTAAAATCCTCACAACTGGACCAATAAGCAGCATCATGATAAATGGAGAAAAGATTGAAGTTCTTGAAGATTTCATTTACTTGGATCCACAATCAACACCTACGGAAGCAGCAGTCAAGAAATCATACATTGTATTGCACAGGGCAAATTGGCTGCAAAGACCTCTTTAAAGTGGTGAGGAGCAAAGATATCTGTTTGAAGACTAAGGTGTGCCTAACCCAAGCCATGATATTTTCAATCTCATCATTCATATGCGTGTGAACAATGACTAAGGAAGACTAAAGAAGAGTTGATGCGTTTGAATTGTGCTGTTGTTGAAGAACACTGAAAGTACCATGGACTGTCAGAAAATCAAACAAATTTGTCCTGTAGGAAGTGCAGCCAGAATGCTCCTTGGAAGCGAGAACGGCTAGACTTCATCTCACCTACTATGGTCATGTTGTCAGAGGATATCATGCTTGGTAAGGTAGAGGGTCAGCAAAAAAGGAAAAGAACCTCAATAAGATGGATTGACACAGTGGCTACAACAATGGGCCCAAGTATAACAAGGATTGTGAGAAGGGCACATGACCAGGGAGTGTTTCATTCTGTTGTACATAGGGTCACTATGAGTAGGAGCTGACTCAATGGTACATAAGAACAACAATAACATCTACTTCAAGGGCTCAAAATGTAATGAAATAAATTAATTTAATAATTGAATATAATGGAGATATGAATAAGATATTGCCAAATTCTGGGGAAAGAGTGAATCACTTTGTTATAGAGGATTTCATAGAGGTGGTAAGAGATGAGCTACTTCTTGAAACATGGTTAATAATTCTCTAAGCAGAAAAGAAGTTGATAGTCTAGGCAGAGGAAATGGCACATGCAAAGATGTGTGACATGGAAATCTCAGACTAGTGCCTTCTCCTAGATACCCACCACTCTTCTCTGCACACTTGCGATGCCCCATTACCTCTTACTAGAACTTCAGAATGTGACAATTTTCTGAATAACCTAGCCACTGTACATTGCCATCTCTTATCCATATTGAGCTTCTCCTGCTCTCTAAATCTTTTCCCACTCACCAGGGTTCAGGTTATAATATCAATTTTCTCTTACAAAGTAATATCCAATAATCGTCCTGGCGTAGTTTAAAAGGCTGACACTCCCAGAGCTTCTACCTTGATGCTGACCTTTCTTTCTCTCCTTGGTATCAGCCTTCTCTTTTTCACTGGCTGTGCCCTAGTCCAAAGAAAGAATAGACTCTCTCCTTCTCCTTTTACATCCCGTTTGGCAGGCTTGGCTCCCAAACGTGACCCTTTCAGTAAGTTGATTTAGGGCTCTCTAGATCCCAGGAGTCCCTGGGTGCTGCAAACGGTTAACATTCTGGGCTGCTAACCTAAAGACTGGAAGTTTGAGGCCGCCTAGAGGTGCCTCAGAAGAAAGATCTGGTGATCTACCTCAAAAAAAAAAAAGGCCATGGAAACTTTACGAAGCACAGTTCTACTCTGACACACATGGGGTCGTCATGAGTCAGAATCAACTCTATGGTAACTGGTAGCTGGTAGACTCCAGGGTCTATCAATAATTTTCTCATGCTACTGAGTACAATGGCCTTCTTCTTTGCCCTTCATGAAAATATAGTTCCTATCTTTTTGGAAATCTTTAGTCTGGATACTTTTCCCCCAAGATTTTGGAAAGCCTGGACAGAACACTCTCTTTGCTTCCTCCTACCTGGTGGGGGAAGGTGGAAATTCTAAAAGCTGAGACCAACACAATCTGTAATGTGGATTGCAATGCCAACCTACTCCCATCCCTAGGCTCTGGACTTGCTTCTAATATGATGCAAGAATTGAAGTAACTAGCCTTGAATTTGGAGTGTTTATTGTGCCTTGTTTCCATTGTACTGTACAGAGGGAGCCAGGCCATTGTTCTCAGTCCATAGACCTTGCCCTGGAGGCATCTACCCACATTCCCCTTTCCATGCATTCAAAAGGGTTCTTTCAATTCATCTCTGAAGGTCAAATTTGGACCATAGCACTGAGAACATTCAGACAAGGGATCTGGTGTCTAAATCAAGAAATTGTTTCTTTCCTCAAGAGTAAATTATTCGTGCTGATTTCTACTTATCACCAGTTCTATTATTTAAATGTTCCATCTCTGAAACAATAGCACATAGGAACATATATGTGGAGATGCTGCAGCCTTGGGAACCCTGCTTTGCCTGAGAGTCTGTGACGGGGGAGGGAGAAAGGGTTCATCCCCCTTCAGTAGGTGTCTAGGGAGAGGACAACTGGAAGAAGAAATTGCTTGTTGCTACCCTCCTCCAAGATTCCCTGGGTGGTG
Organism: Orycteropus afer afer; assembly: GCF_000298275.1. NCBI lineage: Eukaryota > Metazoa > Chordata > Mammalia > Tubulidentata > Orycteropodidae > Orycteropus > Orycteropus afer. Next base: position 16,395,277 of record NW_006921600.1, on the reverse strand, counting down.
TAAGCAGTTGCACCCAGCTGCTACCTGAAAGGTTAGCAGGTTCTAGTCGACCCAGAGACCCCTTGAAGAAAGGCCTGGTGATTTACTTCTGAAAACTCAGCCACTGAAAACCCTGTGGAGCACAATTCTATTCTGACATACATGAGGTCACCATGAGGTGGAATCAACTCACTGGCAACTAGTGGTGGGGTAGCATCCTTCCCAAAGGCCGCCCAGAGGTGGCTGTGTTCCCAGAACACTGTCTGCCTCCCAGGTCCTAGGCATCATGGATATTCAAGATCTCTGATGGTTGACAGCTTGTCACCCTGGAAAACTCATTACTAAAGAAAAGAGTGACCCTTCACCAGCTCCCCACTTGTGAATGAGCCCTTTAACTAGGGCATACATTTGGACTTGGGTATCAGAGTGTTTGGAGCTCAGAACCACTCTTCTACTTCTTCTTTTTTTAAAAAAAAAAAAAAAATCTTTATTGTGATTTGGGTGAAAGATAACAGAAAATTCATTTTCCATACAACAGTTCGCACACACTTTGTCTCATGACATTGACTGCAATTTCAGACAACGCAACAGCTCTCTTCCCACTTCCTTCCCATAGTCACCTCTTCCCTGTGTCCTTCCCTTCCGTACACTCCTGCCCCCGAGTTATCTCCCTGTGCATACACAACCCTTCTATTCTCCTGTGATTGATCTCTCCAAGGAGTGTATCTACCAATGTAAATGTTCTGCTCATATGTCTTTCTTTTGTTTGGCTGGAAGCCACAAGAGTGAGTTCAATTCCAGACCTGAAGGGTAGCTAGGGGCCATAGTCTCAGGGGTTCCACCAAGTGCTATAGACCAGCAAACTTAATCCCTGCTCCCTTTATTTTATGAGTTTAAGTTTTGTTCCACACTGTTCTCCCACTCTATCCAGGATCTCCTACATAGATTCCTCCTCTGAGTGGTTGACAGTGGTAGCCAGGCACCATCTAGTTTTTCTGGTCTCATAATCCTATAGGCTGAGGATTGCATGGTGTACCAGTCCCTTGAACTAATTATTTCCATGCATCCTTGATTTTCTTCATTCTTCTTTGCTCTGGATGAGGAGAGACCCATTGTTGCATCTAGATGGCCTCTTGCAAGCTTTTAAGATCCCAGTTGCTACTTACCAAAGTAGGATGTGGAACAATGTGTTTGTGTATTATGTTATGTTAATTGAGCTTGATGTTCCCTGAGACCATGGTCCTGAGCCCACAGGTCCAACTGCTTGCTCCCTCCAGGTAGCTGGCTGTGGCCAAGCAGTGACTACCACCTTGTCCCTCTACTATATACCTGGATATTCTTATAGAACATACAAATATGCTTGTAGAAACATTGTCTGCCAACCCTATACATGGTCATAGGCACACTCCCCCCTGCACAGACATACTTAATCATTCAGGCTGTCCACCCATCTATCCACCAATGTTTTCCATCACTGACAATGCAGTACTGTATGAGGATCACTGTTCTTGCTGGAAAACAGTTATCCCAGGAAGGGAGACTACCTGTTCCTCTAGGTCTTAGGAAGTTAAACTGAGATTTCACTACACATGGAAATCCTCTACCGTAGACATTTGACTTAATGAACACATACCTACAGACACCCATGCTCAACCATCTGCAGAGACACTGCCCCTTTCTGTCGTCTGCCTTCATCCCTCTCCCTTACTGCTGAGCTCCTTACTATCTGAATTGATCCCTGCGGTGTCTCAAACTAATCCATGCTCCTGAAGGGTCCTTTTCACGAAAGCTTATAATTTTCCAAGCATTTCTCATGCATTGTATCATTTAATTCTTACAACACTCTTCACTGAGGGAAGTATTCTCCCAGATCCATGGCTGAGAAACTGAGGCTGAAAAATGCTAAGAAACTTGTCCAGGATCACACCTCCAGTAATAGAGCACCCAAAATTCAATCCCAAGTCTGTGTCTGGTTTCTGATTCTTAATCTCTTCACTACAAGGACTCTCAAAGGGGTAGACACATATTACAGGATTTCAGGGTCTCTCAGTAAAAGAGAGGGTTCTAGGGTGGCACAAATGGTTAATTCACTTGGCTACTAACTAAAAGGTTGGAGGTTCAAGTCCACCCAGAAACACTTCAGAAGAAACACCTGGCAATCTACTTCCCAAAAATCAGCTATTAAAAACCCTACGTAGTGGGAGAACAGAAGGGCAGAATTTGCACAGGGAGACAGCTGGGGGCAGGGGTGGGAGTACATGGGAGGGAAGGACACAGGGAAGAGGTAACTATGGGGAAGAAGTGGGAAGAGAGCTGTTACAGTCAATGTCATGAGACAAAATGTGTATGGACTGCTGTATGGAAAATGAATTTGCTCTGTAAACTTTCACCCAAATTACAATAAAATTTATTTATTTTTTTTTAAAAAAGGCCTATGTAGCACAATTCTACTTTGATGCACGTGGAGTGGCCATGAGTCTGAATTAACTCAGTGACAACTGGTGATGGTGGTATCAGGGGAAGGCACTTCTAAAAGTCAACTATTTGCTTGATAGACTCTTCTAAAATGCATACTTTGTGCCTGCCTCATGCCTGGCACTGTGCTAGACACCATGGGGCCCAGAGAAGACCAATGGGCAGTCTGTGTGGTCCGTTTGTATCCTTTTCACATGTGAGGAGAGAGCTCAGTCATCATCTCTGGGAAGTCTCCAAAAGCCAAACACCATGGGAATGGCTGGTCTGAGATCTCCTCTCTTGTGGCAGCCAGAGCACAAGAGGGAGCCAGAGGAGAGGAAAGACTGTCATCACAATCTTTGGCACACTGTCTGCTCATAATAGACACCTGAGGGATATTCGTTGATTAGACCTCTTTGTTCTTGGAATATTATAGAAAAGGTACAATGGTCACAACTCCTATTAGGAATATGGAGAATTCTGAGGAGGTACAGGAAGAACTGTCAGAATCAGGTCTGCCAAGAAAATAAATAAATAAATAAAGATCTGTTGAATCCGTCAGCCAGAAGGGAGGACACAGGCAGCAGGTCTGGGCAGGACATGGTCACTAGAGGGCAGTGACAGCTCACTCTTGGAAGAGAAGGAGCCCGAGCCTGTCCATCTCTCTAGAGAAGCCAAGGGCAATTCCTGCTTCATTATAACTCTGCCTTATTGGGGGTAGCATGAAAAGACATGAAGGTGGATATGTGTTTTCAATAGAGAATAAATATAAAATTACTTTCACTTTTCATTGACATCATTTCATTTCATTGGATCCCAACAGCAGATGCATGGGATAGACTGACATCATTAGACTCATCCCAGATTCCCAGCTAATAAATGTCCATCAGGGAAGATGCTAGTCTTCCTAAAGCCCAGCCTCAGGCCGAATCCAGGGGCTGTTTGTAAACATAGTGATTTGAACTAAATTCTTCAGTGAAATTCTCACCTTTGTAAGCCATTCCCTTTGTTATTTATTCATCCTTTAGAGGGTTAAGAAGAAACAGAAAAAAGAGATTAAAACCAAATTGGATAATTGAGTATTCTGTAAAAAAAAAAAAAAATACAAGTTGATTCATGTATTTACATGATACAACAGAGCAGGACCGCTCCATTAGGGTTCTCTCGACTATAATCTTTACAGAAGTAGATTGTCAGGCCTATCTCCCACATGTTATGAGTAGCGTCAATAAAAGTTTGGCTGAGGCACGTCATACTCATGACCACTTACTATGCTCCCACCCCCTTGTTAGTCAGGAGGTAACACACCAGTGGCCTTGGAGAGTCAGCACTAATTCCTTCAGCTGCAGATGCAGAAATAAATGCAGATAATGTTGGGTACAGAGGTGATGGTATTCAGTCCCTTCTAAGGACCAGAAACAGGTCCCCACAATAGGAACTGACTAGGTGATAAGCAAATATTAGAAGCTCAGGGTTATGGGCTTTATTCTGTCCCCTACCTTTTCCTGGAACATACCAATTCTGGGTCATCTGGAAATGTGACTTGAAGAAAGGGAGGTGATAGACTGTTTTAGCACATCAGCACACAACACACATGAGATGAGGATCAGGTGAGAAACATACTTACCTCGTAGAGCCCTTGTTGCCCAATGGTTAAGCACTCGGTTAGAGGTTTGAATCCACTCCGCACCTCTGCAGGAAAAAGACGTGGCGATCTGCTCCCATAAAAAATACAGCCAAGAAAACCCTATGGGACAGTTCTACTCTGTCACATGGTCACTATGAGTTGAAATCAACTCAGTAGTACCCAATAATAACAACATCCTACTCAAAGTAGAAACAGATATAACAATAAAACCAAATGCTTGAGAAATCTTGGCAGAGACTGAGAATAGGAAAATCCAGGGACGGAAGCTACATAGGATGAAGGGACCATGAAAAACAGGGAGAAAAAGGAGATAGTCCAGACAGAACAGGCTGATACTTTCCTCTCTAGAATGAGTAGCCATGAGCCAGCAGCCCAGAGACCCAGACTAAACTGTCCTACCTCTGCAGGCTCTAAAGAAATTGGGAAATGCAGTACAAACAGGAATAAATGCAGTATTTAGAAAATTCTTTGGAATTCTGTGTGTGTAGGGGCAGCCATGGTAAGCCTGTGTACTAACGCACCATTCTCATCCTGTTGTTAATGGTGCCAAACTCAAGATAATACACCACAAAACCAAAGACACTAACTCATTGCCATTGAGTCGATTCTGACTCATAGCGACCCCTCCTTAGGTTTCCAAGGCAGTATTTCTATGGGAGTAGATTTCCCAGTCTTTGTTCTGAGGAGTGGCTGGTGGGTTTGAACCGCCAGCCTTCTGATTAGCAGTCAAATGCCTTAGGCACTGTGCCACCAGAGCTCCCAAGATGCACCACAGAACTCTCATTTTTTATGTATTATACAGCCCTTTGATTTAGCAGACTTTAATGAAGCATGGAGACCCTGGTTGCTGTTAACAATTAATGCACTCAGCTGCTAACTGAAAGATTAGAAGTTTGAGTTCACCGAAATCACCTCAGAAAAAAGGCCCGGTGATCTACTTCCAAAAAGCCAGCCATGAAAACCCTATGGAGCACGGTTCTGCTCAGATAATTATGGGATGACCATGAGTTGAGGTTGACTCAGTAGCAACTTGGTTTTTTTAATGGAACATGCCCTCAGAATCCAGGTAACTGAAGGAAGCATGGTTTCTACTTCAGAGACCTTGCTGTCTAAGGGACAACCCTGACATGTAGCAGACCAGTTTCAAGGGCAATGAAGAGGGGAGAATACCTATGTAGAGATGAATCACATTGGGAGTAGCACAGAGGGTTCATCCATTCTGTGGGTCCAGGAAAGGATGCTCAGAGAATTGTTAGAAGCTCAGCCAAATAAAAAGATGAGCACAAGAGGCATCCCAGACTGCAGGAATACCATGGGCAGAGACACAGTTGCGTAAGGTGTCTATTCTTGGAAGTACTAGAAATCTGGTGTCTTACTTTTAAAATAAACAAATACTAAAGTAGCAAGTCTTACATAGATTCACGTCTGTGTGCCAGCCTGTGTGTCTTGTAGTTCCCACTCCCTCCCTCTTACCAGTACTCCCTGATCAGGAGTACATCTCCGTTCTCTTTTATCCAGCCTTAAATAGGAAATATGTTATGAAATAAGTGATATTTGTTCTTTGGTAATCCCTCCCCACCTCTCCTTGTCTTCTATTATACCTTCAAGATCTCGCACAGTCTACTCTTTTTCCTACCTCACTAGCTGCATCTGAGGCCACTCTCCCTCTTCCTCTCAGTGCCAAGTCACAACATACATCTGTCTCTCCAAAAGGTCTTTCTCCCTTCCACCCCAGGGCCTTTGCACATGTTGTTCTTTTATTCCTCTCTCTTTTCATGTAGCTAACTTTCTTCTTCTGATTTCAGCTTGAAAGTCAATTCCTCAGAATTTAGTGAGATCCCCTTAAGACACTTGACTGCTAACCAGAAGGCCAGCAGTTCAAACCCACCAGCCACTCCTCAGAAGGAAGGTTGGGCAATCTACTTCTGTAGTGATACTGCCTTGGAAACCCAAGGAGGTGTTGCTATGAGTTGGGTCTGACTTGATGGCACATAACAACAACAACAACAATATTCTAAACTTCATGTGTATAGCACTTCCAGCTGTTGTTGTTGTTGTTGTTATGTGCCATCGAGTCGGCCCCGACTCACAGTGACCCCTCCTTGGGTTTCCGAGGCAGTATCACTACGGAAGTAGGATTGCCCAACCTTCCTTCCAAGGAGTGGCTGGTGGGTTTGAACCGCCAGCCTTCTGGTTAGCAGTCAAGTGCTTTAGCCACTATGCTACCAGAGCTCCTTGCACTTCCTGCAATTGTAATTTAATAATTAACTTTGTATTTGTTTTAAATCTGGCATTTTTGGCTAGAACATAAAACCCAGGAGGGTAGAGACTGTGTCTGGCTTGCTTACTGTTGTATACTGTGTTACTGCATACTGCCTAGCACATAGTAGATGCTCAATAAATATTTATTGTATGAATAAATGTCCTTTTCCACCCTGGCATATCAATTTCCCTGGTTGTCATTTGCCAATCCCAAAAGCTCAGTCTGGAGATTTAATTAAACATAAAAGGCAATGCAGTCTAAGCAAGAGTCTGATGTTTGACAGAGAAGGATTGCCTTGTCCTGAGTGGTGCACCTCATTTTTCTCTTCCTTACTGGAGAGAAGTGCAGCCAGTATGGTCCTCAGAAGTGAGGATAGTGTGACTTTGTCTCGTGTACTTTGGACATGTTATCAGGAGGGTCCAGTCCCTGGAGAAGGATATATCATTCTTGGTAAAGTAGGTCAGCAAAAGAGAGGAAGACCCTCAATGAAATGAATTGACACAGTGGCTGCAACAATGGGCTCAAACATAGCAATGATTTTGAGGGCTGGGCAGGACCAGGGAGTGTTTCATTCTGCTGTACACAGGGTTCATATGAATCAGAACTGACTTGGTGGCATCTGATAACAGCAACAAATACCAAGCCATTAGAAGACCTTCTTATTTTATTTATTGGAAGGGATAATCATGACCAGATGTGAACAGTGGCCACTTCTCCCTTGGCTAACATCACCTGCAAACCAAACACCTTCATAAGCCCAGACCTACTGGTGGTTTAAGGTGAGAGGAGGAGGCCCTGGTGGCATTGACATCTCCTTCATAACAGTTCCCTTTCTTTTTCTATACCTTTCTCTTCATCCCTGCTACCGCCATAGATCAAGCCTCACCCTTCGGATCTCAGTGACTACAAAAGCTACCCAATTGACTTCTTAGTCTCCAGTTTCTCCCAACTTCAGGCACACTGCTATTGATTTCCCACAAACAGCCTTGCTTGAGACTACAAAACTTGCTACTGCCTTACATCCAAGTTCAAAGGTCTCAGCAGTTCCAATATTCCACCCATCCAGCCTATTTCCTGCTGCATTGCTGGATGGCCTCATCATTTCTAGCAAGTGTCTTATGTATTCCAACCTCTGTATTTTCCCTAATTCCACCCTACCTACCACTGACACCTGGCAAATCTGGCCCTACTCATCCTTAAGGCTCAGGTTGACTTCCATCTTTTCTATGAAGCCATTCCTAATGTCTCCACCCTATAGCAATCTCCCCATGACCTGATCTCTGGTGACAACATGAGTTAGAAGTACCCTACTTTGCTATTGCTTGATCTCCAACTGTTTTTTATGTTTTAGTTATGCCTTCCCAGTGGGCACATTACCAGTTTCCATGGACCCAATTCTGATCCATGAATACTCCATGTGTATTAGAGTAGAACTGTGCTTCATAGGGTTTTCAATGACTTGGTTTTTTTTTTTTTTTTTTTTAGAAATAGCTTCTCAGGGCTTTATTCCAAGGTGCTTCTGGATGAATTCAAACCTCAAACATTTTGGTTAGCAGCCAAATGTGTTAACCATTTGCACCATCCATGAACTCCACTTGGCATAGAGTTGATGTTTAATAACTATTTATATGGCTGCATTGTTGACAGGAGGAAAAAGTAGCTATTAGGTCATTAAAAGAATCTGAACCAAGCAAAGCTGCAACTCCGGTGTTTGTATGTATGCATGTGTGTGCATGGGTATACATGTATTATACCACCAAAAGCCTTCTTCCACTTCCTTAGACACAATATCAAATTCCCCTTTAGTTCTTTAGTCTCCTTCCTCCAGTACTCATGCAGTGAATGCTCTGTCCTTCACTCAGCTTCTGATGTTTTACATACAACCTGGTCAGAATCTAGAACTGGTTTCTTCCTTGTCTTCTACACTTTCTTCTCTGGCATCCAACAGAAGCTGAGCCTATTTCTGTTTCCACAGCTGAAAATTCATTCCTGACTCTGTGGCTCACCAAGACCACTAGTGTGCAGGTGGACCTGAGTGAAGGGGAGGAAGGAAAGAGGATCCCGGTGGGCTGGTACTGATAGGCAGTTCCTTGCATAATTCAAACTTTAGTCAGAGCTTCATACACAGTCATAACTGACTGATCAATGTGAGTGAGCACCCAAGTTCTATAAGCATAGGGACTGGGTCTAGTTTTATATCTCTGATACTCAGCATACAGTCAACACTTGATAAACATTTACAGAATGAGTGTGTATGGGGTGGCTGAGTAGGAATTCAGGAAGGCAGAACTCAACTCCTTTTGGGCATAAACTTCCTAATATGTGCTGGTTCCCTTTGGTCAGTGCTTGACTGTATCAGGATGTGGTAAACTCCCCAGCTCTAGAGTACTCAAACAAGAGACAAACAGATCTTGGTCAGAGATGATATCCCCAAGGAATCTAGGCAATAAAGAGAGTGTTAAACTAATAACAATAATATATCGTTATTCTTGTTATCAATTGATAACAGTGTTATTCTTTCTATCTATTCATGACAGTAAGCATTTATTGATCACTTGCTATGTACACCAATCACTGTTGTTGTTGTTGTTATGTGCCGTCGAGTTATCGAGTCAACCCGACTCATAGCGACCCTCCTTGCGTTTCCGAGGCAGTATCACTATGGAAGTAGATTGCCCCATCTTCCATCTGAGGATTGGTTGATGGGTTTTAACCACCAGCCTTCTGGTTAGCAGTCAAGTGCCTTAGGCACTATGCTACCAGAGCTCCCACCAATCACTAGCAAATCATATCTTATCTGATTATAGTAACTTCCAAAGAACTTTGCTGCTGTGAGGGCTTATGAATCTATCAGGTCCAATAAACATTTGCAGAGCCTCTACTTTGTGCCAGGTACTGGAGGAGGATGGGAGAGATGACAAGAAGGAAGCAGGAACTACATGCAAAAATCTTGCCCATAAAGAACTGTCAATTCAAGAAGGAAGACAGAAATGGAAACAAAAACTGTAAATCAAGGGAGAATAAGATTAAGAACTAAGGAAAATTGCTGACATAGAGGTTTGGGAACAGGACAGAGGAAGTTGTGGTTAGTGCTGAGGGGGTAGAGAAATCATGAAAAATCTATAGTGTCGTATGCTGGGTTCTCTAGAGGAGCAAAACCAGTGGAGCTTAGAGAGAGAGAGAAATTTATCTTAAGGAAATGGCTTACACAGTTGTTACCATTGTTAGGTGCCATTAAGTGATTCTGATTTACAGTGACCCTATGTACAACAGAAAGATGTTTCAGAACTTCCTGTTCTGTGCCATCCTCACAATTATTGCCATGCTTGAGCCCATTGTTGCAGCTGCTGTGTCAATCCATCTTGTTGAGTGTCTTGCACTTTTTCCCTGACCGTCTACTTTATCAAGGATGATATCTTTCCCCAAGGACTGATCCCTTCTGACCAAAGTAAGTGAGACAAAGTCTTGCCGTTCTTGTTTCTAAGGAGCATTCTGGCTGCTCTTCTTCCAAGATATATTTGTTCATTCTGGCAGTCCATAGTATTTCCAATACCACAATTCAAATGCATCAATTCTTCTTTGGTCTTCCATATTCATGATCCACCTTTCACATGCATATGAAGCTATTAAAAATACCATGCCTGGGTCAGGCATACTTCAGTAACATCTTTGCTGTTTAACTCATTAAAGAGGTCTTCTGCAGCAGATTTGCCCAGTGCAATGCATCATTGGATTTCATGACTGCTACTTCCATGGGCACTGACTGTGGATCCAAGTAAAATGAAATCCTAGACAACTTCAAACTTTTCTCCATTTACCATTGCATTGCTTACTGGTCTAGTTGTGAGGGTTTTAGTTTTCTTTACATTGTGCAATCCATACTGAAGACTGTAGTCTTTGATCTTCACCAGTAAGTGCTTGAAGTCGTCTTCACTTTCAGTAAGCAAGGTTATGTCATCTGCACATCTGCATGAATCTTCCTTCAAGCCTGATGCTACATTTTTATTCATATAGTCCAGCTTCTCAGATTATTTGCTGAGCATACAGATTGAATAAGAATGCTGAAAAGATACAACCTTGACATACACCTTTTCTGATTTTAATGGTGCAGTATCCCCCTGTTCTGTTCAGACGACTACCTCTTAGTCTATGTATATGTTCTTCTAGAGCACAATTAAGTGTTCTGGAATTCCCATTCTTCCCAAAGTTATCCATAATTGCTTATGATCCACATACTCAAATATCTTTGCGTAGCCGATAAAACACAGGTAATCATCTTTCTGGTATTCTCTGTTTTCAGCCAAGGTTTATCTGACATCAGCAATATCCCTCATTCCATGTCTTCTTCTGAGTCAGGCTAGAATTTCTGACATTTCCCTGTCAATGTACTGCTACAACCACTTTTGAATTATTTTCAGTAAAATTTTACTTGCATATAATACTAATGATATTGTTTGATAATTTCTACATTCTGTTGGATCATCTTTCTTTGGAATCAGCACAAATACTGATCTCTTCTAGTTGATTGTCCAGGTAGCTGTCTTCCATATTTCTTGGCATAAACAAGTGAGAGTTTCCAGTGTTGCATCCATTCACACAGTTGTAGAGGCTAGCAAGGCCCAAGTTCACAGGTCAGATGTCAAGCTGGAGGCTTCTCCTGACTCATGTAGCTGCAGAGGCTGATAAACCCAAGAGTTGCAGGCAGTACAGGAAGCTGATGAATCCAAATTGCTGGGTGAGAAGCAAGTTGATGGCTCACAGGCTATGAGGCAACAATTCCAAGATCAGCAGGCAATACAGCAGGCCACTGGTTCACATCTAGGAACCAGAGGTCAGATGATGATGAGCCAAATGCAGGATCCAGATTGAGCAAAAAGCCAGAGATCTCTGCCAGGACATCCAAATATATATTGAAAGATGGCCACACTCCTGAGGAAACTCCCTTTCAACTGATTGGCTGCTCATAGCAGATCTCATCATGGAAGTGATTACATTATATCATATTCCATCATGGGAGATGATTATATCATAACTGCTAAAGCACTGAGACTCATGGCCCACCCAAATTGATAAACAACCTTAACTATTATATGTCGCATTCCTACAGAATGAGGAAAGGGCATTCTAAACAAGCATAACCCTAGTCAGGAGCTTTGAAACTCTGTGACATGTTAGAAATTAGTGTCTCATTCATATACTATAGTTAGAGTAGCAGGTAGGTGGAGGAGAGGACTGGGTAGAGGGAGGGAGGAAATAGATCTTGGAATGCCTTCAATGATGGGCTGAGGTGTTTGAATTTTATTCTATAGATAATGGGATACCACTGAATATTTTTTAGGTGGAAGGAATATGTTTTATTGAGATAATTCTAGCAAGAACGAAAGTTGGATTGGGAAGATAATAAAAATAGTTAACATTTATTGAGTACTTACCATATGTTTATCACTGTTCTAGCAACTTGCATTCTATCACGCTCTATTCTACTAGCTTGTGAAGTATGTTCAATAAGTATCCATTTTACAGATGGAAAAAACTGAGGCAAAGAGAAGTTAAGTAACTTGCTCACCGTCATACATGTAGTCAATGGAAGACTTACTATTCCAACTTAGAAGTCCTCTCCATAGCCATATTTAACTATTCCATTGCACCACCTCCCTCAGGGACCAATTAAGACCCTATCACAATAGTACTTATGAGAGAGGGTGAAGACTTGGATTAAGGCTATAGAGATGGAAATATAAACAAGGCATCATTTATTCACTGCCTTTTGTGTAAGAAAGGGGGAAGAATATATATATTATTATTTGCTTGTTTCTACATTAAGACACACTGGAGGAGTATATGAGAAACTAATATAAGCTGTCATCTATAGAGGGGAAAAGGAACTCTGGTGGCACAGTGCCTAAGATATTTGACGGCTAACTAGAAAGTTGATAATTCAAACCCACTAGGTGCTCCACAGAAAGAAGATGAGGCAATATACTTCTGCAAACATTTACTGCCTTGGAAACCCAATGAAGGTCACTTTTAGTCAGAATTGACTCAATGACAGTAGGTTTTGGGTTTTTATAGAGGGAAAGGTGGAGGATGGGGTGGACAGGAGTGGAGTGCAGTGAAACACCTCAATGTATGTCTTTTAATATAGTTCTGATTTTTTTTATCTGTATGAATGTATTATATATTCAAAAATAAATAATACATTAGGTAACAGTATAAAATATAGAGGCAAAATTTTAAAGCTAATTCAAAAAAACATTAAAAATGCATAACAATTTATTGGATTTGGAAGACAATGAAGGAGAAAAAACAGCCAAAAAGAATGCCTAGGTTTCTACGGTGGTTGGGAAGATGGTAGCCCATTACCCTAGGTAAGAAAAGCAGAAGGAGAACCAATTTGAAGGTGGCCACAACACTCTCAGGTTTGTTTGTGGATGGAAGTAGACATTTGGATGATGATACTAAGGAAGACAGCCCAGATAGGGATATTGAATTTGGACATTAACATAAAGATAACAGACCAGGTGAGTGGATATTAACACTAAGGTTGGAGTAGAAAAGGAAAAGCAAGAGAACAGACAACAGAAATTTAAGGAAACAACACTGAAAGGGCCACCTCAGAAAAGCTAAGATGGAGACAGTGAAGACCTAGTCAAGGGGCAGAATGGAAAGACGAGAACGAGGAAGTAGAGAGTTTCAGAAGGATGGGAAAGGTCTCCTAGGCTCTAATGATTTAGGACTGAGAAGAGGATAGTAGAGTAGGAGATCAGAAGATCACACTTCTAGGAATAGAGGAGACATGTAAGAGACATGGGGTAGAAACTTCCAAAACAGGCTCTCCCATACCAGGAATATTGGGTGGACCTTTCCAACATAAGCTCACCCTGTAGGACATCTGAGGAGTTCTGTCCCCATCTTCTGAGAAACAAAAAGCTGGGTGGATACTGAGGGGTTTCAATCTCTGTATTATTGTCGGTGTAGACACACTGCTGTTCCAAAAAGTATTTTCAGACAGCATACCTAGGAACTAAGCTGTTAAAAGGGAAACTGAGGCAAGTAGTCCTGGAAAGCTTCTCTGACTTTGTTATCAATGCATTCAGGCCAATGGACACCTATAAGTTGATGTTTTGTTTTTGTTTCTTTTTCTCCAACTCTCTCTTTTTTCTTGGCACTCATAAATGCAAACACACACCAGGCATAAAAGGGTCCCTTCATGAAGACATTTTTCTGGATCAGACTGGATGCAGCTGGGAGGGAGGGGATGCAGAGCAGAGGAAAGGAAGGCAAGACACCAGCCACCTTAGCAACTTTCACTCCCCTTTAAGGCTGCCTGGTTACGGTCCTGGGAAAGAAAACCCTTGCATTCCTCTCCTTTAATTCAGTTTATTGTTAAAGCACTGGAGCAGCTAATCCTCACAGACCTGTAGGAGCTGGAGTGGGAGCCCAAGAGCACGATTCTTTCTGAGTCCCTGGGTAAGATGAATCTGCTTCATTTCTTGGCTTTAGGGGTTTCCTTATTTAATGGGAGGCATGCGGCACCTAGGAAATGGGTTTGAAGGGCCACTTTTGTGAATGAGTTGGGCATATCAGCTCCAGCTTCAGTCTTTCCTGACTCTCTTAGTATCAAGGGTAAGTTAGAAAATAAGTCTGAATGAGAGTCCAGGTAGGATCTCCCCGGAGAGCTATCTGACCGTCACTCCAAGGCTGAGGATCAACCTTCTGCCTTTCTGGGCAGGGCAAGGGGAGCAAAATATCTGTATGCTCCACCTGCAGTGCCTGTCTGCTGCATTCTAGTGATAATCCTATGGGAGGGACAGCCATCCGCAGGGTGCCAGGACCTCCAGCTCTTTGGCACCCTCCCTCCTGCTCAACCTTCATTGCCTCACCTTTCTGACTCCATCTGTCACTGTGTCACTCTGTCACATCTGTCCACTCTGCCTACCTCTTGGGGTTGTTACGTGTGTTAGGAGAGCGCAGGGGCAAAAAGGAGGTTTGTAAGCAGCCTGTGGCTCTGCACATGCAAGGAAAGATGATGAACCTCCATCCCTCCTGTCAGGGTCCATGGTCAGGCTCCAGGCTCTCTGTCCCTGGCCTCATTTGGATACAGAACCCAGGCATGGTGATATTATCAATCACAAGACCACTCCTTCACCTTCCCCAGGGGCTCACTTGTCTTTAAACTTCTCTAGCTTAGCTCCTGAGCAAATATGTTAAAAGGAGATCTGGCTTCAACGACACCCCCATCCTCATTGTGGCCCCTTCTCTCCACGTAACTTTGACGCACAAACATTAACCCTGAAGCTCCCAGAGAGAGCTACCAGAGCCAGCACTGATCTGGCTGCAGTGTGAGATTGGCCAGCCTCTTGTTTTGGAGCGAGATAAAGTGGTCATGAGGAAAATCTCTGAGAAGGGTCAAGAGAGTCAAGCAGATTCTGTCTTGGGAAGGAGATGATCTTTCCCAGATCAGAGGCCAGAGACAGAGCTAAGTCCCATCATTCCTACTGACCCAAGCTCCACTACAGCCAAAAATGAGACCCAGTAGACAATCTCCAGGTCTGAAATAGACCATAACACAAAGTGCTTAGTAATATTTGATACAGGACCACATTTGACAGTTTAGAATGTGCTTTTAATTAATCATCTCTGGACAAGCCTCTCTGATTATCTTTCCCTTATAACAGATGAGAAAACTGAGGCACAAAGAGATTAAATGGTGTGCCTGGGGTTGCAAAGCTGGATGTTGGTGGAGCCAGCATTTGAACTCAGATCTTTTGATAAAACCAGTGACCTTCCCATGATACTACAGCTAGATATGGGGGAGGGGGGGTGCGCATGTGTGTGTATGTGTGTGCATGTGTGTGTGTGTGTGTGTGAGAACAGCATGCTTCACAAAAATGGGGTAGAACCATTTTCTGAGAGAAGACTGAAGTTAGAGTGAGAAAAGGTTTGAAATACAACCAGGAGAGGCACAGGCAATGGACATGGTGCCCCCAGCCTCAATTCTAAGAAATCTGAGTGCTCTCGGAATTCAACCATTCCCAGATCATCCAAGACACCTGATCTGGGGAATCACTCAGGTGCTGGGATTGCATGGAAACATAATAATGATAGGGGTGGAGGTAAGTGACATCCTCACAACCACCTTTAGAAAAGAGGCAACAGGTGATATGATGTGGTGATAAAGATACTAGTGTTGGCGTCTGCTGGCCTGGGACTCCCAGCCCAGTTCCATATTTTCTGTGTGCTTGATTTGGAGAATTTTCCTTAACATTTCTACTCATCAGTTCATCATATACAAAATGGTGTTATTGATATCTGTCTTAAAGGGGGCACCAAGGCATTAGAAAAGACCATGCATGCAAAATGCCAGTCCAAGAACAAGTGCTCAGTCCATGGCAATGAAAACTATAAGTCCCCGGAGCAATTCCAGCTGGAAATAAAAAGAATCCCCTTATAAGAGGAGAGCCCCTCTCTCCCATACATGCACACACACACAGCCAGAAATAAATTGCCACACAGAGTGCGAATAACGTGCCCAGCCGCAGCCTGCCAGTGCCAGAGTGAATGAGCTGCAGCATGAATGAGAGGGGGAGGGCCCAATCTGCACACAGGCTGCTTGCCTGGTGCTACTACCACAGGCACGTCAGCACAGTCACTGGAGCTGGGGAGGGGAGCAGGAAGGGGGGCTGGGGTGAGAGCCACTGCCTGCTTGAAAACAAGCCCATGGGGAACAGAGGGCTGCATAGATTGTCAAATGATTGTCCAGCCCATGTCCTTACATGGAAGTAAGGCTGGTAACAGAGAGCTTCCTGCTACAGCCCTCCTGGGCTTAACCTGGCCTTCCTTCTGCATACCCTCCTGGGTGAAGATCTATTCTCTCACTTTCTGGAAGCCTATGGAGTCCTTCTCAGAGGTGTTTAATGGTAATGAGCACCACAACTATACAGATGAGGTACATCTGACATGGGAGTTAGGCTTTAAGACAGCATGTGACACACAGTCAACATTACCCTTGAAAACTCCTTAGGAAGGGGTCCCAGTGGAGACTAGCATATTGTCTGTGGAGAAATTCAACACAAACTATGTTTCCTCCAGTTTGCCACAGATGTCTGTTGCCTTGGTTGAGTACCAGATGAAGTACTTGGCTTGCATTACTGGGCCATATTGTATGGAAACTCATATATCTTTAAACACTAGACTTACAGTGAGACAGGATGCTCACACTGGGAGAACTTTGTGGGAGCTGAGACCCAGCTGAGGAAACAGCAGGTTCACATCTCCTATCTCATGTTCAGGGACACTGGTGGTTCAGTGGTAGAGTTCTTGCCTTCCATGCAGAAAACAGAGGTTCTATTCCCAGCCAATGCACCTCATGCAGTCACCACTCATCTGTCAGTGGAGGTTTTTGTCTTGCTATGATGCCAGTGACACAGTAATTAAGTGTTCTCCTGCTGATCCCAAGATTAACAATTTGAACCCACAAGTTGCTCCTCAAGAGAAAGGTGTAGCAATGTGCTTCTATAAAGTTTCCAAACCAAAAACCAAAGCCACTGCTATCCCCATTGGATTTCCAAGGCTGTAAATCTTTGCAGAAGTAGATTGCCTTATCTTCCTTCCACAGAACAGCTGGTGGGTTTGAATCACTGGCCTTCTGGTTAGCAGCCAAATGCCTTAACCAATATACCACCAGACATGCTTTAGAAACCCTATGAGACATTTCTACTATGTCCTATAAGGGTTGCTATGACTTTGTATCTACTCAATGGCAATGGGTTTGGTTTTTTCTCTTTTTTGGGGGGTCTTATCATGCTGAACAGATTTCAGTGGACCCTCTAGACTAAAAGAGACTAGGAAGAAAGGTCTGATAATCTACTTCCAAAAATCAGCCAATAAAAACTCCATGGATCACAACAGCCCATGGAGATGATACAGAGATAGGTTATACATGGATGTTTTGGTTACTTACTGCCACTCTGACAGGAATATACCACAAATGGGATCTCCTTAACAAACAGGAGTTTATTCTCTTACAATTTGTAGGCTAAAAGTCCGAATTCAAAGTGCCAGCCTCTAGGGGCTGGGTTAAATCCCCTCGACCTTGGGCTTCAGCTCTGCCTCTTGCTCCTGGCCCTTTGAAGCTAGAGGCATCTCTTCACTCAGGCAGCTACTGGCTGCTGAGGCTAACAAGCTCAAGGTTGACAAATAAAATGGCACAGCCCCGATGTTACCAAACCACATGGCAGGCCATTAGTTCAAGTCCATTGAAATTCCCAAGGTCAGCAGAGAATGGCAGGCTGCTGAGCAATGACATGGCTACATGCAGGGTCCAATCACACCATAAGCTAGGAACCATTCCCAAAGCTGCTGCTTATATATTGGAAGCAAACCACATCCCTAAAACAGCTACTTAGCTGCTTGTGGTAGATCCCACAATGGAGTTGATTACCAGTCTCATCATGGATGCCCAGCCACTCAACCAGGCCCAGCCAAGTTAACACACAAACTTAACCACCACAATGGAGTTGCCATAAATTGGGAGCATCTCGATATCAGCTAACATCTCATGTCACCCTAATTAAATTATTTCTCTCCCTCTGTTTCCCCAGTGCACAGAGATCAATTTATGTGCCTGCTATGTGAGCCCACTGGTTAGCACCTTAAAAAAATGAGCTGCTGTTGAATCAATTCTGACTCATGGTGGCACCATATGTGCCAGGGTAGAACTGTGTTCCATAGGGTTTTCAGTGGCTAGTTTTTTCTGAGATGCCTGTGGTTGAACTCAACCTCAAAACTTTTGGTTAGCAGCCAAGCATGTTAACCATTTGCACCACCCAGGAACTCCTGATAGCACTTTGCTGTTGTTATTGTTATGTGCCATGGAGTTGGACCCGACTCATAGCAATCCCTCCTTGGGTTTCCAAGGCAGTACCACTACGGAAGTAGATTGCCCAACCTTCCTTCCGAGGAGTGGCTGGTGGGTTTGAACCGCCAGCCTTCTGGTTAGCAGTCAAGTGCCTTAGGCACTACGCTTCCAGAGCTCCCAGATAGCACTTTAGTAGTAGCAAAGTGCTTTGCCCATTGATATATTGGATCTTCACAAGAATGTTGAGAAATAAATAGGAATCATTATTACCTTTTAGCAGATGAGGAAAATGAGGCCCAGTGTGGTTAGGGGCATATTAAGAATAAGTAGTACAGCTAGTCCTAGAAGCACACTCTGCCAACAGCTCCTATTTATTGACCTTTCAGCCACCAAATTAAGCCCCAGAGAATTCTCCCTTCATTTCCTTTAGGAGAGGAACACAATCCACAATAAACAAACACATGAATCTGGCTTGTCCATGCACAGGGGTGATCTGGGTTAAACTTAATAAGCTGCAAAAGGCAATTGAAAAATCTTCTTCCTCAGTGATTTTGTGAACAGAAGCTGACGTGCAGAGTTGGCCTTTTAGATGCAGGATTAGGGAGAGGGCTAGAGAATGATGTTCCATGGAGTTTCTGTCCAATCAGAAGTCTTAGGAGCCTTCAGGTCCAGGGCCTGGATTTTGGTAAGTTGAGGAGCCACTTGGGTTGCAACACAAACTAGAAAAGAGTGCTGATATCATCACACACAGACCCACGTGCATGACTGACTGATGGCAGCAGGCTGTAGGAAATGGGGACCATGGTTTAAACAAATGGAGAATCATGGCACATTGAAGATTACCTCATCCACCTTTTCCAAAAGATGCTCTGAGAAACCCTAGATCCCCTGGACGTTAGTAGGTGACAGGAAAGTAAAGGATTTCATAGTCTACTATATTTGGGATGTGCCAAAGTAAACAGCATTAAACAGATGTCTCTAATAGTCCTCAAAGCCTTTAATAAGCTGATGTGGATCATCAATCTCTAAGCAGGGGCCAGAGGGGGAGCAATTCCACTTTGCTCATGACAGTCTCATGGTACTAATATTCTAAAAAAGAAACTTCAGGGGACCTTAATCTAGTCCAATCTTCCCTACTCACTAAGGAGAAAGATGGGAGCACAAAGTAGTATAGTGCTCTTCCCGGGGCTGCCCAGCTCCTTGGTGCCAAGCCAAGACAGAAGCCAAGAACCTAGTTTCTTTCTAGTTCGCCTCTTAACCCAGAGGGTGGTGGGAAGTTCAACATGGGTCAGAGTCCAGGAGTCTTGTGGGACCCAGGCAAGATTTCCCAGCTTAGCCTTTCATTTCCTTTAGAACTAATTGATGTGTTTCCTTGATCCTATGTGCTAGTGCCTACAAGCAGAGAATACACATTTATTAAAGATGATTCAACTGATAACCTCCCTCCCAAGGCCCACAGACCTTTCCGAGTTGTGGTTCTAAAGAATAGAAAACCCTGGAAGCAGAGATTATATGTAAAGCAGTCAGTCATAGGGTGGACTGATTTCTCCAAGCTCAGTACAGAACCGGGCCAGTGAGAAGTCAGAAGTCCCAAGTGAGAGCACCAGGGAGGAAAGGTGGCTCTTCCTCATTGGTTTAGACTCAGCCATTATCTGTGGCTGTTGGCTGCCAGGGAGCTCTTTAAAGAACTTCCTCCCTCCCTGTCCCCACCTCCTTGGGTTTGTCTGAAATATCATCACAGAGCATAAACCGTGCTCAGTTTAGGAACACCACTGTGGGTTTAAGGAGCCCTGGTGGCACAGTGGCTAAGCATTTGGCTGATAATCAAAAGGTCAGTGGTTTGAACCCAGCAGCTGCTCTGTGGAAGAAAGACGAAGCAGTCTGCTTCTGTAGAGATTTACAGCCTTGGAAACCCTATGTGGCAGTTCTATTCTCTCCTATAGTATCACTATGAGTTGGAATTGACTCCACAGCAATAAGCCCTCCCCTAATGGGTACTGTGGATTCAATACACATGCACTGCATTAAATTTAATTGAATTCCTTTGGATTAAAGCATAATATCCCAAGACTCTGGAATATCTTATTAGAAGGATAACTCTCTTAGCAGTCAAATGCCTTAGGCACTACACCACCAGAGCTCCTTCTTAAGCTATTAGCCCAGCTAATTTATTAATAAACACCTAAGTGACTGTGACTCAAAATGGGAAACTTTTGATAGAAAGGCCATGCAGAGAAGGGTGATAAGAGCAAGGGTCCAAAGAGGGGTTTCTGGGCAGTGTGGGGTCATGACGTAACCTGTCAATTTCAAAATGTGGTGATGGCAATGAGGAGACCACAGCAGCCAAGCTTCCCACCCCTCATAGTTCTCTCTGGGGCCAATGTTGCCCCTATGGCCAGAGCCAGGGAAGGAGAGAAGGACAGTAGAGGCTCATGGAAGGAACACATAAAAGGCAACTGCTCCTGGGCTCTTGGTCCAAGCATCTCTCACCAGCACCTCATGAATAGCCAGTGGCTGCCACTAGTAACCACACAGCCTGTGCCCAGAGTAAGGAAAGGCCAGCACTGATGGGCAGCCTCCACCCCAAGGCTGTTTGGCTTGCCTTTCAGGAAAAATGTTCTCGTCTGTAGTCTCTTCCTCAGCTGCAAAATCTTTCCCTCAAGAGATCAAGAAGACCACCAGAATAATATAATTGAGACTTTCCTACCTAGGAGCCAGGAACCGTAGGCCCAGAGGAAACAACGAGATAGACAAAGTCTTTGTCCCGATGCAGCCACTTTCTTAACCTCAAACAAATCAGGAGAACTTCAAATTGTCATAGGCATCTTGTAAGTATCACAGAAGAAAAGAATATCGTCCCTAGCCGCCCTTCCACCCTGGAATTGGGCTCACTTCTGTGGCTTAACTACGCCAAACAATAGGCCTATGAGCTGAACAACTGCACCAGGGAGAGCCACTCCTTAGAACTATCAATATGGGAGATCAGAAGGGCAGCATTTACACAGGGAGAAAGCTAGGGAGCAGGAATGCATAGGCAAGAAGGACTCAGGAAAAGGTTAATCACAGAGAGGAAGTGGAAAGAAAGCTGTTACAATAAAAAAAATTAAAAAAAGAAAGAACAAAATAAGCTCACATGATAGAGTATCATTGGGTCAGGGGCTGGGGGATGAACAGACTCTAGACAGAGTGATCAGGGAAAGTCTCTGCAAAGTGTCCCAGGAAGAACTGGCCCCAGACCCCACCCCAGACCTCATCGTTTCTGAAGTGATGATGATGGCAAAGAAGCCAAGGTGATTCTGTTTGCTGTGGCCATCCTGCCCCTTCTGTTGCTCTGCACAAAGTAGAGCCTCACGGTGGGAACTTTGGAGAGGGATGCACTACAGCTTTACCTCCTCAGGGCTCAGGTCTTCTCTCTGGCTGCAAGGTCCTCTGTAGAGCAACAGAAAGAATTCACCTTCCCACCTGTCAACACCCACCTTAAGTCCTACTCCTTCACAAACTCTTCCCTTAACAACCCTCCTTCTAGAGATCACTTCTCCTTCATTTCATTTAATAAACATGGGCTGGACTCTTATTATGTTCCAGGCACAGTAGCAGGTACTAGAAATATAAGGTAAGTAATACATGGTCCTGCCCTTTAAGAGCTCACAGTCTGGTAGGGGAAAATGACAAATAAACAGATGGTTACAATCAACCTCTGAGCCACTTTGGTCCTGACCCAATCTGCCCATTCATTTGCCAATTTTTATCAACTGATCTGTGTTTTCAGTTGTTTATTTATATAGCCATTTGGTCTTTCTAACTTGATTGTAAATGTGTTCAAGGCCAGGCTTATATCATAGAAATTTCTGTGTTTTATCCAGTGGGGGAGTCCTGGTGGCATAAATGGTTAACTACTCCTCTATTAGCTAGCTATAAGGTTGACAGCTGAACCCCACCTAGAGGTGGTTTGGAAGACAAGCCTGGCAATCTGCTTCCAAAATCCTTGAAAGCCCTACAGAGCAATTCTACCCTGCACACATGGGGTCATCATGGGTCAGAATTAGCTTGACAGCAACAATACAGTTGGATACAAAGGAGATGCTCAATAAATGTTTGTTGAATAAAGGCATGTTACCTCCACAACTCAAAGGTGGTCCCATGAGTAAGGTTATTCCTTTGGCCGGAGCTATTTTTGAAGAATATTCTTGAGGGTCTAGCCCTGTTGGGGAATGAGAGTTGCAACCAGCTTGCACCAGCCATGAATGCCCACATCCATGGCATCTCCAGACCCGTAAACGTGAAATCAGCTCTGAACCTCACAGAGGTCAGCTGTGGCTGTTCCTGAGCTTTGAAAGCCAATGGAAATCATTGCCAGAAATAAAGTGAGATACTGGGAGTTCTTTGCAAACAAATGAGAGCAGTATTGGAACTTCTAG
Source organism: Orycteropus afer afer (assembly GCF_000298275.1). Lineage (NCBI taxonomy): Eukaryota > Metazoa > Chordata > Mammalia > Tubulidentata > Orycteropodidae > Orycteropus > Orycteropus afer. Next base: position 16,372,655 of record NW_006921600.1, on the reverse strand, counting down.
CTTCTTAGAAATTGTCTGTTTTTTCTCTGAAGGGGCCAAAACTGCAAAAGACAAGAGAGGGGGAAGATATTAACCAAAAGCAGTGGGATGCAGCAACAGAAAGCAGAACAAGGCCTCTTGGTGCCCAGTGTTAGCCTTCCAATGCACAGGGCAGCAACAGACTTAAGGAGGTTTCTCTGAAGCCAGCGAGGGTTGGGGAGGAAAAGCCAGCATGGGGGATTCAGATCTGGGCTCCTGAGTTTTCCATGTTGCACTGACAAGGGAATGAAATTGTTAGGATTGAATGTATGGGAGGAGGGGTGGGCGGGAAAGTTGTTTTCTTATAGCTGAGCTTCAGCTAAGAATACTATGTTTTTAAGCTATTTAAGAGAAATGGGGAAAGAAGGAACAGTGAGTACAGATCTGCTAATGAGGTAGTGAGGCCTCCTGGACAGCAAGCAGTCATCCCATGGGGGGTCCAGAAGGGGGAGTGACAAATGCCCAGCTCAGGGTTTCCGAGCTGGCAAGAAGGCTTGGGACTGGCTCCTCACTTGGAAAAGCACCATCTGCAGCTCTGTTGTTCTACGTAGGGGGAGAGGCAGAGTGAGACAGAAGAAATGAGTCGGTTGGTCTTGCTCCTTTAAACATCCACTCCTCTACCCTCAGCCCCTACACTCTTCAAGACTTCCCTGCTGCAGTGTGCCCACACAATAAGAAGCATTGGTCCAAGCCCATATGCCAAGCATCCTGATAAGCAGAAGCTGCTAGGGTTGGGGTCAGAATCTGCAGTCTCTCCTGGACTTCTGAAACAGACTCCAACCCCTTCTCCATGCATCAACTCTTGCCCCTTCCACTCTATTCTCCACAGAGCAGCTACAGTGATCCTTTTTTTAATTGTGATTTGGGTGAAAGTTACAGAGCAAATTCACTTTCTATACAGCAGCTCGCATGAGCTTTGTCTCATGACATTGACTACAATTTACCACAAAGCAAGAGCTCCCCTCTCACTTCCTCCCCATAGTTACCTCTTCCTTGTGTCCTTCCCTCCATGCACTTCTGCCCCCTGAGCTGTCACCCTGTGCATACACAGCCCTTCTATGCTTCCATGGTTGTTCTCTCCAAGGAGTGTATCTACCTAATGTAAATGTTCACCTCATATGCTTGTCTTTTGTTTGGCTGGAAGCCACAGAGTGGGTTCAATTCCAGAACCGAAGGAATTGAGCTAGGGGCCATAGTCTCAGTAGTTCCATCAGGCTATATCAGACCAGGAAACCTGGTCCCCTTTTTATTCATTCATTCATTCATTCATTCATTTATTTTTAATGATTTTGAGTTTTATTCCACATTTTTCTCTCACTCTATCCAGTATCCCCTACATAGATCCCCCTCAGAGTGGTTGACAGTGGTAGCCGGTCACCACCTAGTTCTTCTGGTCTCATAGTCATATAGGCTGAGGATCACATGGTGTACCAGTTGCTTGGACTAATTGTTTCCATGAGTCTTTTGTTTTCTTCATTCTTCTTTGCTCTGGATGAAGAGAGACCTATCGTTGCATCTAGATGGTTGCTTGCAAGCTTTTAAGACCCCTACTCACCAAAGCAGGATGTAGAACAATGTTTTTGTGTAGTATGTTATGCTAATTGAGCTTGATGTCCCCTGTGACTATGGTCCTGAGCCCACAGATCCAACTACTTCCTCCATCTGGGTAGCTGGCTGTGGCCAAGAAGTGACTACAACCTTGTCCCTTGTCAGCTCTACTATATACCTGGTATGTATACAGAACATATCAATACCCTTGTAGAAACATTGTCTTCCAACTCTATACAAGTTCTTAGGCACACTCCCGCTTGCAAAGACGTTCATAATAATTCAGCCTGTCCACTCATCTATCCACCTGTATATCCATGTTTGCCTTCACTGACAACACAATACTGTATGTGCAAAAGGGTTCATCTTTGTTGCCTGTACCTCCCATGTACCTCTCTATGCCTTCCTCTTCCTCAATGCCACCATGTTGGTCACTCACATTTGGTACATTGCCCTTCTTGTCACCCAAATCAATACTTGTCTCTACCTATCTAACAGTGTTCCCTACCCTACCCTCCCACCATTGCTAACCAACAAAGAAAATCTCCTCCCATATACAAACCTTTCCTTGACTTTTTACAATAACAGACTAATACAGTATTTGTCCTTCTGTTTGACTTATTTCACTCAGCATAACGTCCTCCAAGTTCATCCACATTATGTGGTGTTTTGCAGATTCTACATTATTCTTTAGGGTTGCATGGTATTCCATTGTGTGTATGTACCATAGTTTGGTTATCCATTCATCAGTTGTTGGACATCTAGGTTGTTTCCAAGTTTTGGCTATTGTAAATAGTGCTGTAATGAACATGGGTGAGCATGTGTCTGTTCTTGTCATGGCTCTCACTTCTTTAGGGTATATACCTAGTAATGGGATGGCTGGGTCAAATGGTATTTGTATTTCCAACTTTTGAAGGAATCGCCATACTGCTTTCCAACATGGTTGTATCATTTGACAGTCCCACCAGCAGTGTATGAGAGTCCCAATCTCTCCGCATCCTCACCAGCATTTGTTATTTTCTGTCTTGTTGAACTTTGCTACTAGTGCTGGAGCAAGATGGTATCTCATTGTTTTGATTTGCATCACTCTAGTGGCTAATGATCATTAGCAGTTCTTCATTTGTTTTTTGGCCACCTGAATATCCTCCTTGGTGAAGTGTCTATTCATGTCTTCTGCCCATTTTTTTAATTGGATTATTTGTCCTTTTGTTGTTGAGGTGTTGGAGTTTTCTGTAAATTCTAGAGATAAGTCCCTTGTCAGATATGTCATTGCTGAATAATTTTTCCCAATCTGTAGGTTCTCTTCTGACTCTTGGAGAAGTCTTTGGAAGCACATAAAAATTTGATTTTTAGAACGTCCCATTCATCTATTTTTTCTTCTTCTGTTTGTGCATTTTGGGTTATGCTTGATAGTCTATTTATGCCATATACTTGTGTTGTTGTGTGCTGTCGAGTTGGACCCGACTCATAGTGACCCCACCTTGGGTCTCCGAGGGGGTATCACTACAGAAGTAGATTGCCCAACCTTCCTTCCGAGGAGTGGCTGGTGGGTTTAAACTGCCAGCCTTCTGGTTAGAAGTCAAGTGCCTTAGGCACTATGCTACCAAATTTGCCCCTAGTTTTTCCTTGAGGAACTTTATCATTTTAGGTTTCACATTTAAGTCTTTGATCCATCTGGAGTTAGTTTTTGTGTATGGTGTGAGGTACAGATCTTGTTTCATTTTTCTGCAAATAGATATCCAGTTTTACCAGTACCACTTATTAAACAGACATTCTTTTCCCCAATGGATTTTGGCCCTTTGTCAAAGATTAACTGACCATAGGTCGATGGATCTATTTCCGGGTTCTCAGTTCTATTCCATTGGTCTATGTGTGTGTCATTATACCAATACCTGGCAGTTTCGACTACTGTGGCTGTATAGGAGGTTTTGAGATCCAGCAGTGTGAGACCTCCTATTTTATTCTTTTTCTTCAATAATGCTTTGCTTATCTGAGGTCTCTTTCCTTTCCATATAAAGTTAGTGATT